>NC_062568.1:32900000-33548750 GCF_022837055.1 Prionailurus viverrinus
GGTCATGATCTCACAGTTCATGGGTTGGAACCCCGCTTCGGGCTCTGTGCTGACAGTTCAGAGCCTGGAGCCTGCTTCAGATTCTGTGTCTCCCTCGTTCTCTGCCCCTCCCCCACTCATTCTCTCTCTCTCTCTCTCTCTCTCTCTCTCTCTCTCAAAAATAAATAAATGTTTGGGGCGCCTGGGTGGCTCAGTCGGTTAAGCGGCCGACTTCGGCTCAGGTCATGATCTTGCAGTCCGTGAGTTCGAGCCCCGCGTCGGGCTCTGTGCTGACAGCTCAGAACCTGAAGCCTGCTTCCGATTCTGTGTCTCCCTCTCTCTGACCCTCCCCCGTTCATGCTCTGTCTCTCTCTGTCTCAAAAATAAATAAACGTTAAAAAGAAAAAATTTTCAAAAATAAATAAATGTTAAAAAAATAAAAAATAAATTTAATGCTACTAGTGAATAACAATAAAAAGAAAAGGATTTGAGATCTGATATTTGCATCTGATGAATACAAGGGGGCCAATGGAAATGTCACCACCACAACCATCTCTGACTTGGGACCATGAAAGCTCTTGTTGAGGCAGGACCCATAAACTTAAACTTGCCCAAGGACTCCAGTAACTCAGCCAAGAAAAAGAGCTGCCAACATACGCCTTTCTATGCAACATGCTGAGGACTGCAATGTTCCTATACAAACAATGTCATAGACCGTGGTTGCATTCCATGGTAGCACATTAAATCTGATTTAGTAAACCTGTTTGTTTGCTTTGTATATTTGCCATGAAAGTCAGTAGAATATACCTCTGTATTTTATATATTACAGTTCAACTAACTTCTGAGTTAATAAACTTTTATAAGACTAGCCTGGGCATGGGCATCTGACTTCTATATTTTTTCCCTAAGTTTTATAATTATAGCTGTTGCATTTAGGAAAATGAAGTCCTAATTTCCATCTAACATATAAATGAACATCCAAATAATAAACTCTGTGTAAATTGGGAAATTAGTGTGCTTTTTTATCTTTTTAAATTTTATCTCTTTTTTGTTTATCCTTGTTCAGATTTTTGTTCCTAAGAGTAAATGATCACATTCTAATATGTCATGTTATCAGTGTTAAAGACATCCTGGTAAGGAAATCTCATCAGGAGTCTGAACATCTACCTGTTGAGTTGCTACAGTTTTCTTCTTGAGATTTCCTTTTATTGGCTTAGATATCTTATTTTGACTTACTACCTTGGCAAAGACCATGTCCTCTTTACTCTGAACTGCACCAAGGACATTGTCAGCCCTCAGTAAATATTTCACAGCAGAAGCATCTGCAGCTTAAGGTGGTCTGGTTGCTGAGCATTCCTACCATGTCAGGCAGAAGTAGTTTGAACCAGGACAGAGAGAGTGGTCTGCTTGACCTAGGAAGACGCTCCAGGCATTCTTTCAGTATAAGCATGATCAGAATTATTTGTGACTCTTCTGTGCAGCCTATTCCTGTGTGAAATGGGTATGAGGTGGCCAATGAAGCCCTTTTCCTGCTGTCTGTATCGCAACTAACACCAAGAAGAAAAATAGAACCTTCAGTGTATTTCTACCCTACTTTGTTCCCCCAAAGTATGATCTCAACAGGTTTCTCTCTCCCAGAGATACCATTGAGGGCCCAGATATGTACACAACCAATCTGTCAGTGAGGAGAAGGACGTGCCAAGAAGCTACTAAAGATTGTGAAAGAGAGAGGCAGCTCATTCTTACCTGGGAGGAGGAGAGACTGTGAAGGGTGGCTCTCAGTTGGTCCTTAAAGATGAGCAGGATCTGGAAGAGAAGCAAGGAAGAGACGTTTCAGGCCGAGTACAGTATGTGCTAGATCAAAAGGACAGGAAAGCACCCCTCTTTTTAATTCCTGGTTGCCAATCTCTTGTGTTCCAGAGGAAAGCCAGCCGGCATACAAAAGGTGAAGACAGGAACAAAGTCACCAGCAGGAGCATCGGTTTGGACACAGCCACATCACAACCAACGGACAGCAGAAACCCACCTGCAGAGTGCCTCCTCTCTCCTTCTGGAGAGTGTTGGACAAGAGAGAGGAGGCCGACACAGTACAGCAGCTTCTCCGGCTTCAGCAGCAATGACAGTGTCCTACGGGAATTAGACGACGGTCAGTTTGACCAGGAAGATGGAGTAACTCAGGTCACTTGTATGTGAGCAATGAAGTAAAGCAATGGAAGGCCCTGTAAATAACTATTAAAATAATTGCCAACTGACTTTATTGTATTACTTTATCTGCATTTATGTAATACTTTGAATTTTTCCAGATTCTGGCTTTCCTCTAATCTGCATAAACTTTGGCTCAACCTCCCAGACAAGGAAGAATAACCAATGTATTTGTAAATTTAGAATCATGTTTACACTTCTCTCAACTAAAACATCTGTTTAAACAGATGTCTCATTAGGTTATTAACCAATAATCTACTTCAGTTTCTCATGAATGTACAAGATGTACTTTTCATTCATTTCCTGGTAAGAAGACTAAATATATTAGCCAGTATTTCACCTAATTAGAAAGTTCTCAGGAAGTCAAAATCTTACTTAAGCTGAAAAGCAATCTCTCTCTCTTTCAATCCCCCTCTCTTTCACATACATGTAAAGGGCTAATTAATGAAATACCTATTTCCTGAATATAACAATAATCCAAATTTTGTCTTTAACTATAACATGTATATACAAGGCAAGCCCCTGTTTGTGAAAATATTCTTCCAAAAAAATCCTTTTTGTTTGTCTTTTTTTGGAGAGAGAGAGAGCAAGAGCATATAAATAGGTCAGAGGGGCAGAGGGGCAGAGGGGCAGAGGGGCAGAGGGAGAGAGAAAAAGTTTAAACAGGCTCCACACTTAGCATGGAGCCCTACATGGGGCTCGATCCCAAGACTCTGGGATTGTGACCTGAGCCGAAATCAAGAGTTGGACATTCAACCAACTGAGCTACCCAGGTGCCCCTATATGTCTTTGCTTTTAAAGAAAGGGTCACCATGTTACCAACTCCATACTGATTCACTGAGCTTAAACTTTATTGCTTCCAATAGCTTAGAAATAGAGCAAAGCAGCATCCCTTAAAATTCAATATGAAAAGAACCCACCATCTCAACATTTAGAAACCTTGGTAGAAAGAATTTCTTTATTTTAAATTGCAGATAATATGAAGAGCAGAAAGGTACTTACAGCTCCATGTGTATGAAGACCCATCTGTTCCATCTCTGCTTTTCTTGCTCTCCTAATAGGGATGGCTTTGCCTTTCCCAGCCTTTAACAGTTAAAGATGAAAATTCTGCATAATAGAGGATCTTCATTTATCTGTGAAAAGCTTACTTGGAAATGTGGGAATCTTCGAGGGAATTACAACTGACTTTGCCATTGATGAATTTAGCATATTATATATTTTTATTAGCATTGGTGTTGACATTATAAGATCATTTGAATAATAAAATGTCATTTGTTATTGGGTTATCGATTTCTTGAACACAAATGCTCATTATACATTTTATACATATGACAGGTACGTATTACATGTATAACTAAACTAGGACAATCTCCATGAATTGTTGATAAGATTAACATGGAATTATCCCACTTCTACCATGCAGAAGCATTATCTTAAGTATAAAGGAACTTAAGAAGATTTTGCTTAGTAGTATTCTTTGGAAATGGCTATTAACAATTGCAGAAATGTTTTCTTTGTTTTAATTTTCAGATGAACCTGAGTCCCATATTCAAGGGTTGGTAAGTTTTTGGTAGAAACAAGCATTACTTCTGCAGCCCACACAATGTCATGAGTTATGAAACAGGAAGTGTTCTCAGAAACGTCAGTTTTCACAATGCCAGGGTCTACAAGAGGTGGACACTCCTATGTCATTCTGTCAGTATGTAGAGGGGATTTGAAGTATTAAACACAGATAGAAATTTATATTTCTAATTTAAAGGAAAAGTCAGGAATTTATCAATCACTTTTAAGTTTTTTAATTTGTGTTAATCATCTTTTTTTTTTTTACAGTTTGCTTTTAATCTGTATTATAATGAAATAATGACCAAGGTTTTAGAGCATTTAAAATATATATAAGTAGCTTTGAGTCTATTCTTTAAAAACAAAAAAAAAGTAACAAAACTTGGACTCTATATGACTAAGGAGTTAGATGCGACCAATCATTATCTGTCAACTATATATTTGGTTCTTTTCATAATACTATGTAATTCTAGAGGCCTGGCATATGAATTTGTAATACCTATAAGTTATAATGATAAAACATCAAGATCATAGATGTGGGTGTGAAGTTCTGCCATCTTCCTTGGTGCAGTATCTCCTGTCTTAGGTCTCAATAACCACCTGTTAGGGCTTTCCCATTTGGATTGAATGCCACCCTGTTATCTTTCATGGCAATATTTAACACCTACTCACCAGAAAAATCACCACTGAGCTGATGAGCAGCTCTATCAATACCACAACAATTCCCTTCAGTATAAAATAAATGGAAAAATTAACAGGCTTTCAAGAATCTTCAGACACCCATAAAAGCAGGAGGTAGAGCTATAGTCAATCCAGATCACAGCTAACTCCAAATCTTTTATCAGGAGCGGTTGTTTATATATTTGAATATAAATGTACCAGATGTGTTTTCATTTCTTTCATTCTGGACGAGCTGAGGACTGTCTCATTTTCCTAACCTTGACTGACTACCCTGATTCCTCACTACCATTTTCTCAGGGCTGGAAGGACTGTGGCTCTTTCAGCATCAGGCTAAAAAAGATTTCCTTCTCTCAACTCCTCAGGGCCCCAGAGTATCCTTGTATGAAAAGGCTAATCAAGTGAGAATTCAAATGGAATAGGTGCTAACAGTGGAGAAGGCCTGTAACTAAACATGTTAAATCAATACACTCCTCGGTATGTAGGAAAACTAGCTAAATGCAAACTACCAGAATTTAGGGCACGTCCATTTAACTAATATTTGTTGTGCAACTTATCACACCTTGAGAGTGAAATTTATTGTGCAATTACCTAAAGTTTATACAGCCAGTTCTGACATATGATTAAGTTCTCAGATGGTGTTTGATGGTGGAATATTAGGCGAAGCTCTAAAATAATGAGGCTGGTTTCTGCTACGGTCATAAACTTCTTGTGGAGCCAATTCCAAAAATGGATTCCAAAAATGTTTTGGGCACTAATATCATGGTATGTGTAAGTATCAAGGTGATTCTTTGTAGGCTTATATCAACCAATACTCTTAGTTGCAAGCAACAGATATTGACCTTGGTTCATTTAGCATTAAAGGAGTTTAGTTCAAAAGGTAGCTAGAATTGGACTTCATCAAAATTTAAAACTTCTGTTCATTAAACTCATGGTTTAATAAATGAAAATGCAAGCTGCAGACTGGGAGAATATGTTTGCAAAGCACATACCTGGCAAAAGATTCATAATAAGAATATATAAATGGCTCCAATAAATCAATAACAAAAAACCCCAGCACCCAATTGTAAATGGGCAAAAGGCTTAGACACTTAATGAAAGAAAATATAGAGACTTCTGCTTGCAGAAAGATGGGAGTAGATTCCTCCCATGAAGTATGTATAACTGAAACCCTGAGCATTACACATAAAACAAACATAAGATGACCAGTGGCAAGTTCCTTGATTTTATTTTTGCCCCACGTATCTCAGACTTGAGACCTGAAGAAGCCAGCAATCTTGAAATGCCAATGTTGCCGATCAAAAAACCCTAACAAACGCCTACCAAGACAGCAAATATTTAGACTATAACCACTCTACCCCAGCCAAACACCAAAGAAAAACCTGCGACCTCACCCCAACCTACACCAGTACAGATGGAGTGGGAAGCATAGATTGATTATACATTGGCTAGGGTGATGTCAGAGAAAGAGGAGCAAGGAATCATAATTTCATCCCCACTGGCCCTGCAGCCCTCACCCCAAAGTGTTAGTGGAGGTCCTGTGAGAAGCTTGAACTTCACCTCCATCCAGTAGTAATGAGGCATCTCTCTCCTTCCCCATTATGGTATCAGAGGAAGCTTAGTGAAGAGTCAGGACTTTATTGCCCAGTGGTAATGAGACCACTTCCACAGAGTTGTCAGTGGAGACCACATAGAGAACTGGAACCCCCACCTGTGCCCAGCAGTAGGGAAGAACACCCCTCTCATGTGTCAGAGGTTGAGTGGGGAACTTGGTCTTCTAGCTCCACTCAGAACTGAGTAGATGGTACCTCCCATTCCTGAACTGGAGTAGTGTCAGAAAAAAGCCAGCTAACATAGAAGGTATAAATATTTAAGATCTATAATCTCATAATATGAAAATAATACCTAGTTTCAATAGAAAATAATAAAAACCAAGAACCAGAAAGATCCAAAACTAAATGAAAAAAATGCAAAAAATAGATGCCAACAATATAGTGATGTCAGAATTAACTTTAAAAGGTTTTGGAGCACCTACGATGAAGATGCTTCAACAAACAATTATGAATGTGCTTAAAACAAATGACAAAGGGGCGCCTGGGTGGCGCAGTTGGTTAAGCGTCCGACTTCAGCCAGGTCACGATCTCACGGTCCGGGAGTTCGAGCCCCGCGTCGGGCTCTGGGCTGATGGCTCAGAGCCTGGAGCCTGTTTCCAATTCTGTGTCTCCCTCTCTCTCTGCCCCTCCCCCGTTCATGCTCTGTCTCTCTCTGTCCCAAAAATAAATAAAAAAAACGTTGAAAAAAAAAATTTAAAAAAAAAAAATGACAAAAATAGAAAACATCAGCAAAGATATAGAAGACATAAAGAAGACCCAAATGGAAATTTTAGAACTGAGAAATGCAATACCAAAATAAAAAGGTCATTGGATGGGCTCAACAGCAGAATGAAGGGACAAAAGAAAGAGTATCTATGAACTGAAAGAGCAAAAATGACCAAATCTGAACAACAGAGAGAAAATAGACTTAAAAAAAAAAACAAAACAAAAACAGCCCCTTCAGGGCTTTGGACTATAACAAAACAACAAAAGATGTAATATTCCTGTCATTAGTGTTCTGGGGGGAGGATTGGAGAAAGGGAATGGGGTTGCTGAAAATTTCCAAATCTGGTCAGAGACATAAACTTACAGATTTAAGAAGGTGAAACTAATCTATAGTGACGAAAATCAGAGTAAGAGCTGCTTGTGGGGTTGGGGTTAGGGTGTGACTATTGACTCAGTCCGTTCAGGCTGAGAATACCACAGACAGGGTGGCTTTTAAACAATAGAAATTTACTTCTCACAGTTCTGAAGGCTTGAAGTCTAAGATCAAGGTGCCAGCAGATTCAGTGTCTGGTGAGAGCCAACTTCCTTGTTCATAGATGGCTGTCTTCTGGCCGTAACTTCACAGGGTAGAAAGGGCAAGGGAGCTCTCAGGGCTCTCTTTTGTATGGGCATAAATCCCATTCATGAGGGCTCCACCCTCATGACTCAATTGCCTACCAAAGGCCCACCTCTCAATACCATCACACGGGGGATGAGGATTTCAACCTCTGAACATGAGGGAGACACAGACACTCGGTATGTAGCAACTATAAAGGCACATAGGAGAACTTTCTATTATAACAGAAATTTTCTATATCTTTATTTGGTTGAAAGTAACACAAGTATATGCAATTGTCAAAACCCTTTGAACTATATACTTAAGATAGGCACATCTTACTATGTGTAAATTGTGTCTTAATGGAAGAAATGCTGATTGAAGAATTTATAGAGTTGTTGGGAGGACTAGAGACCCAAGCTCAATGCTAAGCTTCAGGACAAAGAACAAACCTACATAAGAGAACTCACCAAGCCTGGCGAGGCACCGAGCAGCCCTACCAGGAAGCCAGGAAAACAGCTGCAACTGTTTTCGGGACCTGCAGCCCCAAACCCAAATTTTTCTGCTGCCATTCTTTTCAGCAAAATGACTGCCGTTTGCTCAACTTTCTTCTTCTCATGACTCGCTTGTGAATTGGCATCTCACGTGGGTGAAACTGTGCTCCAGCTTGGGAATGAGAATGCAGAATATGAGTATTGTAAGGACTGGGCAGGGCAGCACTCATCAGGCTCAAGATCCTCCAAACACAGCACACATGTTTATTCATGGTGCCAAGTCAAACTCTGATTGGACCTGAAGCAAAAGATCAAAAGTTAACATCACCAATAATGGAACAAACCAACATCCCTGACACAGGACACAATATCATTTCTGCAGTACTCCTGGCAAAAAACACACAACCTGAATGAAATCATTAGGAAATGCCACATGAACCCAAACATTCTATAAAACAACTGGCCTACATAGTTTAAAAAAACGTCAAGGTCATGAAAGACAAAAAATGTCAAGGTCAAAGGACATGAAAGACAACAGGAACTGTTCCACATTCCAGGAAACTAGAGAGACATGATAACTAATTGCAATACATGACCCTGGACTGCATCCTAGATGGAGAGGAGGGGTGGCTGGTGCGTCAGTCAGAAGTTACATAACATAACTGGGACTATGGACTGCTGATTAGATTATGATATTGTTATCAATGTTAAATTTCTTGATTTTGGTTATAGTACTGTAGCTGTGTAAAAAAAAATTCTTATGAAATACAAAAATATTTAGGCACAAAGGGACTAATACCTGCCACTTATTCTCAAATGGTTCAGAAAAAAAAAAGTATGTGTGTATCTATGTTGAGAGACAGAGACAGAGAGATGGAAAGTTTGATAAAGCAAATGGGGCAAAATGTAAACAATTGGTGAGTCTGGATAAAGGGTATGCAACAGTTCCTTTTCTTTTTAAGTATATTCTACACCCAGCGTGGGGCTCAAACTCATGACCCTGGGATCAAGAGTCACAGGGTATACTGACTGAGCCAACCAGGGGCCCCCATGAGTTGTGGTGTGTGTGAGAGAGAGAGAGAGAGAGAGAGAATTCTTTTTTAGTCTTCTGGCAACTTGTTTGTAAGTTTGAAATTGTATCCAATAAAAAGTTCGAAAAAAAAGAAAGAAAAGATGCCAGTCCAGTCAGCCAGAAAACATAACACATGATTACTACAAATAGTAGCTTTCAGTGATGTTCACTATAAAACAGCAAACACATGACTCAGAAGATCTTCATTATGGGGCTCACTTAGGGACTAACACCTGGTATGATGGCTAGATAAAGCTTATCCTCTCTACCAATTTAGTTAAGGATCCTGCATATTCTACCCAGAATTCTTACAGCATGTTAAAAGGATATTAAGAATGCTATAAAATATTTGTATTAAAGCCTCTAAAATTTTCTACCAAAAGATGTCAAGCCCTAAAGGAAGGGAAGAGACTAAAACTGTTAAGTGGCTTATATTTACCAGATCCAGTGGTTTCATCCTCACCCCAATCACCTAAATTGGGGTTGATTCCAGTTCACAGATGTGAAAACTGAGACTTAGAAAGTTACAGCAAATTGCTAATGATACACAGCTTTGAAGTAGAATTCAGAACTTGGCTTGATTCCAAGTCCACCAATCATTAAGAAGTGATTAGAGGGATGCCTGGGTGGCTCAGTCAGTTGAGCATCCCACTCTTCATTTTGACTCAGGTCATGATCTCGTGGGTTCCTGACATTGAGCCCGTCATGGGGCTCCCCACTGGGCACAAAGCCTGCTTAAGATGCTCTCTCTCCCAAGAGGAGCCAAGATGGTGGAAGAGCATGGAAGTTTTTTGTGTGCCTCACATCTATGAAATACAGCCAGACCAACACTAAGCCATCCTGCACACCTAGAAAACTGATCTGAGGATTAACACAACAATCTGCACAACCTGAACCACAGAATTCAGCAGCTACGTGGGGTGGAGAGGGGAACTTGGGGGGAGAGAAGCCGCGGAGGGTAGGGAGCTGCTTTTGCGTGTGGAGAGAGGATGGAACCTGGGGGCGGGGGGAGAATACGGGAAAACACCCCTTCCCAAAAGCAGCTGGAGAGAAAGTGGAAAATTGGAAACAGCCACAGGGACTGAACTAAAAGGGGAGAAAGGAGAGGATTTAAATTCCATTAAGATTGTAAACAGGGAGAGTGCAGAGTCTGAAACTCCACAGTTCGATACCTGGCGGTGCTCTGGTGGGAAGGGCAAATCCCCAGGAGCAGAGTGGGGTCCAGGAGGTTCTCGGGACACATGGGGAGAAGCAGTTCCACTGCTGGAAGGACATTTGGTAGAGGCTGTGAGGCCACCTGGGCCCAGCAGACCCCAGAAAACGGCCACATTTGCTGGTGCTGGAACAAGGTCGTTGGGGGTGAAGCCTGGTGCCAGATGTGTGTTGTGATTTCCCATAATCCCTGAGGCACTGCTGCTACACTGTCTCATGAACTTTTTCTGGGGCGGAATTAGAAGACTTGCCTGTGTGGAAAGAAAGCTTGAATGGACCAACGAGTTTCAATCGAGTGTTCATTATGCCCTCCCAGTTAATCATTGCTGCCCTTGGGCAGGTAGACCTGGCTCCCTGGCTTGGGCCGGCCAAGACCCACCCAAATAGACTTCTGGGAAACCTGAAGTCCAGGATTTCTAATGTAAGAATTTCTTTTGTTGGTTATGAGAAAAAAACTACTAAATACACACATGTAATTTAATGGGCATGCTAATCAGGGACAAAGTTGTTTTCAACATGTTAAAATTTCAAATAGAGAACCACTCACATCACTGTAATAGATGTGGTTAGCACAGTGACTTTTAATTTATTAAAGCATGTCTTTTCATTTCAGTAATTAATATAAAACTGAAACACACCAAATTTGGATATTTACATTTCCTTTTTCTTTCCCAGACTAGAGGCATAGTTTAATGTTTACACTATACATAGAAAAGTGGGTGTTAACATTTCAGTATTTTTTCTGAAAACATTAGTTCTTTAACCACATATCATTCTTTTGAATTTGTTCTTCTGGGAAACCATATGTCTCAAAATCTTTATTCTTTTTTTTTATGTTTATTTATTTAGAGAGAGAGAGAGAGAGAACAAATGGGGGAAAGGCAGAGAGAGAGGGAGAATCCCAAGCAGGCTTGTTCAGCATGAAGCCTGACACAGTGCTTGATCCCAAGACCACGAGATCATGACCTGAGCTGATATCAAGAGTCAGAGGCTTAACCAACTGAGCCACTCTGATGCCCCTCAAAATTTTTATTTTTTAATCCCCTCCAAAAGTATTAGTTAGGATTCCATTTTTTTTAAATGTCCAGCTTTAATGATACAGCCAATCTGACAATCTGTGTATGTTCCTCCTTTTTTTCCCCACATCTTTATGTAAAAAGCTATGGCTACAGACCAAGTTACAATGAACAAGATTCATTCCTTATTCCAAAATATCTTCCAGATGAATTAAAGATTTAAATGTAAAAAAACAAAACTATAAAAGCACATATATGAGCAAATATTTAAAGCATAATTCAAAACCAGAAAAGACTATGTAAATGCCAAGACTAAATATTTAAAACTTACACAGAAAAACACTCCATTAACAACATCAAAAGGTAAACAAAAAACTGGAATCAAGAAATGATCAAATGACAAAGGGCCAATATTCTAAATACACAAAGAGATGTTAATAAAAAACAGATGTACAATGGAAACCAATTTGAAAATAAATCATATATATATATATATATATATATATATATAAAAGTCCTGGGGATGTAATGTACTGCATGATGGCTATAGTTGACATACTGTATTATATATTTGAAAGTTGCTAAGAAAATAAATCTTAAAAGTTCTCATCACAAGAAAAAAAATGTGTAACTGTGTGTAGATAACTGGACGTAGTGTGGCAATCACTTTGTAATAGATACAAATATTGAATTGTCATGTTGCACACCTGAAACCAATATGATGTATACCAATTACGTCTCAAAGAAATGAACCACTAAAATAAATAGATAAATAAATAAATACGGTATGACATATATAAAAAAAAAAAACCCAGATGTACAGCCAAACAGAAAAAAATTGCAAACACAAAAACAAATAGTTTAAAAAAAGAAGCATAAATAACCAAAAAAAAAAAATGATGATTTCAACTCACTAATAAAATACTGCAAAACACCCCCAAAAGATGTCATTTTTCTTCTCACTGAGTTGCCAGAGTCTTAAAAAGATTGATAATGCCCAGTGTAGGCCAGCGTGTGGAGCCTGGAAAGGAGCAGCCTTCTCGCGGAGAAACCGTGAATTAGCCTTGAGGATGCAGGCCCAGAGGATGATGGGATAGAAAGACAGAAGGAGCCTGGGACACGGATGAAGGACTGGGAGCCGCTGCACTAGTCTAGGACTGCTGAACCATGGGCTTGTTACAAAGAAAAGCAATACCTCATTTGGGTAAGTCACTCCATTTCAAAACATACTGCCTAATGCGATCCTACTCAAACAAGGACTAATGGGGTGTCCCAAAAATGGTAGCAGCAATGCTCAGAAACATATGAGCTGGCATAGCAAAATGGAGAGGCCTGAGCTTTGGAACCAGGACTGAGTTCATATCCTGGCCCTACCACCTGTTCCTGTATACACTGAACAACCACCTTGAAGCTCAGTTTACTTGTATGTTAAATTGGGATAGCAACAAACAAATTAAATTGTATGAAGATTAAGTGGGATCATGTGGGAATGTACTTACCACAGTTCGTGACACCTAGTTATGTGCTCAATAAATTGAAATCCTTATTTTTTTTTTAATGTCTAATTTTAAGTTTTCAAAAAAGTTCCTTTTAGTGTGATGAACAAGATTACTCCCGGGAAACTCCAGAATAAACATAGGGCATCTTTAAATTTTGAATATCCCCAAAGATTTAAATATATTTCTAAGTAGCTAATAAAAAGTTTCTTTACTACTTTGTCAAGTATATGAGGTAGTTCCCAGGATCTCCAGAAGAGCCAGATATCCAGGGCTGGACGCCAAGCAGCCAAGAACAAGTGCTGTTAAAGGCAGACATCTTTAATAAAAGATGGAGGAGGATATATTTTAAGAATGCTTTTTAGTTTTCAGTGCTCAGGCCCTTGTCAGCGATGAAGCCCTCCTCCTGAAACAGAACCCCTGTAAGAAGTTGCAGGTTCATGCTCTCATCCACTCATTCATATTTATTGATTCTTGGTCAGATGCCATGCTAAGGACTAGAGAACAAACAGGCAGTCTTGCCCTTATGGGATCAACAGGGTAGCAGAGGAGAAAGATGATAATAATAGAAATAATCATATAATTGTAGTTGATGGAAGGAAATAACTCTTACAGAAAGCAAAATTTGCTAGGAGAGCATATAGCAGACAAACCTAACATATTCAAGGTCAGGGAAGGCTTCCCTAAACAAATGATACTTGATGAAATAATGACAATATTTCTAATAATAGCCTGTGTTTGTGTCAGAAAATTATAAACAGATCATTTTAAACATGAAGACCTATGAACTTTTCAGGGATCCCAAAAAAGGTTTGAAACCAGTTAAAAAAATATGATGGCTCAAAAAATAAAACTGCAAAGCTAAAATATTTAAACAGCTATAAAATATAAAATTTAGCAACATTATTTCCTTTCATATTCATAAAAATGTCATTAATTTTGAAAATGTGTAAATTAGCTTTTCTCAATTCCAAGAAATCCCAGAGAATGTGTGATTATTGATGAGAAACCACAGCCTATTGTAACTAAGTGACCAACAGAGAGCCCAATTCTTAAAATCAATTACAAAAAGCTATTCAAATTTATATTTTTAAATATAAAAATTACATTTAATTTGAAATGGGATTACATTTTAATTTATTTGATCTTGTGCAGGGTAGAATCTACTAACCTACAAAGATCTTAAAATTCTCTGACTTTAAGGTCTTCAGTAGTTCAGGGCACAGGATCTCAGACCATGCAAAGCAGCACATGGCTGTGTCAGGACCTGAGATTAGGGGTTACCGATGGGCCCTTATCAGTAGATACAGGATGCCACAGGCACTGGAAGAGAGTAGGCAATCGGGAACTCACAGGTTGAGAGGACACTGACATCAAGAGAAGTCTAGTCTTGTCGATATCCACCTGGCATCCCATTCACCATCACCACTACATTTCCGGGCCGCATCTTTGACCACTTTTCACACTCCATTTTGATTCCAGCTAAGCAATGATTTTTATTTCTGCGTGAGTACATAATAAGCTCTAGGGTACTGGTGAGCCCTTGAATCTTGCAACAGAGTGGTGTCTGAAAAGCGGCAGAGATAATGATGCCTTCCATTTGGAGGGCCCTGACAGCCAGAAAGACACCCTTGAGAGGCAACTCCTTCTAATGAGGCCCACCCTTCTGCCACTTAACCCCTTACTTCACAGACAGGCCTCTCCTCATGCCCCAGAAATGTGACATCGATCAATATAGTTACATTCAACTTGCTATTATCTTGCTAAATCTGAGCTGTCCATTCTGTACTGATGGGTTCTTCTCAGAGTGATTGCTCTATATCTGGAACTCGTATTGAATTATAATAATAAAAACTTATTAGTCTCCACCCTTGCCCTAAAGGTGGATATCTCAATCAGAAACAGCAAACCTCATTCATTCCACCCATAATGCTCTCACCACCAAGCTCATTCTGCCACACACCATATTTCCCGTGCCCCAAGCAATGCTTGAAAACTCCCTCCTCCTAATTCCCCTAAATCATCACTAGTTATTTTAAATCCTGTTGTATTAACAAATTTAACTATGTTCAGATGTTAAAAATAACTATACATAAATACACCACCAAGAAAATTGATTGATAAATGGACAAGGTATGAATATAGGTTAGAAAAAACTTCCTATTAATATGAATAAGCAAAAATATTTTAACAGAGGTTGTTGACAAGTCCTAGCCTTTTTAGACAGGATAGGACATTAGTATAAGCCATTACAGTAGCCCCCCCCTTATCTGCAAGGGATACATTCTAACAGCCCTAGTGGATGCCTGAAATCATGGAGAGTACTGAACCCTATTAGTGTATTTTTTTCCTATACATATATACCCATGATAAAGTTTAACTTATTAGGCACAGCAAGAGATTAGCAACAATTAGCAAATAATGATAACAGTACACTGTAATGAAAGTTAGGTGAATGGGGTCTCCTCTTACACCGTAATCACCCTTCTTGTGATGATGCGAGAAGATAAAATACATAATGAGATGAAGTGCGGTGAATGACATAGGCTCTGTGATGCAGCAGTAGGCTACTACTGACCTTCTGAAGATGTCGGGAGGATCATCTGCTTCCAGCCTGCAGTTGACCCCAGGATAGTGAAACTGCAGGCAGCGAAACCGCAGATATGGCGGGGGTGAGGGTGGGGGAGAACTACTGTATTATCACACACAAAGTTTGCATGTTGTTCACTGAAATTTTTTATGAGACTGAGGACCTTCAGATACTCAGTGAAAAGTTTTTTAATGTTTATTTTGAGAGAGACAGAGAGAGAGTGGGGGAGGGAAAGGGAGAGAGAGTGGGAGAGAGAGAGAACTCCAAGCAGGTTTCCAGCTGTCAGTGCAGAGCCCGATTTGGGGCTCAAACCCATGAACTGTGAGATCATGACCTGAGCTGAAACCAAGAATCGGATACTTAACCGACTGAGCCACCCAGGTGCCCCTACTCAGTGAAATTTTTTTAACATTATAAAGGCAGTTTTCTCAAAGTAACGCTAGAATGTAGAACTAAAAACCTATATATTGTAAGATAATCCAAATCTAGTAAGGGAGAAATTGAATATCTATAGTTAAAGATGCATTTTTTTCCATAACTTATTCCTCTATGCTTGAAGGTCACAGACATCTCACATTTTCTTTCTTTCTTCTGCAGCAGTCTCATTTCTGGTTTCCAGAAACTGTGGTGTTTACATAGCTGTTATCTAAAGTTTATTTTATAATTTGCTTTCAAGATCATAAATACAGTCCTTAAAATGCTGCGTTCATTTACCTAACTAGACAGATGCAAATGTATTTTTCACCAGAAAAAAAGGGCTTCTTTTAAGAGAAACCATTCATGAAATATGTCCTCTGCATTAATAGCTTACAACATCTCAGCTTATTCACTCAACTGGATCTAGATTATCATAGACTGAATTTTTGAAGGGTGATGATTTGAATTTCCGTATTTTGTATTAAATCACTTGCTATGTAAACAGAGAAGGCTATAGCCAAGTGACAACACCTGCAATGTACAATTCTAACTCAAAGAAGCACATTTTGGTCAAACTTGAGAGATCCATCAGGTTAGTGGTTGGTTGTATAGGAAGCCCTTGGGAAGAATGAGTACATTGTGAAGCTTTTGGCATACTTGTAAATTAGCTAGTGAAAGCTGAAGGCAAATGGGATTTTAGCCAGTTGATGACTGACCTACTTTTAATTTAGAATTGTAAGCAGGAGAAGGGGCTGTTTATAATCAGCCCAAATCACAGTAGTCATTAAGATATGCCCTGGAAATAGATTAGGGGTTTTGGAAGTCCCCAAACCTCCCAACTATTTAGTGTACTACACTCAGATGTACCAAATACTCTATTAGATGAAAAAATTTCACACAACTCCCTGACTCTAACCTGCTCCCAGAGACTAAGATAAAGACTGCCTTGTTAAGCTCTGGCCCCAAGAAGTACTTTAGGACCCAGCTAGAGAATCCTATCTAACATGCACTTTAACTTGGGTGTTTTAAGAATGGCAATCACCTGATGGCCCATGTTTATGGTACTGTACTACTGAGAAGTCATGTGGCAAGGGATGCTGGTTTCCTAGACCCCATCAGATGAACTTTTCTCCTTTCTTCGTCTTTTCTACGTTAAGTTCCACACCGTTGAGGGATCTGAGGCCCCAACTCTGCACTATCTATCTGTGGAAATTCTGAACAAGTATTTAATTTCTGTGACCTTGGTTTCTTGTTGAGGTTTTTTTGTTTTTTGTTTTTGTTTTGTTTTTTTTTTTTTATCGATAAAACAAGAGGACAAGAAAAAGGAGGCTCAACTCAGTAATGCCTAAGGTTCTTTTCTAGCTCTAAATATATTTTCTCATCTTTCTCCTTGGGATTTGCTAATACCAGCACCACAGAGCCCTTTGGTTGTGCTAACAAGAGCTGTTACTTTAGATTCAGTTCCCAAAATTAAGCAAATCACCCAAATTAAGTGGTGATATGAAGGCTGATTCAATGTCTGTGTTGCTCCCAAATAGATAAATATGTTCCTCGGTCTAGAATATGCTAAGCAAGACTGCACACACCTGATGGCCCTACTAAGTGTCCTAAAGATTCCAGACCAACAGGTATGGGGCACACTCACATATGGGGATAGAGGAAATTGCAGTTTAGATTTTCTTTTTGGAAGACGTGAGTTGTAAAAGCTTCACAAATGACTCTGATATGCCATCCATTTGGGAAACCACTGGGAAATGTAGGAGGTGAGGTAAAAGGTACACTTCTTTCAAATCAATAAACAGTAATTGTTAAATATTTTCTTGAGGGGGAGATAAATCTGGTGACAGCAACAACATTCACTTTGGGTAAGTTCCTAGAGGAAGGAGTGGGGTTGGGACATACCACCTGCTTTTCCCCAGGTCACAGAGGATGATGAAAGCTACATAAAGAGGAAAACAGAGAAAGAGGGTAGCCAGCCCTCAGCTGACCTCCCTCTAAACAGCTTTGTTGCAAGAGTTGGCAGTTACCTTGTTTTGTTTAAATGTGAGAGCCTATTTGAAACATGTTTAATCTTATAATTTGGTAGAATTCAAAAGCCTTGTTTTATAATGACACTAATACGAGAACTTTTAACTGTGGCATTAGAGAAGATAACCTCTTGCATTTTGGGTTGATTTGATTGAGGAAAACCAGGTAAATTTTAACAGGCCTGGAATGTTTGGTTGCTTACAGAGTCAGATTGCTGCCATTGCAGAAATTCCAAGTTCATCTCAAGTACATAACATACAAGAAATAAAAAGTACCACAATCAGATTAAAAATTAAGCACATAAAATGGAGAATTAACAATGAATTTGAAAGGATTGTTGTGGTAGGCTGAATAAAGTCCACTTTATTAAAGTCCACTAAAATGCCCACTTCTTAATCCCAGAACCTGTGAATATTAATTTGTATACAAAAGGGACTTTGCAAATGTGATTAAGGATTTTGCATTGGGGAAATTATCCTGGATTATCCAGGTGGGCCCAATGATATAATCACAAATGTCCTGAGAAGAAGGAAGCAGAGAGATCACTACAGAAGAGCAAGCATTAGTAATGATGGAAGGAGAGAGTAGTATGATGTGGCCATAAGCCAGAGAATGCCTGCCAGCAGCCTCCAGCCAATAAAAGAGGCAAGGAATGGATTTTCCCCTGAGCCTCTAAAAAGAAACAGGAACCTAATTTTAGCACTAATAAAACTGATTTCAAGCTTCTGACCTCAAGAACTGTAAGAGAAGAAATTTATATTAAGCCACTAAATCTACTACAGCAGACTTCAAAAATTAATACAATCACTGACTAATGATTATCTCAAGGATCAGAATCCAAGATCTGCATTTGCTTTGCAAAATTATGTTTAAAAAAACCAGAAGCACCAAGTATTTTTAAAGTGGTTTAAATACTACCCAAATCAAGGCAAGCATATACTTTTTCCTATACACACCTGGTTTTAAAACACCGTAACTTAGAAAGAGATCATGTTTTCATTCATATGTGGATCTCGAGAAACTTAACAGAAGACCATGGGGGGAGAGGAGGGGAAAAAATAGTTACAAACAGAGAGGGAGGGAGGCAAACCATAAGAGACTCTTAAATACATAAGAACAAACAGGGTTAATCGGGGCAGTGGGGGAGAGGGGAAAACGGGTGATTGGCATTTAGGGCACTTGTTGGGATGAGCACTGGGTGTTGGATGTAAGCAATGAATCACGGGAATCTACACCCAAAACCAAGAGCACACTTTACACACTGTATGTTAGCCAATTTGACAATAAATTATATTAACAACAAAAAACACTGTAACTTTTGGGGGGGCAGAGAAGTAGGGATTTCCCTAAAAAATCAAAAGGATTCCATTCAATTACTGAAGGGGCACCTGGGTGGCTCAGTCCATTAAGCACCTGACTCTTGATTTTGGCTCAGGTCATGATCTCATGATCCTGAAATTGAGCCCCTGTTGGGCTCCAAACTGGGTGTGCATGCAGCCTGCTTGAGTTTTTCTCTCCCTCTGCCCCTCCCTCATTCACAGGCACCCATGCACGCACGCAC
Organism: Prionailurus viverrinus; assembly: GCF_022837055.1. Classification (NCBI taxonomy): domain Eukaryota; kingdom Metazoa; phylum Chordata; class Mammalia; order Carnivora; family Felidae; genus Prionailurus; species Prionailurus viverrinus. Next base: position 32,919,219 of record NC_062568.1, read on the forward strand.
ATGCTTGTTCTCTCTAAATAAATAAATAAGTAAATAAGTTACCGGAATTGGATCTCATTTGTAACAGTGACCATACCCACCCTTTTCTCATCTTAGGAGTTTTACTATTCCTTTAACTCCTTCAGTTTATCTCTGAGGGATATGATAGAAAAATATGAGGACACAATCCCATCATTCCTACTTGATTTAAACTTACTTAAAAAAAAATTTTTTTTTAATGTTTATTTTTGAGAGAGAAACAGTGTGAGTGGGGGAGGAGCAGAGAGGCAGACACAGAATCTCAGGCTCCAGGCTCTGAGTGGTCAGCACAGAGCCCGATCTGGCGTTCGAACTTGGGACCAGTGAGATCATGACCTTGGCCAAAGTCGGATGCTTAACCGACTGAGCCACCCAAGCACCCCAACCTCTTACTTTTTAAAATGTATAAGAGAGAGATACAGAGAGAGAGATCAGGGGAGAGGCAGAAGGAGAATCTCAAGTAGGCTCCAGACTCAGCACAGAGCCTGATGTGTGGCTACAACCCTGAGATGACCTGAGCCAAAATCAAGAGCTGGACATGCAATCCACTGAGCCACCCAGGCGCCCCTAATATCTTTTAAAACAATGTATAAAGCATTAAAAAAAAAAAAAATAGAACATTTTCTTACTAACTTCATGGATAGAAGTGCAGGATGTCAATTGTATTTAACTTTTGGGAATGTAGGTAGTCAAAATTAGTATTCTCTGCTTAATTACATTAGGTTCTTCCATTTGATATAAAGCTTTGAGTATTATAAAAATAAATGTAAATAGCAGAAAAATCAAACAAATGAAGCAGTTAGATTTCCAGTCCACATAAAATACCAGGTATCCCCAAATGTTAAGAGTGAGGCTCCTAATCAAATCTTTTAGATGAGTAATCTAACCCTCTAGTGGTTTCACTTGGCAGTTATCTGGTTTTATTGTGTATACCACACTAATAATGCCTATTTTTTCAGAAGCCACACTTAGATCTTTAGACCATCTCAAATAAGTAGCTAAATGTGTTAAACATCGGTAGTGTCTTAGTCAACAATTAGCTGTATCCAAGAAATGAAAATCAACTTTTACTAAAACATTTGCATAGCAAGGAAAAACACCAGGAAAACTTTTAACTACACTTAAGTATAAATAAAATGTAGAATTTGTGCAAATAAAATTATAGGAAGCCTTCAGGCAAAACACTGTCATCACGGGGCAAAATACCCAGGGAAAAAACAAATTAGTTCTATTACAATGAATTTAACATCAGTTAGTGGGTTTAAAACTGTAACATTACCCTGGGAATGCAAGCTGGTGCAGCCACTCTGGAAAACAGTATGGAGTTTCCTCAAAAAACTAAAAATAGAACTACCCTACAACCCAGCAATTATACTACTAGGTATTTATCCAAGGGATACAGGTGTGCTGTTTCGAAGGGACAAGTGCACCCTAATGTTTATAGCAGCACTATCAACAATAGCCAAAGTATGGAAAGAGCCTAAGTGTCCATCGATGGATGAATGGATAAAGAAGATGTGGTGTATATAAACAACGGAGTATTACTCGGCAATCAAAAAGAATGAAATGAACTTGCCATTTGCAACTACGTGGTTGGAACTGGAGGGTATTATGCTAAGTGAAATTAGTCAGAGAAAGACAAATGTCATATGACTTCACTCATATGAGGACTTTAAGAGACAAAGCAGATGAACATAAGGGAAGGGAAACAAAAATAATATAAAAACAGGGAGGGGGACAAAACAGAAGAGACTCATAAATATGGAGAACAAACTCAGGGTTGCTGGAGGGATTGTGGGAGGGGGATGGGCTAAATTTGGGTAAGGGGCACTAAGGAGTCTACTCCTGAAATCACTGTTGCACTATATGCTAATTTGGATGTAAATTTTTAAAAATAAAAAATAAAACAAGTTAAAAAAACTGTAACATTATCCTTGCTAACAATGTAATCATGGATTAATTTTTTTTTAATGTTTGTTTTTGAGAGAGAGAGAGAGAGAGAGAGAGAGAGAGAGAGAGAGACAGGGCACAAGCAGGGGAGGGGCAGAGAGAAAGGGAGACACAGAATCCAAACAGGCTCCAGGCTCCCAGCTGTCAGCACAGAGCCTGACATGGGGCTCAAACTCACGAACAAAACTGTGAGATCATGACCTGAGCCAAAGCTGAACGCTTAACCAACTGAGCCACCCAGCTGCCCTATGTAATCACGGATTTCTAATTTGATTCTATTAGAAAGCATTAACTCATTAAGAATTTAACTGAGAAACTGAGAAATGCAAAGTTAACACCTCAAGTCAGGGAAAATGTACACACAAAAGAGAACTAGGATACTTACAGAAACATAAAGTTAGCTACTTTCCCAGTTATGACAGGAGAAAGAGTGAGTTAAGAGTGAGTTGATTATAGGAGCAAAATTCATGGAAAGTTTTAATTTTGTGATCTATATTGGATAATCAAAAAAAAAAAAAAAGTGCAGCCTAATTTCCTTATTGCACAGAACTGCGAGTTTTCTTTTCCTCCTTTCTTAGATTTACTGTATAAATCAATCTTTTGTCAGGTTAATTTTTTAATACCACTTATGTACATACATGTGTATTTTCAAAATTCTGTAAAGAGTAATAAGGAAAAACAGTAACTGTTTCATTTAGGTCTTATACCTAGTACAATGAGTCAATTTCATGGTACAATGAGTATGAGTAAGACCTCAATGTGAATACAAAAGCAAGCCTACAAACTGATGTTTTCTTTTTGGGGTATTTTTTTTTATGATCAATTCCAAACACACAGTACAGGGAAAATGGAATGAGTAAGAAAAAACATACTTTATTTCCCCGTTAACACCAAGTCTTATTATTCAGAATGTGTTTCAATATACTTAGCCAGATCACCAATCCCAGCCACGGCCTTAGTTCAAATGTTTACTATGAAAATAATCAAGCAACAGAAATCCATTGTGAGACACCATCTAGAGAGAACAGCTACATTGCTATATAAAATTTATTAACTTAGTAGTTTAGTCTCTCAATATTTAGCAAGTTTGTGTAAAAATTACTACTCCCATTCGTTTCTAGTGACATTAATATAAATGCATAATTTCAAAGTCAACATTGCTTTCACTATGAACACAAAACTTCTTAAAAAGATAGTTAGTTGTGAGTTAAAGTAACGACTGGCTGCTGGGATAGCACTGTTGAAGGCCAAATACACTGCCAGGCTTGGAAAGGCATAAATATATACATACACACTCAGTTTGCTATTTCCTACATATTTGCTACACATCCTTTGTTGCACAGTATGGTATAAATTATTTCCTTAAATTTGAAAAAAAAAAATCAAGATGAATACATTTTCATCTTCATTTCAAAATAACCCCTTTAAATGAAAAAGTTCTCATTTGTTAATTCTGTTCAAGAGATGGATTTAAAATATTTTCTTCGCTACATGTATAATTTTTTGCCCTTAGTGCCTCATTACAACCAGTTTAGCAATAAGAACTCCAGTGCTTTGTTAAAAATTGCATTCAGTAGATGAAAAGGTTGTAAAATCTGCAGTTGAATCTTTCTCAAGATACTGAATTATAACAAAGTCAAAAAAATGTATGACCATTCAACAACCTTGGAAGCTGTGAATTATTGCAAAAAAAGACTCACATGTGCATATAATTCAAACATAAACTTTGTGGGGAAGGGATGTAAAATAAATACTACAATATTTTTCAACTCTTAAATGTTTCTTAGATGGTTAAATGAAAAGATTAATATTACTAACAGGAAGAATCAAACTATCTTAAAGAGTGCTTTCCGTAATTAGAACAATTTTGCAAAACAAAGATAAGCAAGAGCCTATGCCAATACATTTTTCCTGTAGTGTAATGTAATTGCTAATATGAGGTATAATCTGTAAGCAATTAATAGAAATATAAATAGGTATAAGCCACACTAAATCACAGTCTGGTGAAAAGCTTCCCAGCTAATGTAGTTTGGGTAAGGAATTAAGGGAAATGAGAAGGGCAGGGCAGGTTTCCAGTGGGAACATCATTTACATGCCTTATCATTATCATCATCTTGTATCTAACAGTCCACTGCTGCAGAAAGGTAAGTCCTTTCCAAGTATGCTGGTCTAGAATATACTTTATGTAGCACAGTAAAATTATTTAGGTATTACTAATACTTCATTTGCATTTATATTTGGATTATACACATAATCATATATGTGTATCAAAAACTATAAACAGAATTTGAAAACACTTTCATCTCATTTTTGAAAAGTTAACAGTTAAGACTGAACTATGTACTACAGAATTTTCTAGAATATCTAAACTAGGGGTAAAACCAAAGGAAAATATTACTATTTCTTTAGTAAATGGCTTGTACGAAACCTCAAGCTCACTCATCTTTTCATAGACAGGTTTATCTGATGAGGATTGTGATCCAATGATTGTTTAGCAGCAATTTTACCAAACTGTAAATTCTTTTATTAACAGGCATTATAAACAGATAATACTAATCTTATTTAAAAACCATGAGTGCCACACTGGTGAATATACAGCTCATGAATAACTTAAAAAGTATTTCCCGTTTTAAAAGGCAACACTCAGCATACAAAAACCTATACTAAACAAAGAAACTATAATATGGATACATGATTGATGTGTCTAAACGATATATATACAGTACATAATTATTGTTAATTATGTGATCAGTACATTTTTTTCTGTATGATTCCCTTCATGCTTCACTTTCCCCAGAAACTGAATTCTGAACTTCCTCTTCTAAAATTGGTACGATCAGGTTATCCTTGGACATCAAATTATATTTCATCACAAATTTAGTAAACCGGTGACACAAAAATGTTTCATTCTGTAGGGAGGAAGAAAAAAAGATATTTTACTATTCAAAACCAAAAAAGCCTACATGTAACATCCATGTATATTATTGTCATTCTGATAAGAATGCATCAGGATAATTAGTGAAATATACTTACTTCATATTCATCAAATATCTGCCGATGATGAAAATAAGCATGTGAAAATATTCTGTAAATCCTACGGCATACTGATCCTAGTTTTGCTACAGATGATTCCTTTATGCTAACCCTAGAAATAGGAAAGAAATCAGATTCATAGAGCTGGACAGATCTTAGGAACAATGTTGTCTAATCTTCTCAATTGACAAGTGTGGAGACTTAAACCTTGGGGAAAAAAGTGACCAGTGCAAGGTCACAGTGCTAATAAGTGGCAAGAGCAGGACCAGGACCCCTCCCTGTTCCTTACTCCTGGGCCAGTGCTCTTTCTACGTAACCACAGTGCCCAAGATACTCAGTATTGTAAGCTTTGAGACTTTATGAAAGTTCAATGCAATTAAATCCCCAACAAATCAAAATTTCCTAGAACATAACATTTACCACATTAACACTTCGTACACTACAGATGATTAAAACTACTAAAAGGAATTATTGCTTTATTCTACAGAATTTGATTTTTTCAAATAAAAAATGCTTGCATATTTTTGATATTAAAAAATATATACAGGATACTGAAGCAAAAAATAGTATCTTTTAACATAGTTTATATGAGCTCTTTGAAGTTGATATTTGGGGCAGCAGGGGGGAATCTCCAAATCTATCCATTTGATAACAAGTGTCTTCATAGAATAAAAGGCCAGTAACAAACCTCACTAATAATATATTACAATATGCAGAGCCTTCTTCCCAGATCTTAAAAATCTGTAAGCAAGGATAAGGAATCCTTCAAAAACAAGCAGTCCAGTCCAACTTAGGAAATTGTGCTCTTCAGGCATGCTGTCTAAGAGGAGGCTAGCTCTATCACAGAGATTCAAGAAGTTAAGTGTGTAAATACCACAACTCTAAAGCAGAAGAGGGACAGCCCTGCAGGAAGTACCCTTGACTAAACTGGCCTGTGAGCTTTGCGAGCCAAGTCCTGCTGCTTTTAGTTTAACCACAACCTTAATTTCAAAATTTGAGTAATTCTCAACTAGCTAAATATAAAATAGCTAAAAAAAAAAAAAAAAAAAAAAAAGTTTAAAGAACACAATTCATTAAGCAGCAACCTAGTTTGTTTTAATAAAAACATCAACCTTTTAAATCAAATCCAAAAAAGTTTAACACCATGTTTACAAGTTTTATTTACCTGCTGGGAAAATATTTATTGCTATTCAGAAGACATGCAGCACCATCAAGTGTGTGTCTAGTATAGTCTATTGCAGGACACTATAAAGGAAAGGATATAAAAAATGCATCAACATAGAGCTCTACCTCTTGCATGAGGTCTGTTATGAAATACTTGTCTTATTCCAAAAACATGAGTATGTCTGAGGAAAAACGTCTTACAATATCAGAATGACTATAAAATTTAATGTTACAACAAAACTACATTAAAAAAGAACAGGTGAAATTAATTTTAATGATATAATTTATTTATCTACCCCAAATTACGTCAACATATAACTGATACAAAAATTATTAATGAACTTCTTTGGGGTATTTAAAAATTAGCAAACATGTAATTCACATACCATAAAATTTCTTTTAAAATGTTTATTGCTTTGGGGAGCAGGGGGCAGAGAGACACAGAGAAAGAGAGAATGAATCTCAAGCAGGCTCCACACTGAGCCCCGATGTGGGGCTTCATATCACGACCCGAGTGGATGCTTAACTGACTGGGCCACCCAGGGGCCCTGGCAAAATTTCTCTTTTAAAATGTACAACTCAGGGACACCTGGGTGGCTCAGTCGGTTAAGCATCTGACCTCAACTCAGGTCATGATCTCACAGTTCATGAGTTCAAGACCCATGTTGAGCTCTGTGCTGACAGCTCAAAGCCTGGACCCTACTTTGGATTTTGTGTCTCCCTCTCTCTCTCTGCCCCTCCCCCATACACATTCTGTCTCTCTCTTTCAACAATAAACATTTAAAAAATAAAATAAATAAAATAAAATAAAAACTCAAAAGTTTTTAATATATTCACAAATTTATGCAACCATCATCAACTACATTTCTGAAAATTTTCATCACACCAAAAAGAAACCTAGTATCAATTAGCAGTCACTTCCAAATCTCTCCTCCCCCTAACTTGAAGCAACAATTAATCTTTCTGTTTTCCATGGATTTGCTTATTCTGGATATTTTCTAAAAAATGGAGTCATATGTGGCCTTTTGTGTCACTTAGCATTTTTCCAAGGCTCACCCATAGTGCAGCATGAATATTACCTCTTTTTTCGATTCAAAGTCTTTTTAAACTTTGTTTTTAATATATACAAAAATGCTGTAATCCCTCATAGACTTCATTCTTTTCTATGGCTGAACACTATTCCGTTGTGTGCATGTATCACATTTTGTTTATTTACTCATCTTCAGTTGATGAAAATTTGGTCGTTTCCATGTTTGGCTATCATGAATAATGTGACTATATCAGTGTACAAGTTTTGTATGGACATATGTTCTCATTTCTTTTAGGTATACACCTAAAAGTGGAACTACTAAGTCATATGGTAACTATGCTTATCATTTTAAAGAACTTCCAAACTACTTCCCAAAGTGGCTACAGTATTTTATAGTCCTATCAGCATTGTATGATGATGCTCCTTTCTCCACATCCTGGCCAACACTTGTTATTATCTCTTATATTTTGATCATTCTAGTAGGTGAAGTGTACGCCATTGTGGGGTGTGTCTTTTCTTTTTCCATTAAAAAAAAAAGTGGTGAAATACATTTAAGATGAATTCTGCCATTTCAACCTTTTTTTTTTAAGTTTATATATTTTGAGACAGTGGGGGGGGGGGGGGGGGAGGGGCCAAGATAGAGGGAGAGACAGAATCCCAAGCAGACTCCATGCTGACAACAGAGAGCCTGATGTGGGGCTCAAATTCACCAACCATGAGATCAGGACCTGAGCTGAAGTCACGCACTGAAGCGACAGAGCTACCCAGGTGCTCCCTCCCGTCTCAACCTTTTTTAGATGTACAACTCAGTGGCACTAATTACATTCACTATTGTGCAACCATCGCTTCTATGTATTTCCAACCAAAGGTTTTTCATCATCCTAAACAGAAACTCTGTAAACCATTACGCAATAATGTCCCATGTCCACTATCCCCCAACCCCTAGCAACCTCTAATGTACTTTCTACATCTATGAATTTGCTCTTTATAAATATTTCATGTAAGTGGAGTCATGTAACATCTACCCTTTGGTGTCCGGCTTATTTCACTCAGCATAATGTCCTCAAGGTTCATCAACACTGTAGCATGTTATCAGAACTTCACTCTCTTTTATGGCTGAATGATATTCCATCCTGTACATTCCATTTATCCACTCAGGGTGGTTTTGATGATTAATGAGCATTTTTTCATGTGCTTATTGGCCATTTGTTTATCTTCTTCAGAGAAAAGTCTATACAAATCCTTTGTTCATTTTTAACTGGGTAATCTTCATTTTTTTTAAGTTTACTTATTTGAGAGAGTGAGCAAGTGCATGAGTGCACGCAAGTAGGGGAGGGGTAGAGAGGGGAGATAGAGAAGATAACCCCAAGCAGGCTCCACATTATCAGTACAGAGCCTGACACAGGGCTCGAACTCACAAACCATGAGATCATTACCTGAGCCGAAATCAAAAGCTGGATGCTTAACTGACTGAGCCACCCAGGCACCCCAACTAGGTAGTCTTTTAATTGCTGAGTTGCAATAGTTATGTATCTGGGTATCAAACCCTTATCGGAGATATGATTTATAAAAAATATTTTCTCCCATTCGTAGACTGTCCTTTCACTTTCTTGACAGTGTCCTTTGAGGCAAAAAAAATTTTTAGTTTTGATAAAATCTGAATATTTTCTTCTATTACTTGTGTTTTTGGGGTCATATCTAAGAAATTATTGCCTAGTCCAAGACCATGAAGATTTACACATATGTTTCTAAGAGTTTTATAATTCTAGTTGTTATATTTAGGTTTCTGAACCATTTTGAGCTAATTTTTGTATAAGGTGTGAGTTAAGGGTCTAACTTCATTCTTTTGTATACAGATTACCTAGTTCTCTCTTAATGAGATATTTGATGTCTTTCTGTACTCTTTGAAAGGGTATTTTATTTCATACTTTGAGCATATCTCAGTTTGGACTACCAACATTAAATGCTCTGTAGCTGCATGTGGTTCATGACTACTATTGTATCAGCATAAATTTAGATCTTTGATTGGTTACTGGAAGAAAAAAAAACTTTTTTGGAGTTGGGGGAAAGGTTTTATCTTGTTTTAGCTGCTTCCCTCCATCTCTCTCCAATTAACTAATCCTATTTTGTATCATTTGTAACAGCAAAAAGTTAGCAAAATATACAAGGTTACAAAATAAGAAGGAATTTGTTCACAGGCTTTTATAAATTCTATTTTGCCAAATATATATTTATAATGCTACTGCAGTCTGCATGTGACTGAAAGGGCTAGCAGATGATAACAAGTTGTTGTTGATAACAAGTTGTCACAGTCATTATGTACAATTAACTCTATCTGTTGCAATGACTCTTTAATTCTCAAGAACATTGAGTAAAATCACCATTGGTGCTGAGTACCCTGCCTCTTTACAATCTTCCCTGTTCTTTTCATCTGTAAGAACAACTTTCTTAGTTCCTAATTTATTAGTTGCTATTATTTCCTGACTACACAATTATTCTAAGAGTTCATAAAGTGTCCTTTCAAGATTTTCTTTTGTATTTTTAAAGAAATTCCTTTGCATACAACTTACCACTTGAAAATGCCACCATCATTCATCCTCCCTTGACACAATTCAATGGAGCTGGTCTTCAGCAAACAATGTTACAATTCTAAGACTCATTCACAAGACCTAATGCTGATAATCATCCTATCTTATATTACTAATCAAGAAAAAAAGCAAATATGACAACGTCAGTCCGTATAAATCTCATAATACATCACAAACTGGTTATCTTTTCCACTCTAAAGTGAGAATAATGCATCTTTACTATTTGCCAAAATGAAACTAGCCTTCTTGATTCAGTTTCCTAATTGCAATTATCACATAATTCACTATACTATGTAGCCGATATCAATAAATTATCAATAAAACTGCTATGTGGATTTTCCCATATATAAAATGATAATATTGCTTCAACTAACTAACACCAAAAGAGTAACACCCTGAATGAAATTAGTCATCCAAATAAGTCGTCCAATAAGTCAACTTGTCTATTTGCTTAGACAAGTACCAGATACTTCTTATTTTGGAGAACTTGCCTTTTCATTTTTTTTTTAATATGAAATTTATTGTCAAATTGGTTTCCATACAACACCCAGTGCTCATCCCAACAGGTGCCCTCCTCAGTGCCCATCACCCACTTTCCCCTCCCTCCCACCCCCAACAAACCTCAGTTTATTCTCAGTTTTTAATAGTCTCTTATGGTTTGGCTCCCTCCCTCTAACTTTTTTTTTCCTCCTTCCTCTCCCGCACGGTCTTCTGTTAAGTTTCTCAGGATCCATCTACATAAGAGTGAAAACATATGGTATCTGTCTTTCTCTTTATGACTTATTTCACTTAGCATAACACTCTCCAGTTCCATCCACATTGCTACAAAGGGCCATATTTCATCCTTTCTCATTGCCAAGTAGTATTCCATTGTATATATAAACCACAATTTCTTTATCCATTCATCAGCTGATGGACATTTAGGCTCTAAAAATATGGAACGCTTACGAATTTGCATGTCATCCTTGCACGGGGGCCATGCTAATCTAGTCTGTATCGTTCTTCCAATTTTAGTATATGTGCTGCCGAAGCGAGCAGAGAACTTGCCTTTTCAAATAAAAGAACATCAGATGTGAATTTTGCAAACAGAAAGTCACTTGTCTTTAAGCCTTAGAGGTCTATCAATAAAATGATCATTTGACAGTCTATAATTCTGCAGAATTGGCCTAACCCCAATTATTTTCAATGAGTTTAAGTATCCAAAAAAAAAAAAAAAAATACTATGGATTAAAAGGAATGCAGATCAAGGAAAATGCAATGCATAGTTTAAACAAACTAGCTGCAACTTTTGAAATAACTAAGGAAAACTGAATATGTACTGGATATTAGATAATATGAAGGAATTACTTGTAACTAAAAATGTTCTATAAACAATTGCTACTTCCTATACTCTCACCATGACAAAAACTAAATGAGGAGAAAACAACATGAATAACTTTTTCAATGTAGGGCCAATTATGAAGAGGAAAATCATTATGGTGGGTTTCAAACAAATAGTAAGAAATATAAGGGGTGCCTGAGTGGTTCTATCGGTTAAGTGTCTGGTTTCGGCTCAGGTCATGATCTTATGATTTGGGAGATCTAGCCCCGCGACAAGCTCTGTGCTGACAGTGTGGAATATGCTTGGGATTTTCTTTCTCCCTCTCTCTCTGCCCCTCTCCCACTTTCATACACACTTTTTCTCTCAAAATAAATAAACTTAAAAAAAAAAAAGAAATATTAAAAAAAAGTAGGTAAAAAATACTGACCTATAAAGTTAAAAAGCCCAAAAACAACCATTTCTTTAATAGATAACTCATCAACTTGTAATCACCAACAGTTATTCCTATCAAAAGAAATTACAAGGCGCCTGGGTGGCTCAGTCAGTTGAGTACCAGACTCTTAATTTCAGCTCAGATCATGATCTCATGGTTCATGGGACCGAGCCCTATGTCGGGCTCTGTGCTGACAGCATGGAACCTGCTTGGGATTCTCTCTCTCTGCTCCTCCCTGCTGTGCACGCTCTCTCTCTCAAAATAAATAAACATTAAAAAAAATTATAACTGAACCAAAAAACTAAACATGTATATCTCATCCATTATACAGTAGCTATCAGCATCATATGGTAGATGTTATTCTGTAATAGGCAATGAATCATAAAGTGAGTTCTAGCCCATGATATTATCCAATTATGAAAAATGATAATCATAAATCCTAAAATAGCAGTGGGGCAATAAACTTAAAACAAAGAACTCTAAGCCAAACAGCAAAATAAACAGTGAACTAAAACACTAAAAATTTATTGACCACTCTCATGGAGAGATTTAGGTTATGATGATTTTATTAGGCATTCTATTTCATAATGTCTCACCTCTTTTGGAGTCTTATGAGCTGCACAAAGAAAAATCCATTGTTCAGTTGCAGTCATCTGAGTACATGTATCTGGATGGCACTCACTCTGTTAGAAATAGTTACACTTCTTAATATGTAAAACAATGAAAAAGTCTATCATTTGGGTTACTACACTCCCATGTAAAAGTACAGAATAATTAGAAATGTTGGGTGAGTCTTTGGGAGCACCTAATGTTACAAAAACAGAAAAAATCAGTACTTTAAATAATAGCTTTAACTTAAAGAAAATATTACCTGAAGTTTGACAGCAAGTCCATTCAGTTCAAGACAGAATTGCCTAAAAATGCAAATATATAAATGAAAAGTCTTATCCATCCTCCACATTATTTTCAGAATACTAACTGTAAAAGCAGAATCCCATCAGTACCATCCTTCCTTTGTCGTCACCACTGTCAACACCATCTGAATTTACATGGCATATTTTGTACAAAGGCATAGAGATTAGTATGCAAAACCCAAAACTAACAACCCTAATAATGTTCAATATCAGCCTCCAGTGAGTTGATTATAATTATACACTGGAAATTGGTAGAATTTTTCTGAATTTGGAAATAGTTACAAAATGCTTCGGAAGTATATACTTTTATTTACAAAGTCATTCTCCTAGAAATCTATTCTAATAAAATAATCAGACATACAGATAAATGTATAAAGACATTGACAGAAAATATGAAATTTTTTTGAAACATTCCAAATAATCAGCAATTGCACAGTAGCAAAATGTTGGTATATACATAAACAAAGGGTATATATTTATATTTACAGTAAGATTCCAGTTATGTAAAACATCATGTGTGTATTTATCTGAATACAAACATAAAACTAGATGTTTTAAATACCTGAATATTCTACAAACTTTGTTCTGATTACAAACAACATGTTCCTTATGAAAACTTTAAATATGATCAAATATATAATGTACAATAAGAAGGTCCTTCGTAATTCTACCACCTCTCCCAAAAGTTAATTATTACTTACATACAAATTTGATTTTCTATGCAAAGATTAAACTATATTGGGACCAAATCATACACAATTTTTTATCTTGCTTTTTGGTCACTTAGTAGATTGTAGCATTTTTTCATGATACTCTTCTAAAACTGCCAAACAGAATTATAAAGCCTAGAACAATTCTTGGAACATAGTAAGTGTTCAAAATGTTTTTTAATAAGTGAAGAATAGAGGAAATTGTGTAAGATTGAGATCATCATTTTTAGACAAACTTGTTATTTTATATGAAAAGACCATCAATCCTCTATGTCACTAAGATAACTTACTTTAATAGCTGTCAAAATACTGAACACATCCCCTCTAAAAATCTTACCTAATTAATCAGTATTATGTTTCCCCAACAAATGAGAACAGTGTGGTTCCCTACAAATGCAAAACTAAAACCTACTTAGTTAGAAGATAAAGGAGAGTCCCAGAAGGGAAAAAACAAAAAACCCCACACATATATGAAAGAAAAGCTATAGAAGAAAGCAAATAAGGAGTCAAATTTTCAATTCTCTGTAAATGTATTTCCTTTCCAGATCCCTAACAATAATGCAGTTCTTAGATCACTAAAATAACACTATTTCTGAATCACCACATCACCCTCTACTGCCCTGTATCTATAGGCTGCATGCAAATTTTCAAGTTGTTTTCCACTAAGTGGTAATAAAGACAGGTGGTGAAAAATAAGTTTCTCATCTACTTTAACTCACGTATGGCCAACAGCAAAACTAAGCTAACTGATTTGGCAGTGTTTATGGGTACAATCTGTGGCACACAGTGCAAATCTAACAGCTTCCAGTTAATTCAATATAGGGCTAACATATAGAGTTGTGCAGCTGAAGAGACAAGCCAGAGCTGAAATCCAGCCTATGCTCTAATCTCTTAAGTCATACATAGGATTGCATCCACTCAGAAGAAGGAGCATCTCTTCCAATTACAAAGATTCCATATGGGCTAGTGGGAGATTTGAATGAAGTCCCATTAACATCATAATATAATCAACAATATTAACCAATAAGAGCAAGTATTAAGCCTCAAATCAATTACATCAAGTACATGCAAAAACTCAAAAAGCTACTTTTGAAATTCTTCTTGGTCAACTATAAAGATATATACACTATGATGAAGACACAAAAGAATATATATGTGATATTTAATACATAAATACGAAACCAAAATAAAGTGGCTAATATTCAGGAAAAAAAAAAAACAACTAAAAATAACAGCACCAGGACAAATGGAATATGCATGAGAAAGATTTTATAAGTTTGGTATACTGCATATTTTATAGTCTAATTAAATATGGAGGAAAAGGTTTTCCTAGATCTGAAATTAAAATCTTATATGCTAAAATCAGCCCTCACTTGTTAGGATTATGCTTGTAGTGAAAAAAAAATCCCCACTTATTTTCATCATTAATCCTAACAGGTAAGTAAGTAGTTATTTTCAAAGCTGATTAAAATAAGGCAGAGGGGTGCCTGGGTGGCTCAGCTGGTTAAATGTCCGACTTCGGCTCAGGTCATGATCTCATGGTTCATGAGTTCGGGCCCTGCATCAGGCTTTGTGCTGACAGTTCAGAGCCGGGAGCCTGCTTCAGATTCTGTTACCTCTCTCTGCCCCTCCCCTGCTTACACTGTCACTGCCTCTCTCTCTCTCTCTCTCTCTCTCTCTCTCTCTCTCTCTCTCATAAATAAATAAATAAATAAATAAATAAATAATAAAAAAATCTTTTAATAAAAAATAAAATTTAAAAAAGCAGAGAATCTAAAGTGCTATTTTGATTTATAAGAATGGGAAAATATCTACATATTCATACCTTCAATTATGCACTGAGATGTATTTTTAAAAAAACTATGTCAGGGGAACCCAGCTGGCTCAGTTGTTGGAGCATGTGACTCTTGATCTCAAGGTTGTGCATTCAAGCCCCACGTTGGGTGCAGAAATTACTTAAAAATAAAATCTCTAAAAACACTAGATCAAATAGTCAAGTGATTTGTCTAAGAAACCAGCAGAGTACAAAGAAGTCTTAGCATCCTGAAATTGCTGGACTGTTATGACAAGATATTATGTCTTAGCAATGTCTATATAACAAGTCTGTAGCAAAAAAAAACCCCAAAACAAACCAGATCAAACCAAACCAAACTGAAAAACAGTGCCCAGTCTACAATTTGTGGGACTCATCACAAAAAAAGTGGTCTAATTTATGCAGGAAAAGTCCTATTTCAATTTCACTTATTATTTAAAAATTAACTTAAAAAGTTACAAACCCTAATGAACATCTATCTCTAGCTACATTCTTTATATTTAACCTACCAACTCATCTCAGCTCCCGTTTACAGAGAAGCTTGCAACTTCAAGAAATAACTTAGTAACTTCAGGATTAAGCTGCCTTTACTTATTTTTTAATTTTTATTTATTTTGACAGCAAGTGTCAGTCTGGCGCTTGATTCAGGGCTCGTTCTCACAAACTGCAAGATCATGACCTGAGCCAAAATCAAGAGTTGAACGCTTAACCAACTAAGCCACCCAGGCACCCCTAGGATTAAGCTGCTTTTAAAGTTAATTCTTGTTAACTAGTCATTCACTAGTCATCAATTTTCTCATTCAAAGGGCATCATCAAAAGTCCCCAAACTCCTTCAGAATTACAATTAATTTTTATTTACAATTAATTTTTATTTACCACACTTCACAGTAGTTAACAGGCAACTCATCAGACACCAAGCTTACACTGGAATCTTGTGTTACTTTATAGTGAAATAAACTTTATAGAGAAATAAAGTTTATCATGAGTGGAAAAATAGAAACAATGTATTTGTGGTTAAGGAATAATTTGTATTTAAGAAAAACTCTATAGGGGCATCTGGATGGCTCAGGTGGTAAGAATGCTACCAACTTGATCTTGGGTTCATGGATTTAAGCCCCACACTGGGTATAGAGATTACTCAAAAAGGCCGGGGGGCGGAGGGGGGGCGGGGTGCCTGGGTGGCTCAGTTGGTTAAGCATACGACTTCAGCTCAGGTCATGATCTTATGGTTCGGGAGTTCGAACCCCACATCAGGTTTCATGCTGACAGTGAGGAGCCTACTGGGGATTCTCTCTCTCCGCCCCCCCCCCCCCCCCCCCCCCACACACACACAATCTCTCTCTCTCTCAAAAATAGTTTTTCATGGGCGTCTGGATGGCTCAGTCAGTTAAGCATCTGACTTCGGCTCAGGTCATGATCTCACAGCTCGTGAGTTCGAGCCTCACGTCAGACTCTGCTGACAGCTCAGAGCCCGGAGCCTGCTTCGGATTCTGTCTCCCTTTCTCTTTTCCCCACCTCCCACTTGCACTCTGTCTCTGTCTCTCAAAAATAAATAAATGTTTAAAAAAATTTAAATAGTTTTTCCAAAAAAAAAAAAAGAAAAATTGTGTAAAAAGATAATAATGCCAAATCCATAAATTAGAAAAAAAAATCAGTGAATAACAAAGTTGAAAACTTTATAATACCAAAAACACAAAAACTTTAGAATTCAGCTTTTTAGTCTGCAATTACAAAATGATTTTATTTATGATTCATAATCATCAGCATTAAAGGTTATTTTTACTAATAGAAATACTACTACTATTTTGATATATTATAAAGACTTACCTTAAATGTTCATATTTCCATACACCTTCATCTTGGCCTTCAGGTGGTTCAAGAATTTTGTCAATATTGGAACAATCTGCTCTTATGTTCTGCTGAATATACTATAATAAAAAAAGTTCTCATAATTAATCAACATACTATAGTACATGGTAAATCTTAAAATATATTTAATTTTTGAGTCCATGATTGCTCCTATGTTTCAACTTTTTTAGGTTATACACATAACAGGAAATCAAGTAATTCAGAAGACAGGAGGTAACCCTTACCTTCTCCAACTCAACTCCTTTGGGATAAGATATATCACATAAATGCAGATATGGTACTTACCAGGATTGGATGTGTGATCAAAAGTGAAACTATGATTTTCACAAGGACATAAAATGTAAACCATATAACTGTGGTACATAATGCATGATTCTATTAATATGCATTATCTAGAACAGCACATCCATGGAGACAAAAAATAGTTGTTCAGGACTGGAGAAAGAAGGGGAGACAGGAGAATGGAGATAACTGCTAATGTGAATGAGGTTTCTTTTGGTGGGGAATGAAGATGTTCTAAAATTAAACTGTGGTGATAGTGTAGAACCCCGTGAATATACTAAAAACCATGAATGTATATTTTAAATGGGTGATTTTAGGGTATGTGGTATCCAATAAAGTGTTTAAAAAACAAAAAATGACTAGCAGAAAAGCTAAGTTAAAAAAAGGCATGGACATTCACTTTTAAAATTAAATAAAAATTTCAGATCTTTTTAATGTTTCATGCAATCTATGATTTAAATAATCTAAAATTTGAACAGGCTAAATAAGACTAAGATATCTAATTACAGAAATAACTACAAGGCCTTGTTATGCCAATGTATTTTGCCTATTTTCAGGCAACCTTTCTTTGAAAATTACTCTGTCAAAAGCTTGCTCAAAAGATTTTAATGATTCTCTAATGCCTGTTTAAACTACTCTCCCTGGTTTTCTGACCCCATCTCAAGTTCCAAAGTTCTGCATGAAATTGATTCTCGCAAATAGACAGAACCAAATTCTTTACCTTTTCCACCGGCCAACTCAAATTCCATACAATCCTTTCCAAATTCCCCTTCCCCCAACACACTCGTCTTTGCTTTTATTCAATAAATAGCATTTATTTATTTTTTAATATCTCCCTCAAAAAACAGAGACTCAGTTTTGTTTTAAATTTTAGTATTAGGACCTGGCACATAGGAGGTTTTTAACAAATTTTCACTGTCTTTTCCTAAACTACATTACTTGAAGTCAAGGATAAAGATACTACTTATCTGAAATGTTAAAACCATGGGGGATTAGGGATGAAAAAATTTACCAAAAATGGGGTGGAGACTGATTCTTTAGTATTCTCTGGTGATCCCCAAAAGAGTTTGGTAGTTAGGCACACAAAAATATATTCTATGCAATACAGCTGGCTCATAATGAATCCTAAGTCTTTAACCACATGTTTAGTAACTGAATTTACTCAAAATTATTCAATTTTTTATAGGCAGAGGTACAAGTTGTCAATCTTCAGGGAATCTAGATTTTATTAATGATAATACATGTAAAACAATTAAGAAAACAGGGGCGCCTAGGGGGGTAACTGGGTGGCTCAGTCAGCTAAGTGTCTGACTTTGCTCAGGTCATAATCTCACAGCTTGTGAGTTCAAATCCTGTGACAGGCTGTGCTGACAGCTCAGAGCCTGGAGCCTGCTTCAGATTCTGTCTCTGTCTCTCTCTGCCCCTCCCCTACTCACCAGTGTTTCTCTCTAATATAAAGAAACATTTAAAAATTTTAAAAAAAAAAAAGAGAGAGAGAGAGAACAGGGGCGCCTGGGTGGTTCAGTCGGTTGAGTGTCCAGCTCTTGATTTTGGCTCAGATCATGATCTCGCGGTTTGTGGGTTCAGGCCCCATATGGGCTCTGTGCTGACACGGATCCTGCTTGTGATTCTCTCTTCTCCCTCTCGCTCTCTGCCCCTCCCCCTTCCATGTCTGTGTACACGCTCTCCATTTCTCTCAAAAATAAATAAAACTTAATAAAAAAGAGAGAGAACAGAAGAAATCCTTAACTCTGAAAGAAAGCAAAAATGTGAGTCCTCCATACTTTTATGGAAAGAGAGACAGCTATCATCTAAAATGAGCTAAGAAAGGGGCACCTGGGTGGCTCAGTCGGTTAAGCATCTGACTTTGGCTCAGGTCATGATCTCGCGGTTTGTGAGTTTGAGCCCCAAGTCAGGCTCTGTGCTGACAGCTCAAAGCCTGGAGCCTGCTTCACATTCTGTGTCTCCCTCTCTCTCTGCCTCTCCCCCAATCACACTCTGTCTCTCTCTCCTTCTAAAATAAATAAACATTAAAAAAAAATTTTTTTTTAATGAGCTAAGAAAAGTAAATGTCCTAGTAGCGGATGGGTGGCTCAGTCAGTTAAGTGTCTGACTCTTGATTTTGGCTCAGGTCATGATCTCACGGTTCAGGGGACTGAGCCCTGCATTATGCTCTATGCTGACAATGCAGAGCCTGCTCGGGATTCTCTCTCTCTCCCTCTCCCTGCCCCTTCCTCACCTGCACTTGCTCATGCTCTCTCTCTCTCAATAGAAATATTAAAAAAAAAAAAAGAAAAAAAAAAAAAGGAAAAAAAAAAAAGAAAAAAAAAAAAAAGAAAGAAAATACCTAAGAATAAACCTAACCAAAGATGTAAAAGATCTCTATGCTGGAAACTACAGAAAGTTTATTAAGGAAATTGAAGAAGGTACAAAGAAATGGAAAAACATTCCATGCTCATGGATTGGAAGAATAAATATTGTTAAAAAGTCAATACTACCCAAAGAAATCTACATATTCAATGCAATCCCAATCAAAATTGCACCAGCATTCTTCTCATAGCTAGAACAAACAATCCTAAAATTTGTATGGAACCACAAAAGACCCCGCATAGCCAAAGTAATATTGAAGAAGAAAACCAAAACGTGAGGCATCACAATTCCAGATTGTAGCCTCTACTACAAAGCTGTAATCATCAAGACAGTATGGTATTGGCACAAAAACAGACACATAAACCAATGGAATATAGACCCCAGAATTGGACCCACAAAAGTATGGCCAACTAATCTTTGACAAAGCAGGAAAGAGTATCCAGTGGAAAAAAAGACAGTCTCTTTAACAAATGGTGCTGGGAGAACTGCACAGCAACATGCAGAAGAATGAAACTAGACTACTTTCTTACACCATTCACAAAAATAAACTCAAAATGGATGAAGGACCTGAATGTGAGACAGGAAACTATCAAAACCCTAGAGGAGAAAGCAGGAAAAAACCTCTTTGACCTCAGCCACAGCAATTTCTTACTTCACATACCTCCAAAGGCAAGGGAATTAAAAGCAAAAATGAACTACTGGGACCTCATCAGGATCAAAAGCTTCTGCACTGCAAAGGAAAACAATCAACAAAAGTAAAAGGCAACTGTCAGAATGGGAAAAGATATTTGCAAATGACATATCAGATAAAGGGCTAGTATCCAAAATCTATAAAGAACTCACCAAACTCCACACCTGAAAAACAAATAATCCAGTGAAGAAATGGGCAGAAGACATGAATAGACACTTTTCCAAAGAAGACATCCAGATGGCCAACTGACACATGAAAAAATGCTCAATGTCACTCATCATCAGGGAAATATAAATCAAAACTACAATGAGATATCACCTCACACCGGTCAGAATGGCTAAAATGAACAAATCAGGAGACCATAGATGTTGGCGAGGATGTGAAGAAACGGGAACCCTCTTACACTGCTGGTGGGAATGCAAACTGGTATAGCTGCTCTTGAAAACAGTGTGGAGCTTCCTCAAAAAATTAAAAATAGATCTCCCCTATGACCCAGCAATAGCACTGCTAGGAATTTACCCAAGGGATACAGGAATGCTGATGTATAGGGGCACATGTACCCCAATGTTTACAACAGCACTTTCAACAATAGCCAAATTATGGAAAGAGCCTAAATGTCCATCAACTGATAAATGGATAAAGAAGATGTGGTTTTTATATACAGTGGAATACTACTTGGCAATGAGTAAGAATGAAATCTGGCCATTTGCAGCAACGTGGATGGAAATGGACGATATTATGCTAAGTGAAATAAGCCAGGCAGAGAAAGACAAATACCATATGTTTTCACTCATATGTGGATCTTGAGAAACGTTAACAGAAGACCATGGGGGAGGGGAAGGGGAAAAAAAAAAGTTACAGAGAGGGAGGGAGGCAAACCATAAGAAACTCTTAAGGACTGAGAACAAACCAAGGGTAGATGGGGAGTGGGGGAGAGGGAAAAGTGGGTGATGGGCAGGGAGGAGGGCACTTGTTGGGATGAGCACTAGGTATTATATGGAAACCAATTTGACAATAAATTAAAAAAAAAAAGAGAGGGGCGCCTGGGTGGCGCAGTCGGTTGGGCGTCCGGCTTCAGCCAGGTCACGATCTCGCAGTCTGTGAGTTCGAGCCCCGCGTCAGGCTCTGGCCTGATGGCTCAGAGCCTGGAGCCTGCTTCCGGTTCTGTGTCTCCCTCTCTCTCTGCCCCTCCCCCGTTCATGCTCTGTCTCTCTCTGTCCCAAAAATAAATAAACGTTGAAAAAAAAAAAAAAGATTTAAAACCAAAAAATTAATTAAATAAAAAAAAAAAAGAAAAAGAAATGTTCTAATGCTCCCTAAATATAATGTTTACCTTACAGAAATTTTTATATTGTTTCTGAGTTATTAGTACTATTAGCAATTTCTGTTCATTCTGAAAAATTATTTTTATCATTCTCAAAACATCTGAAAACTAAAGATTTACAACTGTAATGTTTCTCTATCCTGTCCCTGTCACACACAATGTAGTATAAATCTAAACTTGGATTAATTTTTTCAAGTGCATCACAAGATACACAAATATGAAATGGGGAAAAAAAGCAAGAATTGGCCCTATCATGAAAAGCTGTAATATTTTTTTTTTTTAATTTTTTTTTTTCAACGTTTATTTATTCTTGGGACAGAGAGAGACAGAGCATGAACGGGGGAGGGGCAGAGAGAGAGGGAGACACAGAACCGGAAGCAGGCTCCAGGCTCCGAGCCATCAGCCCAGAGCCTGACGCGGGGCTCGAACTCACGGAGCGCGAGATCGTGACCTGAGCTGAAGTCGGCCGCTTAACCGACTGAGCCACCCAGGCGCCCCAAAAGCTGTAATATTCTTAAGTACATTTTTAACATTATCTTTATTATGTTACTTATTTAGTAATTCAGTTAAATGGAAAAGTAGTACCATTACTACGCAAAACTTTTGCTTCTGAATTTTAACGCTAAGAGAGAGGTTTTGAAGCTGAGTAAATTATACAACTATTATTTAAGAAACTAGCTTTGTACTCTTTAAGAAATTCTACCAAAAAAAAAATCCAGAAAACAACCTCACAAGAGTGTTCTTTATGCTTCCAAGAACTTTAAAATCCTAACTTACCACCATTTCTTGAAAAGAATTTTTTCAGGTAGCTTCTAAAGGTATTACCACTTCTACTTCATACTGTCACCTGCAAGCTCACTAGCATTTCAGATGCTCTCAGCATATACTTACTTCCCAGGCCTTTCAAGTCTCCTCAGTACAGGAATATACTATACCATACTTCTGGACTAAGTTTAAAAAAAAAAAAAAAAAGGGCACAAAATTCTTCCTTCTGTTATGAAAAAGGCACAAACATATCCTTCCAGTGATTTATTCCTGTGGGCTGTAATTATTAAGAATTACAATGATCTAGTATGGTGTTTTACAGAAGATTTTTCCTAAAGCAGTTTTTAGAAATCATTTGGGAACAGTAAAATACCATTCAAAAGCATTTTATTGCTTCCAGTTCTAGGTAAGATGGAGTAAACACACATCAACTTTTCTCTCCCACCGTACATAATTATAAAATCTGGACAGAATGCATGGTATAGCAATTTGAGATCTTTGAAGAACAAATATCAAAAAGAAGAGCTGAAAAGAACACCAGATTCAAAGTCACTGAACTCGCAGTGAAGTTGTGATGTTTCTTTTCCCCTCTGGTATCCCCTGGCCTAAACTCAATACAGGATGCAACCCAAAAATGAGCTCTGTTGGTGCTAAAAGATCCAGGAGAAACTACATAGTTCTGGCTCAAGGAGTGGAAAATGGTACTCCTAAAAGCTCAAAAAGAATGAAAGAAAGCTGCTGGCTTTTTGCCCTCTGCTTTTTCTCCACTTTCATAGCCTATGCCTAAGACAATTCCACAATGGCAGCAAAAGCAGCTGGCAACAGAAAAATTCAAGAGACAAAATTCTCAGGAAGAGAAATCGTCCTCTCCATTTGGTGGTGGATCAAACCCTATTTCTTTTTCTCTCTTTGTCTTCCCACAACTGCAGCACAATTCTAGTAAGTGGTTTCTGGTTGGAAGATCAAAAAGGTGGGCCCCAGGGAACCAGAATGTATCAGAGAGATATTAAAGAGAGCAAAATTCAGAAATGTGACCCCATAAGGTGTTTATGAACTCCTGGGCTCAATCCTAATCTGCGCATGCCCACATACATTGATCTGATCATAATTAGCATATGACAGACTTTGAGAAATGAACTAACAGATATACCTCCACCCAGGCTGACCACAGATTGGTACACACAGAACAGATTCAAGGAGGAGTACAAAGATTTGAAATCTGAACAAACACTGGAACCTCAGTCAGGTTGGAACTGGCAACCTGTATCTAATGAGGTCAGATACCTGCTAAAACAAAAATAACATTCTCCGTGGGATTAAATAAGACCAAAGTCTCAGCATAATATTCAAAATGTCCAGAATACAATCCAAAATTACTCAGTATACAAAGAATATGTGAAAATCTCAATTCAAGAAGATGAGTGAACTGGGAGAAGGGAGTAGTGGAAAGTTGTCATTGTTTAATGGACACAGAGTTTCAGCTGTTAAAGATAAAAAACTTCTGCAGATAGAGGTTATAATGATTCAC
Source organism: Prionailurus viverrinus (assembly GCF_022837055.1). Lineage (NCBI taxonomy): Eukaryota > Metazoa > Chordata > Mammalia > Carnivora > Felidae > Prionailurus > Prionailurus viverrinus. The sequence continues at coordinate 32,943,023 of NC_062568.1, forward strand.
AATAATGTGAATATATTTAATGCCACAGAGCTACACACTTAAAGGGCCCCTTTATAGTGTAAGCTATACACTTAAGCTGGCTCAATCAGTAGATCTCAGGGTCATGAATTCGAGCCCCACGCTGGGGGCAAAAATATAAATAAAATAAATAAATTTTTTTAAAAAGTACACTTAAAAATGGCAAAATGGTAAATATATTTACAATAGAGAAAAGCAGAATGAACAACAAATAAAAACCTCAAAGAAATCCATGCTTAGACACATAATGAAGCTGCCAAAAACTAAAGATAAACCAGTGAAAAAAGACACATGACCTACAAAATATTTTAAAAACTGCCACTTTCTCATCAGAAACCACAGACAGAAGGAACTGACACAACATGTTCAAAGTGCTGAAAGAACTATCAACCCAGAATTCTATATCTAACAAAAATACCCTTCAGGAATGAAGATAAAGACATTTTCAGATGAAAGAAAACAAAAGATAATTTCTAGCCAGCAGATCACTCTAAAAGAATTGCTAAAGGAAGTTCTTTAGACAGAAGGGGGAAAATATAACACCAGAAGAAAACTTAGAATCAAGAAAAACAGAAATTATAAATATCTGGGTATAATTATAATAGGCCATTCTCCTCCTGAGTTCTTTGAAATATGTTTTGGCAGATGACAGCAAAAATATAACATTGACTAATGGGGTTTCCAATGTATATAAATGTAATATTGACAGGAAAAGCATAAAGGGATAATGGGATCCATAGGATGATAGTTTCTACATTATATATTTCAAATATATTATACAGAGGCACCTGGGTGGCTCAGTTGGTTGGGTGTCTGACTTGTGATCTTGTGGTCAAGGGACCAAGCCCTGTAGCAGACTCTGTGCTGAGCATGGAGCCTGCCTGGGATTCTCTCTCCCTCTCTCTCAAAATAAATAAACTTAAAAAAATATATTACATAAAGAGACAGACAAAATTAGAAAATAGAACACTAAAAATGTTCAATCTGTAAAAAGGCAGAAAAGAGGAAATGAACAACAACAACAAAAAACCCAGAGGGAACAACCTAGATGGTAGACCGACATGTAAACATATCTACCAGTAACTAAATTAATATTAAATGGCCTAAATACACCCATTAAAAGACACACACTATCACACACACAAAAAAAAAAAAAACAAGAAAAGATAACCCAACCATACACCGTCTACAAGAAACTTACTTCAAATATAGGTAGATTAAAAGTAAAAGGATGGAAAAAGATATACCATACAAACATCAATCAAGAGGAAGCTGCAAGGAACAAAAGGTGGTTCAGTATTAATTAAAAAAACAGGGTGTCTGGCAGGCTCAGTTGGGAAGCATGTTGAACTCAACACTCCCCAATTTCAAAACTTACTACAAAGCTATAGTAATCAAAACAATGTAGTATTGGTATAAGGGTACACATACAGACCAATGGAACTGAATGAGCCCAAAGAAATAATCCTTACACATATAGTCACATAATTTTTGACAAGTGTGCCAAGACCATTCAATGAGGATAGCCATTTAAACCATTTTTAAGTGTATAGTTCAGTGGCATTAATTACATTCACAACGTTGTGCAACCAAAGAAAAGACCCAATGGCTTCAGTGGTGAATTTTACCAAACATTTCAAGAATACCAGTGCTGGGATGCCTGGATGGCTCAGTCGGTTAAGTATCCAACTTCTGCTCAGGTCATGATCTCATGGTTCATGAGTTTGAGGCTCACGTCGGGCTCTCTGCTGTCAGCAGAGCCTGCTTCGGATCCTCTGTCCCCCTCTCTCCCTGCCCCTCCCCTGCTAGCACTCTCTCCTTCTCTCTAAAAATAAAGATAGATTAAAAAATAATAACAAAAAAAAAAAAAAATAAAGAACACCAATCCTCTTAAAGCTCTTCTAAAAAATCAAAGAGGAGGGAATACTTCCTAACTCATTCTATGATGTCAGCATTGCCTGACACCAAAGTCAAACAAAGACACGTGAGGAAAACTAGAAACCAGTATCCCTTATGAATACTGACACAAAAAATCCTGGCAAGCCAAATTCAACAGCAAATTAAGAGAATTGTAGATCATTATCAAGGGGGATTTATTTCTAGAATGCAAGGATGGTTCAAGATACAAAAACTGATATATATGCCTCATTAACAAAATGAAGGGGGAAAAAAATCACATGTTCATCTGAATTGGTATATTTGACAAAATTCAACACCTTTTTAGGTCAAAAACAGTCAACAAACTACAAACAGAAGGAAACCAGTAACATAATAACATAATCAAGGTCACGTATGAAAAACCCACAGTGCACCTCATACTCAATGTGAAAGACTGATAGCTTTCCTCTTAAGATCAAGAACAAGATGCCTCTTTTGCCACTTCTATTCAAAGGAGTATTAGCAGTTTTAGCCAGAGCAATTAGGTAAGAAAAATAAATAAAAGGCAACCAGATTAGAAAGGAAGAAGTCAAATTGTTTACAGATGACATGTTCTCAATATGTACCTAAAGATTACACACACACACACACACAAAAAGTTCCAACTAATAAATTCAACAAAGTAGCAGCACACAACCTCTACTTTTAAAGGGAGATGGCTCAGGTCATGATCTCACAGTTCAAGCCCCACACTGGGTTCCATGCTGACAGTGCAGAGCCTGCTTGGGATTCTCTCTCTCACTCTTACCCCTCCCTGGCTCACTCTTTCTGTCTCTCAAAAATAAATAACAAACTTAAAAAAAAATGTTTAAGGGAGAAATATCCACACACTTTTCCTGTAATTTTTCCCAATTTCCAGGCATAGAACTCTAGGTTTATATTTCTGTGTCTTCCACAAGGCCTGTCTCATTGCCCAATAAATATTTGCTGATTGAACAATACATTCTTTAAAGGCAATGAACAAATAAAGCCATTCATTCATGAATATTCTTCCATTTCCTGTGCTAAATATTATACTGAGTCCATTCGAAAGGTTTTCAGTATTTCTGTTAATATCATGAATTGGTTTTTATGCTCAAAGAATTCAACTGTATTTCTGTTTGATTTCCCAGAATCTTCAAATAACACAATAAATCCAAACAACTTCTACTTCTATTATCTCACTATCAAGATAAAGCCAAGCCTTTCTTTATTACATATTTTTCCTTTAAATATGTTAGTTAACCAGGGCCCCTGGGTGGCTCAGTTGGTTAAGCGTCTGACTCTTCACTTACACCTGACTCTTGACTTCGGCTCAGGTCACGATTTCACTTTGAGTTGTGAGTTTGAGCTTTACATCAGGCTCTGTGCTGACAGTGTGGAGCCTGCTTGGGATTCTCTCTCTACCCACCACCCCCCCCCCGCCCCTCCCTTGCTGGCACACGTGCTCTCTCCCAAAATAAATAAGTAAACTTAAGAAAAAATGTTACTTAACCAATGCCAAATCCAACTTACTAGTCCAACTGGTTAACCAATTCTTAGTCTAATTTTACTCATCTTTTTGTTAACCTCTTAATGCAACTTTTAATAATTGGCTATAGCAAGTATTTCTTTCCTAGATTCTAGATTTTACTCATTTTGGAAGAACTATTACATTTTTTTTAAACCCAATGTAGGGTGATTCTCAATAAGAACGTTTAAGAATCCCCTGAGGGGCTTTTCAACCCACATAAGTTACAGAAGTCCATCTCCATGATAATCACTGCCTTAGTGAACTACTTAATAGTGGCAATAACCTAAAAGGAGGCATCTTAGCCCTCAAATGTATTAGAGAGCACAAACATTAAGAGCTAATGGCAACTAAAATTTAAATGTAAATTTAGGGGTGCCTGGGTGGCTCAGTCTGTTAAGCATCCAACTTGTGATTTCAGCTCAGGTCGTGATCTCACAGTCGGGCTCTGCACTGACAGCATCAAGCCTGCTTGGGGTTCTCGTTCTCTCTCTCTCTCTCCCCCCCCCCCCCCCACCTCTCTGCCCCTCTCCTACTTGCACTTACACTCTCTCTCAAAATAAACTTCAAAATAATTTTTAAAAATGTAAGTTTAGATACATGTTCTCAAGTTTCAGTAACCACGTATGCTCTTTCTTCCTACTTAATTATGTTATTCTAATTTAGCATTCAATTAACTTTGAATTAAATTCACTCTAAAGTAAAATTTGGTACCCTAATTTGGCACATATTAATAGATATTAAAATGTACTTAAGCTTCAGTATAGCTTACTATGCCATCTTAAAACAAAATGAAAGACTGATAAAAGTTTTAAACAGGCATCCTGTTATTTCCATGGATTCTGACTTATGCTAAAAGACATAGGAATATTTAACTACTCCAAGGGAGGCAAAATGCTCAGGTTACTGGAGTTGCAAAAAACTATTGTTATTACCTGCTGAACAGCTAGTGTACTGTCCATTTCATCAAAGGATTCATCAGGCCAATTATAGAAATCCTATAAAAAAAAAATTCATGGTTAAAGCACATACAAAGTTACAAAGAGGCAACATTATTTTCATTAACTTTAATTCTTAATAAAGTTATACTGGAAGAAGAAAGCTCTCATACTATAAACAACATGATTATCAGTGAGTAAGCCAAAGGAACTTTAAAATGAACACCAAGATTTTATTTAACTGAACTACAAGTTAAAATTTTCAACCATAAATCCCTAAACTTTTCATGGATTACCTGAGGAGATAAATCTATCACTTTTTTGTTTATGGTGGTTAAATATCTCTCAAAAAGTTAAGTTGAAAAAAAATCTCCAAGCACTGATTCAGTTTTTACCTAAAGAGAATAGTTTGTGATGGTGGTGGCAGTGGTGGTGGTGCTAGTAGTTATTGTCCACAAGTACTATTTTAGAGAGACATAAATTATTATTCCAATTCCAAACAGTGTTTTAAATTTCTAAATCAAAATATGAGCTCCGCTAAAAAGTAGTCAACCAGTCTTCATTAAGGGCAATTGGTACTTTTGTGGATCACCTTATACCAGTTCTGAAATTCTCTATAAATAGTCCAGTACACAGACATTCCCCTAAGTATTTAAGAATCTTCCCATCTGACTGATTTTTTTCAGCAAAGTCTACCTATGTATCCTTAGCAGGCAGCACAACATATAGTAGTTGCTTGATAAATGACTCTGGGGTAAAACTGAGGGAAACAGGAGTAGTGAACCAGTGATATATAACCCTGTATCAATCAACATGGGTAAGTCTCCAAACACTTTAAGCAAAAGCTGGAGCAAATGACAAATTCAGTGTACGATACCACATGAATAAAAATTTAAGAAAGTGCAAAGCATACTTCTGGAGACAATGCATACATAGTAAAAGTATGCAGCAAAGCAATGATAATCACTATCATTTGGTTGGAAGAAGTGAGTAGAAGACAGAAGAATGTGATAAAGAGGGATTTATCTATATTAGTAACATCTTAGTTATCAGAGTAGATGATAGGTATACCTTAAGTGTCTTAAACTTTTCACATTTTTTTATAGTTGCCCTATATGAATGAAAATGAACTAACTTATTTTAATATGTCAGGAGGGGCACCTGGGTAGCTCAGTCAATTATGCATTCCACTTTTGATTTGGGGCCAGGTCATGATCCCATGGTTCCTGAAACTGAGCCCTTTGCTAAGCTCTGCGCTCACAGCTCGGAACCTGCTTGGGATTCTCTCTCTTCCTCTGTCTCTCTCTCTCTGCCCCTCCTCTGCTTGAGTTCACTTGCTCTTTCTCTCATATTATTTAATGTTATTTAATATGCTCTCATGTTATTTAATAGGTAGATCAAGAAATAAAAATAACTTTCTAGAAATTGTTCCACGATGTTTTTTTCCTAGATAGCATGTAGTTTTTTAAATTCTTTCCATGTAATTTATACTGAAAATGTTTTCCATCAATATGCTTTGACTATTCTTCCCTTTAAAAAAATTAAGGTAGTTTGTAAAATATTTTGTTTTAAAAATATTAAAACACACATATAGGAATATACAGAAAAGATATAAAAGTGTTAGCTGGTAACCAAATGTTTTGTCTCATCATAACTGTCATATGCTTTAAACACTTACAAAAGGAACCGAAAATTGGCTTAATGAACATTCTCATGCATTTCATGAAATAAACATTTACTGAAAACCAACTATGTGCCTATATCCCAATCTAGCCAATTAAAAAAAAAAATAGGAAAAAAATAAGTAGACACCTCACCTACTCTATTATAGTTCTAAATAAATAATTTAGAATAGATCTATTTCACTGAAGGAAATCAATGTGACAGATAAGAAATAGGAAAGAATGCTGCTTAAGCAGTCTTCTTTTTTTAATCCTTACCTTTTCTGTGACATTTTATTTAACAACCTTGATCTATGACAATGCGGGGAAAAAAGCAAAGGAGAATTCTTATATGTTACTTACTCATAACATAGGAAACAGATGCTACAATATTAACTTAAAATATATTCTTTCTAACCTTTCAAAATTAAGAACTGAGTAAATAAAAATGGATGGCGCTTCTCAGAATGTGAGAACACGAGTCCACCTCAATATAAAAATATAAAAGCTGATCACTTAAGAGAAGAATCAGAAACAATGTTCCTACAGAATAAGAGGTAAAAGTTTCTGAGAAAAAGAGCATTTATAAAGAAAGTCTGGAAAAAGTAAAAAGCAAGCATACATAATATTGGGGTGCTGGGTGGCTCAGTCGGTTAAGCGTCTGGCTTCAGCTCAGGCATGATCTCACAGTTCATGAGTTTGAACCCCAAGTCAGGCTCTGTGCTGACAGCTGACAGCCTGGAGCCCACTGGAGTCTGTGTCTCCCTCTCTCTGCTCCTCTCCCCCTCCCCTCTTTTATGCGCTCGCTCACTCTCTCTCTCAAAAATAAACACTAAAAAAATAATTAAAGAAACCATATACAATATGTAAAAAAACAATATGACATGCCCACAAAACTGCCAAAAGTAACTGACAGCTAAATGTGACTCTATAGTAAGACTTTTAAACTAAACTCTCCAAAATTCTGTACTAAAAGCAACTTGATGAATAAACAAGGTCACCAATGAGCCAGAGACTATGTAACCTTGAGCAAATGCAGTCAATTCTCTGGGCTTCAGTTTCCCTGTCTGTAACATGGATCTGGGAAGTGTCTGGATATAAAAGATACTTTGAAAGGACTTCTTTTCCAAAATTCTGTGCAGTATATTAAAATATTTTCTCTGGCATATGGTCAGAGCTCCATGGTTTTTTTCCAGTTTGTTTTCCCCACTTATATCACTTTTTCTTTAAAATTACATTTTAACACATCTCTTCTGATTTTAGAGCACCTATTCAACAGCTGGTGGATTAAGCACATCAAATCTAAATGTCTATTTGAATATTTTCTTAGAATGTGAGGCATCCGCCTTTTGAAAATCCCCCAGAACCAATACCTAAAGGAACACAAACTCACCCCAGATACTGCCTACTAAAAGTTGATAAAACTATTATCAGTTTATTCCCAAACTATGCCTCACACGTAATAACAAGGAATGACATCTAACAAGAGCAACCTGATGATGAAACTTGTTGGGCCAGAGAAAAGCTGCAGCGAGAAATGGTCAAAGGCAAACCTCAGGAGGATAATCGCCACCAGGATCCGGCTAGACAAGCTTGCAGGCAGAAGCCGGGCAGGCACGTCACAAGCCAGGTAGGAACCGGAAGCCAGAACAGGTTGGCTGTTTACACCCCCTCCCGCCGTGGCGGCACCGACCCTCCCAAAACCCCAGGGTCTCCACCTGGCCGGCCGCGCCCCTCGGACGATAGTCAGAATTCAGGGGAGAGACGAGAACAAGTAGTCGCTGCCGACGGGCTCGCACACCGGGGTCCCGGCGGTCACCGCCCGAGGCTCGCACCCAGCCCCTCAGGCCCACCCTCAAGTCAGGGCTCGGCAGGCCTCGCGAGCGGCCGCCGCCTCAGCTAAACCCAGGGGTTGCGGCTCCGGAAGAGCAGGCCGGGCACGGGTGCCCCCTGCCCGCCAGCTTACCGCCCCGGCCCAATCTTTTTTCGGGGGCGGCCAGCTTCCAGATGCGGCGCGGCTCGCCACCGAGAGTCCCCACGCAGAAAAGGTGCAGAGATGGTACCTGCGCCTTGGTGCCCGGCCTGTTCCGCCTCAGCACTGCCGTCCCCTCCGCCATGACCATAGTGCCAAAGTCTAGGCGGCTGGAGTCGGTACCCGGATGTAAGGGAAGGCTGCCTGCGCCGGGGCGGGCGGGGGGAGTCGGGGGGCGGGACGGGGTGGAGCGGAGCTCTGGGTCCGGGCGCCAGGGAGGGGCGGCAACTGAAGGATCAGCCGTGGCCCGCGCGGAGCAGGGCGGGAGGACGGAAAAGAGTACCGGAAAGGAACAGCTGGCGGAGGGAGGGACACGAGAGAAGGAACAGCCGACGACTCGCAAGTCGCGGCGTGGAGGAAGGGACAAACGTGGCAGCGAGGACGAGGACTGGCTTTGGGAAAGTCCGCAGGCCCCCACCGAAGCCCGCTTCGGAGTGAGCAAGAGCGTAACACATTGCTGCATCTCCCTGGGTTTAGGTTAGTTACACTCAACGGATAGAGCTTGCACAATGGTGACCGTTTCAGTAAACCTCTGTCCTAGCAGATACCCGGAGAAGCATAATTGTGTCCCGAAATCCTCATAGACAAGCAAAGTGGAAAAACAGGCCAGCAGTCGGAAAATTCCACAGACCCCCGCATGACACCGACCCAATCTGAAATAAGACTAGGGCTTAGATTGTCAAATGGTATTTCCGCCATCCTCTGACTTCAAAGCCAAGGACCTTTTCAATGACAAATTTGTGAAGATAAAAGACTGAGACACTAATTATCTGAGAATGGACATCTGGTACACAAAATTAACTCGTAGTTTTTGCAAGTCAGAAGCAGGAGGAGGAAATGATGCCCCTTGACAGATGGTGGGAGTTGTACATCTTTACAGGATTCTAAATTTCCTTTGTTGCAAGTTTTAAATGTTCTCTTACGTTATGAAATCATGGCAGTTTTGGCAAACTTTTGTTTCCTGTTTAGAAACGTTAAATATTTGATCTGGGTTGAGAGGGGCCATAGGATACCAGATAGAAAGCCAGCTCAAAGGGTGAAAACTGCATATGCTAGGGTGATTTTCAAGAGAATAAAACATCAGATATCCCATCAAATACACTTAAAAGTGTATCAGGAATGCTGAGAGGAGAACTATGTCCCAGCCTCCAAAAATGGAAGAGTGTAAGAGAGGTTGGTTAAATTGAGTAGGAGCAAAGTTGAGTAATTAGCAGTGACTTGAACTTGGCTCAAAGGGGCCTGAGAGCAGGAAGTTGGTTCGTCTTTAAGATTCATTCATTTTGAAAGATGTATAGACTGGTAACTTTTCCAGAACAAGGAACTTAATTCCATCACTACTTCCTAGGATATCAAAAGATTTATTCATTCAACAAATATTTATTAAGCCCCACGATGTGTTCAGCACTGAGGTACAAGTATGAAAAGGCCCAATCTTTAACCATGAATTGCTTAGAGTGTAGCAGTGGAGAAAGACGTGCAATCACCAGTTCTCTTACTAAATACAGTGAGAATCTTGGACAAGTGGCACCGAAATTGTTGCCTCCCAAATAAAGACATGGGGTGGATCTGGGGAGAGCAGAGTGCTAGGTAGGACTATATATCTTTAAACAACTCTACCTCACTTACTCCAAGGATTAAAGTTAAAATTTCCCAGATTGTGTGGTTATGTCCCTGAATTGTAAATAACAGTTACCTACAATTGAAGGGGCTCATCCTAATGTTCTCTTAAGTCCAGATTTGTTATATTGTTTCAGCTCATCTGAAAAAAAAAACAAGAGAAAAAGTGAATAAGTAGAAATAAATTCAGAAACAGAATAGGCATTCATCTCTGAAAAATCCAGTAAAGTTGCATTATGATGTCGACTCTGGCCTTGTTTACAGGAAGAACCTTGTTCTTTAGGTTTGAAATGTTTCTAGCTCATAACCTTCACATGTATTTCTTCATCACTCTGCAGATTATGACCTCCAAACAAAACCACATATCTAAACAGTGTTATTTTGGTGAGTGGGGGAAGGGAGGGAAGAAGAAGAAAAGAGAGCATGATCAGTAGTAACAATAACATGTAATACTGGGTTACTTGAATATTTCAGTTAAAGGAGGAATAGTCTTTTGTTTTTTAATTTTTTTTAACATTTATTTATTCTTGAGAGAGAGACAGTGTGAGCAGGGGAGGGGCAGAGAGAGAGGGAGACACAGAATCTGAAGCAGGCTCCAGGCTCTGAGCAGTCTGTACAGAGCCTGACTTGGGGCTCGAACTAATGAACCAGGAGATCATGACCTGAGCTGAAGTCAGACGATTAACCAACTGAACCAACCAGGTGCCCCAGGAACAATCTTTTTTAAGATAAAATGGAAAAGATGGGGCTGGGATTCAGAAAATCGAGATTCTCTTGCCTGTTGACTATAAGACTTTGAACTATCAAATAAGAATCTAGGGTAAGTGGCACCCAAACTGTTTCTTCCCTAAAGAGACATTTCCTTATTTGTACTGAAAATAGTACACAGCAGTTCTTTCTCTCTACCTCATAGATGATGAAAGCAAGTATAAAAGTAAATATTCATGGAGCACCTGGCTGGCTCAGTTGGTAGAGCATGTGACCCTTGATCTCAAGGTTGTGAGTTCAAACCCCACGTTGGGTGTAGAGATGACTTAAAAATACAATCTTAAAAAAAAATAGTAAATATTCCTTGACTTTTATTAAAGTTTTAAAAGAAAATATTTTAGAAATCCAAAGTATCATGAACAATTTCAAAAATATCTAACCTGTATGAAATTCTCTTGAGCAAATGCTGAGAAACATGAATAAGATGTATAAGCTACTTTCCTCAAAGAGCTTAAAAATGAATGGGGAAAGGTGATATATAGATTACTACAAAGCAAAATGTCTAAAGTCTGTTGCTTGCTGTCCATTCTTCACACATGTTCTTTGCAAAACATAGTTTGATCTTGCTCAGTATCCATCTCTTCCCATATGACTAGAGAAAGGTAAACCCACCTCTAGCTGACATTTAAGTCCCTATTGGCCTAAGCCAATGTTTAGTTAAAGGGTAAGCATCTGACTCAATTTTAGCCTTAAGAGATATAAAAGGATATCTAATGGAGGACTTTGGGGAAAGGTTTCTTCTTGAGGAGATACCAAAAGAGATGGTTGAGATGGTCCCTTTTTTCTTCCCATGAATATTGCCAAGTTTGGGACTGCCCCTACCACGTTGACTTGAAGGAAGCCAGCCTAAGAGCAAAGCTGACACACTGAATGATGCATGAAGTAGTCAAAATGTACCCTAAAGCATGGGTATTAAAGCATGCAGATTTCATTCCAGGCCAAGCAAAGATGAAGCAGCAGAGAAACATGGGGTTATATGTTCATAGTTGAACAAATTAGTGCCTACATATGGTTTTATACATTTTTCTTTCTTTTTTTTATGTTTATTTTTGGAAAGAGAGAGACAGAGTGCGAGCAGAGGAAGGGCAGAGAGAGGGATATACAGAATCGGAAGCAGGCTCCAGGCTCTGAGCTGTCGGCACAGAGCCCACTGCAGGGCTTGAACTCACAAATTGTGAGATCATGACCTGAGCCGAAGTTGGATGCTTAACCGACTGAGCCACCCAGGCACCTCTATAAATTTTTCAATGTATTAAAAACAGCTCAAACTTAGACACTTTGACTACAGATGAATAAGATACCAAACTCCTATGGCACTTCACTTTTCTCTCTAGAATTCTAGGATATTTGATCAAATTGGCGATTGTGGTAGCCAGCTGCCAAGATAGCCCCCCAATGATTATTAAATCCCTTATGTACGCTTTTAATAGGTAAACTTTATTTTTATTTTTTCAGGTTTGTTGATTTATTTTGAAAGAGAGAGCTCACAAGTGGGGAGGGACAGAGAGAGGGAGAGAATCGCAAGCTGGCTCCACTCTCAGTGTGGAGCCTGATGTGGGGCTCGATCCCACGACCATGAGATCATGACCTGAACAAAATCAAGTCTGTTGCTTAACCAACTGAGCCTCCCAGGCACCCCAAACTTTATTTATTTCGAGAGAGAGAGCCAGCGCAAGTGGGGGAGGGGGTGAGAGGGAGAGAGAGAATCCCAAGCAGGCTCCGCAATGTCAGCAGAGACCCCAATGTGGGGCTCGAACCCGTGAACTGTGAGATCATGACCTGAGCTGAAATTAGGAGTGGGACACTTAACCAACTGAGCCACCCGGGCACCCCTGTACACTTTTTGTTTATTTTTTTAGTAATCTCTATATCCAATGTGTAACTCTTAACTCATGACCCTGAGATCAAGAGTTACATGCTTTCCCAATGGAGCCAGCCAGTTGCCTCCCTGGTATGTACATTTTTGTGTGGATCTCTTTCATACTAAATTGGGCTGGCCTGTATAATAAGATACTGTGAAAATGATGTGTGACTTCTGATGTTAGGTCATAAAAGACATTGTGGCTTCTGCTTTGCTCTCTTAACTCACCTGCCCAGTGTGAGAAAGCTGCCATGTGTGAAGCAGTTAAGTAGCCTTATGAAGGGTCCTGGTGCAGAACTGAGGTTCCCACCAAAATCAGGCATCAACTTGCTAGAGTGAACCAACCATCTTGGAAGAATAGCCTCGAGGCCCAGACAAGTCTTTGGATGATGGCAGAGATACCCCCCACCAACTAGGACCACCCAAATAAGATGCTCCCAAATTTCTGACCTATGAATACTATGTGAGATGTTTATTGTTGTATTAAGCCAGTAAATTTGGGGTGATTTGTTATGCAGCAATAGGTAATTAATACAGTAATTCCTAAACTTTGAGGAAGAGAAAATATGATCAGAAGAGACTAGTCACAACAGACTATTATCCTTTCCTCTTTTCAATAGGTCACCTAATGTCTTTCATGAATTTAGCAGTACTTCCTATCTTTATTTTCTCAATGACACTAATCTCTAATATTTGCAGGGGCACCTGGCTGGCTCAGTTGGTAGAGCATGTGACTCTGGATCTCAGAGTTGTGAGTTTAAACCCCACGTTAAGGGTAGAGTTTACTTTATCTATCTATCTATCTATCTATCTATTTATTTATTATTTCTTAATGTTTATTTCCTTTTGAGAGAGAGAGAGAGAGAGCAGGGGAGGGGCAGAGAGAGAGGGAGACACAGAATCTGAAGCAGGTTCCAGGCTCCAAGTTGTCAGGACAGATTCCAATACAGGGCTCGAACCCACAAACCATGAGATCATGAACTAAGCTGAAGTTGGACGCTCAACCTACTGAGCCACCCAGGTGCCCCGAGTTTACTTCAAAAATAAATAAATAGGAATGCCTGGGTGGCTCAGTTGGTTAAGCATCCAACTCTTTTTTTTCAGCTGAGGCCATGATCTCATGGGTTTGAGCCCTGCATGGGGCTCTGTGCTGACAGCATGAAGCCTTCTTGGGATTCTCTCCCTCTCTCTCTCTGCCCCTTCCCTGTTTGTGCACACATGCATAGGTGTTCTCTGTCTCTCAAAATAAATAAACTTAAGAAAAAAAATAAAATAAAAAATAAAATGAAATTATGCTATTAATTTAGTTGTTTATTTCTCCCTCCTGAATTGTATTCATTCCTGTATCTTCAGTAGTGCCTGGAACTTGTTCAACAAAATGAACAACTTAAAAGGAACAAACTGGCCTTTTTGAACTGACACTCAAGTCAGATAAGTAACCCATTGATGCTTTTTCCAAATCAAGTCTCTAGGCTAAATGATATGGAAAGACCATTTTGCAAGACTTGGGATAAATTTTAACATGTCTTAAAGAACTGGGCTTAATCTGTAAATTATGTTTTATAATAGGAAAATGTCCAGATTAAGCTAACATTGAAATTAAAACAAAAACTATAAAAGCACCTATGGAAGAACATGTAAGTATTGGAGAAGATTTTTCAGTTTGACATAATACCCAGAAGCCATGAATTCAGCAATACCAAAATGACTTCCTGCAAGTTCAAAAAACAATAACAAAATCAAAGCCAAAATTATAAAGAACCAATTTCACTAATAAATAAACATATCACACAAACCATAAAAGACCAGTCATCCATTAGAATGATGGGCAGAAGATATTAACAGTCAGTAGGCACTGTCAGTTAATGGTAAAGAAAATAAAGATGGCTGTCAAACACAAGATGCTCATCCTCATTCATAATGATAAAAGTAAAATTTTAAGAATGGCAAAATAAAACCTTTATAACATCCTGTATTATTGAGAGTGGGAAGAAATCAGTCTCATACATTGCTGTTAGGCTGTTAATTGATAGAACTTCTATGAGGGGCAACTTGGAGACATGCATGTGTATACACATATATGATCAAAATCCACATACCCTTTGACATAGCAATTACATGTCTAGGAATTTGTCTTAAAAATATACTTGTTCACATGTGCAAAATAATATATGCAAAAATCTTATTCAGTGCAGAAGTGTTTCTAATAGCATAAGACTAGAATTTAAATATCCATCAGTGGAGGGGCACCTGGGTGGTTCAGTCAATTAAGCACCTGACTCTTGATTTCAGCTCAGGTCATGATCTCTTGATTCATGGGTTCGAGCCCTGTGTCAGGCTCTGTGATGACAGCACAGAGCTTGGGATTATGTCCCTTCTCTCACAAAAATAAACATTTATAAATAAATAAATATTCATCAGTGGAGAATGCTTAAATTATGGCTCATCCATATAATAGAACATTATATGGCTATAATGAGAATTTTAAGAAGCTCCTTATGTACTTTATAGATTAATTCCAATTTGTTAATACAAAAAAGGTGCCAAATGGTATACATGGAATGTTATTTCTTGAAAAAAAAATATTTCACATACATGACATGTATGTATGCATGTCCTTGCATGCATACACACACACACACACACACACACACACACAATGTCTACATAAAATATCCCTCAAAATATAAATCGTAACACTAGGTACCTCTAAGGATGGAACTGTGTGTCTGGGGGTCAGGGAAGGGAAGGATATTTTTCACTGTGTATCTTTTCAGTGTATATCCTTTTGAATTTTTAACTACATGAATGTTATCTACTTTTAAATAATGTAAGAAAAAAAAAAGTAAGAGGCCTGACTCAAAATGTTAAGGAATGTCTGGTGCCCTCCTTTTACAATTAATTCTTAAACTAAGAGGAGCTATGTGATTTGTCATATGTCGCATAACTAGTATGTAAGCAACACAGGATCAGAGCTTAGATTTGATTAGGCTTTCTCTTTAAAGTTGCTTAATGGCAAAAGAAACCATGTAAACACTCTCCACATAAATAAATCAAAACATTAAAAACAAATTTTTTTTTTTTTAATGGGGCACCTGGGTGGCTCAGTTTGTTAAGCGACTGACTTCAGCTCAGGTCATGATCTTAGGGTTCATGAGTTTGAGCCCCGCAAAGGGCTCTGTGCTGACAGCTCAGAGCCTGGAGCCTGCTTCCAATTCTGTGTCTCCCTCTCTCTCTGCACCTCCCCCACTCGCTTGCTCTCTCTCAAAGATAAACATTAAAAAAAAAAATCTTTTTTAATCAGAAGTTCAAAACTCTATTTTGTTGTGGGTGCAGTGAAAACAGCAATTAACTTGCTGGAAGAGACATGATTTGGTATCACTCTGGAGAGCAATCTGGCAGTCCTTATCAAGAAGGTTAAAAGTGTTCATAACCAGTTTGTGCATTGTTGAAAGAGTACAGAGAAGACTTGTCTTATCAAATATCAAACTTGAATACAAAAGTTTGTTTATATTTATATTGAATACAATGTGGTAGAATAGAGAAATCAATGGGACAATCCTATAAAACCCAGGAATAGACTTAAAGATTTAATGTACCTCAAACTTCAAGGTGGGGAGTGGTGGTGGGTAAAAACAAATAATAAAGCTGAGACAAGCTAGTCATTACTTACAAAATAAAAGTCAGATACATAGACCCTACAGTAAATAAATTATGGATTAATTAAATGTTCAAAAGAAAAAACTACAAGAATGAGATTTGAGTAGCTACAAAAACCTGCACATCAAATTAGGACAAATATAACAAGTTAGTACCTCCAATATATAAAACCTTATGATCCATGTTGGTTGGTAGTAATGTAAAATGGTGCAGCCACTATGCAAAGCAGTATAGAAGTTCCTCAAAAAATTAACAACAGAGGGATGCCTGGGTGTCTCAGTCTGTTAAGCCGACTCTCGATTTGGGCTTAGGTCATGATCTCACAATTCATGAGTTCAACTGGGCTCTGCACAGACACTGCGGAGCCTGCTTGGAATTCTCTCTCAAAATGAATAAGCTTAAAAAAAAAAGATGCAGAGGTGGGTGCCTGGGTGGGTCAGTCAGCTAAGCATCCAACTCTTGATCTTAGCTCAGGTCATGGTCTCATGGTTTGTGAGATCAAGCCCCATGTTGGCCTCTGCGCTGACAGCATGGAGCTTGCTTGGGATTCTCTCTCCCTCTTCCTCTGTCCCTCCCCTGCTGGTACCCCTACCCTTCAAAAGAAATAAATAAATAAGCTTTAAAAAAATAGGGGGGCACCTGGCTGGCTCAGTCAGTAGAACATGTGACTCTTTTTTTTCCCTTTTTTTAATGTTTATTTTTGAGAGAGAGAGAGCAAGTGGGGAAGGGGCAGAGAGAGGGAGACACAGAATCTGAAACAGGCTCCAGGCTCTGAGCTGTCAGCACAGAGCACGATGTGGGGCTTGAACTCACGAACCATGAGATTATGACCTGAGTTGAAGTCGGATGCTTAACCAACTGAGCCACCCAGGCACCCCAAGGAACATGTGACTGTTGATCTTGGAGTTGTGAGTTGGAGCCCCGTGTTGGGTATAGAGATTACTTAAAAAAAAAAAAAAAAAAGTCTTTAAAAACAAATACTGTAGTCCTATCTAGCAATCCCACTTCTGTGTATTTGTCCAAAAGAATTGAAATCAGAATCTCTAAGAGATGGTAGCACTTCCATAATTGCAGCACGATTCACAAGAGCTAAGATGTGGAAACAACCTAAATGTTCATCCACTAGAAGAATGGATAAATATGGCATATAGATACAATGGGATATTATTCAGCTTTAAACAAGGAAATACTGCAATGTGACATGACTAAACCTTGAGGACATTATAAGTGAAATATTCAAACACACGACAAATACTACATGATTCCATTTATGACTTATCTAAAATAGTCACTCATAGAAGCAGAGTAGAATGGTGGTTGCCAAGAACTAGGGAGAGGAGGGAAATGGGGAAATGCTAATCAAGACATAATGATCCATATAAGCAAGACGAAAAAGTCCTAGAGATGTGCTGTACAACCCTATGCCTATAATTAAAAATACTGTATTGTAAGTTAAAAATCTGTTAAGGTAAATCTCATGTTGTGTTCTTACATAAATAGAACAATAAAATAGAAATGAAATCTTATAACCCCAACTTTTTAAATAAAAATCTTTGTAAAACATACATTTTCTACCTAATAGGAGGGAAAACAATCTTAATGGTAATGCTCATACAACACAATAGCTCCCTGGGAATTTTATTATCAATTTCCCAAATTTTTTGTGGAGAATAGTTTAAGCCATGCTTTTAAGTCAAACAAATCTGAGTTCAATCCCAAACTATGACTTAAAATTGGTGTCACCTGGAGCGCCTGGGTGGCTCAGCCGGTTAAGTGGCTGACTTCAGCTCAGGTCACGATCTAACGGTTCATGAGTTCAAGCCCTGCATTGGGCTCTGTGCTGACAGCTCAGGGCCCGGAGCCTGCTTCAGAATCTGTGTCTCCCTCTTACTCTGCCCCTCCCCTGCTCACACTGTCTCTCTCTCTCTAAAATAAATAAACATTAAAATTTTTTTTAAAAAATGGTGTCAACCTGAGCAAGTTATTCTTTCACCTATGAGGAAAGGAGTATCTGCCTCACAGGGCTGCTAGGATTACATGCAGTTAAACCAGATTATGTTAAATGCCTAGAACAGTGCCTGGAAATGCTCAAGAATAGCATTATCACAAAAATTCCCGTTGGAATTTTACCTACTTTAATTCTTCACTATTTTTGTTTGATCAAAGGGTAAATGACAACATATTATTGTGAAACACAGTTCCCCACCCTCAACACCATTATTTTCACCCCAAATTTCTCATGCCAAAATCCTTTTCCCTATTAATTCCCAATATAATCTCACAACCTAAAATTATTATTTTTTTTAAAGCAATTCTGCTAGAGAAGCATTATGGGACTACTTCCAGGATACAAAAAAATTCCATCCTTCTAAATTAGGTTATAAATGGAGCCCTGAAATTTTTTTTAAAAATATTTTTTTGAGGGAGTGCGAGTGGGGGAAGGGGCAAAGAGAGAGGGAGACACAGAATCCGAAGCAGGCTCCAGGATCTAAGCTGTCAGCAGAGAGCCCGATGTGGGGCTTTTGAACTCAAGGACGGTGAGATCATGACCCGGGGCGAAGTCAGACACCTACTGACTGAGCCACCCGGGAGCCCCTATGGAGCCCTGAAACTTTAAATACACCAGGTAATTCTAAGAATGAACCAAGGTTTGGAAATTATCACCTTGGGATCTCAAAACTCATTCGCTTGGGTGTTCAAAAAACAGAATTGGGAAATGGTAAAGCCATGGCCTCTGGGCCGGATTCCTAACTCTACTATTTACCAGCCAGGTAGCCTTGAACAAGTTTCCTCATCTCCTCTGAGTCAGTTTTGTCATTGGTAAAACCAGGACATCTGTGCTCAACAAGGTTTTAAGAGCAAAGCATATTATCTAGCTGTGCCTAGGGCACAGTAGGACACTGATGACCCGAGCTTTTAATCATAATTTTTATCTTAGTATGACAAAAATTAAGCCTTAGTATACCAATGACACTTACATTAATGTAAATATTCACATACTTGCCCGATGAGGACATGACCAAAAGTTGACACCATTATTGCATGCCATTTACAATTTCAGTCAGCTTTCAATTCCACAAGACAAATATAGGGCATATCTTTAAAACATGATCACTGGGGGGCGCCTGGGTGGCGCAGTCGGTTAAGCGTCCGACTTCAGCCAGGTCACGATCTCGCGGTCCGGGAGTTCGAGCCCCGCGTCGGGCTCTGGGCTGATGGCTCAGAGCGGGGAGCCTGCTTCCGATTCTGTGTCTCCCTCTCTGTCTGACCCTCCCCCGTTCATGCTCTGTCTCTCTCTGTCCCAAAAATAAATTTAAAAAAACATTGAAAAAAAAAAAAAACCCACGATCACTGGGATGCCAGGGTGGCTCAGTCGGTTGAGCGTCCAGCTTCGGCTCAGGTCATGATCTCACAGCTCATGAGTTCGAGCCCCACTTGCAGGCTCTGTGCTGACAGTTCAGAGCCTGGAGCCTGCTTCTACTTCTGTGTCTCCCTCTCTCTGCCCCCTAATCCACTCGCATTGTCTCTCTCAAAATTAAAAAAAAAAAAAAAAAAAAATCACAGACTGATCTAGAAAATAAATTTGACCACCAAGAACAGCTGGTCTGAGAGGTAAAGTTTAGGAGTTGGTAATCAAGTTTGGGGTAGGACTGTTTGGGTTCCAATCTTAACCTTCCCTAGCTGCTACTACTAAAAAAAAAAAAAAAAAAAAAAAAAAAAAAAAAATCAAGCTATTTGTTCAGCTGTTTCCTATTTGTTAAATTCAACAAATTATATACTAAATACCAATAATTAGCACTCAAGTACCACCCAACCCTGATACCACAGTGATTTATCAAGCAGAATTTAAATAATGTATGTCAAGTGCTTAATTATCCGACAAAAACAGCCACAGGTGAAGTTCCGGTCAGCAGCATCTGGAGATGGACTGATTATGTCCAAATCCTGGCTTTGCCACTTCCTACGGAGCGTGCTTGGTTATTACTTAACCTGTGTGCATGCGCCTTACCTTCCTCCAGATGCAGGATAGTACCTAGCTCACAGCATTGTTGAAAGATCACACCAATTGATACACACCAAGTACCCACAACAGTAGCCAGTACCCAGAAAAATGCTCCTGAGGCCTTGGCTATAAACACTATCACACAGCACCTGACACATAAAAAGCACTCAACCAACGGTAGCCATAAAACCTTGCCATGGACTTTTTTCAAAGCAAATAATAGTACAAAGTTTTAAAAACTGGAAATGTTCACTAAGTTTCTCTAAATACTTCAGAAACAAGACATTTAAACACTAGATTCTATAAATGATAAAGTATACTTTAATAAAAGCTTGTTATATATGAAATTAGAATGATACCTTAAAAAAATTTTTAATGTTCACTTATTTTTGAAAGAGAGGGAGAGACAGTGTGAGCAGCGGAGGAGCAGAAATAGGGAGACAGTATCTGAAGCAGGTTCCAGGCTGAGCCTTCTGTATAGAACTCACCGACCGTGAGATTATGACCTGAGCCAAAGTCAGATGCTTAACCGACCTAGCCACCCAGGCACCCCTGAATATTGCTATTTTTTAAAACCTAAGTGTAAATCCATGGTTTTGTGTCAGCATAATTTTTTTTATTATTTTTGAGAGAGAGTGAGTGAGTGCGAGCTGGGGAGGAGCTGACAGAAGGGGACAGGGGATCTCAATTGGGATCTGACAGCAGACAGCCAGATGCAGGGCTTGAACTCAAGAACCATGAGATGACTGGAGCTGAAGTTGGATGCTTAACCAAATGAGTCATGCACGTGCCCCTGTATTAACGTAATTTCTGTAATCTAAATTCAATGTGAAAGCTAGAGTGCATATTTCCCAGAATTCTCTGTAAGTTACTTGGGGGAAAAAAAAACATACTGGAGAACCCTAAAAAATCTTAAATCACCAAATAAAGATTAACCACTCATTTATGCATTTTTATTTGGTAATATTTAGATCAATACACTATAACTAAATTTTAGAGACACTGGATATCATTAGTTTGGATACCATTAGTTTATTATAAAAGAGAGACATGAAAATTATTTACATGATGAAAGATTTCACAACTTCACTGGAATGGGCAGCTTCACTTCATGCCATTTCAATAATGATTTATTTCAGTCTACATACTTTCCGAGAATGTCACCATCTCTAAATAAGAAATAATCCTGCAAATAAAGAAAACCATTAGTTAAGAAAACTAATAACAAATACTTAACTTATAGGAAATATTAAATTTACACACCTTGTCATCTAGAACTACTTTGGTGCCTCCATATTCTGGGAGAAGAACTTTATCTCCAACTTTCACACTGACTGGTTGGATCTCTCCACCCTTAAGAAAATAAGGATATTTATTAGTAAAGACATCTAGATCACCAAAAACTTACACCTAACTTTTATTAATCAAATGTGCTCATTCAAATCAAGTGTTAAAAAAGGACTTAGTGGCCAAGTGATATGATTTACATTATAATCGTAGTTCACTCAAAAATATCACTGTAGAATTACACTTTGAAATAATGCATACCTGGAGCTTACACCAAAACCTGCTTTCAGTGTAAAGTTCAACGAGTTATACTGGAAAGCTAACTTAAGCTAATTTTTTAACTATTAAATATTAACTTCTAGACTATATAAATCAGTTTTTAAGACCAGATATACAGATGTCATGTTTTAACTTCTTCCAACACAAAAATTCAAGAGGAGTTTCCAGAATTTGGAACATATACTTCTTTTGTGACTCAATATCCTTTTCATTAAAGTAAAAATTTAAGAAGAGACTGCAGCATAGTGCCCACTCCCCAGAGACTTCCTATTCCTGACTCTGGGACAGCTGTTCCTAGAGCTTTCTTAGGGGCAACTGGAACAATGAATGCAATTAATGTATTTGACCCCAAAGGCATTTATTGTGTATTCTGGCTGACTTTCAGGTCTGAGGTCTAACCTGTTACTGGAGAATGACTATTAAGGCTAGATCCAACCAGTTCTTTTCGAAAGTATGCCAACTAAGGCCAAAAATGGTTAAAAAGATTAGGGCAATTACAGCGTTAGAGGTTAGATCGAGAGTTTAAATTTCCCCTCAACTAGTCAAAGAACCCACAGATCATCTTGAGGAATTTTTTGTTTTAATCAAAATTTAGAATTTAAAGAAAACACTGGTCATACTCAGCTACCAAATGGCTACTGATTTTAATACTCTGGAACTCTTCCATTCTACAAAATAAGCAACTTTATTTTACATAATCATTTTCGTTAAAAGCGGCATATCAGACATGACTGAATTAGGGAACAATCTTGAAGAAAACACAAAGCTATTTAAGAGACTACCTTTAATAACCACCAAGAATTTCTTTTTTCTCCTCCATACAAAACTAGTTGCACTTTAGCCCCATTTACCTTTCCTTTAGAGCCTGATCCAACAGCTACTACTGTTGCCTGCAAAACTTTTCCTTGCGATTTTTCTGGAAGCATAATGCCTCCTTTGGTTACAGTTTCGGCTGCACTCCTTTCAACTAAAACTCGGTCAAAGAGAGGAAGAAACTTCCTAAACGCTTGTCCTGCCTGTAAGAAAAGGAGTATTAAGTTTAAAAACAAAAGCAGTATGTGATTATGTTCTACGCGTTACACATCAAAAAGCACGTGTGGCTTTCAAAATTAACGCCAAAACTCCAATTATTCGTTCAAGAAAACCATTTGAATGTTTTGCTCTACCTGCCGAGTTTAATTTCCATTCCGTGTGTGTTAGGGGGGGTCGTTGCTGCTTCTCCGGTCAGCAGACAGCTTTAAGAGTAACCCTAGTTTATCCCAAGGTCAAATATTTTCCTACCTCAATTGTTCTGGAAAATTTCACAGAACTCAAGTCAACCCCTTTGCCTGGAGCCACGCTTTTCAAGATACTACACACCCACAAAGATTTCGCATAAGTGGGTCCGCAGCTGCGCCTGAGTCCGGGTTCCCGCCCCCAGGCCCACAAGCATGCGGGGTACAGGCGTGCAGAGCCCTTGGCAAATAAAAGGGGTTAGTGGGCCTCGCCTCTCCAGGGTTACTGCGGGCGCGGGTCACTGAGTTACCCCTACCCCTCCCGGTAGGCCTGCAAAGAAGCACCCGGGTACCCGAGCGCTATAGGCAGAGAAGGCCTCTTCGTCCTCCAGGCCACGCAAGACTCACCATGACTCTGGCCACCGCAGTTCCTACTCTGCTCTGGAGCTGCCGCCGCCGCCGCAAGGAGACCCGCAGTCCGACCCCCGGGCCACGTGAACGTGGGAAAAGGCCTCCTAACGCGCAGGCGCGCTTGCTCCCGCCCCCCGCTCCTCCCCGCAAGGGAGGGTGGCTGCACCAGCGCGCCGCGCGATTCGTCCCGAGAGTTGTGCGCCGGCCACTGACGCGAAGACGGGGAGGCGGAAGAAGAGAGGAGTTCTTTCTAGGCTTTTCTAGGCCGCCCGGCGGGGTGAAAGTACTAGCTCTTCGCCCCTCTCCCGGAAATGACGAGCTCTGAACCTTGACCCACAGAGAGCGCAGCGCTTCCCAGAAAGTTCTCGAACCGAGTACAGCCCGGGAACTAGCCTAAGCCGGACTGGGAGGGCTGAGCTCACTTGCCTGGCCCTGCGCGGGTAGGGAGGGGCGGAGCTGGGCACGGCGACTGCCGATTGCGGGGCTCCGGTGGAGGGGAAGGGGTGGGCGCAGCCAGCGCACGCGGTGCCGCGGGGCGGGGGGAAGCGGCGGAGGGAGGGGACACGGGCTCTTTGCCGTGTGCGCCGTGCACTCTGTCCCTCACTCGCCTCCGACGGCCTGCCTCATCGTCCGCACGCCCTGCCGCTGCCCCGCAGGTATACGGCCGCCCCGCGCCGCCTCTCCCAGACGCCTGGGACCCGGGAGCCGGGCCTTTCCCCGTCCGCTGCGGTCCTGCCTGATTGAGCCGGAAGGGGAGAGCCAGGGCTTCCCTACGGCGCCGCAGGCCCGGACCCGCCGGGCCAGGCCTTACGGGTCCATGTCGGTGTCCGTCACGTGCGGCGTGGATTGCTAGCCCGGGCAGGGCGCAGGGGGGAGGGCTTGCCCGGTAGTTTGTATGCAATCGGGGGCGTATATTCACGTGGGCTCTCGTTGCAGCCCTGCCCTGATCGACTGTAGGGCCCCCGGGAGGGTGGTCGCAGCCGCGTGGGAACCGATTTTGGCCCCGTGGGCAGCTGGGGTACGGCATCTCCACCCTTGACCTTGCTGAGGGCGTCCTAAAAACAGACACGTGGGGTTGGGCGTAGAGAGCCGGGCCTTGGCCCCCAGCATCGCGGCCCTGCGGATAGTTGGATACAGTAGCCCTGAGTAGATACAAAGACTCCTGTTACTAAACTGATTTTTGCACCGTCCGGAATATTTTTTTTCCCTTGGTCATTCTGGTTTATAACTTACCGCTTCCTGCAGATTTGGGTTTTTTAGGAGCACTTTTGCTCAGGAGGCTATTTTATCGGTGAAAGATTAACTCGTTTTTAGCGGCTGGGGTAGGTGGCCGTGGGGATTCACTGACATGGTGTACTTTGTGCTAGTTCTCTAGGTTAGGCGTGGGAGCGGCCTCTTCAAGCTTCCGTTAGTAGCTGGTGTTTGAACCTATGTTAACGTGGGCTGCGTGTAGGGCAGGGATCAATACAGCTTGTATCTTAACATTTCTTGTTTTGTGGTGTACAGGTGTCATGTTTGTGCTGTGCTGTAATGCACCACGGATAGTGCTAGTATAAATGTACTGATAATCTGATTGTTTCCCCCCCAACAGAAATGCTTCGATTACCCGCAGTACTTCGCCAAATTAGGCCAGTGTCCAGGGCACTGGCTCCTCATCTTACTCGGGCCTATGCCAAAGATGTAAAATTTGGTGCAGATGCCCGAGCCTTAATGCTTCAAGGTGTAGACCTTTTAGCTGATGCTGTAGCTGTTACTATGGGGCCAAAGGTATCAATATTTTTATTTTATTGTGTTATAATTTATAGCATTTTGAATTAAGGAATAATATTTTAATGATGTCACATAGACAGTAAATACTTTAGTCTCCATTGTTGAGAAATCCCAGTTTACATAAAAGAGTTCCAAATTACCGCTTAATCTTTTTTTTTTTTTTTAACTTGATTTAACGGTCTTAAAGCTTAAGTTTTTTTTCAAATTCGGGAAACTTTATTTCATATGACGTGTGATGTAATCCAGTGGTAACTCACAACTCAAGGTGGGTTCCTAAACGGAAAGTAGAATTAATCTTGCTTGCCTGCTTAAGTTTTGGATTTTTTCCCAGTAGTTAGTATCAAATATTGACGTTAGTGTGTAACTTAGCTCCAGTAATACCTCAAGTATGTGTTTGTAGGTATTAGTTTTACTTTTCTGCTGTTCATTGTCTTCCAAAGCACATTTAAAATGTTAAATCTTCTTTAACTTAAAGAGGTTGGTGAGGAGTAAAAACGTAACTTGAGGCTTTTAAAGATGATGCACAAGTGTAGTGATGCGTGATTTCAGGTTAACGGTTCCAGTATCAAAGTAGTCATATGTACTACATAAAATATGGCATTTGCCTGCCTCACAAGTAGCACCTTTAATTCAAATCTAGAAGCTGCCAGTACTGTTTGTACTGTGTTTGAGATTTAACATTGAACCAGCCTTGGAAGAGTGAACTGTATTTGTCTTGCTGCTAGTATTTTAGTAACTAAATTTTAAAGCAAGTTTAAAAATAAGTTTCACATTATTTTCAAAGACAGCAGGCACCAGACAAAACTATAAATTATGTGAAGAGTATTCTGACATTTTATCTACCAAATTGATCTGGTTTATCTTGTGTTTTTGTTTTTTTATGAGATAACATCTTTCAGTCTAGGATCTATATCTTCCATAAAAGATCATCCAAAGTTATACACTTGGCAACAGAGAGGTCATTTTGTCTGTAACCTAAGAACACTGATGAACCTGCCTTTGAAATTACATGCTTCAGATCTGATTAAATAATGACAGTTTGTGTTGAGGCTTTCAAGTAACTACTTTTTTATTAAAAGTTCCTGTTTTACGCTAAATAGTACTTAGAGAGTATGTGATTCTGTCACTTTTTTTTCTCTGCAATTCTAGGGAAGAACAGTGATTATTGAACAGAGTTGGGGCAGTCCCAAAGTAACAAAAGATGGTGTGACTGTTGCAAAGTCAATTGATTTAAAAGATAAATATAAAAATATTGGCGCTAAACTTGTTCAAGACGTTGCCAATAACACAAATGAAGAGGCTGGAGATGGCACCACTACTGCTACTGTCCTGGCACGCTCTATTGCCAAGGAAGGCTTCGAGAAGATTAGCAAAGGTGCTAATCCAGTGGAAATCAGGAGAGGTAGGAATGTCTTCATTGTCACCACAGTGTTTTGAAGTGTCTTAGAAAGTTGATTCTTATTTCTCCTTTCTCTTAAAAACAATCTTATATGGAGTTTTTCTTCAGCAAATAGCAATTGGATGCCTGGCTTATGTGATGGGTACTATGCTAGGCATTGAGAGAAATAGGACTAAGACATTCTTTGTTGTCCTTCCCTTCCCTGTGTCTAGAGACCCCCCAAACCCCCTCTTCCCCCGCCACCCAAAGGAACAGTTTGGTGGAAGATACAGCATGTTCTGTATACCTTGAGGATAGTAAACTTGTGGGGATTAGAGCAGGGAGAGAGTATTAAACAGTTTTGCTATTTTACAGAGTAGGGCTAAACAAACTATATCATTCATCCAGGACGTCAAATTTAGTGTGTATGTATACATAAAAGCAGGATTTTGTTTTGTTTTGTTTTGTTTTTGCCTCTTAACAGCACATAATGCATTATTGGTCTTCATTTTGTTCATTATTGCTTGCTTTGGGAAACTAGGCCATCATTTATTTTTTTATTTAAAAAAAATTTTTTTTTTTAACGTTTATTTATTTTTGAGACAGAGAGAGACAGAGCATGAACGGGGGAGGGTCAGAGAGAGGGAGACACAGAATCTGAAACAGGCTCCAGGCTCTGAGCTGTCAGCACAGAGCCTGACGCAGGGGTTGAACTCACGGACCGCGAGATCGTGACCTGAGCTGAAGTCGGCCGCTTAACCGACTGAGCCACCCAGGCGCCCCTAGGCCACCATTTAAAGATCTCCTTAGCATGAGCTTCATGGTGATACAAACTTAAGTCCTGTCACTGCTGTTAATTAGCTGTGTACTAAAACTTGATTTTTTGTATCTTGAAAATGTAATTGCTGCTTATCTATAGGGTGTGTTACTGTCCAAATTAGAGAAGACTTGAGAGTAAAGTGAGGTGCCATTAACAATTTTGTCAGAATTGGCATCCCAGCACACTGATGTATCAGCATCCCATCTATTTCAGTGTTTAAGGTACAAATAAATGTTTCATTAAAAGCAGTTTGAATATAAATCATGGACAAATGTTAATTGAGTTTATTAAAATTACTTCCCTGAAAAAGTGATTGTTACTACATGCCTTTCTTTGGATTTATTTCTTGAAGTTACCCTTTATCAAAATAAAGGGAAGAGCCAGCACTCATCCCAGTTGAACAAAATGAGGTTCTCATAAATCCATACTGTGTTGCCGTTGACTGTTAAATATTTTATTTATAATTACATATTAAAGGAGGAGATTTCAGATATTAAAACCTGTAGGGGTATAGAGGTCCTTGGTGGCTCAGTCGGTTAAGCATCTGACTCTTGGTTTTGGCTCACAGTTTGTGAAATCAAGCCCCAAGTCGGGCTCTGCTGACACTGCAGAGCCTACTTGGGATTCTCTCTCAAAATTAAAAACAACCTGTAGGGGCATAATCCCTTATTTTCAATTGAGAGAAATGTTGGGTGACCCTGTTGGAAACATGCAACATGATTGGACTGGGAATAGTTTACACAGAATGAGTTGAATGGTGAGATTATTGAAATTATACACCATAGTTTTTTTTTTTTTCCTTAGTACAGTTTTCAGAATAATTTTGACCTGGTTCTTCATTTATCAGACTTCCTGTTTGAGTGTGCACCATCCAACTCCATGTGATTAGGAGAAGTGCCAGCACAGAAGTATTGTTTAGGCTGTATTAACACATTAAAGCATTTAATATGAATTGGAATTTTTACTTGACAAGAAACCATGAGAGAATAAGCATTGTTAATGGCATTTATTCTTAAATCAGGTGTGATGTTAGCTGTTGATGCTGTAATTGCTGAACTTAAGAAGCAGTCTAAACCTGTGACAACCCCTGAAGAAATTGCTCAGGTAAGGAGTTGTCATATTTTACAATAAACATGTGATTTTATTCCGTAATCACATACCAGTGTTAGAATAACAACACTAACCAGTCACTAACATTGAAAGCATTTTTCTTACTGCCAAATAACATTTGAAAATAATGCAGTGACCATAGCTGGAGTCTTAGTGGGCTGTCACTTTAGTTCTACATGGCTCTGAGTAAAACTCATTTTTTTTGTATGGAAAACGTTCTTTAGTCATTTGTCAAAAGGTACATAGTTTTTGTCATGTTAGAATATTATCACTTTTTTTCGGGGTGTGGGGGGAGTCTTTTTTTTAAGAGTAGTTGTATGTTTGTCATATCTTTTAAAAACAATGTAGCCAAATGATAATTGAAAACAGAACCAACACTTCCTTAGAACTGTTAGATTGTATCTCCCACACACACTATCAATTTGGAAGTTACTAGGAAAAGGAAAGGGAGTTGATTGAGAACACTGGCCTTAACTTTTTAACTTGGAAGAGTAACTTGATTGTTTTAGGTTGCTACCATTTCTGCAAATGGAGATAAAGAAATTGGCAACATCATTTCTGATGCAATGAAAAAGGTTGGAAGGAAAGGTGTCATCACAGTAAAGGCAAGTGTGATTTTTTTTTTAATTTTTTTTTTTTTTTTTGATGTTTATTTATTTTTGAGACAGAGAGAGACAGAGCATGAATGGGGGAGGGTCAGAGAGAGGGAGACACAGAATCTGAAACAGGCGCCAGGCTCTGAGCTGTCAGCACAGAGCCTGATGCGGGGCTCGAACTCACAGACCTTGAGATCATGACCTGAGCCGAAGTCGGCCGCTTAACTGACTGAGCCACCCAGGCACCCCAAGTGTGTTTTTTATGATAGCTTGGTATGGGTTGTCTGGTGATCAAAAGTTTTCCAAATAAAACATTCAAACTGTGTGTTGCATATATATATAACACATTGAATATAAAAATTCAAATATGTATTTTTGAAGTTTTTGCAGAATTGGGAGTTGGATGTCCTGGGGCATTTGCATAGTTCTGCCTGGATCCTTTATGATCAATGGGGTCTCCTAATCTGGTCCGTAATTAAAAATTTTTGTGTTTCTTTAATGAAATTCATACAACTAATTGTTTGATTTGTTATAGGATGGAAAAACACTAAATGATGAATTAGAAATTATTGAAGGCATGAAATTTGATCGAGGTTATATTTCTCCATACTTTATTAATACATCAAAAGGTAAGAGCAAGTCAGTAAATGAAATAAAAAAAATAGAGCTTGTCATGTGTCGAACTATAAGCATTAGGCCATACTTCTAAGAAAATAAATTTATGTATTCCAAAAGTTACTGTAGATGACAAATGAAAGTGGAAAAACATGAACTCAGTAGTCACTTCAAATGTACTGAAATTGGGTTATAGCTTTTTCATTTAAAGAAATTGCAGTTATTTCAAAATATTGTTAATGTTTTAACATTGATTTAAAATGTTTTTTGTTTTTGCAGGGCAGAAATGTGAATTCCAAGATGCCTATGTTCTGTTGAGTGAAAAGAAAATTTCTAGTGTCCAGTCCATTGTACCTGCTCTTGAAATTGCCAATGCTCACCGTAAGCCCTTGGTCATAATTGCTGAAGATGTTGATGGAGAAGCTCTGAGTACACTTGTTCTGAATAGGTAATAGGCAGTGGTGTTTGGTTTACATTTTCAGATGAAAGGCAATTTTTTGTATTGATGTTTGAAATCTCTATTATGTACCCTCACATTGAACCACTTGTGTTTGTATTTAGAGTTATGTGTGATACAGGTGTGCTTCATGAACTCTTGGTCCAGTTATAATGGTTCTTTGTTTTTGAATGGGTTCTATGTGAAAATCCATAGTATTTTGTGCAACTTTCTCGTAAGATAGCCTAATTTTGTATGGTGTCCATTTTTTATTATGAATGTTTACAGTTGCTTAGAAGAAATGACTAAGTTTTTTTATCTGGAAAAATATTTTCACAATTACAATTTTGAATGAGAAGTAAACTATCATTTTCTAAGCCTTAGATCAAAGTGTATTTAGCTATCAGCATTTTACATAATCTGTTAAAAGAAAAAATTAATAGGCTGAAATAAATTGGCAATCTAAGATAAGTTGAGGTTAAGATAATTTTTTTTTAATCTATAATGTATTACTTTTGACTTTAAGGCAGGTGCTTAATGCTATAAACAGAATCTTAGGGCATTAAAAAAAAGTAAGTAATCTCTACAGCCAACGTAGGGTTCGAACTCACAACCCCAAGACCAAGAGTTACATGCTCTTCCAACTGAGCCAGCTAGGCGCTCCTTAGGACATCATTAAAATGTGCTCCTAATCCTGGAATTGAGGTATATTAAAAGTAATATTTCCAATTTTATTATAATGGAAATGCACAAATGAAACAGGTATGTAGGAGAGTTACATGGCTTGACCCAAAAGCTCTGAGTGAGTTTACTTATCCTGGAATGTTTGTTAGCTTGGATTTGCTTTTTGGGATCTGAAAAGTCTTATTGTAGGATTTGAAACCAAAATAAAAAAACAATAGACCTACAGAGTTTCACTGAGCCATTTTACTGGTAGCTGTAAAGTTGGGTGTCTGATTTTCTTGGCATATTATCAGAGTTTACCCCTCTGATTTTTATTTGGCTCTAATAGACCAGTTTTGTTTTAGTGTCCATATATTCCTTCTGTTTCACTATCTGGTCTCAAGTGGACATTTCTTTGATTATATATTCCAGGCATTCAGTATCTGATAAAATTGCAGGTGAGCTTAATGTTATTATCAGTAATACTTACATTTACGAAGGAACCAGATTAAGAACACGGCTTGCTCAAATGTAACTGTAGTAGTAACTTGATTACTACTAAATGGAACCCATAGAGCAGTAGTAAATGCTCATTAGATCCCCAAATTTAATATTTAAATATTTTAAAATTTAACTCTTCTGATTTTTGAAAATTATAAAATATTTATCACTATGTCATAGTTAAAGGTGTTTTGCTTATGATAATATTTTTGTTCCTGGGTCTAGTTTAACTGGAAAGTAAGGTCAGTTTATTATGAAGGTGATTGGATATTGGCAAATACGGATGAATGGAAAGTTGCCCTTTCCTGTCTTAATTTGACCAAAAGTTGTAAGAAAGCCAAAAATTGTAAAAAGTGTGGTTTCCAGGGGCGCCTGGGTGGCTCCATCTGTTGAGTGTCTGACTTCAGCTCAGGTCATGATCTCACAGTTTGTGGGTTTGAGCCCTCCATCGGGCTCTGCACTGACAGCTGGAAGCCTGGAGCCTGCTTCAGATTCTCTCTCTCTCTGCCCCTCCCCTGTTTGCATGCTCTCTCTCAAAATAAAAAAAGTATGTTTCCTAAGTAATCATAGTACTTAGAACTTAAGAACTAGGTAAGCATTTTTAAATTTAAATCTGATTTTTATTAACTGTTCTTAACAGGCTGAAAGTTGGTCTTCAGGTTGTAGCCGTCAAAGCTCCAGGTTTTGGTGACAATAGAAAGAATCAGCTTAAAGATATGGCTATTGCTACTGGTGGTGCAGTAAGTAAAATAAATGTGATGTTGGTTTACTGAATGTTTTATACTTCCAGATCTGAAGTTTATAGGTAAATTTTACATTTTTCACGGTCAGATATTATCTAAACTATTAATTTGTGTTTATGTTGGACGTTTAGGAGGTATAGGTTGGATTAAATACTGCTAAGGTCCCCTGTCTAACTTACCATGAGTCTAGCCCAAGAATAGGGTTATTTGACTAATTTGGTTTTTTGTTTTTAAAATTTTTTTTTTAATGTTTATTTTTGAGAGAGAGACAGAATGCGAGTGAATGCGAGTGGGTTGGGACAGAGAGAGAGGGAGACACAGAATCTGAAACAGGCTCCAGGCTCTGAGCTGTCAGCACAGAACCCGACACGGGGCTCAAACTCACAAGCTGCGAGATCATGACCTGAGCTGAAGTCGGACGCTCAACCGACTGAGCCACCCAGGCACCCCAAGACTAATTTGTTTCTAAGAATATTGGCTGGGTGGCTCAGTCAGTTAAGCATCCAACTTCGGCTCAGGTCGTGATACGGCTCGTGAGTTCAAGCCCTGGGTCGGGCTCTGTGCTGACAGCTCAGAGCCTGGAGCCTGCTTCAGATTCTGTGTCTCCCTCTCCTCTCTCTGCCCCTTCCCTCCCTCTCTCTTGCTCTCTCTCTCAAAAACAGTAAAAAAAAAAATTTTTTTAATAAAATAAAATATTGTAGAAACCACATAGGATTTAAGAGTTTAGGCCTAAGGTCCAGTCCCGATATCACCAAAAATATGACCTTTGAGGAGTTGTTTGAGTTTATACTTTCCTCAAATAAAGCTAACGTTAATTTGATTAACTGAGAAGTTGGAAATGCAGTAGGAAACTCGATCAAGTCTTCTCTGGACTAGTCATAATCTTAAAATCTCATGTTTCAAAGAAATACAGTATTATAAGATGTTTTTCTCATCAAAACGCCCATGTGATGTATTACTGACAGACTTGGTATAGTGAAAAACTAAGCTGCAAGTGGTTCATTTTTAAATGTTTTTGTAGGTGTTTGGAGAAGAAGGGTTGACTCTAAATCTTGAAGATGTTCAGCCTCATGACTTAGGAAAAGTTGGAGAAGTCATTGTGACCAAAGATGATGCCATGCTCTTAAAAGGAAAAGGTGACAAGGCTCAAATTGAAAAACGTATCCAAGAAATCATTGAACAGTTAGATATCACAACTAGTGAATATGAAAAGGAAAAACTGAATGAACGTCTGGCAAAACTCTCAGATGGAGTAGCTGTGCTGAAGGTAAGATTCGTTGTTGTAAATGAGCTTCCTAGGTTCTGAGCTCAAGAATGATTTTGTTTCTGTGGTATTCCCCACTAGGGCCATGTAACTAAAATGTTTGGGGAAATAACTTCATCATGGAGATATATGTTATACAAAATTTCTTTGTTGGAATATTCTTTTCTTAAAACCAAGATGTTTTGTTAAGATCAGGCTGACGTTGGACTGATGTAGGACACTGTACTCACCCTATTAGCTATTTAGTCATGCAGTCACTTTTAACAAGTAGGCAACCTTTTTTACGTGGTCTTTTTTTTGGTGTTTTTTGTTTGTTTTTTAAGTAAACCCAGTGCTGAGCACCTAGGTGGCTCAGTTAAGCGTCTGACTCTTGGTTTCAGCTCAGATCAGGATCTCACGGTTTGAGTTCAAGCCCCACATTCAGTTCCGTACTGACAGTGCAGAGCCCGCTTAGGACTCTCTCTCCCTCTTACTCTGCGCCTCTCCCACATGCCCTCTGCGTGTGTGTGTGTCTCTCTCTCTCGCTGTCTCTCGCTCGCTCTCAAAAGTAAATAAAAAAATCCAGTGCTTTTTAATGACTCTTGCCAGCCAGCATCTTGAATCAGAGGAGCCCATTCTAACTGGAATTCTTTTATTCTTAGGTTGGTGGCACAAGTGATGTTGAAGTGAATGAGAAAAAAGACAGAGTTACAGATGCCCTCAATGCTACCCGAGCTGCTGTTGAAGAAGGCATTGTTCTGGGAGGGGGTTGTGCCCTGCTTCGGTGCATTCCAGCCTTGGATTCAATAACTCCAGCTAATGAAGATCAAAAAATTGGTAAAACTGCCTTACAAATGAGTTTATTTGCAGCGTGATTTTAGTCTGCTATAGTAATATTGTTGCCCATCAAATAGAACAATAAATCACAAAACAATTACCAGTATAACAAAGGAAGAATAACACTAATAATCAGAGGACAGATGAAAGGTGAAATCACATCTCTTGGGGGGGAATGATTTGACCTGTGGAATTTCCTAGTTGAGTTTTCCCTGTATCAAATTGTGTTGTAATTTTTACAAAAGAAAGAATGAAACCAAATTTGCTAAAACTTGTTTTCTTTAGGTATAGAAATCATTAAGAGAACCCTCAAAATTCCTGCAATGACCATTGCTAAGAATGCAGGTGTTGAAGGATCATTGATAGTTGAGAAAATTATGCAGAGTTCCTCAGAAGTTGGTTATGATGCTATGCTTGGAGATTTTGTGAATATGGTAGAAAAGGGAATCATTGATCCAACTAAGGTAAATGGTTGGCCATTTTCTAAAAATTCTTTCAAGAATCTTCTGTTAAGTCTTATTTTTTACTAAGGATAAAGGTAATATTTTATCAAACTTTTTCCTTAGGTTGTAAGAACTGCTTTATTGGATGCTGCTGGAGTGGCCTCTCTGTTAACTACAGCAGAAGTTGTAGTCACCGAAATTCCTAAGGAAGAGAAGGACCCTGGAATGGGCGGAATGGGAGGAATGGGAGGTGGTATGGGAGGTGGCATGTTCTAATTCCTAGAATAGCGCTTTACCATTGTTAATGAACTGTGAGAGGAAGCTCAAGGCAGTGCTCCTCAAGAATAACTTCAGAGAAGTCAGTTGAAGGAAATGACTGAAGAAAAGGCTGGCTGATGTTTAAGAAAATCACTATAACCATCAGTTACTGGTTTCAGTTGACAACATATAATGGTTTACTGCTGTCATTGTCCATGCCTACAGATAATTTATTTTGTATTTTTGAATAAAAAGACATTTGTACATTCCTGATAACTGAATGCAAGAGCCATGTACCAATGTACTGCTTTCAACTTAAATCACTGAGGCATTTTTACTATTATTCTGTTAAAATCAGGATTTTAGTGCTTGCCATCACCAGATGAAAAGTTATGAAGCAGCCTTTCTGTGGAGAGTAAGAATAATTGTGTACAAAATAGAGAAATATCCAATTATGTGACAACCTTTGTGTAATAAAAATTTGTTTAAACTTAATTGTGTTAGCTTTTCCGTGACCTAGAAGATAAGAGAAATTGAAAGCCAATAGACAAAGAGGGGTAGGGGTAGGATTTGGTACAAGTGTGTAAAACATTTCTGCATGTAGTATATTTCCGTTTCTCTTTGCTACAATTATATTACTATGTAGATAATGAAATTCTAATATTTTTTATTTCTTTTTGAAAGGCAGAGAGGGAGACACAATCTGAAGTAGGCTCCAGGCTCTGAGCTGTCCACACACAGCTCCACTCCAGGCTCGAACCCATGAATGGTGAGGTCATGGACTGAGCCATTCAGGCAGCCTATGGTAATGGAAATTTTTAAAGGTGACAACTGATTCCTGTGGACACTATTTTATGTGTTGAGGTCTGGTCATAAAGGGGCAATTTGTCATTTCTTGTGGAGGTTATAGTTACTGCTTCAAACCGTCAGCATAATAAATGGATTCCTGTTGGGTACCCACAAGTGAGGAGGACAGGGTGTGTAGAAGGGTGTGCTTCAGTGGAAAGGGAGGTATGCCATTCGAGCATAATGGACAGTGAGGAAGGGCATCCTTGCTTGGTGGGGTCAGCCCAGTGTCTTCACTTTTATTTAAGAATGTAAAGCAGATTTTTGGCTCAATGCACTGGAAACAGTATGGAAATGTGTGTGGTTTTTTTTTTTAATGTTTATTTTTCAGAGCACGTGAGCAGGGGAGGGGCAGAAAGGGAGGCAGAATCCGAAGCAGGCTCTGTACTGTCAGTGCAAAACCCAGTGTGGGTCTCAAACCATCCAACTGTGAGATCATGACCTGAGCCAAAGTCAGACACTCAACCTACTGAGCCACCCAGGTACCCTGAAATGTGGCCTATTTTTAAAATAGTACCTGGGTGTGGGGCATGTTGGGGGCAGGATGATTTGCAAGACGTAACTTTGCTTTCTAGGTTTACTATATTATGAGTTGAAGGCAACAAAATCTTGCCTAACAACATCTAAGTTCCTGCCTTCACGTGAACTGTGCCAAGGACCTAGTCAGTCTTGGCTACAGAATGTAAATCTGCTCTAGATGGGAAGGATCTTGCCCGCCACTTGGTTTGGTCTTGGGGCTGCTGCTTAGAGACTGGTAGAAGCTAGGCATTGAGGCAGTGCTCTCCTTGTTTACAAAGCTTGGGCAGAAACAGGAATAATAAAGTCCATCACAGACCAAAAGCCAAAGTCACTTGAAATCTGCACCTAGGAATACCTGTGCTTTCCTTGGTTTAGAAAAAGAATGACCATAGATTAAAGGGGACTGAATAATGGGCATTTTAAGTGAATACAACTTGCCTAGAATGTAGTTTTAGCTACATAAGTAGCAAAAGACAAACCAGTATCAAAAGAGAAACCTTAGAGAAAGGATTTAATATAGTTTATTATCTTAAAGGCCAAGCTCAGGGTGCCTGGGTAACTCAGTTAAGCGTTCGACTTCGGCTCAGGTCATGATCTCTCTGTTCGTGGGTTTGAGCCCCGTGTGGGGCTCTGTGCTGAAAGCATGGAGCCTGGAGCCTGCTTCAGATTCTGAGTCTCCTTCTCTGCCCTTCCCTTGCTCGTGCTGTCTCTCAAAAATAAGTAAACGTTAAAAAAAATAATAAAAATTTTATAAATGTTTGTAATGTTATTTTTGAGACAGTGTGAGTGGGGGAGGGGCAGAGGGAGACACAGAATCCAAAGCAGGCTCCAGGCTCCGTGCTGTCAACGCAGAGCCTGACCCAGGGCTCGAACTCCTGAACCATGAAATCACGACCTGAGCTGAAGTCTGATGCTTAACCGACTGAGCCACCCTGGTGCCCCCCAAAATAATTTAAAGGCCAAGCTAGGTGATGAGAAGAAAAGGTAAGAGATGAGAAACACCTGGACTTTAAAAGATTATTAGAGGGGTAAAGTGGCCGACTTCGGCTCAGGTCATGGTCTTGCAGTTCACAAGTTCAGGCCCCACATCGGGCTCTGCACTAACTGCTCAGGAGCCTGCTTTGGATTCTGTGTCTCCCTCTCTTTTTGCCCACCCCCCCTGCCTACTCAGGCTCTGTTCTCTCTCAAAAAAAAATAATAAAATTTTAAATTAAAAAAAGATTAGAGTGACCAGTCTAAAGAGAGCACAGGAGAGGAAGAAAATAGTGTTATGTGGTAGACCTTAGACTAAATGTAGTACTGCATTAACTCTGAACAGTCTTGGATTGGGGACTACTTATTAAACCTATGCTACATGTAATGTAAACAGGCTGTGAGAGGTTAAGTAGCTTATACAAAGTCTCAGCTATTAAGTGGCAGACCCCAGATATAAATCAGGTTTGAAGAACTTAAACTCTTAAACCAAAGAGGCAGCCTGGAATGAACTCCTAAATGAGGATTAGGCAATTGTAAAACCCTCTGAAAGCTGCAGCCAGAGAAATCGATAGATTGGGAAATTACCTTTTCCCTCTGTTACTAACCTTACAGATTAGCAGGAAGGCATTTCTATTCCCTCTCTCCACCCCTATACTTCTCTGGGACAAGAAATAGAATCATACAGGAAAACAGAAAAGACTTACAGATTCTGCCATTTGAGAGTCCCCCAATGAAAATGCTGCCTCACCTGGTCACCTGACAGTGAAACTCATTAGTCGGTGTGCCCTACATTAATGCCAATAAGCTTTTTAGTATCTTGATTTCAAATATTAATGGACAAACATGAACCATTAGACAATCAAGCCTCAGCATGAAGGAGAATAGCAAAAACCATAAGGGACCTAAGGGAAACTTTAAAAATTGTAATATGTTAAAGAGATCTTGTTGCCATAAACCGTGGCCCGGTTCAGCATCTTCACTTCAGCTCAAGTCATGATCCCGTGGTCCATGAGTTCGAGCCCCACATCAGGCTCTCTGATGTCAGCTCAGAGCTCATTTTGGAACCTGCCTCCTGCTTTCTGTCCCTCCCCCACCTGCACATTCTCTCTCTCTCTCTCTCTCTCTCTCTCAAAAATAAGCATTAAAAAAATGGGCAATTAGAAAACATTCATGGAGGGGCGCCTGGGTGGCTCAGTCAGTCAAGCATCCAACTCTTGGTTTTGGCTCAGGCCATGATCTCATGGGCGTGAGATTGACTGCAATGTTGGGCTCCATGCTGAGCATGGAGTCTACTTGGGATTCTGTCTCTCCCCTCTCCTCTGCTGGTGTTGTCTCTCGCTCTTGCTGTCTTAAAACTTTTAAAAATAGGGGCACGTGGGTGCCTTAGTTGGCTCAGTGTCTGACTTGGTTTCAGTTCGAGCCCCACATCAGGCTATGTGCCGGCAGCGCGGAGCCTGCTTGGGATTCTATCTCTCTCTCTGCCCCTCCCGTGCTTCCTCTTTGTCTCTCAAAAATAAAAACAAAAATTTTAAATAAATGTAAAAAACATTCTTGGAAATTAAAACTGTGGCAAATGTAAAATTAACAAAGGGCTGGGAGACAGAATTGAGGAACTCTAAGAGGCAGATCAAAAACATGGAAAATCGGAAAAACAAAGATTTAATACAAGGGGCACCTGGCTGGCTCAGTCAGTAGAGCAAGTGACTCTAAATCTTGGGGTTGTTAACCATGTTGGGTGTGGAGATTACTTAAAAATAAAATATTTTTTATTTGTTAGGTGTTTACTTTCTTAATCTGAGAGGGAGAGAATCCCAAGCAAGTTCCGTACTGTCAGTAGAGAGCCCCGTGTGGGACATGATCTTAGGAACCATGAGATCATGCCCACAGCTGAAATCAAGAGTTGGACGTTTAACCAACTGAGTCACCCAGATGCCCCCCAAATTTTTTTTAAGTTTTTTGGTTTTTTTGAGAGAGAGGGTGTGCACGTGTGGGGGAGAAGGGCAGAGGGAGAGAGAATCCCTAGCAGGCTCCATGCTCAGTGTGGAGCCTGACTCAGGGCTCAAACTCAAACTGTGAGATCATGACCTGAGCCCAAATCAAGAGTCAGATGTTTAACTGACTGGACTTAATACAAGAGATAGAATGTCTAATTGTTCAGGAATACCTGAATGATAGAACCAGAGAATATGGGGAGGAAATGATCAAACAAATGATTCAAAGAAATTCCTCAGAATTGAAAGAATAGAGTCTGACTGAAGAGTTCTCAAGGGGCCCAGCACAATTAGGGCCAGGCAACAGGACAGCATGCAGTTTCAGACTACCCAGGATAGAGTAGATTTTAAAAGCTCCCAGAGGGCACCTGGATATCTCAATCAACAGACTTTGGCTCAGGTCATGATCTTGCAGTTCATGAGTTCAAGCCCTGCGTCAGGCTCTGTGGTGACAGAGCCTGGAACCTGCTTTGAATTCTGTCTCCTCTCTCTGTCCCTCCCCCATTCACGCTTTCTCTCTCTCTCTCTCAAAAATAAACATTACAAAAAATTATAAGTAAAAGCTTTCAGAATCCAAAAAAATGGATGCTATACAAAGAAATGGGAATAACAGTGGCATAAGACTTCTCAAGAATAAATAGCACTGGATGCCAGAATACAATGAAGTCAGATCTTCAAACGGGATGGAGGGAGAGGATATTATCCCTAATGTAGAGTTCTGTACTCAAGTGTGAATATAAAACGACATAATCAGACACAAGGATTCTAAAAATTTAGCCCCACTTGCCTTAGGAAACCACTAAAGGGCTTATTTCCTCAGCATGTGGAAGGTAAATTAAAAATATGAGGCCAAGACTCAGGACATAGGGAGCCCCTAAAAAGAGAGGGAAGGAAAACCCTAGATTGACTGCATGGGAGCCCTAGGATTACAGCTGCACAACAGACTAGAGAGCAACCAGTTCAGACTGGAGGATAAAAGTGGCTGCAAGTAACTGAACGACTGAACTTTAAGTGGTTTGGACACATTAGAGGCCTGTTTTCCCACAGAACCAGGACAAAGTTGACAACTACACGGTTGGTTCACTTAGCACTTGATATTAGAGTTCCAATATGCCTTCTCTGGAATTACAGCCTCTTCTCTGAAAAGGTAGCAGGTGTAGCTGCAAACTTCATGTCCTCACCATCAGGCAAAAACCAAGGAAGAGACATTTCTCTTCCAACTTGCTTTCCACAGATAAAAAACCTTATCTAGCAGTGCTCTCCCATCAGTCTTCCCCTATGAATCCAATGACCAGATGTCACTTCAAAAGTTTATTGGGGGTGGGGGCGCTGAGTGGCTCAGGTCATGATCTCAGGGTTCATGAGTTTGAGCTCCACCTCAGGCTCTCTGATGTCAGCACAAAGCCAGTTTCAGATCCCGTCTCCTCTCTGCCCCTCCCCTGCTCACCATCTCTCTCTCAAAACTAAACGTTAAAAAAAGAAAGGAAGGAAGAAGAGAGAGAGGAAGAAGAGAGAAAGAAAAAGAAAGAAGAAAAAAAAAAGTTTATAGGGGCATCAGGGTGGCTGTCAGTTAAGCACCCAACTCTTGATTTTGGCTCAGGTCATGATCTCATGGTTTGTGGGTTTGAGCCCCGCATTGGGCTCTGTGCTAATAGTACTGAGCCTGCTTGGGACTCTCTCTTCCCTAATTCAATAAACTTAAGGGGAAAAAAAAAGGGGGGTGCCCGGGCGGCTCAAACAGCCAATTTCAGCTCAGGTCATGATCTCACAGCTCGTGAGTTTGAGCCCCACATCAGGCTGTGTCAAAGCAAAGCCCCCTTCAGATCCTCTGTCATCCACTCTGCCCCTCTTTGGCTCATGCTCGCCCTCTTTCAAAAATAAACATACATTAAAAAAAGAAATTAAAAAAAATTAATAAAGGCATTTTTTTCTCTTCCCATACAGAGAGCATTGATGACAAACTTAAGTGCATATATTATGGCCTCTGGAGTGTTGTACTAGGTAAAGCAAACACATGCGCATAGATACTGGAGCCAGACGCCTGGATATGTTGTATCCTATCTCTACCACTTACTGCAATCTGGGTTCTGACCATACTTGGGAAACCTCATGGTTTATGTGGATGGCTAGATCAAGGCATTGTGTGTTCCTGGGCTCCCTGACCAAAATACCATCCACATACTCTCATAATACCAGCTCAGTTAGATCCCAACCACTAACTTAGATTCTGAACCTGGGAGTTTATCTATGGTATTTATTTATTTATTATTTATTTTTATGGTATTTATAAGGGTAGTGGTAAAGTACAGATTTTTATTTCCATCAAAAGAAAAGTAATATGTACAGGGACAAAAAAATATCTGGATGCTATCTGCCATTTAAAAACATTTTGTTATTTAAAAAGTAATTATATACAAGTGCAGATACTCTGGAAAGATACTGCTTTACCTGTGTGAAGCCACAACCAGTTCCATGTGAGTAGACTGTAGGAGTACCTCACCACTGTATAACCAGCACCTGGCACACAGCAGGCACTCAAAACAATTTTTACTGAAAAAAACTGATGCAAACGTGCTTTTAGGTAGTGAACGAATTATTGAGGTCCCCTGTTGATCTGAAGAAACAAAGTACTCTGGTTGGAAAGGTAATGCAAGGGGGTTGTTAGGTGTGGAGTGAAAGGAGGGAAGAAGATCAACAATGATTAAAGGAAGACTGAATTTTGCCCAGATTTGTTTCATTAAATGCCACAATTAAACTTTACTAGGTCTATGTGAAATACATATTGAAATAATACAGGAGGATTTCAATAACCAGAATAACTGTACAAAAAATAAACAAATTAACTTTATTAAGTTACTACTTCACTCCTTAGACATTAATTTGTTTATAAAAATATGTTTGAAATACATTATTGAAAGTGACTACACACAATAAATAGAAAATAGGGATGCATGGTGCTGGAGATCTATCAACCAACTTATCTTCATGTGTTGCCCACTGTTGTGGACAAAACCGGACACACAATCAGCATTACTGAAAGCAGTCAAAGTACCTGGGAGAGGGCTGCAAACTACAAGAAAAGTAGCTTAAAGATCTGGACCACTCACCAAAAAAATATTCACTGTTTAATCTGGGAGTTAATCTCACTATTGATAGCACTGAATTACCTACTACCCATAAGAATAATTTAAAAATAAGAAAAGTGCCAAGGAACCTTCATTAACAGTATTTTTAAGGCTAAGTTTCTATTTTAAATATCTGATGATTACTCGAATATCCTAAGCCAAGAGGCAGGCCCTATGACAATAAGTTATAAATAGTCTGAATTTAATAACTTAAAGGTGATAATGGTTAACATAATACATACCGTGTGAGTATCTTAACTAACCACTTTCAGGTAAGGTCATAATTAAAAGGTTTAAGTTTACAGTTTCAATTTCTGGTTAAAAGTGATGACATCCTACTATTGTAAATATGCTAATAAACACATTACTTTGAATTACACTTGATTGAATTCTGTGTACACGTGGTTCCATATTCCAAGTGCAAATTCTCAACGGTGTAGGTTTATAATCAAAGCTGGGTTTAACAAATGCTTTCTAACTTCTGAAAGCAAATGATAAAAGCACTTCCTAAAAGTGAATAAAGTTATAAACAGGTGACCAGTTCTTTTTTCCCTTTACGTGTGATGAACTTCATGAAGCATTAATTCCCGAGGTATATTTGTTTCTGGACCATACAGCTTACATGCTCTTCTTTCAAAGGCAGCTACCATCTGCTTTACAACTTCGTCGAAAAACAATGTGGCAAGCTGAGAGTGCAGAAGGGAGCGGAATTCAAAAGAAATCTGTAGGAAAATGTTAATTATTTTAGGAGGATCTTTCTCTTATTCAATGTCTACTTAGGATAATGGTATTCACACTGTGAAATGGGCTGCTCGGCCTGTAAGGTAGAGTTGTACGGGTATATCTAGATGAGATTTTTACCACCCCTCAGAAGACGGAGACTTCTTTTCCACCGTAAGCACAACTACTGGCACAATAAGCCTAAGTAAACAAGGACAGTGAATTTCATTTCAGGACAAAGAATCTGCTTTTATTAAGTTAAAGATAAAACTGGAAAAAAGCTTTGCTGAATGAATACCATTTCGGTCTGGCTTCTTTCTAATGTACCCCTTTTGGATCTATCCTGTTTCCCAAAAGGAAATACAGAAGGGAAGTAACCCTTCTGATAAGGTATTCCTATGAGAAGTAGTAGCAAGAAGATGAGAAGGGGCGCCTGGGTGGCGCAGTCGGTTGAGCGTCCGACTTCAGCCAGGTCATGATCTCGCGGTCCGTGAGTTTGAGCCCCGCGTCAGGCTCTGGGCTGATGGCTCGGAGCCTGGAGCCTGTTTCCGATGCTGTATCTCCCTCTCTCTCTGCCCCTCCCCCGTTCATGCTCTGTCTCTGTCCCAAAAATAAATAAAAAACGTTGAAAAAAAAATTAAAAAAAAAAAAAAAAGAAGATGAGAAGAGAACTATTTATATCTCCTCAAGATAGAAGTCAAGGCAAGTGGTTCGAGAAAGAGTATTTTAAGGACCAAATAGCCACTAACTTTTACAACTGCTTTAATTTTCCATTTTGAAGTAATTTAAAATTTGTAAGAAAGTTGCAAAAATACTACAAAGATTTCTCATACACCCATTACCCAGATTCTCCTATTTAGAAAAAAAATTTTTTTTTAAGTTTATTTTTTTGAGAGAGAGAGTGAGCGAACACAAACAGGGGAGGGGCAGAGACAAGGAGAGACAAAATCCCAAGCAGGCTCCACACCATCAGTGCAGAACCCAATATGGGGCTCAAACTCACAAACTGTGAGATGACCTCAGCTCAGATCAGGAGTCAGATGCTTAACCGACTGCAGCACCCATGCACCCTTAGATTCTCCTATTTTAATGTTTTACAGAACTACAGTGCAATTATTAAAGCCAGGAAATTAAGAGAGAGTTAATGCTACTAGATAGTAACACTATTATCTAATCTACACAGGCCTTATTCAAATTTCCTCAACTGTCTCATTAATGTCCACTAATTTTTTAATGAATGCAACTCAAGAGCTGAGAACAGCAGCATCAAAATTATGACTATTTCTGGGGCACCTGGGTGACTCAATTGGTTGAGTGTCCAATTTTGGCTCAGGTCATGAACTCACAGTCTGTGGGTTTGAGCCCTGTACTGGGCTCTGTGCTGACAGCTCAGAGCCTGGAGCCTGCTTCAGGTTCTGTGTCTCCCTCTCTCCCTGCCCCTCCCCCGCTCACACTCTGTCTCTGTCTCTCTGTCAAAAATAAATAATCATTAAAAAAAAACTTTAAGGGGCGCCTAGATGGCTCAGTTGGTTAAGCATCTGACTTCGGCTCAGGTCATGATCTCACAATTTGTGAGTTTGAGCCCCACATCAGGCTCTGTGCTGACAGCTCGCAGCCTAGAGCCTGCTTCAGATTCTGTGTCTCCCTCTCTCTCTGCCCTCCCCTCACTCACACTCTGTCTCTCTCTCTCTCTTTCTCTCAAAAATGAATAAACATTTAAAAATTTTTTTAAAAAATTATGACTATTTCTTGAAATGCAATGCCTGAGTTGCAAATACAGAGAACAATTCATGTATTATCTGTTGGCAAAGAAAAGCCACAAGTGGCTCTAAGTTATCTATAGCTAAGGTGATGTGAACAAGAAAATGCCATATTCCCTATTTTAAAAACATATTTTCCCCTTTGCACTTTATCTCTGCACCACAAGATGTAGAAATCAATGTGTAGATTTCATTTGCTGTTAATAAACTGTTATTAAGCTGTTAGTAAATTCTTAATATGTGTCTTATAATCTATGGACCTGTAAAAATTAGAAAATAGAGAATGACTATTCAAGTTTTCAAGAAATAGAACAGAAAAAGAGAAAGATTCATTAGTATTCTTTCTTATAAAGTTAGTACAGAAAAAGGTATTCAACACTCAGAAATTTGAGA
This sequence comes from Prionailurus viverrinus, assembly GCF_022837055.1. Classification (NCBI taxonomy): domain Eukaryota; kingdom Metazoa; phylum Chordata; class Mammalia; order Carnivora; family Felidae; genus Prionailurus; species Prionailurus viverrinus. The sequence continues at coordinate 32,987,941 of NC_062568.1, forward strand.
TTTTCTGAAAGTGTCTTTCAGTAATCACTATGCACCTAAGATTAATTATGGCAACTGGATTCTAATAAATTGATTATTCCTTCTTTAACAAAACCTCACCTAATATTTGGAACAAACTGAGGGCTGTATGAGAGACTTACTGAAAAATCCAAGGTGCAAGTTCTTGGGTAGCCAGGAAGACCAGGGCTAAAACGCCAAACAGTCTCCAAATGATTGAAAAGTTTCCCGTCAGTACAGGATGCCTAGGACAAAATGAAAATACAACAGGTGTAAATACCATTTGGACTGTCCAGAATCTACAGTTGAGGATGATTTCTTTTTGAAATGTTTGTAGGTCAGACCACAGGTGATAAAAACATCTCATTTTCAGCTTGGTACTAGGAAGTGACCTCTTGCCAATATACGCCAAGATTGTCAGTGCTCGTTTTCACTGCTGCCACCCACTGTGCTTAGACATTCTCCAGGAGCAAAACAGGGAGTGATTTTTTTGGAAGTTTATCTCCAGCCCTGCCACTTATAAGTAATCCTGAACAAGTTAATTTCCAATACCGTATTTCCTTATATCTATAAAATGAGTATAATACCTATTTTATATCATCATATGATACAACTAAAATATTTATAAGGTATCTGGCACAGATCCCAAGTATAATTCTAGAATTCTTCTTTCCTACCCAAAGACTTCTCTTGTCAGTTACATCCACTCATTAGTCTCTATTTCTAAGGGCATCCGTGGTTCTAGTTTTCCTGAGAGTCTGGTCCTGACCAGTATCCCTGATCCATTGCTTTCTAACCTCTAATCTCTTCAGTGCTCATGTTTATTTTGTGTATGGATACATTGAAACATAATACTTAGCAATACTATGTACAGTCCATCTTGATAGTTCCCATTCTGTATCATTAAAAGAAGGCTAAGACCCACTTAAGAGTTGCCTCCTGCAATGTGAAAAATGGTGGCCAGGTTCATAGTCACTAGTCTATTGTCAGGACTGTTTACAACTCTGAATAAAGTTCAGCTTCTTTACTTACTATCCTAAGACGGTATCTGGGCCTTCATACTAGTAGACAACTGACCTCAAGAATATGTACCACTTTCCCTCAGCAGCAAACCGTCTTTTAAACCCTTGTTTCAAAATCAACACATCCCTCCCCAATTAAGCCTTAAGTTTTCAGCTCTTTTGGCATATCCTGGGACCAATAAATGATCAAGCCCCTCTACCCCTTTTTTCTCTGTTAACTTATTCCCCTCAACACTTTAGATTGTCCCTCCTCCGAGCCTATACACTACAGGTTGGCAAAAGGACTTGCATAGATAAACATTTTTCCCCAAAGTGTTATTTTTTCTTCCCTAGCTTCTGTCTCCCTAAACACAGAATGCAAGATTATTTGACTATATCTGACTATATCTCCACAAATAGTTCAAATTGGAAGCCAAAGAGCTTAAAATATATTTGATGTTTATTCTTCCTCTTCATCTAAAGCCTTCTGAGTCAGTTATCACATGAAAACATGGTAGAATCATTATAAAGATCAATTGCATCCATACTAAAAAGCATTTATGAAGAAATGCTCTATTTTCACATTCATAGAAGACAGTATTTTAATTTTTAAGGTGGAAACCAGTGAATGTTTTAAAATTTAGGGGGAGGAAAAAATAAATAAAATTTACTTAGACATGATAAAATAATAGTCATTAAAATGCTAACTACTTTATTTTTATTTTAGAGAAAGAGAATGAGCAAGCAGGAGGGAGAGCGAGAGTGAGAGAGAATGAATCTCAAGCAGGCTCCATTCTCAGTCCAGAGTCCACTGAGGGGCTTGATCCCACAACCATAGGATCATGACCTGAGCCAAAATTATAGACTTGAATGCTCAACTGACTGAGCCACTGAACTACTCTAATAGCTAAATTTAGTCATATTATGCTAAGTCACTGGGGAGAAGTGAAAATTTTCTTCCAGGAGTTTGTTTTTTTTTTTTTTTTTGTTTTGTTTTGAGAGAGAGAGAGAGAGACCACACGTGTGCAAGCAGGGGAGGAGCACAGGGAGAGAGAGACTCTCAAGTGGGCTCCACACCGAGCCCAGAGCCTGATACAGGGCTTGGGGCTCAATCTCATGACAGTGAGATCATGACCTGAGCGGAAATCAAGAATTGGACATTAAACTGAGTCATCCAGGTGCCCGAAAGAGTTTGGTTTTACTGGTAGTTCAGTAATAAGCATCTAATTTTCAAAAGCATCAAAAGTTTATTATAAATCTTATTATTTCAGTTACCCAACTTTCAGGTAATACAGTCTACCCTTCTTTACAATCACATAAGATGCTTACAGGAAATTTAACAATGAAGGAAAAACTGCTACTGGGAATGCTCACAATATACCACCTCCCTCTGACTACTTTTTCACAAAATGTGACAGTGCTGTACTCATACAAATAATCTAGCCCAAGGACCCACAGGTTTTTACTGGTATGTTTAGACATGGCAAAAGGCTTTATTCCTAACAGGAGAGTTGCTGATCACAACAGGAGGTGTTATGATGATGACCTGCAACTAGCTGCTCTGACTGAACTGACCCAGACAATACAAACTACGGCATACAAAATTTTATATTGTGACCCAGGCAGTAAGAGTCATTGAACGGTTGCCTCTATGAAATCTGCTGAAAACTTCTAAGGGCTTCTGGTCATTATAGATTCATGTACATTAGAATTACTGACACATCACAGGCACATCTGAGGCAACTAGTGATTCACCAAAAATGTCACATGGCTTCTCCTGCTCCCTTGGTTATAATGATTTTTATTCTATAGCACATGTGTGTATGAGGTATTAAAATCCAAAACGTGAACCCAGGGACAACAGAAAATTGAACATATATAGTTGTGTCTTATGCTCAAATATATCTTTCAACAATTGACACATTAAGTGAGGCACCTTATTTTATTTTTTTTAATGTTTATTTTTGTTTTAATTTTTTTAAATGTTTATTTATTTTTGAGACAGAGAGAGACAAAGCATGAGTGGGAAAAGGGAAGAGAGAGAGGGAGACACAGGATCCGAAGCAGACTGCAGGCTCTGAGCCATCAGCACAGAGCCTGACGCGGGGCTTGAACTCGTCAACCGCAAGATCATGACCTGAGCCGAAGTCAGACGCTCAACTGACTGAGCCACCCAGGTGCCCCCAATGTTTGCTTATTTTTGAAGGAGAGACAGAGTGTGAGCAGGGGAGGGGCAGAGAGAGAGACACAGAATCAGAAGCAGGTCCCAGGCTCTGAGCGGTCAGCACAGAGCCCGATGTGGGGCTTGAACTCACGGACTGTGAGATCATGACCTGAGCCGAAGTCAGATGTCCAACCGACTGAGCCACCCAGGCACCGCTATGAGGCAGCTTATTTTAATGAAAAATACCTTTGCAATTTGACACAAACAGTGTGAATTTGCATAAGGTTCTTAATTTTACTAAGCCTCATAAAATTGAGATAGCAATGATAACTTCATACATGTTATTATGAAGATTTTTTTTTCTAATACAGTTTCCTCCCTCCTTGGCAGTAGTGAAAGTTACTGAGATTATGAGGAACATCTCTGGATCTGCAATAACCCAAAAAGACAGTAATGAGAACTTCTTAAGCACAAAGCTCTCATGACTCCCATCACTGTAGTATTGGTGCTGAGGCCACACAAAGATGAAAAAGAGAAGCTTCCACTCACTCAAGTAGCTCAACCTTGTCAAGCAGAAATCAGATGAAGAAATAAATTATATTGCAGAGTGATAAGAGAAACAAAACATGTACAAAGCCCAGAAGAATCTCCGAAGTAGGACTGATTATTTACATTAAGGAAAGGGAGAAAGCAACATCAGACAGCTAGAATTTGAAGGACTACTAGGCAAAGAATTAAGTTCATTACAGGTAGAAGAGTGAGAAGTATGCAAAGACACAGGGTCGCACAATAAGCACCGTATGGTGCATTCATGGAACTTGAAGATGGAAGGTACTGCCTGAACATTTAGTATATTTGTGTGTGTGTGTGTGTGTGTGTGTGTGTGTGTGTAGTGTGTACTGGGGAAGGGGTGGGGAGCAACAATAAAGCAGATGACTTAATCTTGTATGTATTAAGAAGCGAGGGAAGGTGTGTCAACTATACTTCAATTAAAATAAAAAGCCAGTGAAGGAAAGAAAAAGCTAGGGGGAGAAAATTGAGGGTTATTATTTTTTTTCTCAAGAATTCTTTTAGTTAAATATAGAATATGAAGATTTAAGTTATAAGAGATTAACGTCAGGGGCACCTAGGTGGCTTATTCGGTTGGGTATCCAGCTCTTGATTTTGGTTCAGGTCATGCACAGTTCGTGAGATCAAGCCCCACATGGGACTCTGTGCTGACAGCATGGAGCCTGCTTGGGATTCTCTCGCTCCCTCTCTCCCTCTGTCAGTCCTCTGATTGTGCTCTCTCTCTCTCTCAAATAAACAAACATTTAGAAAAAGAGAGACTGAGGTCAGGAAACAGAAAAACATTTTCAGATTATATAGATATTCACTGGTGTCAGAAAGACTGAGCTGGAGTCTTGGCTCTGTAACCTTGGGTAAGTTATCTAACTCTTCTAAACCTTAATCTGCTCAACTATATGATGGAGAACAGTAACATTTGAATCTCAAAGGGCTGTTTTGAAGATTAAACAAGTAATTGAAGTGCTTTAAAGCACCACAAAGAGCTCAATAAATGTTAGCTAATGTGAGAGGCAGTGCAGTATAGTAGTAAAAATCTCCAAAACTATGAGGAAAAAGATAGAAATATTCATAATGGCAAAGCCCCGGAGTGGCACAGCCTTTTATATGAGTTCAAGTTGTGAGAGTAAGATGAGGGTGGACTCCAAAGTCAGCCTCACTGGACAGTAGACTCTCTGATATGAGAGCTGCACCTCCTTACAGGAGGTGACGAAGGCATTTAGCTCTGGCCAATTACCAAGAAATGATATTTTGTGGGCATAAAATACAACTACACTTTAAGTATTTGGCCACGAAACTCTAGGAATTCAAAAGAACTCTATGGAATTCTGTCGTTTTGTGTATTTAAGCCCCAGTACCTTTTCTATATGTGCATTCTCCTTTGACAAGGTAAAATAATCAATAGAATGCATGTAATAGCACTTGGCATTTCAGTACCGCCACATGGCAGTATGACCTTGACAGTGTTCATGTTCTCATTTATATCTTTTCTACCTTCATTCTCTCACCACTGTCCTTTCCTTAACTTAAAAAAACCAAAAAATCAAAAAAACAAACTAGCGCAAAAATTAAAACAGTTCTCACTTGTGCGGTCCAATCTTTTCTAAGGGGCAATAGTCCTCAACTGAAGAAAAAAAAAGAAAAAGCTTCTTATTTCCATATTCTAGTCAAATTTCTATTTGGCAAGAATAACACCAATACTGGATAAAACAGTACAGTTAGAAGACATATAAGAAATCATTTGTTTTTTCCTTCCTTCTCTGATTAGTTTAGGGACATTCTTTCAAGCTATTATACTTTAACTCACTTGATATAATCAACATTTGGGAAAGATTTAAAAACAACAAAAACTACAACTATTACCTTTACCAAATGTGGTTTCACCAAGGTTACTACTGATGTATAGCGCTCCAACACAGGTGGAAACCCAATTTCTAATCGTGTTTTGCAATATCCAGTTCTCTTTGATATTACATCTGATTTTTTGCACCAAGGAACAAAATGCTTGTAATCTTCCATTCCTGATACCACATCATACATTTCCTGCATAGAATATCTTAAAAAAAAAAAAAAAAAAGAGAGAAAGAGAGAAAGGTGTTAACTGCACCTAGTTATATGGCATACATATATTTTAAACTGAATATGAGGGGCACCTGGGTGCCTCACTCGGTTAAGCATCTGACTCTTGACTTAGGCTCAGGTCATGATCTCGCAGTTCATAAGGCTGAGCCCCACACTGGGCTCTGCACTGACTCCGCAAAGCTGGCTTGGGATTCTCTCTCCTTTCTCAACGCCTTCCCAACTTGCTGCCTCTTAAAATAAATAAACAAACTTTAAAAAATAATTAAAAGGGGCACCTGGGTGGCTCAGTCAGTTAAGCATCTGACTTCGGCTCAGGTCATGATCTCACGGTCCGTGAGTTTGAGCCCCACGTCAGGCTCTGTGCTGACAGCTCGGAGCCTGGAGCCTGCTTTGGATTCTGTGTCTCCCTCTCTCTGACCCTCCCCCGTTCATACTCTGTCTCTCTCTGTCTCAAAAATAAATAAACGTTAAAAAATAATAATTAAAATAATTAAAAAATAAAAAAATTATAATCAAATATATACTTTAAAGTTTACTTATTAATTTATTTTAGTAATCGCTATACCCAATGTGGGGCTTGAACTCACAATCCTGAAATCAAGCATTGCATGCTCTTCTGACCGAGCCAGCCAGACAACCCCTCCTTTTTTTAAGTTTATTTATTTATTTTTATTAAAAAAACATTTTTTTAATGTTTATTTATTATTTTGAGAGAAAGACACCATCAGCAGGAGGAGGGACACACAGAGAGGAAGACACAGAACCTGAAGCAGGCTCCAGGCTCTGAGCTGCCCGCACAGAGCCCAACGCACCGTCCGAACCCACAAACCTTGAGATCATGACCTGAGCTGACGTGAGACACTTAACTGACTGAGCCACCCAGGCACCCCTGTTTTTTTAAGATCAAATATACACTTTAGAGCAAAGAAATTTATAACATATTGTTACATGAAAAAAAGCACACTACAAAGTAGACAGGATATGCACTATTGTATTATCCATTTAAGAAAAATTATACATAGGGGCGCCTGGGTGGCTCAGTCGGTTAAGCATCTGACTTTGGCTCAGGTCATGATCTTGCAGTTTGTGGGTTTGAGACCCATGTTGGGCTCTGTGCTGACAGCTCAGAGCCTGGAGCCTGTTTCGGATTCTGTGTCTCCCTCTCTCTCTGACCCTCCCCCGTTCATGCTCTGTCTCTCTCTGTCTCAAAAATAGACATTAAAAAAAATTAAAAAAGAAAAATTATATGTAAATTCTATATTTCTCACTTTTAAATACCTGATGTTTACTTCTTCCTGAAATTGTTAGGGTAACAGATTATGTGCAATGAAAGTCTGGAAGGACACAGATTAAACAATAGTTTTTAACTCAAGAAAAAGAAGTAGGAATAAAGATCGACTCTCTTAGTACATATTCTTATATATTGTTAGATTTTTATACAAGTATGTAGTATTTTTGTAATTAAAAAAAAAAGGAAACTATTCTAGAACATAAAGGAAACATCTCATTCTTTTCATGAGCCAGCATAACACTCCATCAACCCAATCCTGACCAAGAACATAAAAAATAAAATCTATAGACCAATGTCACCTGTGACTACTAAGGCAAAAATTCTAATTATCAGCAAATAAAATCCAAAAATACATTTTGAAAAAAACATTATCAAATACAACTCTTTTAAAGATGCACGGATGGCTTAACACTAAGAATTATATTATTATAACCATATTAACCAAAAGAAAAATTGTGATTCCCTCCATAAATGGTAAAATACCAAAAGCATTCTCATTAGAGTTAGAAATAAAACAAAGATGCTAGTTATCATTGTTATGTAACATTGTTCTGAAAGTATTAGCTGAAGTAAAATCAGAGTATGAAATATGAGGCATATGTATGGAGAAGAATAAAACAAGAGTATCAGTTGGCAGGTGATATGACTGTCAATTCAGAAGATAAGCAATTCAGAATTCAGTAAGGTAACCTGTTAAAGAACCTTTAAAAATAAATACTTTTCCTACACTAACAAGAACCAGTTATAAAACAGCACAGAATTGCAAAATACCTACAAATAAATTCAACAAAAAAACTTAAGGGCCTAAATGTAAAACAAACAGAAACAGCAGCAGTCTATGGATACAAAAGACGAGCAGATGATGAGAGCCAGATACATATTATTCTTATAAAAACTGAACACTGTTAAAACATAATTCACCTCAAAATGGTAATAGGAATTTACACCACCACCAAGACCATGATGGCTGGGACTATAATTCTGCCCCCCTCCAATCCCTTCAACAAGTACATGGTCATAATCAACCAGGCTACACCCTACAACTGCCCAGTGCCCCTCCCAGATGATGGGAACATGCCCAAGGTGTCCAGCCACCCCCAGGACTCCGGGCCCAAGTCTGGAGTGGCTGAAGAAACTGTGAGCACCTCCAGTCGCAGGGAGGACACATCCTCCCATGGCCAATAATATGTGAAAAGTGAAAGAAGAAAAATTATACAGTAATTTAAACAATCCCAATCTAAATTACAAAAGGGAAGTTTCAGAATAAGACAGAATGAGTCTTTATGAATGTTTAAATTAATCTTTATGAGCATGAAATGAGGCCCACACCAGAGGGGAGGGAAAATCACCCTACCCCCTTGGTTTTAGTTACTTTGAAATAAAGGCCAAAGTAAGTCCCATGAAGAAGTATGAAACCTTGTAGCCTGGAACTTACTTGTTATAAAAATAGTCTACAACAACTCAGAAAGCAGTATATACAGCATAGTGGTCAAGGAGATGGACTTTATACTCAGGAAGGACTGTGCTCAAGTATCAACCCTAAAACATAGTAAGCCACATGACCCTGGGTAGGCTGTTTAACCTCTCAATTTTATGTTCTTCATCCATAACTAAAAAGTACCTCTACAGGGTTCTTCTGAGGGTTAAGTGAAATCGTTTTGCCATATTGCACAATGCTTAATAAGCACTTAATAAACGGTAGCTAATATGTGTTTATGTCAAATACAGGGGAAAAGATAAGATAGAGATCACTGGATAAGGCCAATTTGCAATAAAAATAATTTTAGCCTGAAAAAGAATAAGGAAGCAAGCAATAATAAGTAAATACGTTGGAAAAAATAATCTTTGAAAAAAAAATCTTTGGAATCATACTTCATGTACATTATCTCTCTGAGCTTCAGTTTCCTCATCTCTATAATAGGAATAACAACACCTAATATACATGGCTATTGTGAGAATTAAATGAAACAGTAAAGTACCCAGTAATAGCTGTCAAATGCCAGGTACACAGTAAAAGAAGATTATTAACAGTGATTCAAAAGTAAAGCAGGCCAGGGGTGCCTGGGTGGCTGAGTTGGTTTAGCATCTGACTCTGGATTTCAGCTCAGGTCCTGATCTCACAGTTTGTGGGTTTGAGCCCTGTATTGGGCTCTGTGCTGGCAGCTTGGAGCCTGCTTGGGATTCTCTCCCTCTCTCTGCCCCTCCTCTGCTCACGCATGGGCTCTCTCTCAAAATAAATAAATATTTTTTTTAAAAAGTAGACCAATTCACTATTAATCTTTTTATTGCCATTTCTTTTTTTAACTGATACCAGCTCTGGCAAAGATATCTACCTATCCAATTATTTAGGCTCACTTCACATGGTATACTTGCTGGGAAGAAGATGCCCATCAGGAGGCTACTATTTCCTGGCACAAAAACAGACACTCAGATCAATGGAACAGAATAGAGAACCCAGAAATGGACCCACAAACGTATGGCCAACTAATTTTTGACAAAGCAGGAAAGAATATCCAATGGAATAAAGACAGTCTCTTCAGCAAGTGGTGCTGGGAAAACTGGACAGCGATATAGAGAAGAATGAACCTGGACCACTTTCTTACACCATACACAAAAATAAAAAAATGGATGAAAGACCTAAATGTAAGACAGGAAGCCATCAAAATCCTCGAGGAGAAAGCAGGCAAAAACCTCTTTGACCTCAGCCACAACAAGTTCTTACTCAACACATCTCTGGAGGCAAGGGAAACAAAAGCAAGAATGAACTACTGGGACCTCATCAAAATAAAAAAGCTTCTTCTGCACAGCAAAGGAAACAATCAGTAAAACTAAAAGGCAACCAACAGAATGGGAGATCTGCAAATGACACATCAGATAAAGGGTTAGTATCCAAAATCTATAAAGAACTTATAAAACTCAACACCCAAAAAACAAATAATCCAGTGAAGAAATGGGCAAAAGACATGCATAGACACGTCTCCAAAGAAGGATAAAGATGGCCAACCGACACATGAAAAAATGCTCAACATCACTTATCATCAGGGAAATACAAATCAAAACCACAATGAGATACCACCTCACACCTGTCAGAATGACTAACACTAACAACTCAGGCAACAACAGATGTTGGCGAGGATGCGGAGAGAGGAGTTCCTCTGTACTGCTGGTGAGAATGCAAACTGGTGCAGCCACTCTGGAAAAGAGTATGGAGACTCCTCAAAAAATTAAAAATAGAACTACCCTATGACCCAGCAATGCACTACTAGGTATTTATCCACGGGATACAAGTGTGCTGTTTCAAAGAGACACATGCACCCCCATGTTTATAGCAGCACTATCAACAATAGCCAATGTATGGAAAGAGCCCAAATGTTCATCGACAGATAAATGGATAAAGAAGGTGTGGTATATATATATATATATATATATATATACACACACACACACACACACACAATGGAGTATTACTTTGCAATCTAAAAGAATGGAATCTTGCCATTTGCAACTATGTGGACGGAACTGGAGAATATTATGCTAAGCGAAATTAGTCAGAGAAAGACAAATATCGTATGACTTCACTCATATGAGGAATTTAAGATACAAAACAGATGAATATAGGGAAGGGAAGCAAAAAGAATATACAAACAGGGAGGGGGGACAAAACATAAGAGACTCTTAAATATGGAGAACAAACAGAGGGTTGCTGGAGGGGTTGTGGGAGGGGGGATTGCTAAATGGATAAGGGGCATTAAGGAATCTACTCCTGAAATCATTGTTGTACTATATGCTAACTAACTTGGATATAAATTAAACAATAAACAGACTTAAAAAAAAAACGGAGGCTACTATTCCCAGTACCCCTCTTGCATTTAGATGGGATTATGTAACTAGTTCTTCCCAATAATCCCTTCCAAATCAATATGGTTTAGAATCAGGTATATCTTTTTAAGAGACTCTGAAGACTAAGAAATTACAAAGGTACAAGTTAGATGGAGCCCGGTTCATAAATTGCTGTGCATGGATGGGGAGTACTCACTTGAACTTTACATAAGGAAGAAATAAACTTTTGGGTTTTACTTATATAGCTGCTAGCTTTACCTTAACCAATACAGTGACAGCCAGTAATAAAGGTGATTTTAGTTACAAAAGTGGAGTCTGCTGAAAGTCCTTTACTACAGAAAACTTTACTACAGAAGGGAAAAAGCAAGTGGAAAAATTCATGAAATGCACTTTCACAAGAATTCATGTAATACTTAATGGCCTGTCAAGAATTAAGACCCCCTTGTAGAAATTCCCCTATGAACAGATGCTGTATTTCTGGTTTAGCAGAACTGCAGTCTCTCTATTCTCTCCTGTGTATATGCCTAGATCTGGGGTCAAACCTGGCCTATTGCCTTGTTTTGTAAATAAAGTTTTATTAGCACATAGCCACACCCACTTATTAACTACAGGCTATAGTAGTAGGTCTTTTGGGCTATAATTCCAATGACAGAGTTGAGTAGTTGCTACAGAGATAGTATGGTCCACAAAACCTAACATATTTACTCTCTGGCCCTTTACAGAAAAAGTTTGCCAACCTACGCTCTAGGTGGTAGGAGCCTCTTAGCACATCTGCATGTTACTTACCTATGCATGTGTATATGTTAGGGAGCTATATAAACATATTGGGCCCAACAAATCACTAATGTTGCCACTACAGAAATGAACAGTGTACAAAAATACAGGTCATAAACAGTTCAGTTATTTCCTTTATATGTCAAGATTTAAATCTATCCTATAAAGTCACTACATAATTATGTTAATTCAACAAATATTTATAAAACAGCAAAAGCTATGGAAAGGCCAATCCAGAAAAACCAGAGCTTACTCTGTAAGAAGAAAATCCAAAAAAAAAAAAGTCATGATACAAGAAAGTTATTATATACAAACCCTATAATTCTCCTCTCTGAATATTCTTTTCTTTTGTTTATTAATGGCGCAGCAATTCTGAAGAAAGTTCTTGCATATATCTCCTTAGGCAAAACTAAGGAGGTATATAGTGGAAGAGTTCTGCTCATCAGTGTACCACAGGAAGCAAAATATCTAAAAGACAAAAATTACCTGATTTAGAATGGCATTGAAAATTAAGAGGAAACACAAATTACAGACTGTAAAATACTATCACACTTTATTTTTTTAAAGTAAGCTCTACACCCAACGTGGATCTCAAACTCATGACCATGAGATCAGGAGTTGCTGCTCCACCAACTGTGCCAGTCTGGCCTCCCAGTAACTATCATACTTTGGAAGACTGCAACTTTAGAATATTACACACACACACACACACACACACACAGAATTGTGTGCATATGCATGCACAAACACACAGAAAAAAAATTTATTAAGTACCATGAAGAAAACTAAACATAACAGCTTACAGTTTGGGTTAGAAGTTCCTGGCACAAAAGGGATCGCTCCCAGAAAGTTGGCTTTCAGTCTACCATCACGTATTACAACATATTCTTCCCATACACTTGCTAGAATATTCATCAACTATTCTCTCTTTATTTGTTAATGTAAACTCTTCCCCCAATGTGGGGCTTGAACTCATGACCCCGAGGCCATGAGTCCCATGGTCTACTGACTGAGCCAGCCAGGTGCCCCTCATCATCTATTCAACTCATCTATCCAGGTTGTTTTCTCAGCTGGATCCACAGAGGTTCTTTAATTCCTTTTTTTTTTTTTTTTTTAATTTTGAGAGAGAGAACATGCACACAAAAGTGGGGGGAGGGGCAGAAAGAGGGAGGAGAGAGAGAGAATCCCAAGCAGGCTCCCCAGCGTAAGCAAAGAACCTGACATGGGCTCAAACTCAAGAATCTTGATATCATGACCAGAGCCAAAGTTGGACACTTAACTGATTGATCCAGCCAGGTGCCCCAGGTTCCTTAATTCTTGACCCACTCTGAGACTTGAGATTGGAAATCTAGTGGCCCTCTCAGAACTGTTGCTCTATACTCCTTTACCTTCCAGTCTCCCTTTCAATGCGTATATGTAAAAACACATATCAAAGAAATTAGAATATTAGTTGTTTGGGTGCTTCTAAATATAGGTGCCTGATACACTTGTTTTCACCTGAATATTTCTGCCTTTCCCTAATAAGATTATTGTATAACTATTTTATACTATTATTTATGTATTAGTTCATATACTCATTGAGATCGTGTTCTGTGCTAGGCACTAGGGATATAATGGTAAAAATAAAAATTAACTGTATGAGAATTACTTTGTAGTTGAGCATTCAAAAGAAGTGCTAAGAAAGAAAGGGGGTGGGGACACGTAATTAGGAGCTCCTTTTGATAGGGCAGTCTCAGAAGTCCTCTAACGTTATACTTCAGCTGAGATATAACAGGAGTTAGCCATATAAAGAGAGAAATAGGTATGTATGTACATAATAAATGTGTATGTGTATGCATACACACACAGTGTATGTGAGTGTAGTATATGGAAGGAGGGGAGGTAGGCAGGGGGCATTCCAGGTAGTAGGGAAAGAGCCTGGCAGTATCCACAGACTGAAAAAGACTAACAGTGTAGTATCAGTAAAGCAAGCCAGGAGAGTACTATGAAATAATATTAAACTGGTTGGAGCTAGATCATGCTGGGAATTATTAGCCAGGATAAAGCAATTTGGATTTTATCCTCAATGAGAAGCTTTTGGAGAATTCCAAGTAAAAGAGTACTATTTCATTAGATCAAATCTTCAAATTATTTTTTAAAAAGGGAATGGAGGGCCTAGTGAAATCTTATGTCATCATACATAAAATTTGTTTTATAAATAGAATTTACACATAAATAAAATTTCTTTGGACATAGACACCCTACAATTTGGCTGGGGAGGAAGAAACAATCAAGTTAAACAAGGAATAGTTGAAGAAATTGGGAATATTCAGCCAGAAGGATGATACCTGAGGTATGGTTCCAAAACATAAACAAGAAGCCCAATCGGAGGGAGACAAATTTAGGCTCCATAATAAAGGAAAGAACTTTTTTTTTTTAATTTTTTTTTCAACGTTTTTATTTTATTTTTGGGACAGAGAGAGACAGAGCATGAACAGGGGAGGGGCAGAGAGAGAGGGGGACACAGAATCGGAAACAGGCTCCAGGCTCCGAGCCATCAGCCCAGAGCCTGACGCGGGGCTCGAACTCACAGACCGCGAGATCGTGACCTGGCTGAAGTCGGACGCTTAACCGACTGCGCCACCCAGGCGCCCCAGTAAAGGAAAGAACTTTTGATAATTCCTTTTTTAAAAAACATACATTTATTTTTGAAAAAGAAAGCGTGTGCCTGCGTTGTCAGCAGACACACACACACACACACACACACACACACACACACACACACACACACATGAGCAGAGGAGGGGCAGAGAGAGGGAACAGAGGATCTGAAGCAGGCTCTGTGCTGACAGCAGAGTCCAATGTGGGGCTCCAACTTAGAAACCGTGAGATCATGACCTGAGCCGAAGTTGGTTGCTTAACTAACTAAGCCACCCAGGTGCCCCAAGAAAGAACTTTTGAACAATTAATACTCTTTATAAAAATTAGGTGGTCTTATTCCAGACAATGAAATAAAGGTTAATGAAAATGGTTAAGCTAAACACTGATAACTATTTGTCAAAATGTAATGGTAAAGAAATCAGACATATGAACTATATAGGTGAACTTACAGGCCTCTTTTTAAGACTTTAAAAGGATTTTTCATCCAACTGTAAGTAACACTTCAAAATATAAACAAGGGGATAAAAATATTGCAAAACAAGACAGCTTTCTAAATTCTAGGTTTTTAGGACATCACAAGTAGTATTTGATTTTTTAATGATGGTAAGAGCATATTTTAAAGATATCTCTATTATTTTTAATCAAAAGAGATTTTAGATAAATTCATCTCCTAGAGAGAAAAATATGTTACCAATTTAGATAGGTTCATCTAGAGAGAATAAAGGTGTTAAGTGTTTCCAAAAATCTTTAAAAATATGATTAGTTATGTGAATCTTATTTTAAAGGCAGAGATAATATTAAAATAAGCCTATTGTGGGGTGCTTGGATGGCTCAGGTCATGATCTCACAGTTGGGATAGAGCTTCACGTTGGGCTCTGTGCTGACAGCATGGAGCCTGCTTGAGATTTTCTCTCTCTTCCTCTCACTCTCAAAATAATTTTAAAAAAGAGCCTGTTGTGATTTTTTTTTTTTTTTTTTTTTTAGAGTGAAACTACAGAGTTTTCTTAGAAGTAGGATAATACCGGGGCACTTGGGTGACTCAGTCAGTTAAGCTTCTGACTTCGGCTCAGGTCAGGAACTCGAGGTTTGTGAATTCGAGCTTCGCGGCAGGCTCTGTGCTGACAGCTCAGAGCCTGGAGCCTGCGTGGGAATCTACGTCTCCCTCTCTCTCTGTCCCTCCCCCATTCATGCTCTCCCTCTCTCAAAAATAAAAAATAAAACATTAAAATTTTTTTTAAGAAAGTGGGATTATACCAACCTAAGTGAATGACAGTTACTCTGCTAAATGAAGCAGATCAGTGGAAATAACATAATTCGGCAATTAATTTAGCTTCTCCTTCAAAAAAAATTTTTTTTTAAGGTTTATTCATTTTTGAGAGACAGAGGACGAGCACGGGGAAGGGAGAGAGAAAGTGAGACACAGAATCCGAAGCAGGCTCCAGGCTCTGAGCTGTCAGCACAGAGCCTGACACAGGGCCCAAACCCACAAGATCATGACCTGAGCCGAAGTCAGACGCTCAACTGACATCAGCTCAGGTCATGATCTTAGGGTTTGTGAGTTCGAGCCCCATGTCAGGCTCTGTGAAGACAGCTTGGAGTTCGGATTCTGTCTCAATCTCTCTGCCCCTCCCCCACTCACACTGTGTGTGTGTGTGTGTGTGTGTGTGTGTGTGTGTGTGTGTGTGTCTCCCTCTCTCAAAAATAAATATTTAAAAATATTTAAAAAAGAAGCCACATAAAATAATTTAGGATCTCTGTTCGTCATATTGATTACAAACCAAATCTGGTGTACAAAATACCTGATCACCTGTTCCCTTTCTAGGACATTCTTTAGCTGTCTTTGTTATAACAGTTTTACCTATTTTCCCCACTTTTGTTACCTATTATCAGAAGCCAATTATGTGACAGACATTGAAAACACTTATTAATAATTTTCTGATAAATCAGTATCAGAAAAGGCAGCATTTCTGTGATAAACCTTTATTTAAAAAAGATAAAACCGTTGCTCCTGAGAGATGAACTGGTTGCCTATGAAGCTTTTCACTGTATATGGTTTTGAATTTTGTATCAAGTTTATGTAATACCATGGCCCCAACCTCCCACTCTACCTCCCCCAAAAGAAAACACACACACACATACACACACACATACACATATACATATAAAAACTCTTATACAATCTGATTACAACTGTAAAGGAAATACCTGTGTTTAAAGCAAGCTAATAGTTTTCCTGATGAGTCTGCATACTATCTATGGTTACAAGCCCTGGACCACACATCTATTTTCACACACTATCAAGAATGACGTCTTAAAAAAAAAAAAAAAAAAAGAATAACGTCTTCAACTGTAATGAAGAGCCATACAGTCATATATATCGTTAAACCATGATATTAAAACTGAATCAGAGGAAGGACAGTTTTTTGTTACTAAACTTCCGATACTACATCTCACCCTACTATAATAAACGCCACAACCTATGTTAGTGCTTGCGCCTAAAATAAGCTCATAAACTCCCTCTCTCCTCATTATTATAAACAGTAAATACTTGTCTTGGAATTTAAACCTTAATGTAATCACTAAAACAATTTTTTTTCTTAAAACTGATTAGAACTACTTTTTCAAGTTATTTCCTTTAACAAGACTTCAGTTTCAACCAATATTTGTTTAAAAAGATTTAGAGTTGGCTGGGGGATGGATACTTGAAAAATTCTTTAAATCTAAATTCTTGGAGTTCAACATTTGTGCTTTCTCCCTTCATCCTGTACTGTTTACAACTGAATACATTTTAAATACTAACTTTAGTTTTCGAGCATTAATTTATTACAAAGTCATCAGGAAAAGGAAACTAAGCGGTGGAAGTATGGAATCATTCATGTCTCCACCTCCACCCACCAAAAAGGAGCCAACCAGGAAAATCCAAAGCTGGTTCAAGGTTACAGGACCTCTAAGTTACAGTCGAGTGGGGAAAAAAAATCCAGGTCCCCTACTATGGCTACATTTAGTTTTGCAAGCACCAAAGGGTGGAAGCAAACGTCTCCTACCAAAAACTGGGAAAGTATGTCTGGCCACTTGGCACGCTAGAGGAAAAGAAGGAGGCTCACCGCCGGGCCACAAACTCCCACAGCCCGGGCACCCAGCAACTCTGAGGCAAAGTTAAAAGAGCAGCAACAGCAGCAGGCCGTAGGGGAGGAGACCGGAAGAGCTCCAAGTTACCCTTTTTCTTAATTGCTCTATCAGCTGCTGCTAAAGTCGCTCCGCCGATGATTCACTACCTCTCGCGAGGGAAGCGAGTCACCAACTCAGACGGGTGTCTGGAACAGGCCCACGAACCTCTGGCCGGGGTGATGGGCGCAAAACCTGAACTCCTCAAACGCAGGAGACCCTCTTCCTCTGGAGACGCGGAAACGCATCCGGTCAGGCTCCCCCTCGTCCCAAGTCTTCTCGGTCCCCCAACTCAGCAAGCCGGGGCCGAAGGCTACCCTCACTGCAGCACCCCCGTTGTTTATTACCTGACGTTCCGGGTAGGCCTCTGCGCCGGAGCCGGGGTTCCGGCCGCTGCTGTCGACTTTGGACGGCATCCCGAAACCACCTTTCTCAGGGCCCCCTGACCGGCCCGAGCTGCCATGATAGTCTCACTGAAGCCGGTCCTCACCTCCAGGACCTGGTCCTCGGTGCCGCCCTTCTGTGGCCCGCGGAGCCGCCCGGCTCCGGCGCCTTCCAACCAATCAGCGGGCCCCTTGAGCTGCCAGACACGCCCTCTCTTCCCACCCCGAAAGCGCATAACTGACGCAAGCTCCCGCTGCCGTAAGGCCGACTGTAAATGCCTCGTCATCCTTCCAGCCAATCAAAGGGAGCGCAGGGCCGCCTGGACACACCCCTCTTTCCTGGCCGAGCTCCATTTCCCGCCGCGCACTAAGGCGCCTTTTACGTAAGACTCATCGTGACCTCTCACCCCACCTCCCGCGCTGGAACTCTTCTCCGGATTCGCCAACCGCCACCGTTCTCTTAGGCGCTGCTTGAGGTCGTGAGGCTCGGCACGTGAGCCCAGTCCAAGGGCGGGAGAAAGCTCGAGGTTCTGGGTGTTCGTTACGTAACTGTCCAAACCGGTGAGTGCTGAGCCGGACTGCCATCGTTCCTGGCTGCGAAGTCTGGCCGTCAGTCTTGCTGTTTAATGATTGTCTAATACAGTACCTGCCGTGCTTACCCCATGAAATTGTTGCGAGGACAACATAAGGTCATGTACCTAGGGAAGAGACTCAGTTCTATTTGCCTTCCTCTTGTCTGGCCAACATTTTTATTGGTGTTCACGTATAGTGTGGGTTTCCCATAGTGCAGACAAACCAGACAACTTTGCTTTAATTTACCCATGTCAGGAATCAGTCAGTCATCAAGTCTGACATTCTTTTCTTCTCTGTTCCCAGGTCCTTATTTAATCTTTGTATGTCAATGTCCTGTAAACCAGATAGTAGTACTACCTACTGAATATGGTTTTGAGGAACAAATGAGATAGTTGATTAAATATAATGAACAAATAATTGGGCACGTGTTATAGAAAAAAAATCAGGGTAATGAGGTGGACAGGGGTAAGGTGTGGTGCTAATCTATATAGGGTGGTCAGGTGGACCTCTCAGGAGGTGATACTGAACAAAGGCCTAAAGTGAGGAAATTAACTATGTGAGTATTTGGGAGGAAAGTAACTTCAGGTGGAATAGCAAGTGCAAAGGCCCCAAACAGAAATAATGTTGCCTTGTTTTATGAAGAGCAAGGGCTTTGGATCACAGTGAGTGAGGAGGAGCGTGGTAAGAAATGAGGTTAGAGATAGTGAGGGCTTTATCATAGTGCCTGGGAGGCCATGGTATCAACTTTGGATTTTATTCTAAGTGTGCAGGGAAGTCATGAAAGCTTGAGGGTGGAATAGTGACTTGATCTGATCTACATTAACAGAAATATTCAGCTGCTGTGTGTATATATGATTATTTTGGGGGTGATATAAATAATGAGATAGGGAATTTGTCATTTTTTATTATTTTTCTACTCTTGCTTTGTTCATTGCAGTCATCCCTTACTAGATGCTTTGTGGAACGAGTTTAAATCACTAGCTACAAAGTTTATCAAACACTTTTCAATACAACACATAACATACTTGTTGAGGTGGTGTATAGCTGCATCCAAACGATTCTGTATTAAATTACTTTCAAATATACAATCCCTGCTATTATTGACCTCAATATTTCCAGTAATGTCTTCCTTAAAACAAATTTTTATCATATTACTCCTTTGCTCAAAAACCAGTTGTTACCAGTTGTCTAGGAGATATAAGCATTACACCGCCACCTCCTACTAAATTCTATTTCAAACTATTGATATTGTTAACTGGAAGACCTGTTAAACATACTTGTCAGTGCATGATGTGCTTAAGTACTTAATATAAGGTTTTGTTTGTTTGTTTATTTTGAGAGAGCACACATGCATGCACAAGTGGGGGAGGGGCAGAGAGAGAGGTAGAGAGATAGAGAATCCCATGCAGGCTCCGCACCATCAGCGCAAAGCCCAGTGTAGGGCTTGAACTCACTAACTGTGAGATCATGATTGGAGCCAAAGCCAAAGTTGGACACTTAACTGTCTGAGCCACCCAGGTGCCCCAACACTTTTTTAAAATATATATATTTTAGAGAGAGTGAAAGTTGGGGAGAGGGGCAGAGGGAGAGAGAGAGAATCTTAAGCAGGCTCTATTCTCAGCACAGAGCCTAATGTGGGACTGGATCCCATGACCCTGGGATTATGACCTGAGCCTAAATCAAG
Source organism: Prionailurus viverrinus (assembly GCF_022837055.1). Lineage (NCBI taxonomy): Eukaryota > Metazoa > Chordata > Mammalia > Carnivora > Felidae > Prionailurus > Prionailurus viverrinus. The sequence continues at coordinate 33,008,099 of NC_062568.1, forward strand.
AGTTGGACGCTCAACTGACTGAGCCACCCAGATGCCCCAAGGCTTTCTTTTATTAAATTCACCAAACATTTTTTCATTCAACTCTTCTCAGACATATGAAAATACCTACTGAATTGGGTCACTCAATTGAATAGTTTCCCAATTTAAAAAACTTAAAAAAATTTTTTTAATGTTTATTTTTTAGAGGGAAACAGAGAAAAAGCATGAGTGGGGGAGGGCAGAGAGAGCAGGAGACAGAATCTGAAGCATGTTCCAGGTTCTGAGCTGTCAGTACAGAGCCCGAAGTGGGGCTCAAACCCATGAAATGTGGGATCATGACCTGAGCCGAAATCAGACACTTAAACAACTGAGCCACCCAGGTGACCCCCCAATTAAAAAAAAACTTTTAAGGCAAATAAAAGAATCTTTGTAATAGATGACATCTTCTCAGTAAAGGAAATAATGTCATAAGCTTAAAGGTGATAATAAACTCCATTCAGTTTCAGTAGATGACAGTGCTTCTGTAAATTGGGGGTTAAATGGTCTACCAACATAAAAAGATTGGCAATAAATTAAAACTCAGCAGACACCTGTGGGAAGCAATATCTTAGAGTCCAAACCAACTATGCTGTCAAAAATATATTTGACACAATATCATATATTAAATATTTTTGCCAAAATAGTTGAATCTGAATCTGGTGAAGCTTTCAAATAAGCCAGTTTATACAGGGGATAGAAGAACATGTTAAATGACACCATGGAGATACAATCTGCCAAATAAGATGGGAAATTTTATAGGACAAATGCCCCAATTTCTTCAATAAATGTCAAATAAGGGAGAAGGGGGCAGGGGACTAAGGTAGATTTTTTTTTTCCTTTAAGTATGGTTGACACACAGTGTTATATTAAATAAGTTGGATAAGTTTATACATTATGATATATTTCACTGTAAGTGTAGCTACCATCCATACTGATTAGATTTAAAAGATTTTAAGAGGCATTGTTTGGATTTTGTTTTGAACAAACTAAATGTAAAAAGACATATAGAAGCATGAGAAATTAAAGTAGAATCTCTACTTCAGTAAAGATTTATATTGAGGATTTTACAAGTGAAATATGATATCTGTAATATGTTTTAAAATAATCCTTGGGGCGCCTGGGTGGCGCAGTCGGTTAAGCGTCCGACTTCAGCCAGGTCACGATCTCGCGGTCCAGGAGTTCGAGCCCCGCGTCGGGCTCTGGGCTGATGGCTCAGAGCCTGGAGCCTGTTTCCGATTCTGTGTCTCCCTCTCTCTCTGCCCCTCCCCCGTTCATGCTCTGTCTCTCTCTGTCCCAAAAATAAATAAACGTTGAAAAAAAATTTTTTTTTAAAATAAAATAAAATAATCCAACATCAGGGGGGAGCCTAGGTGGCTCAGTCAGTTAAGCGTCCAACTCTTGGTTTTGGCTCAGGTCATAATCTCCCGGTTTCATGGATTCGAGCCCTGCATTGGGCTCTGTGCTGGTGGTGTGGAGCCTGCTTAGGATTCTCTCTCCCCTCTCTCTCTGCCCCTCTCCCACCCATACTGTCTCTGTCTCTCTCAAAAATAAATAAACTTAAAAAAATAATAATCCAATGAGGGAGGGGGTGAAGGAATAGAATGGATAAAACAAAATTGATCATTTGTTAATTATTGATCTGGATGATGAGTAAATGGGGAGTGTATAATAATATATCTAAATTTCATGGATGTTTGAAATCTTCCATAATAAAACTATATATGTATGTATACCCACATATTTAATGTCTGTTTTCATGTGATTTTGCCAAATGAAATCCTCCTGGTTGACTTCCACTTAGAATATCACTTTGTTTGACCTTTTGCTCATTTCAGAACCCTGAATATAGACTGAATAGAACCAGAAAGGCTTCAGGTAAATAGAGATGGTTATGACTTTGTGCCAATACTATTTATAATCAACTCTCCAATCAAATGAATATTGGGTGAATTTTAACCACAGAACAAAACCTTTACCTAAACATCACATATTTTTTCCTGAAATAAAGCAAAAATTTTAAAATTAATCTCATTATTTATACCTTTTTGATCAGCAAAATAGTATTCCCAGTATGCTAAATAATTTTATACAGGGATTATCTTCATGAAAATGTTTGGTTGAAAGAACACATTCCTTTACTGAATCAGGAACTGCATTACAAGAGGTTAGTGCTATTACAAATGTTAGTTGCTGCTGAAATTAAACTATGGAAAGGCATTAACTAGATAGTTTACCCTTACTCACTGGCTATGTCAGTCAAGGACTAGTCAGGAAAACTATACCAGTTATTTTAAACAGAAAATTTAATATAGGGATGTTGTTAAACAGGGGTTGCAGAACTATGGTGACAAAAAGTGGATACTGCTATAAGAAAGCAGTAGCGACTGCAAGAAGTAAGTACCACTCTGTGTCCCCAAGACCACTGCACTGGTAGGTTAGTGATTTGCTGAGAAGACTCATGGGACTCAACATATAGTTGTACTCACAGCTATGATTTCTTACAGCAAAAGGATATAAAGCAAAATGAATAAAGGGAAAAGGAGCATGTGGGATATCTAGGGGAACCGGGTAAAACTTCCAAGGGTCCTTTCCCTGTGAAGTTGTAGAATCACACAGGATATGCTTACTTCTGACATTCTGACCACATGTGTGAAATGTTGCCAACCAGATAAGCTCATTAGAGACTGTAGTATACCCAAATTCCAGACTCCACAAACCATATTGCTTTCACAGTTTGGGCACAGTGAGGCAGTCTTATCAATTCTGGGAATGGTGAAAGCTTACCTGAAATACAGGTTTTTAAATGCCTGCCAAAGGCCAACCTTGTAAGCAAGTTTTTCAAAGAATAGCAGGCAAGCCTGACTTTTCTGCATACTCCCCTCCTACTGAGGGAACAAGGAAAAATTCTGGGCTATCAGAACTTAGAAACTTAGTGAAAGGGTCCCACAATACTGGGACTCAGATCTCTGAGGGGAGACCAGTGCTTGCTCGGCTGATAATAGTGCCTAAGAAGCATAAAGGTGACATATCTCCTATTCCCAAACTCCATGGAGCTGGGACTCAGGTGTCCAAGGAGGAAGCATCGATTGATAATGGGGCATCTAATGGGATGCAATGAGGCCTTACTGAGAACATAGGAAACAGTTTAAAAATAAGTAACTTGCACACACTAGAAACCAGCATGGCCAACAAGTCAACACTTATCTTCTGACCTTGACTCAAAATGCTGCTTTGTAGGAACACCTGGATGGCTCAGTTGGTTAAGTGTCTGACTTCAGCTCAGGTCATGATCTCACAATTTGTGAGTTTAAGCCCTCCATCAGGCTCTGTTGCTGACAGCTCAGAACCTGGCTTCAGATTCTTTGTCTCCCTTCCTCTGCCTCTTCCCCACTCGTGCACGCTCTCTCGCTCTCTTTCTCTCCCTCACAAAAATAATAAACATTAAAAAAAAAGTTTTTAAAAGAATGCTGCTTTGGGGCGCCTGGGTTGCTCAGTTGGTTGAGCCTCCGACTTCGGCTCAGGTCATGATCTCACAGTCTGTGGATTCGAGTCCCGAGTCAGGCTCTGTGCTGACAGCTCAGAGCCCGGAGCCTGCTTCTAATCCTGCGTCTTCCTCTCTCTCTGCCCCTCCCCCACTCTCACTTTGTCTCACTCTGTCTCTCAAAAATAAATAAATGTAAAAAAAAATTTTTTTTAAAAGAATGCTGCTTTGTATTATATGACTTCTTGAAAGATGAAGCAGCCACTCTGTAATACCAAAATATTAGAACTGATTTTTAAAACAGCTCAATTAGAGTGAGTCAAAATTGGAAACTTGAGCAAGTTATTCAAACCAGAAATGTAAACAAGAGAAAAGAAGATAATTGAATACCCAGGAAGGGCCACAAAAAGTAACAATATAGTTTAGGGGCTCTTCTCAGCTTTCCAGATTCAGAGATTTTTAGGTTAGGGCACTCAGAATTTATCAAGAAAATGGATCATCCTAGTTATATGACCAGCCTCTTATCCAACCCTATAATTCTCCTTTTGCAACTCCCTGCCACACACTGTGGCATCTAGTCACAGAACTGCCTCTAGATTCTACAGACCCGGTGGTGTTTGTTGCCTATGCTGTCTTTTCCTGGAGACTCTTCCTTCCTATTCCCACTTCCATCTCCTCTACTCCCTTTCACCTGGTTAATTCTTTCTTCATCCTATGAAACTGATCCAGTGTCACCATATCCAGAAAGTCACACCCCAGGAATTATATATAGCTACATATAGCATGGTTTGATATTTCTGTACAGTTCTAAAATCCTACAAATATATTTATTCTAACCACTTTGTATTATAATTGTTCCTATGAGTCTTTCTCCCAGCCCTGGACTATAAAGCAGCTGAAATACTATGGTTTCTGTGGTATTTCTATAATATATGAAAACAATAGGCAAAATATACTAGGATTACCATTTTAAAAATCTGAGACATAGTTTCTATTCTCCTCTCTTCTCTTTTTGGTATTAAACATTATTTCTTTTTTTTTTGAAACATTATTTCTTTTTAAAAATATTTATTTTTGGGACAACGCAAGTGGGGAAGGGGCACAGAGAGGGGAACAGAGGATCGAAACCTTGTGCTGAAAGTCTGACAGCAGTGAGCATGACGTGGGGCTGCAACTCATAAAATGTGAGATCATGACCTGAGCCAAAGTTGGACACTCAACCAACTGAGCCATCAAGGTGCCCCTGAAACATTATTTCTTTAGTCAGTTTGCGTAGAATGTGGGTTTCAGATTTTTCAGCTCTTGTGTCCTCCACAAGTAGTATATTTTGTTGAGATTGCTCCTAAAGATGCTTTTGTTACATTAGCAAATTCTCTTGCCACCTGGGATGTGGTTGGTTTTGGCCAGGGCACCTTCCCTCACTTAAAGCCATCAGTTACTTTCTTAGTACTGTCACCTTATTTCATTTAAATTAAGCCTATTTCCCTCTTATATTTTTTTCCTTTTACCTTTGGGATTATTTTTCTTAACAAAAAAGAAAGAAACAAATGAATCAGGGAGTGCACTTTGTCTTCTGTTATATTGAGCCATCTACCTGAGGTAACAGAACTCATTTCATTATTCTTGCTCCAAACAAAGGCCTTTGTATTTTCTTTAACATTTTGCCAAAAGCCTCAGCTCATTGAGTGTTTAGCTTTCCTTACACTATTTTTATGTTTCTGCCACTTAAAAATTTCTTTTTTTTGTGTGTGGGGGGGTGTCTGGGTGGCTCAGTTGGTTAAGCTTCCGACTTTGGCTCAGGTCATGATCTCACTGTTTGTGAGTTACAGCCCCGTGTCAGGCTATGTGCTGACTGCTCAGAGCCTGTAGCCTGCTTCAGATTCTGTATCTGTCCCTGCTCTCTCTCTCGTCCCCTCCCCCTGCTCATGTTCTGTCTCTCTATCAAAAAATAAACATAAATTTTTTTTTAATTTCTTTTTCCCCCCACCCAAATGTGGGAAAACTTCCTGGGGATTGCAAAGCACAATAAAACAATTGTATGAAAAGAGAAAACAAAAATAACCAGTCAAAACAAAGTTATTGTAGCTGGAAGTACTTAAAATTGGTAATTTGTATTTTTTTTAAAGTTGCATAGCTTTAAAAAAAGTTGCAAGATGATTCATTACTGACAAACTGTTTAGCAGTTTCATTTAAGAGGAAACAATATATTTAATAAGTTGCAATTTAGTAGATAATCTTAGATTTAATTAATTATAATGTAATTATATCACTTGATTTACTCTTTGGACTGCATTGTGATATTGTTAAATATGTGATTTTAAAAATTAACGTTTTAGCTTTCTTATGTAGAAGTGTATTCCACTCATGGGGGAAAAAAAATAAAAACTTGCGATTATGGTCTACACTCAGAGAATGTGTTACTGCTTGGTTACATTTATTGGGTTCACATGTAAGACATTAAGGTATAAGAAGTAAATTATGTGGTCTTCAATTTAAGAAGAGGTGTGCAGAAACCTGATGTTGGGGAAATAAAACAGACTCTGAACTAAAAAACAAATCAAAACGTAAGAAGTTGCACAGCTTTAGGGAACTTAATAACAAATGAAATTTTAAATCAGTTAATATTGGCATCTGAATACAAAATTGTTTATCAATATTACCTTTGTAGATGACTATCAAGGGATGTGCAGAATTTTCTAAATCCCCATGTGTACTTTGTATACATATTACTCTGTTCTGTATGTTTGCCCATCTCTCTATTGCTGAATCTTAGAGACCTCAGATTTCCGGCTGAGTATGCCTTCATTTTTGTTTTTGTTTTTCTAGTAACGGATCTTCATATCCTTTCACTTTTTCAAGCATCTTCAAACGACAACAAAATCTATAAAAAAGAAATTTGATGTTTAATCTAAAGGTTGCCCAGGGCAAGATCTGTTTATCTCAAACCATTGGTGCAGCCTTTAAGATCTACAAACAAGACCCTTATGTATAGATAAGGCAATCACGCTATAATATCACCCTGCTGCAGTTCTTCAAGGCGTATTGCACATTGCTCAGCATCTTTACTCAGTACATTGTTAGAGTACCAGTTCGTTATAAAAGGATATGTCAGGAACAGCTGGATGGAAGAACTGCATAGGGCAAGGTATGTGGAAAGGGAATCAGGGTTTCCATGCTGAGTGTGCCACTCTCTCTAGTGGCCACGTGTTCACCAACCCAGAAGCTCCTGATTTATTTTTTTATGTAGGCCTCCTTTCATCTTTTCTCCTTTTTGTTAAAGTCTAACTTTACCAGGACTTGTTGTATTTATTCATATTAGCATCTTTATGCTTAAACTCTTTCCTTCTTTTTTGGAATAATCTGTGATTTTTATAGTTTGTGATTTTTGCCAACATTTACTTCTTACACAGTCTTCCCTTTAAGAATCTCTGGGTAGGGGTGCCTCGGTGGCTGAGTCGGTTGAGTGTCCCACTTCAGCTCAGGTCATGATCTCATTCATGGTTCATGAGTTTGAGCCCCACATCAGTTTACTGCTGTCATTGCAGAGCCTGCTTTGGATCCTCTGCCCCCCTCTCTCTCTGCTCCTCCTCCCGCCCAAACTTTCTCTCTCTCAAAAATGAATCAACATTTATATAGTCAAGTCCCTGTTAAAAAAACTAGTCCTCTGTCTTTGCTTGAGGAATATACAGAGACCTCTGACTTATAAGACAACAGGTACCCTGCTCAGGAACTTTCCTTACTTTCCATCCTGGATCCCAGACCAGTAGCTGCAGTTAAATCATACTCTACCTGGCCAAGAAAATTCTGGACCTGTTAAGGATGGAAAGGGACACCTCAAAGGAGCTAAATGACCAAGCCAATAGGTACCATCCGTAGCTGAAAGACGGCATAAGGAACTAAATTCTGAGTGTCCTAGATCAAGGGGCAGGGGTAGATAGCAGAACATTGGATAGCATGATATGAATCCCTGACATCCCATGATATGATACGCTGACAAGAATCTGGAAAGGCAGTGCTAACACTCTACTAGGATGGCTCTTAGAAACTCAGAGAAAGTAATGGCCCACATTAAGTGGCAGGAATGGCAGGACTACCGTGGGATATGGTGGATGAAGGGATGATCAAAAGACTCAAAGAAGTAGCTATGCTAGAGTAGATATTCAATGCTAAGGCCGGAAAACTCAGCAGTTATGTTCCATGGGAAGGCTCAGAGGATACTCTGTTTCCTAAAGTAATAAGGAATGTGACAGAGGCACCAGCATCACTGAATAAGACTGAGAGTAGGATGAAGTGAATGAGGTACTTGCCTCAGGTGCAAAATTTAAGAGAGTACCAAAAAGTCCAGTAACCAATATAAATAAATAATCCTCTAATACATTTTTAAAAATCAAAATGAACGCAGGGGCACCTGGGTGGCTCAGTTGGTTAAGCAATTGACTTAAGCTCAGGTCATGATCTCGTGGTTTTTGAGTTCAAGCCCTGCATTGGGCTTTGTGCTGTCAGCACAGAGCCTGCTTCAATCCTCTGTCCCCCTCCCTTTTTGCCCCTCCCCTGCTCATTCTCTCTGTCTCTCTCTCTGTCTCTCTCAAAAATATTTAAAATATATTATTAAATAATATAAAAATATTAAAATTAAAAAATATTAAAAATCAAAATGCAGAAAAATCCATATGAACAAGATACCAAATCTTAAAGACAGGATCAATATTTCTGATTTTCTCGTTTTCCCCAGACTCAATATGGCCCAGCAAAGCACTGTTAGTTATGGTGGATGTTCTTTACAGGCCTCTGGAGATAGTGGCAGATAAAGTTACAGAGCTGAGTTCCATGATAGCAATGGGGATGATAGGATCCCCAAATAGAGGCCACCTGGTGAGGTTTAACTATCAGAAGGAAGGTGGGCAGAATTATGATTAGCACAAGGTTAGAATGGCTGCCTGGAGGGTCCTGACCTGCAGAATGATATTTAGATGGTTGATTCAGTAGGATTTCCTTAGACGCAAATTGATGGGCAGTGTACAGAAGTATTGTTCAATTTATTACAACCAAGAGAAATCAAGGATGGATGTTTAGGAGGTTGAAGGCAGCTATTCCAGTTAGGAAAGAAAAAAAAAAAGTGGTCCTTTCCTTTAGTTTTCAGACCTGAGCTAGTTTTTAAACTTAGAACGGTTTGATTTCAGACCATGTGATTGAAAGTGAAACTAGGTCCTCAGGAAGGACCATGTAACACCATAGCATGTGTTAATGAATCCCCTAGTACTTCTCCAAAGGTACCTATCATTTGCTCTCAAAACTATACATTGGGAAAAGTGGAATAACCAAATATTTTGAAAGCTGTAGGCAAAATGTCCAAGTTGACATTGATACCCAAAGTGTCATAGTGGCCTCTCTTAGAATGGTGGTATATAGGGTCATAAATGTCCTGGCCCAGGTCTGGCTCACAGTGCCAAGTGTCATTTCCCAAGTTGCCAAAAGTATAATTGTGATGAGCATAATTAGAAGTTGGCCAAACTCTCATATAGGTTCCAGAGCCTATGGGATAAGAACATAGCAGGGAAGGATACTGAATAGCTCCCCCACAGCCTGCCAAGATAGGAAATAAAAAACAATATTGTATCCTAGGAAATATGGCAGAGATTCGTGCCTTAAAGACCTAAAGCATGCAAGGATGGTGGTCCACATTATATTACAGTGACGTCAGACCCTTACAAAGGCTACACAGATCCTGAGGATGACAGTGAATTATCACATTCAACCAGGTAGTAGCCTCAATTGCAGTTGCTGTGCCAGATGTGGTTTCTAGAGCGGATTAAGAGATTAACATGACCTCAAGTACATGGTAGGCAAGTATTGATCTGATGAAAGAGTTGTTTTCCATCCTTAACAGTAAGGAGTATTTAAACAGTGTGCATTCTCTTGGGGTAGACAACAGTATACATTTTATTTATTTTTTTATTTTTATTTTTTTTTTCAACGTTTATTTAATTTTGGGACAGAGAGAGACAGAGCATGAACGGGGGAGGGGCAGAGAGAGAGGGAGACACAGAATCGGAAACAGGCTCCAGGCTCTGAGCCATCAGCCCAGAGCCTGATGCGGGGCTCGAACTCACGGACCTGCGAGATCGTGACCTGGCTGAAGTCGGACGCTTAACTGACTGCACCACCCAGGCGCCCCAACAGTATACATTTTAAATTTTATCCCTGAATTATGTTAACTCCCCCCTAATGCAGTCTGTCATAAGAACTATCATAATACAGTCTTAAGCAACATGGACATCTGGACATACAGTGAAACATTGGCCCACTATATTGATGGCATTATGTTAATCCTGTTAATAAGACTAGATGACCAGGAAGTGGTAAATACTTGGAGGCCTTGAAAGACATATATGCTCCAGAAGGTGGAAGATAAACCCAAAAAAAGGAAAGGGTCTGCTCCATTGGTGGTATTTTTAGGGCAGGATTTCTCAACTGTGGCACAACTGACATCCTAGGCCAGAAAATTTCTAGTTTCGGGGAGCATCTTGTGCAACATAGGATGTTGAGCAGTATCCCTGACCTCTAGATGCCAGTAATCTCTCCCTTTAAGTTGCTCTAGGTGTTACAGTCCAATTCAGGGAGATAGACACAGAAACAACGATAACACAAAGTAATTACTTAGAGATGTCTGTGGTATTTCAGGAATACGGCACAGAAATATCAAAGCATACAATCTATATCTCAATCCTAGGGTGAGGTTCCTGGCTGGGGTGGCACTGGGCCAGTCTTACCGGATGAGGACTTACCATGTGACAGAGAGTAGAGGATATGGGGGTGGAAATAGGAAGGAGGATCCTCTAGGAAGAGGATAGAGTTGTGACAACCAAAATGTCTCTAGACATTGCCAAGTATCCCTGGAAGACAAAATCACTCCTATCTGAGAACCACTGTTTTAGGTACATAGTGGCCTGGGGCATGCCTGGACATCCCCTCCAAAGTAAAGGACAACTATTGCATCTTGTACCTCCTACCACTAAGAAGGAAGCACTATGCTTAATAAGTCTCTTTGAGTTCTGGGTGGCATCAAAAACTGTGGGCTTTGTACTGTAGCTATTGTTATTATTGCTGTTGCCAACTTATTGACTCTGGTACCTGCTGACTATACAACACCTGTCATTGACCCAAGGGCCATAGTCTGCCCAAAATTCCTAACCCTCCTTCACAAATCCTATATCTCTGGTCCTCATATACCACCTTCCTCTCCTCCTACCAATTTCTTAGTTTAGTTAGCGACAACAGTCATCCTAAGGCGAATCATTAGTGACAATGTTTTCTGCTCTTATGTACATCTATCATGAAGAATCCAGTAGCAAAAACTATGTGGCTGCTGTCTCTGTATTAGCTAACAGAGGCAGTATAGAGCAGGAAAGTTTGGAAGATATTTTCATTCAACATTCATTCATTCAACAATGTAATACTGCCAGGCATCTGTGGTACCATCTCATCTCATGCCATTCTTTACTCCCTCCCCCTTACTTCACTCTGGACACAAACCCCAAGCTCATTCCGACCTTGGCATATTTGCACTTACTATGTCTGGAATACTCTTCTCCCCAATCCTCATTCCATTATTTCATTTAAATATCTATTCAAATGTCATCCTCTCAGAGATCTTGCCTTTTCTGTTCATCCTATTCTTCCTTAAAAACATTTTTTTGTTGTTGTTATTAAGTAATCTCTGTGCCCAGTGTGGGGCTCAAACTTATGACCCTGAGATCAAGAGTAGCATGTTCCACTGACTGAGCCAGCTAGGTGCCCCCATCCTATCCTCCATCCTGCCCACTCTCCCTTAATACTGCTTTTTCTTCATAGTGTTTGGCAGTACCTGAAATTATACAAACACACACACACACACACACACACACACACACACACACACACACACACAGTTTTTAATCTCTGTCCCTCAAATAATGTAAGCTCCATGAGGACAGTGTCTTGTTCAACATTGTATTCCCAGCATCTAAAATAATCTCTGGTAATTATATTACTGGGTATTTACCCAAAGAATATGAAAACACCAATTCTAAAAGATATATGCATCCCTATGTTCATTGCAGCATTATTTACAATAGCCAAGATATGGAAGCAACCCAAATGTCCATCCCTTATCAATAGATGAATGGATAAAGAAGATATGGTGCATATATACAATGGAATATTACTGAGCCATAAAAAGAATGAAATATTGCCATTTTCAACATGGATAGATGTAAAGGGTATAATGCTAAATGAAATAAATAAGAGAAAGACAAATACCATATGAGCTCATTCATATATGTAATTTAAGAAACCAACAAAGAAAAAAGAGACAAAAAAACAGACTCTTAAATATAGACAACAAACTGGCTACCAGAGGGAAGGTGGGTGGGTGATGGGTGAAATAGGTGAAGGGGATTAAGAGTACAGTTATGGTGATGAGCTCTGAGTAATGTATAGATTGTTGAATCACTGTATTGTGCACCTAAGACTAATATAACACTGTATGTTAATTATACTGGAATAAAAAAAAAGGAACAAGTGATAGCTACACACAAGTTATAGAAGACTATAACTAGGATGATTCCATTTACATAAAAGTTAAAAAAAAAACAAGTATACTTGATTACATACATATGTAGTAAAAGTATAAAGAAGTACAAGGGAATAACTAACACAAAATTCAAAACATGGATTTTCAAGTATGACTGGTGGAGCTATAATTGATGCAAGGAACACTGGAGTCAACACACAAGAGACTGACAATATTCTTGAGTAATAGCAGCTGCATGGGAAATTGTACATACTCTTTGTGGATACAATGTGCTCCGTAATTAAAAATGAAATGAAATGAAATGAAAATAAAATGAAATAAAATAATGGCTGGTATAGACTAGGTCCTCATTAAATATTTATTGATAGGTCCTCAATAAATATTTTTTGAACGAATGAATGGTAAAATTTACCTTAGGCATTTATATCAATCAGGTTTTAACTGGAGAGACACCAGTAGGGGATACATATTAAGAGATTTACTGCAGGGAATTGGGTTTATGCAATTGTGGACACTGGCTAAGCAAGTCCAAAATCTGAAGGCAGACCATCAGTAAGGGCAGTCTGGAACTTTCTAGCAGAGGCTGAAGTTGCTATCCACAGGTAGATTTTCTTCTGCATCAGGGAAACCTAAGCTCTGCTGTTAAGGCCTTTCAACTGATTGAATTAGATCTACCCAGCTTATCTAAGACAGTCTCCTTAAAGTCAATTATTGTGGACTTTCAGCATATCTATAAAAGCTTTCATAGCAAATAAATTGGTATTTATTTGAATAATTAGGGACTGTAGCTTAGCAAAATTCACATATTAGAAGACATCACAGCATTCCAGGCACCTAATGCTTCTGTGCCACAATCCCTTAGCTGTTTGGGACACCTCCTCAGACTTGATTTATATGTGCTGTAACTAGATATTTCAGCATTATGAATCAAAAAGAGCTCTCAGTTGACCTTTAACTAGAAAAATAAACTAATTAATGAATTCACACTAAAAATACTACTCTTCTATTCTAGTGAGCCTGGAAGGTAGAGAAATCTACCCTAGTTCAAGAAAATCAGTATTATTTAAAGAATGGGCCTTTAGAAGGTTGGAGCTGGAGATAGTTCTGGATGTAGGGTAGCTGTGGGGACTTGAGCAGCAGGAGTTTATGATCCCTCAGTCTTATGTCATTCAGGTGACATTTTCCTTTGATTCTTTCTGTTTCAATAGCAACCAGCAAGTTCCTTTCATACTTCCAGTTCAAATTTCCAAGAGAAGGAATCTTGGCCTAGCCAGTAACTTCTTTTTCTGTGGGTAGAATGTCCTGTATTCTAGGCCAGGTTCTAGGTAGCTGGCCAGGTACCTATCTCTTCCAGGAGAACAAGCCAGTGCTGTTTCCCTGAGCAGAGAATTTGGTCAGTTAAGTTGAAGCTAGACATGACAGGCACATTGACAGACATATTTAGAACATCGTCTCAAGGTTATCTTTTTTTTAACTGAGTAATGCGTTAAAATTTCAGAAATAAGACTCGGTAGTTTTGGGATTTTAGGCATAACTGAAAGGGAGATAGAAGTTTTTGGATTTTTGGCTTGGAGTAGGTAGAGTCTGATATTCCTTTGATATAGGAGACTTCTAGGAAACACTGCACATCAAGATTGTGGGCCATTTATCCATGAAAGTCCTTCTTTTACCTCAGAAAAAATGGGCTGGATCAACTGTCAGTGGTTTTCCTATAGCATAGAACTTCAAGGCCTTTACAGTTTTATCCCAAAGGTAATTTGAGAAAATTACATCTAGCATTTAACATTCTGCAAAACTGTTACATCTTGTTTTTTGTCCAGAGAAAATATGTATGCTTGTTGCTTTGCGGTATTTTTTTTGAGACTCAGAAAAGCCAGCCTCCAAGTGCTCCTGATAAGAAAAGGAATGAGGGTGCATGGCTGGCTCAATCAGTAAAGCATGCAACTCTTGATCTCAGGGTCTTAAGTTCAAGCCCCACATTGGGTATAGAGCTTACCTGAAAAGAAAAGGAATAGGGGCACCTGGATGGCTCGGTTGGTTGACTGACTTTGGCTCAGGTCATGATCTCACAGTTGTGGGTTCGAGCCCCATGTTCAGCTTTGTGCTGACAGCGAGGAGCCTGCTTTGGATTCTGTCTCCCTCTCCCTCTTTCCCCTACCCCATATGTATGTGCATGCGTGTGTGCTCTCTCTCTCAAAAATAAACATTAAAATTTTGTTTAAATACTTAGAAAAGGAATCGATTTTCCTTTTAATTGGATGTCATCACTGTCAGTTGTTTAGATCATAAAAGCTAGATCCCTTTTCTAACTTTTGGAAAAAAAACTTCACCAGAAAAGGGCAGGAAATGTATTTTAAGTGATATCTGAGTATTATGTATTAATATTGAAAACGGAAAGTAAAAAGTACTTATTGAAAAATCTCTGTTACTTATTGTCTGAATGTCCAAGTCATTGTTTTATTAAAGAGTAATTAATCCTTAGAAGAAGACTAAAAGAAGGGAATCTCCCTTGATACTTTGGCAAATTTTCTCATGTCTCACTATCCTATATATGCCTTTGCCCTACAAAAGTAACTGAATACTGGGGCGCTTGGGTGGCTCAGTCAGTTGAGCATCCAACTTAGGCTCAGGTCATGATCTCACGGTCTGTGAGTTCGAGCCCCGCATCGGGTTCTGTGCTGACAGCTCAGAGCCTGGAGACTGCTTTGGATTCTGTCTCCCTCTCTCTCTGCCCCTCCCCCACTCATGCTCTGTCTGTCTCAGAGATAATAAACATTAAAAAAAAATTTTTTTTTAAAGTAACCGAATACCTAGGAACCTAGAGAAATACGCATATAATGCAAACTGGCCAGCAGGTGCAGCTCCTATCTTGGAAAGACAAAGGACATGTGATACCTACTTTGCAGATGCTTTTCATTTCTTTAACACATTTCTTGTGTGTGTTTATAAAAAGAATATGTGTTTTTGGCAGAATATCTGGAAAATACTAAAAACTTTTTATAATTCATAATTTCATCATTCATAAACATCCACTATTAACACTATAGTGAATTTCCTTTGCATATATTTTTATGGGACAGTAATTTCCTTGTGTATACATATTCATCTTTTTTTATAAAGTAGAGCCAAGAAATGCAATGTTTTTGTGATTCTTTTTGTCAACACGGATGTTTTTTAGATTGTTGATTCTTGATGGATAATAACACCCTTCTGTAACTCCTTATTTCACATTCTTTTTGCCTTTCATTATTATTTTTGCTTTTCATTATTTCATTATTCATTATTTGAGAGAGACAGAGCATGAGCGGGAGAGGGGCAGAGAGAGAGAGGGAGACAGAATCTGAAGCAGACTCCAGGCTCTGAGCTATCAGCACAGAGCCCCATGCAGGGCTCTAACTCACGAACCACAAGATCACGACCTAAGCTGAAGTGGGATGCTTAACTGACTGAGCCATCCAGGCACCCCTCCTTTAATTATTTTAAAACATGTTATTTTGTATATATAAAAGTATAATCTATGTTTAGGTTATAAACCATGTAAGTAATATCTGTGGGCCCTCTACCAATCCAAGAACTAGAGTTTATTAATAATTTGTATAATAATCTACATGTTTTCTCTCATCCCCTTCTTCACCCAACTATAACCTAAATTAAAACAATTAAAACTTGAAAATTTCATCTCATCAGATTGATTTTTTTCACTGATTTGTTACTGAAGTTTCTACTAAGTATTTGTGTTGTGAGTCTTATCACACAGCCAGGTAAACTGTTTTCTTTGTGAAGGCTCTAACCTTAATCCTTACCTGTTTTCTTAGGCTGCTTCCTGTACCAACTTCCCTTCTAAGTTATGTTCTTTTCATTTCTAAAGTCCAAGGTTTGCATTGACACTTCAAAGTTATGCTAGTGTAATGATGCATAGAAAAAGACAGCCATAGGGGTGGCTGGGTGGCTCAGTCGGTTAAGCGTCCGACTTTGGCTCAGGCCGTGATCTCACCGTTTGTGGGTTTGAGCCCTGCATCGGACTCTGTGCTGACAGCTTGGAGCCTGGAGCCTGCTTCGGATTCTGTGTCTCCTTCTCTCTCTGCCCCTCCCCAACTTGTGCTCTGTCTCTATCAAAAATGAATAAACGTAAAAAAAAAAAATTAAAAAAAAAAAAAGAAAAAGACAGCCATAAAATTAACAACTCAGGCAACAACAGATGTTGGTGAGGATGTGGAGAAAGGGGAACCCTCTTACATTGTTCATGGGAATGCAAACTGGTACAGCCACTCTGGAAAACAGTATGGAAGTTCCTCAAAAAATTAAAAATAGAACTACCCTTTGACCAGCAATTGCACTACTAGGTGTTTTTCCAAAGGATATAGGAGTGCTGATTTGAAGGGGCACATGCCCCCCAATGTTTATAGCAGCACTATCGACAATAGCCAAAGTATGGGAAAAGTCCAAATAGCCATTGACTGATGAATGAATAAAGAAGATATGGGACACACACACACACACACACACACACACACACATACACACACACACACACACTGGAATATTACTCCGCAATCAAAAAGAAGTCTTGCCATTTGCAACAATGTGGATGGAACTAGAGTGTATTATGCTAAGCGAAATAAGTCAGAGAAAGACAAATACATCATTTCATTAAACATATGTGAAATTTAAGATACAAAACAGAAGAACATAAGGGAATCAAAAATAATATAAAAAGAGGTCAACAAACTGTAAGAGACTCTTAAACACAGAGAACAAACTGAGGGTTGCTGGCAGGGTGTTGGGTGGGGGGATGGGCTAAAGGGATGAGGGGCATTAAAGAGGACACTTGTTGGGATGAGCACTGGGTGTTATATGTGATGAATTACTAAATTCTGTTCCTGAAATTATTATTATACTATATGTTAACTAACTTGGATTTAAATTAAGATAATCACCCTTTACACAAAGAGTGAAAAACCAATATAATACCAACAATAGAACCTTTATGAGCTGTCAAAAAAAGAAAAAGAAAAAGCCATATTCTGATCTTTTAAAAGTTCCTGATTTCAGAATGACATTTAGGATTAAGAGAGGCATTTCATCAGTGTTAATGCTGATGATCAGTGGTTTTCTAAGGACCTATAAAGTTAAAAGGCTTTTAGGGTGGCAAAGTTCCTGCTGTGTAATTTAGCAACTGTATGACCTTGCACAATTTATATATACCCCCGCCCTAGTTTTTCTCTTATTTCTTAAATGGGATTAGCAACAACTTGTCTACTTTACTAGGTTGTTTGTAAGGTAAACAGTGCTTGGAAATACAATGTTGTAAATGAAACTCCTACCCAGATGGTAATTTTTTTTTTTTGAAGGAAAATCTTGAATTTCAGCACGTAGGATGTGACTGCTTATAGGACTGTTTCTACAGCTAACCACTGCAACAGCTGAGACAGATGCTAAGGAAAGCTTTTGTCTTGCACCAAGACACCTTCCGGTCTATTTGGAGAAAATAAATTGGAGGTCTGAGGTTTCTCCCAGCCATGAAATCCGTAGTGTTTCTTACAGTACACTGTTCTCGCGTAATCCACCTTCCTCCAGGGCAAACTTACTCCCTTAAAGACATTGTGGGCCGCCAGGCCATTTTCTCGGTCACCACGAAAACCGCCTCCGGCCCAACATTAGCTCCTCCCCCACCCCCACAATGCATCTCTCTGTTCTTTCTAGGTGGCTACTCTGTCACGTGTCACCCAACGGAGCGCGCTCCCGCTTGGCGCATGCGCAGAGAGTATCTCCCAGCTATTTTTCTCCGTGGCAGCGGCAGCGAGCGGAAGTTCTTGGGAGCGCCAGTTCCGTCTGTGTGTTCGAGTGGACAAAATGGCGAAGATCGCCAAGACTCACGAAGGTAAGCCGTCTTTCCCTAGTTATGTGTCTTTTCTGCTGCCTAGCCAGCCAAGAGTCAGTTTTCCTAGGCTTTGTCTCGTCGTGTGGTTTCTTTTGTAGGGTGCCGAGCCCGCGCTTGGGGGCCCTGGTCGTCTTCTTCGCACAAGCGGCGCAGGCCACTGCCCCACGTAATGGCGTCCTACTTAAACACAGCCGGCAGGCGCTTTGTTCCGTGTTTGGGTCTTGTTCCTTCAGAGTTGCTTCGCTTTTCTGACCAGCAGGCTGCATTTAAACGGATCGCTAAGGAGTAGTCCAGGGCAAGGGATCGGGGAAACGGGCGTGAAAGCAAAAAGTCTCCCTCGCCTCTCAGAACTATTGGCCGTTTGTGCAAATGAGTCTGGAGAGCACTGAAATACGGCAGCCGCTTTTTGGGCAGCCCCCCAAATCGAATTTAACCTAACAATTACTCTTAACTTTGGCTAATTTGTGTGTCTTCAGGCGTCAAATATACTTTGGGTTTTTTGTACCAAGTGATTTGGGAATATTTGTGGTATATTGGTCTTTTTCTTTGGAGACTGGATTATTGGTGGAAGCGGGAAAGGCACATTTATATTAATGGCCAAAGCTTTCGAGGTAGGTGATCATTTTATGATAGATGGAGAATATAAAGCTAGGAAAATGTTGAGAATAGGCTGGAGTCCTTTAGGGAATATCCAGAAATGGCAGGTAATAGGGTCACTTCAGAAAAGATGAGGCGTGGGAATTTGGGACTGCATTCCTTGGTTTCTAACGTGAAATCTGAAGTGTTTATCAAACACGAGGCTTCCAAGAGAATCGGTTATTTCACTCGTCGTTTCCAAGTGCCTGGCTCAGTATAGTGGAGTAACCAAGACTAAGGCCGTCAAAAGTTTTACAGTCTAGTAGGGAAACAGATGTGTGTACGTTTTCATCCTTTTATTGAATGCTTAAATAGAAATACAAGCAACGTGTTCTGGGATCCTGGGTAACGGAGTGATTAATTTATGCTTAGGACTGTTTCATGGAGGAGGTGACGTGTCCCTGGTGTAAAAAAGTGCGTTTTAAATTAGGGGAGGACATTTGAGTCTGAGAGACATCTTGTAAGGAGGCAGGGAGTCATGAAAGTTTGTGTGAGTAGTGGACTGTGGCAGGGAAAGAGAGTTCAAGGAGGGAAAAATGTCCATGGATCTGGAAAGGTTGGTTGGGACCAGAACGTGAATGACATCAAATAGTTGTTACCCACCAGAACCGAAGTCCAGCTTTCTGCAACTTCTAAAACATGCTAATCAATTGGCAATGACTTTAAATATTCCTCTTATTGATGGTAGGTATTTAGGATTTATACACTGTTTTAACTCAGAAGTGTTTTTAGGCACTTTTTCTTTAAACTAACTCAGACATACTTTTTGCAAAATAATTAGAAAATGTAAAGATGGTGCTATTCTTGTTCCTTCAGGAGTAGGTTGTTCATTTGGGGCATTTTGTGGCTTTGTTTTTTGGTATCCTTATCATAAGATACTTTTAGACAGGAAAATGAAAATTCTGATCAGTTTTTCTGCATTGTTTGAAACCCAGTTAAAAGCTTTGATCTGGGGCGCCTGGGTGGCGCAGTTGGTTGGGCGTCCGACTTCAGCCAGGTCACGATCTCGCGGTCCGTGAGTTCGAGCCCTGCGTCAGGCTCTGGGCTGATGGCTCGGAGCCTGGAGCCTGGAGCCTGTTTCCGATTCTGTGTCTCCCTCTCTCTCTGCCCCTCCGCCGTTCATGCTCTGTCTCTCTCTGTCCCAAAAATAAATAAACGTTGAAAAAAAAAAAATTAAAAAAAAAAAAAAGCTTTGATCTGCAGAGAATTGAAATTCATTGGCCAAATTTTTGTCATTTTATTTGGGACTGTACTGTGAATATGAAATAACTGATGCTGTAAAGAAAGTATAGGAGTGTTCAGGTAACATGAGAGCACTGTGTACAAGACATTTTCCATCACTGTATGACACTGAAGATGATAAATGTTTACTGGAAATACAATATTTACATAGTTTCTTACTCCCTTATGACATTTACCTTGACAACCGTAGTTCTTTATCGTGCATCTCTTTTCCC
Source organism: Prionailurus viverrinus (assembly GCF_022837055.1). Taxonomy (NCBI): domain Eukaryota; kingdom Metazoa; phylum Chordata; class Mammalia; order Carnivora; family Felidae; genus Prionailurus; species Prionailurus viverrinus. The sequence continues at coordinate 33,028,144 of NC_062568.1, forward strand.
TTGATAAGTCATCTCTGATAATCTGGAGCAGAATTCTTGGTGGGGCTTTTGTTTTTGTTTTCATTTTGATGCTACTGTAGCACTTTATAAATATTAGAATATTGGGTTAAGATTTTTTTCTTCTGCTTTGAGATTGTTGTGTATAGGAAATGTACCTTCGTATCCCCGTATCTAGTGCCTAATGGGTACTGAATATTAACATTTATTGAGAGATTATGCTGGAAATATTAAAAGTTTCACAGAATGCGGTTACTTAAACTGACCTTTGAGTAGGTTTGGATGCATCTGTTTGGCTGAGGTAGGTGGGAAGACTTAGTAACATATTAGAAATTTTCTGGGCTGAAAGGAAAAAATGTCAGGTAAGCATCAAATTCAAGAAGGCTTTAAACACTGATCTAGGTTTGACGTGGCTTTCCAGTGACTACAGTAGTGCCTCCTCCTTCTCCCAGGTAACAAGTTACTTATGCACTTCAGGAAAGTCATTGGTTGCAGTGTGAGGAATGACAGTAAGAGCAACAATTCTTAGGCTAGTGAAGTAGTTGTCTGAAGAACTTGACTTTGAGCCTGAGTGGGGTAACTTTTAAAAATGTGCAGAGTACTTGTTTTAGAATTGTCCATCATCATGTTGCTTTTTTAAATACATGCTCTAATCTTTTTATCCCTGAATGTTGCTGGTAAAAACCTTACTTTGTTGTACTTTATAATTTATTTATTGTTTATTAAAAAAGATTTTTTTAATGTTTATTTTTGAGAGAGGCCGAGTGTGAGCAGGGGAGGGGCAGAGATGGAGACACAGAATTTGAAGCAGGCTCCAGGCTCTGAGTGGTCAGCAAAGAGCCCAACGCAGGGCTCGAATCTATGAACTGTGAGATCATGACCGGAACCGAAGTGGGACTCTTAACTGACTGAGCCACCCAGGTGCCCCTGTAATTTATTTTTAAAGTAATGGCTGCATCAGTTTTTTTACTTGAATTTGGTGAGTTAAATAAAATTGTATTCTTTTTTCTTTTTAAAGTTTATTTTGAGGGGCGCTTGGGTGGCTCAGTCGGTTAAGCGGCCGACTTCGGCTCAGGTCATGATCTCGCAGTCCGTGAGTTCAAGCCCCACGTTGGGCTCTGTGCTGACAGCTCAGAGCCTGGAGCCTGTTTCACATTCTGTGTCTCCCTCTCTCTGACCCTCCCCTGTTCATGCTCTGTCTCTCCCTGTCTCAAAAATAAATAAAATGTTAAAAAAAATTTTTTAAAAAAAGTTTATTTTGAGAGATAGCTTGATCAGGGGAGGGACAGAGAGAGACTCTCAAGCAGGCTCCCGTACTGCTTGCGCAGAGCCCAGCATTGGGCTTGAACTCATGAACCACAAAATCATTACCTGAACTGAAATCAAGCGGTGGACGCTTAACCGACTGAGCCACCCGGGCCACCCGGGCTCAGTGGTACTGTATTCGAGCTGAAGTAGGTTCTTTCCTGTGTGGTTCTTTTCACACAGCTATTAGCTCCCATCATTGAGCCAAACTGGTAACTTTTTTTTTTTCTTGCTGTGGTATTCCTTTTGAATATTTCTACTAGGGTCAGCCCTTAACATCCTTTTTAAGCAACCTGATTGTTTTTTATCCTGGTGGCTTGCATTTTCTATAAAAAGAGCTGGACTTGTTCAAATCAATAAAATCTTTTGGACCTTCCTGCATGTTGTGTCAAGGGTATACAGTTAGTTAATGTGCATAATGTTGCTATCCAGCAGTTCCTATATTAACTTTGGCAAACAAACACAATCTGTTCTCTCAGGGGAAAGTAGATTATTCTAAAATCTCACATATTGGCTTGTTTTGTCACTGTCCCTTAAGTGGACTTTTGGGGGACATCTCAGAGGTGAGTTTTTCCCCCCTAAATTTTTGTATTCAGAATGTCCAGAATGGTCATCTTACTTTTCATTTACTGAGATTTTTATTTTTCTGTGTTCAGAATAGTTTTGGTTTTGTAGACTTCCAGTATGAATGTTGCTAGTAAAAATAAAAATGAAAACAAATTGCTTAAAGATTTTGGAAAAGATTTTTTTCCTGTATAATCATTTAAGAGTTAATATAAGTAATGCTAATTAGGAATTAGTCACTTAGGGATTGATGTCTGTAGTGTTCAGTAAAATAATTTGTCACTATAATGCGTTTTCTTGTTTGGGGTTTGTTTAAGGAAAAAACTGAAAGCTGTGATACAGAATATACTTGGTGTTTTCTGGATCTCTTTTAGAGGCGTCACATGTGATAAAAACTTGCTCACTACTTGTCTCTGCTTTTTGGGAGAATAGGTAACATTTATGGACCAGACTAATGTGTCAGTAACATCCAAAGGCTGTATGTCTGTAACATAATGAACAGTGACTAGAATATTGCAAATCATCCAAATTAAAAATGAGGAATAAAAAGACACATCTGGGGCACCTGTGTGGCTTAGTTGGTTAAGCATCCAACTCTTGATTTCTGCTTAGGTCATGATCTCACAGCTTGTGAGATCAAGCCCCATGTCAGGCTCTCCACTGACAGCACAGATTCACTCTTTCTCCCTATCTCTATGCCCCAGCCCCCACCTCCCGATAAATAAATAACTATTAAAAAAAAAAAAAAAAAAGACACCGCAAGCAGTAGAAAGTGCTACGTGCCAGAATTAGCAATAATCTGGGGCATGGAAAAAAGGCATAGAAGGGGAAACCAGTAGAGGGAATTGGTGGGGAGCAGTTAAACAGTTGTATCAGATGTGACCAGTGGTGGTTTATCTCTGAGTTTGATATTTAGGTCTTAGTTTAGATTATAAACAGTAGGCTAGATAATTAGGGTTTAGGTTAGATTATAAACAGTGGGCTAGATGTTGACTCTCTTGAGACCCCTAGGGGGCGCCTGGGTGGCTCAGTCGGTTAAGCGTCTGACTTCGGCTCAGGTCGCGATCTCGCGGTCCGTGAGTTCGAGCCCCGCGTCGGGCTCTGGGGTGATGGCTCAGAGCCTGGAGCCTGCTTCCGATTCTGTGTCTCCCTCTCTCTCTGCCCCTCCCCCGTTCATGCTCTGTCTCTCTCTGTCTCAAAAATAATAAAATAAACGTTAAAAAATTTTTTTTAAAAAATAAAAAGACCCCTAGTTCTGCATTACTCCTTGAACAATAGTCAAAGTCAACTCCCAGATAAAACATTTGATGTGTTTATGTCAAAAATGTTTGCAATTTTAACATCACTTTTTTTCTGATTATAACAGTAATGTGATTTTTAAGAAAATGCAAAGTGGAAATCAATTTTAAATGAATTGAGGGACGCCTGGGTGGTTCAGTCGGTTAAGCATCCGACTTTGGATCAGGTCATGATCTCACGGTCCGTGAGTTTGAGCCCCACATCGGGCTCTGTGCTGACAGCTCAGAGCCTGGAGCCAGTTTCAGATTCTGTGTCTCCCCCTCTCTCTCTGCCCCTCCCCTGTTCATGCTCTCTCTCTTTCTGTCTCAAAAATAAATAAACGTTAAAAAAAATAATAAAAAAAATGAATTGAGATACCAAGTGAGCTGGCTTACAAATTTATTCATTAATACACAGTTAATTTATATCTATCTTTTAGGGAAGGATTTGTTCGTTGATAGTTGAAAGCCTGCTTAAGATCCAGAAATCGCCTCCAAAAAGAGGGGAGTTTCACTTGAATAATATTTATTTTCTGTAGATCATTGGAACAAATTTATTTTTGAAATGTATGTTCATATCTTAACATTTGTTAAGATTTTACATTATCATCAGCAAAATAAATAAAGCCAGAAAAGAAAAGAAATGACAAGGTGGAGAAGAGTTGGACTTTTAAGGTTGAACATATTACATAGAAAAGCTAAAAAAAAAAAAAATCTGTTTACATCTAGCAAAGGATTCCATTTCATTGAAGAGAGAGTTTTTATTTTTCTGTTTCATGGGATCACAAGCCTTGGTTTCAAGGGGCTAGCAGAAAGAAGAACCAAAAATGAGGAAAAAGAAAAACTTCAGAAAAACACGCTTAAAATTTTTAAACTTTTTATTGAACACTGCAAACATATACAGGAATAGAACAATGACACGAATCCACATGTTGCACCCATCACCTAGCTTCAACAGTTACAAACATGAGTCCACTTCTGTTTAACCTGTATTCTGGTCTCTACCACCCTTCCCATTATTTTGAGGCAAATCCCAGATGTATTATTTTATCCATACATTTTTCAGTGTGTGTCTCTAAAATGTAAGGACTTTGGGGGCGCCTGGGTGGTTGAGCGCCTGACTCTTGATTTCAGTTCAGGTCAGGATGTCACGGTTTGGTTTGTGGGATTGAGCACTGCCCAGCCCCGCGCCCCCCCCCCCCCCCCACTTTGCACTGACAGCTTGGAGCCTGCCTGAGATTCTCTCTCCTGCTCTCCGCCCCTTCCCCACTCACACATGCTGTCTCATTCTCAAAATAAACTAAAAAAAAATAAAATTTAACAACTTTATTTTTAATGCTTATTTATTTTTTTGAGAGTGTGCAAATGAGCGTGTGTGCCTGAGTGCTGGCAGCATACAGCCCGACTTGTGGGGAGGGGGCCCAATCCCATGAACAGTGAGATCATGACCCGAGCCAAAATCAAAAGTCTGATGCTCGCCTGACTGAGCCACCCAGGTACCCTTAAGATGTAAAGACTTTTTAAAAAAATACCATTTTTGCACCTAAAATTAATATAACAAAATATATTTTTGTTTTACTTATTGCCTTATAAAACTTTTTTTTACAGTTTGCTTAAGTTCCGAATAAATCCCATACAGGGATTAGTCTTAAATCTTTATGTTCCTCCTCCATGTTTCTTTTTCCTTGCAATTTATTTGTTGCAGCACCCTTACTTTGTAGTTTCCCATAGTCTGCAGGGAAAAGGAAAGAGGGCAGTGAAAACACCCATGACTGCCTCTAAGACTCTCCTCACTGCTGCTGCAGTTAAGATGTCGGGAGGCCCACAAGTAAGGGAGGTGCCAAGAAAATTATTGGATTTAGGAATGAACACAGTTCTGAAATCATACTTCAGGGTTAGGTTGGACTAGCCATGGCAAGGAAATCTTACAAAGGATTTGTAAAATCAGGTGCCTCTCGTACTATAATTCTAATGGCAATGAATGTACTCTCACAATTTTTCTAACAGGTTTACCTTCTACCTGAAGTAGTTTTGCATGAGTCCCTGTGATATTTGTATCTTAAAATGGGAACACCAGCTTAAAAAAAACCTCATTCTCAACTATTTACCCTCAGGGCTCCTCATTTAGTGAGGCTCTTTACAGACTGTGGTGTACAAGTCTAATGCTTAACTAGTACTTTGTTTTCTTGTCTAATAAGACTTTTTAGTTTTTTATAAACCACTATCAGACTATGCCATCTATGGATTGAAGGACAATCCATAACTTCAGTTTTAGGATTCCAAATACGCTCTCATGATGGGGAATTCCTGCTTTGTTTTTAAGTTTTCAGCACCAGTAATGAAGATTTGTACTGTATATGGTCCCCCTCCTCTCACTTCTTCAGAGATTTTACTGAAATAGGAGAATAGTTGGGTGGGGAACAGAAGTGAAGCTTTAATCTGGAAAATCAGATATAATTTAGGAACCCACACTAGATACATCTGCCTCCTGATAACCTCCCCTTTTTTAACACCATTAAACTGGAATTAGCTTTTCTTCATTTTACTTGTTCTGTTAATTTCCTCCATTTCATTTCTCAAAATGATTCTTTCTCTGTTATACAGAATAGTTCAGTTCTCTTCTGTGCTCAAACTTGTGTAAGTAAATCCACCAAAAGGACCTTGTAAATTTCTTTTATTTATTTTTTGAGAGAGAGGGAGAGATCACGAGCATGCAAGCCAGGGAGGGGCAGAGAGAGGGAGAGGGAAATCATAAGCAGGCTGCACTGTCAGCACAGAGACATAGGCTTGAGCTCATGAACTGTGAAATTACGATCTGAGCCAAAACCAAGAGTCAGATGCTTAACCACCTGAACCACCCAGACACCTCTGTAAGTTTCTTTTAAACACATACTGTTTTAAGGCGAAAGATTTATGCGATCTGAAGAGAAACCAGTGTATAAAACACATACTGTTTTAAGACCTAGCAGACTAGATATTTATCTATAAAGAGTAGGTATTTACCCAAGTGCTATTAAATCCTGTATTAACATAAAAACCTGTATGTGAATGTTCTATAGCAGCCTTATTTGTAATCTTTACAAACTGCAAGCAACCTGAATGCTGTAGTACATAGGAATACTACTTGATAATGAGAAATATTGATTAACATATCTTGAAGACTGGAGTATTTAAGGGTTCAGATGGATTAGAGTGCCAGCTCTTGGCAGTTGTATGTGTGCCCATGAGGAGCTCCTAGTCTCTTGTCCAGTGACTAGCAGACCATATCCATTTTTCTTCATCTTCACATCTGAATGTCTCAACTACAGGGAGTCTGAATTGGAAAGGAATTAAATGAAGTAGGGAGAGATTAGCATAAACATTTCCTCCTTTCTCTGCTTCAAGTCTTTTATTTAACATTTTGGCCCTCTGGTTATTCTTTTTTGTATGCTGCCTCATTTTTTTTTAATCCCATTGTTGCTAACAAATCTTAGCATTTGTTGTCAGAAATGATCTATTTACCTACGTTTAGTCAATTAAAGTACAGGAATATCTGCATGCCAGTAGCTATAATTTTGTGTGCAACAACTTTGAAAATAAGAGACGATTTTGTCTTTCCCAGAGGTGCAAAATGTTTATAAATTTTGGAAAAATTTTTAATGACTTCTGATTGAAAGTTACCTTTTAATTATGAAATAGTGTAACATTACAGAAAAGTACAGGAAAAATAATGAATATTGCTCAGATTTACCAGTTCTCAATATTTTGCCATATTTGTGCCATAGATTTTATTTTGTAAACAAAATATCATACTCATAATAACTCGATTATACATTTTATAAATGTTTATAAGTGAAATGATACATTTGTTTGCTTATAAATATTGAGTGTGTTCTATTTCATATTTTGGCACATAGTTTACTAAATAATTACTGAGTTTTAATTCTGTCATTTATTTGCATAACTGCTGAATGTTGGGGAATCTGTTGTCTTAATTTTGTGGATGTGATGCTTATGTAAATGTGCTGCAGTTTACAATGCATAAATAAAACTTACAAGGTATATAGAATTTTTATCCGTAATTTCAAGCAGATATAGTACCTGGTTTGCATATACAACTTGTAGAAGTTTACTAATGAACTCCCTTCAGAATTAATTAACTACAGAGAGCTGCCTAGCCCCTAGGTGATTTTGTTACCACATTTTACTTAATAGGAATCCAGTCATAAAATACATAGAGTTTATACAAACACAAATTCAATATTTTGAGTATTTTTGTAATTAGAAAACTCTGTTGCTTGTCCTTAAGTACATAAAATCAGTGGGTAAGATTGAATAGATGAAAGTAGTTCCTGAATAAATGTATTATCCAAATAGTGTACTAGCTGCTGTAAACTTCTAGAAGAATCCTTTCAAAGGAAAATAAAACCGTAATATATAATGTGTGTGTGTGAAGGGGGGGGGGGAGGGTAAGCTGCCCAATATGTATGCTGTGATGTGGTTTTTATGAAACAGCACCTCTTTATTGCTTTTTTGTTGTGTATGAGCTAGAAAAAAGTATAACATGTCCCAAATTGGAAATTTTAAAGTAAAGGTAGGCTGGAGCTGGAAGTCGAGGGCCATGTACAAGTTTCCTGGAGTGTTTGTTACTGATATAGAAACGTGGGCACTCTCTCTCTCTCTCTCTCTCTCTCCCTTTTTTTCTTTTAAAGAAAAATGGAAGTATAAAATTGGGTTTATTCACAAAATATATATTGATGAAGAAACCTGGGCTCTGAAGTTGGTGGTTCCAACTTAATGGGTCTGAGGCATGGGAGTCAGTCCTTGTAACAGGTGCCCCAGGTGACTTTAATGTAGGTTGTTAGTAGACTACACTGATGCTGTAGAGGGGAGATTGCAGATTATTTGGCTGGCCTGATTCACCATTGTGTGTCCTGTCTGGATCCTGATGGCAGTAGCATTTGTGGTCCATGAAAAGAACTTGTTTACTTAAAGTTGATCCATACATCTAGCGGTTTAAAAAAATATATATATTTTTTTAATGTTCTTCTCAAACGTTTAAGAAATGGAAATTTTTGGAAAGAAAAAAGAAAAGGCTTAATCTCTAGTCACCCTTTAGCCAGTCTTTTTATCCACTGAGGTTTCTTCTGTGCTCCAGGACAAAAAGTTTCAGGGGTGAGGGGAGCAAATGTGGATTTAAGACTTCTAAAAAATATATACTACTTCAAATAGAAACAGAAGTAGATTAGTAAAATAATAGTAAAATAAACCACCCAGCTCACATGACAATGTTTCTATTTGTGATTACTCATGGTGGGGGCCTCTGGCCACCTGGGCTGCTGTAATGGTTTTGAGGGGGAGAGATGCAGGAAAAAGTAGCAACTGTGGAGATGATAGTGCTGTGGATACACCATAAGAATTTTGAGATGTGGTTACAAACTGGAGCTGCTAAGTTCAGTAGTAAACCCTGTTCCATTATTTTGAGTTTCTGAGACTTGGTCCCACGGTTACATGGCCCAGCTGTACTTTGGACTAGATCATGTTATTATATTTTCTGCTTTAAACCATACCCTTCTTGAACAGTGGATGTTTTTCTCCCTTTGCTGAGGGTGTGGAGTTGGGCATTTGAATCTTTTTCTTTTGGTCTTTGCAAACTAGTAAATGAGCTTTTTTAAAGTGCCTGGTGTCAGAGGGTTTTGATTCAGTTGAAGGTAATAAGCCTGCAAAAATTGAAACCTCTATTTGTTAAGCCACAAAAGAAACCAGTAGCTGTAAAAAGTTTTGTTTCTTAAAACACCTAGGTATTCAGATTATTACAATGAAACATTAGTTTGGAATTTAAAGTTAGCTGGTATTAGGAAAGACCAGGAAAAAGTTTGGAAGGCTAGTCTATTTAAAAGAGACTACTACAACTCAGTGCCTTGCCAGGTTCTTGATGGAATCATGGACCAAAGAAGAGAACATCTAGAAAGGTTGTTACTAGTATGATGATTTCTTGAGCCTATTAATACTATTTTGATTATATAGGAGAATGTCTTAGACCTGTAAATACATGTTGAAATAGTAGGGGTTTTAAATGGTGTAGAAAAGTCATGTACATATATAATATTTGCTATATCTCATATATATGCAAACACTTGATGAAAATAGGTGAATACTATGTAGATGTTCATTATATGTTTTAATTTTTTTTTAGTCTTGAAAAATGTCAAAATTAAAAATAGGGAAGTTTGGGAATCGGTTGAGAACTTCATTCATCAAATGTCCATCTTCTAAATGTCAGACCAATGGATAGAAAGAACACAGTGCCTGGAGGGTGAGATGTGGCAAGAGTTAATTCATTGGTGGAGTGCTTAAGTGTTTCATGTTCATTATCTCATTTAATCCTTAAAAAAAAACTTCAAGTTGTAGGAAACTGAGACACAGAGGTGAAATAACATTAATTAGCAGAGAAAGCCTTTATTTGAAGGCAGACATTTTGGTTCCAGAGCTCAGACTCTTAATCATAAAACTAATGTCATGGTAGTTGCAGCCAAACTGTGTAGGGCTCTGAATTCTAGGCTAAAGAATTTAGACTTTATCCTTTATTATTTTACTCCCAGGAGTGTAATCCTAGATGTTTAGGACATCACCTGGGAGCTTGTTAGGAATGCAGAAACTTGGGTCTGATCCAGGCCTACTGCATTTTGACAAAATCTAGAGACCATTTGTTGCACATTCTATGTAGTTTGAGACCCACACTCCATAGTACTGTTATGTTTGCATTTCTGGTATTGTTGAGTTTAAATTATCTTGAATATTGTTCTTAGTCCCTAAACAACATTGACAGTATTATTTTTTCATTTGGGAAAAGGTTTGGAATTCAACAATAACTTATACTTTGGTAACCCATTCTTAAGGTAAGAATGGTTTGTGGTTGATGAAATGGTAAGCATATCTTCTGTATACGAGTATTGTCTGTTGAGGTTGAGGTGTATTAAGTGTATTAAAAATCAGTACTAGGAATAGTTCTACTAACTCCTTATGTATTATAATTATTTTAAAGTTTATGTATTTAGAAGACTACTTTGATAATTTCTACTAGAGAACTGCATTGTGTTGGGTCTGTTTAGAAAATTAAGAAAATCTTAATTTCTTACAGATATTGAAGCACAGATTCGAGAAATTCAAGGCAAGAAGGCAGCTCTTGATGAAGCTCAAGGAGTGGGCCTTGATTCTACAGGTTATTATGACCAGGAAATTTATGGTGGAAGTGACAGCCGCTTTGCTGGATATGTGACATCAATTGCTGCAACTGAACTTGAAGATGTGAGTTACCAAGTGTACAAGAGTCAAGTATTTTTTTAACAAAGAGCAAGAAATATAAAGGAATTTTCTATTTTAATCCTCTCATTTAATCTGGGAAGATTTGGGGCATTGGGAAATCTTTCTTTTGAAGGATAAAACTATTAGGTGTCCTTCCTCTGTAAGATCCAGAAACTTCTAGAAGTGATCAGTTCTCAATCTTTATGTTAAAACTAGTTTATCTAGTAAAGGACCTGCAAATCATTAACCATTGTAAAATAAATCCCTATAGTGACCTATTGAGCTCTAGAGTAGCCAGTGTGAGTCAACCTTCTTGTAGATAGCCATCTGTCCTTGCCACTTTTGACTTCAGACTTATGCTTGATGTTGTGTGTTTTTTCCCTTTGGTGTCTTAATATGAATGGAATGATGCTAATGGACTTTTTCATTTACTCTGGAGGATGACTACCCACTTCTCATTTTGAAATATGTCCTTCAAAATGTTTTTATATATTCCACAGAGCTTATTTTGTTAGGCCATGCCAAACATCCATATTTGGTGAAATAGTCATTTTTGTGTGACTCAGTAGCAAACATTTTATGTTATAGATTATCAAACTTGTTTTTGTGAAATTCAAGCCACATTTTTAGTTGGCACTTTTTTCTTTTAAGAAAAATTTAATAAAAGTTCCAAAGGTACAATTTCCAGAGACTAGTCAGGCTTCTGTTAGCATTATTAGACCTTCATGGTAAAACACAGTGATGGCTATATGTTCCCAGAAGCTGAGGAAATTGTGATTTCATTTTTGACTAAAATAAATGAGGTGTTAAGATCTTGGGAGTTAATGCACTGTTGCACTTCTTACAGTAGTAAAGTAAGAATATCACTTTGGTCTGTTTAAACATACTACTAAGGAAACAAATACATTTAAAATTAATTACATTTTTGTGTTAAATCATGTTTTAAAAAAAAATGAGTGAAAAAAAACAAGGAGGGGCTCCTAGCTGGCTCAAGTAGAACATGCAGCTCTTGATCTCGGGGCGGTAAGTTTGAGCCCCACGTTGGGTGTAGTGATTACTTAAAAGTAAAATCATTTAAAAAAAATTAAGGAAACTGGAGAGTTTTAAATAAGCCGTTTGCAGTTTCCAAATTTGAAAAACAAATTTCATTATGCTTTCTGTGAGAAAATAAAATGCTCAGGCTTTTCAATTCCATACTTGCTTTATTTCAGTTAACTTCCACAGTTACTCTTTTTAAAAGAGTAAAAAATTTCTTTAAAATAGGTTTAAGAGTTGAAAGAAGACCTAAGTATTTACAAGTTTTATGAACAAAGGTTTAGACATCACTATATCAGTAAGTTGGGTTTTTTTTTGTTTTTTTGTTTTGTTTTTTAACATTGAGAGAAAGTGACTGCTCACACTCGCAAGGAGAGGGGGAGGGGCAGAGAGAGAGGGAGAATCCCGAGCAGGCTCCTCGCCTTCAGTGCATAGCCAGATGTAGGTCTTGAAGCCATGAACCATGAGACCGTGACCCAAGCCGAAACCAAGATTCAGACACTCAACTGATTGAGCCACCCAGGTGCCCCTGTCAGTAAGTGTTTCGATGCCATGTTGAATTTGCATGTTCTTTCTCATTTTTAAGTTCTGACATTTTTGTGGTTTTCCGGGGGGCATTTCATTGCAGGATGACGATGACTACTCATCATCTACAAGTTTGCTTGGTCAGAAGAAGCCAGGATATCATGCCCCTGTGGCATTGCTTAATGATATACCACAATCAACAGAACAGGTGATTCTTTTCTTTTTCTTCTTCCTCTGTTTAAAATTAAAATCAGAGTTTATTCATAAGGAAAACAATGTCTCAATTCCCATGGAAACCCACGTATTTTAGAAACAAGTTACTAGAATGTCTTGAGTTGATTTGGGAGGATTAGAAATAGTACCTAGCTTGTTTTATGAAGGTAATCATTTCATGAAGAACTATGCAGATGTGGACATGTTTATTGTCTCATTTCCATATGTCATTTTTTCACGTTAACATCCATAAAACATATTTCTTTTATTAGTAGGCATTTATTTAACATTTTTACATGTTTTATATATAACATTCTGGGTTTTGTTTATGATACTCTTTTTGGTATTTAATAAAGTGGGTATTAAATGAGACATACCTCTTTTCAGTATGATCCATTTGCTGAGCACCGACCTCCAAAGATTGCTGACCGGGAAGATGAATACAAAAAGCACAGGCGGACCATGATAATATCCCCAGAGCGTCTTGATCCTTTTGCAGATGGTAATTCTTTCCCACTTTTCTATAAGTTTTCAGGAATTTATTTGTCTTAAGTTGTCTTTAGCCCTTTGATTTTTTTTGGCATGCTTATGAATTTGCTTTTCTTTTTTAAAATCCCCCTTATTATAGATTTGTATAGATTTGGTTGAAGTCACAGATGCCATTTTCTTCATCTTTATAATGCAAGTTTTCTTTCCAGGTAGAAGGACAAGAAAATAATGAGCCAATGCCATAGAAACGCAAAGGGTTAAAGGTTTTTCTTTTACTTTTGTTTTGGGTACGCTTTCTATACTTTGAACAAATGTGTTTTTCTGCTCAAAATACTTTCAAACTATTGAAAGTTTTCATTCCAAATCCTAGACTTTTAGGCTTGTTACTTTTGAGAAACTGTTTCTCACATTAGAGCTCCCCCCTGTATTGCTCTAAATGTAGTTTAGTAAATGCACCTACTTTGCTCTAAGCATACTTAAAGTTAAAAGAAAAGTATATATACAAAAAGACTTTGGTATTTTTAATAGTTGGAGTCTGTTTTGCTAATTTTAGTGTGCAGGTCAGCACAAGGGGCATAGTGAGCCTGATGGAAGCTTTCCTCAGGTGAGTGAGTTTCAAAAGCAGAATTAGGTGCCTGTTTCTTAGAATTAGATTCTGCTGCAGGTTTACAAATTAGACTTTCAGCCTGCATGAATTAGTAGGGATATTCTTTTTTTACTTGCATAATTGTAATTGATTTAAACATGTATGTCAGAATTCACAGGCCCATACTAACTGTCCTTAATTTCTTTCCTACAGCAGTACTGCTATATGCCAGTCCTGTCTGCATTCTTAAGGGTGCAGTTCAACACATCCTCTCTAGATTATGGTGAAAAAGTATTCCAAAGGAAGTCTTATCAGAGCTAGTGTCAGAAAGAATGACACTATCAATTGGGCATGATCTTCAGCATAGGAAATGTCTTAGAATTTTATTATTTTTTCCTAAATTGTGATGCTATACTACTTGTATAGCAAATTACCACATTTCTAAAACTCAGTGTGCCTCTGAATCTTATTATGTACTGTTTGGGCTTCTTTAAGATATTTTGAAGTTTGAAAAGCAAATACTGAAACTTTAACCAAGAGACTAACACATCTCTTTGTACACCACTTTTCTTCTGTGTGCAACATAACTGGTAGAAGTAATATATTTCAAGTAATATGTTTCCAGTTGTAATTTATACTTTCTAAGAAAATAAAAATGTTTTGGAGTCAACAAAACTTAAAAAGAATGAAGCCCTTTTTAGTAACATGGGATCAGAATCAGATTATAGGTGTATTTTTAAAAGTCTAAACTATTTTCTAAACTATAACTGTTTTAGAACATTGTATGGAGAACTTATCTAGTTATAGTTATTTGTAGTCAGGATTTTAACAGCTTGCAACAGGTAATGTTTTGAATATAAATATCTTTCCAAAGTGTTACTAATGGTAAAGAGATAATTTTCTAGGCTTCTATTCTGCTGCTTGAAGTCAGAACTGCTGATGGAGACAAAGGCACGAAAGTGTACGTATTCCGGATTAGCAACCCAGGAACCCATCACTACTGAAGACTCTAAACTGTGCTGTCATTTTGTTTTTATATGCATTAAAATATTTGTTTTAAACTGCTGTAGATATGTTTGTGTTCAAACAGGTTAAATTGATCAGCAAACTCAATAAAAAGTAAGATGTATAATTATTAAAGTTTTCCATCAAAAAATAAATTAAATGATTATGGAATAACATAATATTAGAGCAGGGAAGATAAATCAGTTGAACCTAATTATCTTTTATTTATTGTACTCTTGTCCTGTTGCTGTTCTTTTCTGCAGGAGGGAAGACCCCTGATCCTAAAATGAATGCTAGGACTTACATGGATGTAATGCGAGAACAGCATTTAACCAAAGAAGAGGTATGTGAACCGGATATTACTGCTAAGAGTAATATCTTAATAGTATTAATAAAAATTAAGTTGAGAAGGAAACCTTACCCAAAATTCTGCTTCCTCCCAAATTAAACTTTCATATTTCTATGTCCTTTTCTAGCCCTTGGCCTTTTGGCTGTGTATATATATATATGTGTACACGTGTATGTATATATACACATACACAGACCTGGTGGATATATTTGTAGGGAGGATTGGTGGTGTGTGTCCAAAATAGATGTGTAAAGGCAAAGTCAGATAGTTAAGGCATTCCTTGAAAAACCTTTTCAATTCATCCATAAGATTCTGTTTGGATATGGGTGGAGAAGACTGAAGGATTCCTAATGGCCTGTGGTGATTGCTTCATTTGTTTTAATAGTGAACCTTTATAACTTAATTACAATTATATAATTTGTTATATGGATTAAGTGGGTTTAAACTTTACTTTAAAATCATAGGATAAATTAAATGGATTTGTTATGATTACATTGTATATAATTTACATAGTTACAGTTGTTTTAATGCTAGAGAGAGAGCATGAGTGTGAGCAGAGGAGGGGCAGAGAGAGAATCCCAAGTAGGCTCCATGATACAAACACAAAGTCCAACACAGGGCTTGAACTCACAAACCACGAGATCATGACCTGAGCCGAAATCAAGAGTCAGACGCTTAACCGAACCACCTAGGCACCTCTATGTAGTAAAAATTTTTAAGTTTTCACTTTTTGCCACTTTTCTATCTTACTACATGATGTTAATTGCTATTCATCAGAGTTTTAAATAAAACTTAAATAAGACTCTATTTTTCAATGAAAGCATTTTGGGGGCACTTGGGTAACTCAGTTAAGCATCCAACTCTTGGTTTCACCTCAGGTTGTGATCTCACAGTTCATGAATTTGAGCCCTGTGTCAGGCTCTGCATCAATGGTGCAGATCCTGCTTCAGATTCTCACTGCCCCTCTGCTGCTCTCTTGCTCGCTCTCCTTCAAATAAACATAAAATTTTTTTAAAGCATTTTAATTCTCCACCATTGAAGATTTTACTTCATTTAACTGTATTTAAAGCAAGATGCTCTGTGTTATGAATTCTGTACTTATCTGTTGTGCAGAAGGGCATTGTATAAAGACTAGAAATACAGAAAATAAAAAGATATAAAGAATGGGACTACCAGTAGCAGCATAGAACAGAGAATGAAGAAAATGACATTAAATGGAAATGACCATGCTGATTATATGGGAATATGTTGAAAATATTTTAGAGATACTTAGTGCTTATTCAAATATTTTTAGAGAGAAATTAGGCAACAACTAGCAGAAAAAGCTAAAGCTGGAGAATTAAAAGTTGTCAATGGAGCAGCAGCGTCCCAGCCTCCCTCAAAACGAAAACGGCGTTGGGATCAAACAGCCGATCAGACTCCTGGTGCCACTCCTAAAAAACTATCAAGTTGGGATCAAGCAGAGGTAATTTATTTTTGTTTTTTATGATTGTTATTATTTTTAGTTTATCGCTCTCATGTACTGTATTAGTCTACTCTTGGTGACCTAACAAGGGAACAGAGAATGGTGGTTTAAACAGTAGTCGTTTGTTTTCTCACAGTTCTAGAGGCTTAAAGTCAACCTCAGGGTGCCAGCACGGTTGATGTTTGGTGAGCGTTCTCTTTTTGGCTTGCAGATGGTTGCCTTCTTGCTGTGTCCTCACATGGCCTTTTCTCTGTGTGCACATGGAGGGAGCAAGGGACCTCTGGTGTCTGTTCTAATGACATTGGTACTATCAGGTTAGGGCCCTAACCTTATGACCTTATTTAACCTAATTATCTCACTAAAGGCCCAATCTTTAAATACACATAGGTGGTTAGGGCTTCAACGTAAGTTTTGGGGGGAAGACACAGTAAAGTCCATAACCTGGAATAAAGGAATGTCCCTTTTGGAATATTAAAATAGATATTTCAGTACGTCACATTGTGGAGGTTAAGTATAATACAATGATCTTCCTTACTTTCTAGATGGATAATTTAAGCATCTGACCACAGGTGTCACATTGGCAGTGCTACTGCATTTCCTTGGTCAGTTTATTTTCCTAGAGAACCGTTTTGGGGGTTGTTTTTATTCTAAAGAATAAAAATAAAAATAAACTTTTTTGAGCGTTCATTTATTTTTTTTTATTTTTTATTTTAAAAAAATTTTTTTTTTCAACGTTTATTTATTTTTGGGACAGAGAGAGACAGAGCATGAACGGGGAGGGGCAGAGAGAGAGGGAGACACAGAATCGGAAACAGGCTCCGAGCCATCAGCCCAGAGCCTGACGCGGGGCTTGAACTCACGGACCGCGAGATCGTGACCTGGCTGAAGTCGGACGCTTAACCGACTGCGCCACCCAGGCGCCCCGCGTTCATTTATTTTTGAAGGAGAGAGGCAGAGCATGAATAGGAGAGGGGCAGAGAGAGGGAGACACAGAATTGGAAACAGGCTCCAAGCTCTAGCTGTCAGCACAGAGCCTGACACGGGGCTCACACTCACGAGCCATGAGATCATGACCTGAGCTGAAGTCAGATATTCAACCAATTGAGCCACGTAGGCACCCCTCAAAAGTTTTTTTAATGTTAATTATTTTTGAGAGACAGCACAAGTGGGGGAGGGGCAGAGAGGGAGGGGGACAGAGGATCCAAAGCAGGCTCTGTGCTGACAGCATTGAGCCCATGTGGGGCTCGAACTCATGAACCGTGAAATTATGACCTGAGCCGAAGTTGGACATTCAACAGACTCAGCAACCCAAGCACCCCTGTTTTAAAATGTTTAAAACTTGTGATAAAACATTAATAATCTAAAATTTGTCATTTTAACCATGTTTAAATGTACAATTTAGTGGCATTAATTACACTCAATGTTGTACAGCTGTCACCGCTATTTTCAAAATTTTTTCATCACCTTGAGCAAACTCTATTAAGCAGTAATTCTCTGTCTCTCTCACTCCCAGAGAATTTCTTTGTTATTTCAATCTTCTAATACCTTCTTAACAGCTTTTTATATGATGATATTAATTGCTATTTTTCCTTTTTAAAGTAGAAATAATTGAAAAACTTAAACATGTTCCCACTATGAAATCTACCAGTATGCCTGTTTCTGGTTTCATCTACTTTTTCTTTCTGTAATGAGGTGTTGATGCAAGTTGAACAACTTCTGCTTATGTACTATTTCCCATCTCTTCTTACTACTCAGAGACTTTTGTGTAACATCAGTTTTTTCTCTAGATTATTATCAGCAAACACATTTTACCTGTTTTCCTTTTAAAACCAGAAAACCACAGGAAACCATTCCTTGATCTTCACATCCCCTTCTAGCCATTTCTGACTTTTCACTGCAAAATGCTTTGAATGAGTTGTCTATACTTGCATTCTGCTTATCTGGTGTTTTGCTTGTACCACTCCACCAAAACATCTCTTGTCAAGGTCATTTGACCTCCTTTTGGTAAATCCATAGATCAAGTTTCAATCCTCATATCCTATACATATCATATCATTTCATTTATCACATATCAGTGATATTTGCTATCACTTGATTCCCTTTTCTTAGATTGTGAACTTGAGTTTCTCTTGATTCTCCTAATACTCTCCTAACTGACTCCTGTCTTGTTGGTGAGATCTTCCTTGGCTTCCTTTAACGTTGGGGGTGTTCTAGTGCTCAGTCCTTGGACCTCTTTTCCATCTAAAAGCACTCCTTCCTCTCATTTCTATCTTCCTATACCATCTCCGTGAGACTACTCCCAGATTTACAAATCTATCCCATTCATGTCCTCTGTTCCTTGGACCTAACACTTTTATTTGGATGTTTAATAGGCATTTAATTTTTTTTTTTTTTAATAGAGCATGAGTATGGGAGAGGGGCAGAAGGGGAGAGAGAAAGAATCTTAAGCATACTTCATGCTCAGTGCAGAGCCTGACGTTAAGACTTGATTCCACAACCTTGGAATCGTGATCTTAGCTGAAATTGAGAGTTGGATACCTTACCTGCCAACTGAGCCACCCAGGCACCCCAAAACTGTGGGAATTATAATGGATAATAGAATGAATTTATTTCCAGGGTGCCTGGGTGGCTCAGTCCGTTAAGTATCAAACTCTTGATTTCAGCTCAGGTCCTGATTTCTTGGTTAATGAGATTGAGCCCCGTGTCTGGTTCTGTGCTGACAGCACGGAGCCTGCTTGGGATACTCTTTTTCCCTCTCCTAGCCTGCTTGTGTGTGCACATGCTTTCTCTCTCTCAAAGTAAATGAATAAATACTTAAAAAATTTATTTCTTCCCTGATTCAGCAGGAGGAGCAGTTGCCAAGATGAGATTTTGAACAATTCATGTGCTTCATTCACCTAATTGAAAATTTCTCAACCCTGAGTGATACATAAAATCTTTTTAAAAGAAAAAAACTGTTGAGTCTTAATTATGGTATTCATGTAAATTTGCAGGTGTAAAGCTGGGTAGAATTCTTGTGTTGGATAGAGAGCATCCAGCTTTAAAATAAATACATAAAGGTATATTACAAAACCTATATGGAATACTTGAGTCTTAAATCAAATTTTGTGTGGCTTACACTGAACCACCTGATAGTTTGATACTGTATTGTCTCCACTGTGCAGGTTGTTTTGTTATCATGGGCTGTCTGATGCCCTGAATCACCCACCACTTGTCTCTGTTCAAACTATAGTGGAACCTTTGGTTACTTCACTCCACTTCTAATCTTTTTTCACTAATAATCTTGTCAGCTTCAGTTAGAATTATACTACAAATGTGATTTTAAATCTCAAGGATTAAAATTATGTGGCAGTATCTACTTATGACCCAGGTGATCCAAAACATACTTATGTTAACTAAAAACACACACAAAATTGAACACAAACACAAAAATAGTGTTTCCTTAGTGTGAGAACTTCTAGGTATATGTCTCTAAACCTAGTTTGGGAAGTAGCAATGATATCATTAAAGCTGAAATGTTTAGATTGCAGATGGCAGACAGAGAAAGCTTAGTGGTTTTCTAAAAGCTACAGAGATATTAATGGCATATCCAAGGTTCATAACCCAAAATACATTTTTTTTTAAGCTAGGGCTTTATTCAAAACTGTTCAAAATTAAAACTTTACATTGTCTTTAGACATATTTGCTATGAAGTAGGTATCTTTTAAGCAGGGTAGTTTACTCTCATTTATACAGAAGAAGACTAAAACGTTTATTTGTTTACTATCTTTCTAATACAAATTTTCTAGTTATTTTTATGTGAATGTGTAGGTGTGTGAAATAAAGGTATTTTTTTGCTTTGTTAAGACCCCCGGACATACCCCTTCCTTAAGATGGGATGAGACACCAGGTCGTGCAAAGGGAAGTGAGACTCCTGGAGCAACCCCAGGCTCAAAAATATGGGATCCTACACCTAGCCACACACCAGCGGGAGCTGCTACTCCTGGACGCGGAGATACGCCAGGCCATGCAACACCAGGCCACGGAGGTGCAACTTCCAGTGCTCGTAAAAACAGATGGGATGAGACCCCCAAAACAGAAAGAGGTACTTCTAGTGGAGTCTGGGTGTGTGTTTGGGTGAAGTATTGATTTGATGAGTGGTACATTTATAAGAGGAAATCTGTTTACATCTCTAGTCCTGGCTAGACAGGTAAATAATCAGCTGCTTTGGGGACAGATAAAGGACTAAGCAGATCATATGCCTAATTCTTTTCCCTTCTTGAAAAGGTTTAATATTTATTTTAGGAAGAACATTAGGAGAAAGAAAAGATTGTAGACCATAACTTAGTTTTTTATTGTGATAAAATATACATAACATAAAATTTACCATTTTAACTGTTTTACGTGTACAATTCATTGGTGTTAAGTGCATTCATTTTTTTAAAAAACCAATTACTTTTTAATTTACATCCAAGTTAGCATATAGTGCAACAGTGATTTCAGGACTAGATTTCTTTTTTTTTTTTTTTTTTTTTTTTTTTCTTTTTTTTTCTTTTTTTTTTTTGGACTAGATTTCTTAATGCCGCTTACCCATTTAACCCATCACCCCTCCAGCAACCCTCTGTTTGCTCTCTATATTATTTTCTCTTATGTTTTGTTCCCCTGTTTTTCTATTATTTTTGCTTCCCTTCCCTTATGTTAATCTGTTTTGTATCTTAAATTCCTCATATGAGTGAAGTCATACGATACTTGTTTTTCTCTAATTTCGCTTAGCATAGTACTCTCTAGTTCTATCCATGTAGTTGCTAATGGCGAGGTTTCCTTTTTGATTACCAAGTAATACTTCATTTGTGTGTGTGTGTGTGTGTGTGTGTGTGTGTGCGCACGCACACACACACACACACACACACACACACACATATCACATCTTTATCCATTCATCCATCGATGGACCCTTGGGCTCTTTCTGTACTTTGGCTATTGTCAATAGCGCTGCTATAAACGTTGGGGTGCAATGACCCTTCAAAACAGCATTCCTGTGTCCCTTGGATGAATACCTAGTAGTGCAATTGCTGGGTCATAGAGCACTATTTTTAGTTTTTTGAGGACCTTCCATACTGTTTTCCAGAGTGGCTACACTAGTTTGCATTTCCATGTGTCTTGTTAGTTCTTTATAAGATTAGCTGTGGCAGGTTAAGACTTCATAGTACATCTGCTATATTTTTATAAAGAATTTTTAGTGATGGGGAGAGTGCTTAACATATAGTAGATTAAAAAAAACCAGTATAGAATTGTATGTACAGAGTAATATCAACCGTATGGAGAAATGAAAAGTGGCTCAAGATGCATAAAGTGGTTGTCTCTGGGTTGTAATAGTATGCATGGTTAAAAAAATACTTTTGTTTTCTTACTCCTCAGTGGTTACTATGCTTTTGTAATCATTGGGAAAGAAAAAAATGAAAGAGAATAAAGACGAAATGAAAATTAAAACTCTTAAGTGGGTCTGCATTTTAAGAATATCCTTTTTTTGAACTTGATTCATTTCAATATTAGATCTTTGAGAATACACTAATTTTTTGACAGTGGTTAAAATTTTATATTTATTTACTTTTTTTCTTTAAAGATACTCCTGGGCATGGAAGCGGATGGGCTGAGACTCCTCGAACAGATCGAGGTGGAGACTCAATTGGTGAAACACCAACTCCTGGAGCCAGTAAAAGAAAGTCACGCTGGGATGAAACACCAGCTAGTCAGATGGGTGGAAGCACTCCTGTTCTGACACCTGGAAAGACACCAATTGGCACACCAGCCATGAACATGGCTACCCCTACTCCAGGTAGAAACTTCCCCATTGGAAATACTTTTTACCGGAAATATTTTGAATGTTTTTCTCTGAGGTATTCTGTATGTTATTAATGTTTATTTTTAGCAAGAATGACCAGATATAAAAAGAAGTCTTGATTTGAGTTGATAATATAAAGCAATTATGAGGTTAACTGTCTTATATCCCAAGGACCTATGTAATGATAAAGACTTAACACTATAGATTGTTACAGAAATTTGCTTTTTTTGGTAGGTCACATAATGAGTATGACTCCCGAACAGCTTCAAGCTTGGAGGTGGGAAAGAGAAATTGATGAGAGAAACCGTCCACTTTCTGATGAAGAATTAGATGCCATGTTTCCAGAAGGATATAAGGTAATGTGGTATTTATAATGTGAATTTTCTTTAAGTGTTCTTTGAAAAAATTAATTGGTCAGGTTTACATTGGCTTTGCCCAAATTTACTACTGCTAATTCTTTAGGCGATTTCCAAAAAGTAATAGAGTTGAAAAAACTGAATGATACAAAGCTTTTATTGCTTTTGGAAAGTGAGAAATTTCAAGGACTTCTAGGACCATACTTTGAGAACTTGCTGCCTTTGGGATATGGAATAGCTTGTTGCTTCAGTTCATCATAGTCTCAGGATTAAGCTCACATTAGATCATGGTTATTTTACTTTGTGTTTCACAAGATTTTGTGTATTTAAATTCATGGATTGCAAATGAACACAAAGAATATTGTTTTTACTGTATCAAGTTAAAGTTTATTTTGAGTTATAAAACGTACCTGGCATTCAGGGACCATTTGCTGGTCTAAAGGTAGTCTGTGGTCATATAGCGGGAACTAGATTCCGATGGCTTCTACAGAGCCTTACATTGCTGGTGCCCATTGCTTTTAAGAGTTTGTATATGTATGTTTTTCCCCCTTGTTAGTTTTGTATTAGAGTGTTTCAAGTGTGCATGAATTTCTGCTTTAAACTTCTTGTAGCCTCCACATAATGCTGTGGGTATAGACATTTCTGCAACTTACTGTTGACTTCCTGAATGTCTTCTCAGTTACAGTCATTGATTCCCTTAATATCCATAGGAGATAAAAATCTTTCTTAGTGAATCTTAAGTAAATTTCTTGGTTTAATCAAATGGTGTATTTTATAGGACCTTGGTAAATATTTTGGTTTTAGTTTTTTGTTTTTTTTATTTTAGAGAGCATGAGCAGGGGAGAGGGGCAGAGGGAGAGAGAGACTCTTAAGCAGGCTCTGCACTGAGTGGACCAACACGGGGCTCGATCCCATGACGAGATCATGACCTGAGTTGAAATCAGGAGACGCTCAACTGACTGAGCTACTCAGGCACCCCAGATTTAGTTTTTATACATTTTGTCAAGCAACTTAAATACTAAGATTCTTGCTTTTACGGTGCAGAGATTTGTATGAATCTAAATTTTAACTTTATTAAAATTAACCCTTTATATATTATGTGCACTTTGTGAACTTATTTCCATTTATGACATGTCGGCTCACCAACATGTTTATATAGATTAATGTTTGAGAGTGATCAGAATTTTATAAGCCTGCTTCATGTATCTCCTCATTTCCCCACATTACTAATATTCTTAATGTGCTTTTTAATCAGCAAATGAGAAATGCTTGTCATACAGATTTAAAAAAATTTTTTTAATGTTTATTCCTTTTGAGAGAAAGCGAGAACAAGAATGAGGCGGGGAGGGGTAAAGAGGGAGGGAGACACAGAATCTGAAGCAGGCTCCAGGCTCTGAGTTGGTCAGTACAGACCCTGATGCAGTGCTCAAACTCATGCACTGTGAGATCATGTGACCTGAACTGAAGTTGGATGCTTAACTGACTGAGACAACAGGTGTCCCTGTTATACAGATTTTAAATGATAGAACAAGCAGGAAGCTTCTTAGCTAATAAACTGTTAAGATATTTTAAATACAAATATTATTGTGTTATTTTATAAAGTCAAGAAAATCCTAAACTGTCTTTTAACTGTATTAGGTACTTCCCCCTCCAGCTGGTTATGTTCCTATTCGAACTCCAGCTCGAAAGCTGACAGCAACTCCAACGCCTTTGGGTGGTATGACTGGTTTCCACATGCAAACTGAAGATAGAACAATGAAAAGTGTTAATGACCAACCATCTGGGAATCTGCCATTTTTAAAACCTGATGATATTCAGTACTTTGATAAACTTTTGGTAAGTGATAATAGCAGAACTGAAATACCATTTTTTATTTAGGACTTACAAATCACAGTATCTTAATCTAACTGCATTTTCTTTTTTTTTTTGCTGTTAGGTTGATGTTGATGAATCAACACTTAGTCCAGAAGAGCAAAAAGAGAGAAAAATAATGAAGCTTCTTTTAAAAATTAAGAATGGAACACCTCCAATGAGAAAGGTAAGTACTAGTTCATTACATCATGTTCACTATAGTTTTATGTTTAGAAATTTATAATTAATCTCTTCATCTTTACCATGGGCATAGTGTAAGGGAAAGAAAGGTGTAGTATGAAGGATTTAATTCTTTTAATCAAACAGCTTTATGCTAATACAGATGCTGAAAAAATGAGATTCTCCTTTTTGTTCTCCGGGCCTTTTTATAAATTTTTTTTTTAAGTTTATTTATTTTGAGAGATTCAGAGATCTGCAAGAGCGCTAGCCAGGGAGGGGCAGAGAGAAAGGGAGAGAGAGAATTTCAAGCAGGCTCCATCTTAGAAACTGTGAGATCATGACCTGAAGCAAAATCAAGAGTCCGATGTGACTGAGCCACTCAGACGCCCCTGTAACTTCAGAGTAATTTGATGGGAATGCACTTACGCTAATGTGTAAGATGTCTGTGAAGTTTATACTAAAAATATTAAGGTAAAGAAAATCATGGAGTAATTAGTTCTTTCAGAATGCTTAATTATAAGGG
The DNA here is from genome assembly GCF_022837055.1 of Prionailurus viverrinus. Taxonomy (NCBI): domain Eukaryota; kingdom Metazoa; phylum Chordata; class Mammalia; order Carnivora; family Felidae; genus Prionailurus; species Prionailurus viverrinus. Next base: position 33,052,969 of record NC_062568.1, read on the forward strand.
AATATACCTTCTACTCTTTTTTTTCCCCCCAGGCTGCATTGCGTCAGATTACTGATAAAGCTCGTGAATTTGGAGCTGGTCCTTTGTTTAATCAGATTCTTCCTCTTCTGATGTCTCCTACACTTGAGGATCAAGAGCGTCATTTACTTGTGAAAGTTATTGATCGAATATTATACAAACTTGATGACTTAGTTCGACCATATGTGCACAAGGTGTGTTGTTCTAATTAGTGTTTCTAGTAGTTGGATAATTTTTAATATAAAAACAACTAATGGATTTCTTAAGTCACTTATTATTTGTGAAATTTAAAAAATTCTTAAAAGGTAATAGCTGATGCATGCATTCACAACAAAAAAGGGAAATTTTACCCCCTGTAAGACACTCCACAGAGTTAACCAATATTATATTTATATGTCCTCTTAGACCTTTTTCTTTGCACAAGTATATATCACACGTATACAAATGTATGTGTGTAGATATTGAAGGAACTTTTTGTCATCTTGACTAAAATGGTTTCATATTATTCATACTTTTTCATTTATTTTTATTGGTATTATGTTAGGGTAAGAAAAGATACATGTCTGTAGCATGCCATTTGGTGTTAAGGACCCATCTTTTTGCTGGTGGTAATAATGGCTTAGAATTGTTAAGTGAAGATCAGTGTAGGTTTTTTTTTTAATGAATTTTAAATTTTCTAATGTTTGGTTTTGAGAGAGAGAGAGAGAGAGTAAGTGGGGGAGGGCAAAGAGAGAGGGAGACACAGAATATGAAGCAGGTTCCAGGCCCTGAGCTGTCAGCACAGAGCCCGATGTGGGGCTTGAACCCACGAGACATGAGATCATGACCTGAGCCAAAGTCGGATGCTTAACCGACTGAGCCACCCAGGCACTCCAGAAGTTGTTATTTTTTTAAATATTGAATATTTGTTACTCTGTGATGAACAGTTCTCCCCAGTTTGTTTTTTTTTTATAAATTTTTTTTCAACGTTTTTTATTTATTTTTGGGACAGAGAGAGACGGAGCATGAACGGGGGAGGGGCAGAGAGAGAGGGAGACACAGAATCGGAAACAGGCTCCAGGCTCTGAGCCATCAGCCCAGAGCCCGACGCGGGGCTCGAACTCACGGACCGCGAGATCGTGACCTGGCTGAAGTCGGACGCTTAACCGACTGCGCCACCCAGGCGCCCCCAGTTCTCCCCAGTTTTTATATGGGGTTTGAAATTGTGTAATTAAAATTTTTAATTGTCCCTTGTTACAAAGTCCCGGTAATTATAAATTTCCTAGCCAAATATGTTTTGTATGTTTGTGTGTATAAATTACATAAATGACCTATAATAAAATTTTTTCAATATGTATTTAATTTTCTTACACGAGTATGGCATTAGTAATTGGTGTGAAAGTGTAGCTCTTTTTCTTTTTCAGATCCTTGTGGTCATTGAACCATTGCTAATTGATGAAGATTACTATGCTAGAGTGGAAGGTCGAGAGATTATTTCTAATTTGGCAAAGGTAATTTACATTATATTTCTAGAGAAGAAAGTTTTGTATCCATTGATGGGATTATTTGATTATAGAAGGAAAGCGTTGAGGGTTAATGTTATCAGCTGATGAGTGTCCTTCTTGACTTTTTAGGCTGCTGGTCTGGCTACTATGATCTCTACCATGAGACCTGATATAGATAACATGGATGAGTATGTTCGTAACACAACAGCTAGAGCTTTTGCTGTTGTAGCCTCTGCCCTGGGCATTCCTTCATTGTTGCCCTTCTTAAAAGCTGTGTGTAAAAGTAAGAAGTCCTGGCAAGCGAGACACACTGGTATTAAGATTGTACAGCAGATAGCTATTCTTATGGGCTGTGCCATCTTGCCACATCTCAGAAGTTTAGTTGAAATCATTGAGCATGGTAAGTTGTGATATAACTTCGTCTCTTCAAAAATTATTTTTACTTATTAAAAAAGTTTTTTTTTAATGTTTATATTTGAGAGAGAGAGAGAGAGAGAGTGAGTTTGAGCAGGGGAGGGGCAGAGAGACGGAGACAGAATCTGAAACAGGTTCCAGACTCTGAGCTGCCAGCATAGAGCCCGATGCAGGGCTTGAACTCAAGATGAGCAGTGAGGTCATAACCTGAGCCAAAGTCAGATGCTTAACCGACTGAACCACCCAGGGGCCCCATTACTTCATCTTTTGTAAAATAGGTGTCCTGAAATTTGGGCTACTGATTTGGAGAGATAAATGGAAGGGTTCTACCTACAAAAACCCCACATAATTTGTGATGGGGTTTATTACGTTATCTGCTAATAGGCTTTGGTTCATATTGGCTTTTGTCTAATTTTGTCTAGTGTGAACAGATTCTTCATTTTGACTAAATAATGAGCTTGTGAAAATTAAGTAATGTTGTCACTTAGTTACAACCTGTGTTTGGTTTTTTCTAGGTCTTGTGGATGAGCAACAGAAAGTTCGGACCATTAGTGCTTTGGCCATTGCTGCCTTGGCTGAAGCAGCAACTCCTTATGGTATCGAATCTTTTGATTCTGTGTTAAAGCCTCTATGGAAGGGTATCCGTCAACACAGAGGAAAGGTAGGTTTGGTTCACCAGATAGATTTTATTTTTCTTTTCATTTCCACTCATTGAAGTTAAGGCAATTAAATCTGACTTACTAAGTATACTTTTTTTTTTTTAACTTTAAAATAGGGTCTGGCTGCTTTCTTAAAGGCTATTGGCTATCTTATTCCTCTTATGGATGCAGAATATGCCAACTACTATACTAGAGAAGTGATGTTAATCCTTATTCGAGAATTTCAGTCACCTGATGAGGAAATGAAGAAAATTGTGCTGAAGGTAAGTATTCCAAATTGTTGTCACGGATTGGTTCACGTAAATTGGGTGTGTTTCATGGTTCAGAGAATGTTAAAGCCCAAAACTATTTAACTATTGTTAAACCAAGACTGTATTTACTACTATTTTTTAACCTTTTAGGTGGTAAAGCAGTGTTGTGGAACAGATGGTGTAGAAGCAAACTACATTAAAACAGAGATTCTTCCTCCTTTTTTTAAACACTTCTGGCAACACAGAATGGCTTTGGATAGAAGAAATTACCGACAGGTAAACTTTCATTGTAAAAAATATGTTATCTTTTTTTTTTTTTTTTTTTTTGGAGAGTGAGCATGAGTTGGGGAGGGGCAGAGGAAAAGGAAGAGAGAATCTTAAGCAGGTTCCACACCCAGCGCAGAGCCCACCATGGGGTTTAAGGGGCTCTATCTCAGGAACGTGAGGTCATGACCTGAGCCAAAATCAAGAGTCAGACACTTAACTGAGCCACTCAGGCCCCCCCGTAAAACATATTTTCAAAGGGTGCCTGGCTGGCTCAGTTGGTAGAGCATATGACTCTTGATCTCAGGGTTGTGAGTTGAAGCTTCATATTGGTCATGGAACCTACTGAAGAAAATATTTTTAAATAATCTTTTCAACTAATTCTTTAGTTAATTTGAATGAATATTAAACATTGTTTTTGCGCTGGTCTCAAAATACGTGCTTGATTATAAAAGGAGATGTATTTAGTCAGCTAATTAACTTCCATTTTGATTTTGCATTCTAGGATAAATACTCAACTATGAATTAATGTCTTTGTCTAGTTAAAAGAAATACTTAATCTGGGCTAGGTGAAACATGAGTACAATCTTAAATCATTTTGACTTACTCTCATATTTATGTTTTTTGGGTTACCTTTCTCTTAAAAGTTTTTGAAACCGGAATTAACTGTTCTCAGCCTATTTGCTGGCTTGGATAATACCTAAAAGGTTTCTTTCCTCCTGTCTTTAGTTAGTTGATACTACTGTGGAATTGGCAAACAAAGTAGGTGCGGCAGAAATTATTTCCAGGATTGTGGATGATCTGAAGGATGAAGCTGAACAGTACAGAAAAATGGTGATGGAGACAATTGAGAAAATTATGGGCAACTTGGGAGCAGCAGATATTGATCATAAACTTGAAGAACAGTTGATTGATGGTATTCTTTATGCTTTCCAAGAACAGACTACAGAGGTAATGATACAGATTATTACAACAAATTGCTGCTGACCTTCATATTTGTAAAACACATTACTTTTCAACCAAATAATTATCACTGAAAAGTAATTGAATTTGAAATTTTAAAAATGCTCATGTTCTCATTTCAGTTGTCTATGATTTAAATTTTTTAGATTTGATTTTGTTAAATTAATATTAGTATATTTAAAATTTGTTTTAATGTTTTATTTTTTTGAGAGAGAGAGAGAGAAAGTACAAGTAGAGAAGGGGCAGAGAGAGAGAGGGAGACACAGAATCTGAAGCAGGCTCCAGGCTCTGAGTTATCAGCACAGAGCCCAACACAGGGCCTGATCCCACGAACCATGAGGTCATGACCTGAACCGAAGTCGGACGCTGAACCGACTGAGCCACCCAGGCACCTCTGAATATTAGTATATTTAAACTATTCGGGCACAAACTGAATTGTAGTCTCAATGAATGTAGTTTTTAAATTTAACGTAGCTTTTCTTTTTTTAGGACTCTGTAATGTTGAATGGCTTTGGCACAGTGGTCAATGCTCTTGGCAAACGAGTCAAACCTTACTTGCCTCAGATCTGTGGTACAGTTTTGTGGCGTTTAAATAACAAATCAGCAAAAGTTAGGCAACAGGCAGCTGACTTGATTTCTCGAACTGCTGTTGTCATGAAGACTTGTCAAGAGGTAAACTTTTCTATCAGATTCTTATTTTCCCACCAAATAGTTCCATGTGAATAGTAACATTTTAACTTTTTTTTTTTTAATTATTACAGGAAAAATTGATGGGGCACTTGGGTGTTGTTTTGTATGAGTATTTGGGTGAAGAGTACCCTGAAGTATTGGGCAGCATTCTTGGAGCATTGAAGGCCATTGTAAATGTAATAGGTATGGAATTTGCTGGTCATGAAAGAATTTTTTTATTTTGTTTTTTTGTTTGTTTTTTTGAAAGTAAGATACAGAATCACATTTAGGAGTTGAGTAATGATTTCTGATACATGGTTTTAAGCACTTCAAAATCATAGTTAAGTCAGGATGTCACGAAAGTTGTTTCCTAAAACTCATTTATATTGTACTTTAAACAGAGAAAAGAGGGCAAGTTTAGGACCTGTAAAGAGAGGTGAGAATAGTTACCAACTCAAAAAACTTTGAAGTCATGGAATAGAGAATCCTAATAAAAACAGTGTCTCACCTGAAACGTATTTGAAGGGTGTGAGGAAACAATGCTGAAGTTTTAGTTTTAGGAGACGAAGTATTGTATATTTCTTTACCCTTGAATTAATAAATGATTATGGCAGGTTTTTCTGTTTGCTGTCATGTTTCAGGAACATAACCAGAGAGAAAAGTGGATTTATCAAGTTGTCTCATTTTTATTTATATCCAATTCTTTATCCATTCAGTTTTCTAACCCAAAGCAAAACACAAGTACATTACAAATGTCCCCTTGGCATACGTATGGAGAGCAAAGCTTTCATTATTTAAGAAAATTATGATGTAGCAAACAAATGGTCTCTTCTCTTTAATCTTTACTGTAGTTGAACATGACTTCTGCAAAAATAACTTCTGTATGGTTAAGAAGAGCCAAAATAACCTAGCAGGAGGTCAGAATAGCTGACTGATAGCCACTGTTTTTCTCATTTTAGTAAGGGGTTTTTATGCAGTATAGGAGATCTTTGAACCATTGCATTGACATGTAATCCCCAATTTAGCCCTGTCTTCTATACTTGAAGATAGCTACTTGCCAAAAATCAGTTTCTTGGCCACTTAAGGGGCTCTGGTTTGCAGGGAGTTGTAAACCATATTGTTGGTCAGGGAAACATGGGAAAAGCAATGGAGAGAGAATCAGAACAAGCAGTTCTAGTTAGAGCAAGAGCCCCTGCCAGCTGCCTCCTTTTTTCTCTCTTCATAGGTGTAAATACCATCCAAGTATGCCCTGCATTGCAGGGAGACTGGAGATCTGTTTGTTTTGCAGTTAAAGGGTAAGGGGGCCCTTTCTGGAAAATTTTGCTTTAATTTACATGTCTGCCTCTGGCTTATATTGTTGTGTATGGCCGGAACATAAACTGTCCCCATATTTAAATATGAGTGTACAAATACATTTCAGAACCAAATAAAACTCTTCTGTTGTTGAGTATCCATCATTTTTTAAATCACTTCACTAATTTCTTTTCATTTCTATGCATAATCAGAAGTTGTTAATAAAAAGTTAAAAACAATTCTGAGTCTGGTCAGAATATGGGGCTTTTTCTTTCCATAGGCAGCTGTAAGTTTATATTTATGCCTAGTCATCTATATTACATTGCTAAGTAAAAGGTAAAATGAACAAGTTATAGTTCAAATGTTTATTGATAGTGTGTTGACTTCTATTAAATAGGTATGCATAAGATGACCCCACCAATTAAAGATCTCCTGCCTAGACTCACCCCCATCTTAAAGAACAGGCATGAAAAAGTACAAGAGAATTGTATTGATCTTGTTGGACGTATTGCTGACAGGTAAGCAGATTGCCTAAACATTTTTATGAACAGTATCGGTTTTTACGTTTAGCTACTTTTTTATTCACTTTGCAAATATGCTTAATGTTGCTAATACAAACATATGGTAAGACTATCCAGTGAAATGTTCTGTGAAATTTCAATTTGAGATGGTGATTAGAGGTGGCAATATAATTTTTAAGATTACTGCTTAAACTGAGTAGATAGTCATGTTTTGAGAACTGAATTTGCAAGTTTACCTTCTAAAATTTCTTATTATCAGAATTAACTTTTTTCTTTTTAAATTAGGGGAGCTGAGTATGTGTCTGCGAGAGAATGGATGAGGATTTGTTTTGAGCTTCTGGAGCTCTTAAAAGCTCACAAAAAAGCTATTCGTAGAGCCACAGTCAACACATTTGGTTACATTGCAAAGGCCATTGGGTGAGTATTACTTACTTCTATGTATGTATTTTTAATTTTGTAATAAAACCACTGTGTTGAAAAATGCTTTTATTTCTGTAGTAATCTCTAAAAGTGTGGTGTGAATAATGCAGGTGAGAAAGCATATCGTTTAACACTGACCTCCAGTTTTTGAAATGTTTTCTTAAATTTTAAATTGAATTAAAACGTATGGAGAGTTTTAAAATTTATTTTAATCACACCTCAGGTATTTTCAGAAAGGAAAACAGTACCATCTTTAGAATAATTTCAGATTTTAGCTGGTCCCTTTCAGGTATTGTTTAAAATATTAAGGGCAGTTCTTAATAAAACAATGAGCATAATTCAGGTCTCATGTTAATACTTTGTGTTTTTAAAATATTTTTCTAAAGCGAATCCACAGACAACTGAAATTATAACTAGTAGATAATTTGTGGTTATTTGCTCATCTCATCAGAACCAAACTAGAAGAAGTAGTCATTGTACAAAATGAGATACATGTGGTTTAATAACAAAATATTTTTAAGCAATACAACATAATAAAACCCAGATTAATTAGAGTCTCCTCACCCCCTCCCTGTCTTTTGGTAGCAGTAGTAGAATAATTTATTTCAGCGGTGGTATAGTTAAGACTTTTGCAATGAATAGCTTTTGTGCTTTTTTAGCTTCAGTGTCTGTGGTGAAATAAATGCTTAGTGAATAGATGTTACAAAGGTGTGTGGGCGGGAAGGCAAGAAAAGAAAGGTAGATTATGTATTGAGGCATGAGAGACCACAGTTTGGATACTACTGCCTAGCTCTGGTGGCCATGTTTTGACCAGTCTAGAATTGTTCAGTCTAAAACTTCTTTATATTTTTGAAGTTCACTAAAGACCAAAAATTACATTTGAAAATTACTAACCATTTGAATTTTTTTCTTCAACATATATTTTAATTTGATGAAGTTTTTAAGTAGAAATAAGTACCAGTGCTAAGTGACATTATTGTATTTAATCATATAATTACAAAGTTGCCAATAATTATTTACCATAAAGTTTTATTCCTTTACGTTTTTTTCTTTCCAAAATTTGACTTACAATCTGACAGATTGCTGACACATTTATTTTTTTCAGTCCTCATGATGTATTGGCTACACTCTTAAACAACCTCAAAGTTCAGGAAAGGCAGAACAGAGTTTGTACCACTGTAGCAATAGCTATTGTTGCCGAAACGTGTTCACCCTTCACAGTACTACCTGCCTTAATGAATGAATACAGAGTTCCTGAGCTGAATGTCCAAAATGGAGTCTTAAAATCACTTTCCTTCTTGTTTGAATATATTGGTGAAATGGGAAAGGACTACATTTATGCTGTAACACCGTTACTTGAAGATGCTTTAATGGATAGGTAAGTGACCTGAATTAAATGCAAGAAAGAAATAGTTATGATTCTTCCTGTATTTTAGAACTTACTGAAATAATTATTATGTGACCTATTTGTTAGTGATGCAGTTAAAGAAGGGGGAATATGAGACTGAACTTTTATGGAAGTGAACATGACCATTCTCTCCAAATAACATGTATGCTATAGTGGATCCCCAAATTTTCTTTTTTAGGTGCTCCCTCCCCTTTTAAGCCCCCCCTTTCATATCTTTAGACTAAATACATTTTGAAAAGCAGTGATTGGTAAACTTTTGTTTTAAAAATTAATTGAAGTCATGGGGTGCAGGGGTAGTTCAGTTGGTTGAGCATCCAACTCTTGATTTCAGCTCAAGTCATGATCCCAGGATCATGTGATGATCAAACTGCAAATCCACGCTTAGCGTGGTGCCTGCTCGGGATTCTCTCTCCCCTTGCTCCTCTTCCCCAGGTGTGTACTCTCTCTCTAAAATAAAGGACAAGGAAAGAAATTAATTAAAGTCAAATATAGTTGGAGGAAATGATGAGCATGAGCTTATTGGTGTGGCAAAGAGACCTGATCTATTTAGCTTTTTATTAGTGCATGCGAAGCAAAGATTATTATTAGGCTTTGTAACTACTGAACATAGTTATATTATTCCCATTTTAGGCCCCCAGTTATTCATACATTGACCACTGATACAGGACTGCTTGAGTTATTTGATAGATTCCTGATACCTTTAACTATCTGGACCGACATACAGCTTTAAACACCAAAGTAATTCATGTAAAGAAAGGTTCAGGGTCCAGGTAGTAAGGGAAGGGGTGCTTGGGTAGCTCAGTCACTTGAACATCTGATTTTTGTTCTTTGGCTCAGTCCATGATCTCTCGGGTTCATGAGTTCAAGCCCCATGTCGGGCTCTGTACTGACAGCTCAGAGCGTGCTTGGGATTCTCTCTCTACTTCCCCCTCCCCTTTCTCTTTCTCAAAATAAATAAACAAAAAAGTCCCAAGTTGTAAGGGAAATGACTGTTTTAGCTCTTTATTTTTCAAGAAAGATAAGGTATCCAAACTAGAAACAATTCAATTAGTTTTGTGTACACATTAAAGTTACTTATTCATGACGTTCCAAAAGGGAGGCTTAACAGGATCAACAAGTTACCAACAAGGTATAAATGCATGCAAGACATAGAGACAGACTAAGAATCAGGTTCTGTAAAAGTCTAGCCACCTGGGGCCCAGTAAATCAGAAGCATATTGTTCCATATTCCTCAGTGAGGTGTGCCTGACCATCAGAGTGCAGCCATCAAAGTATGTGACCTGCAGTTAAAATTTATATTCTATGTACTATTTTTTTCTTAAATTTTTTAAATGTTTATTTACTTTTGAGAGACAAAGCATGAGTGGGGGAGGGGCAAGGAGAGGCTGCCTGCTGAAGCAGGCTCCAGGCTCTGGAGCCCAACACAGGGCACGAACCCATGAACTGGGAGATCCTGACCTGATCCGAAGTTGGCCACTAAACTGACTGAGCCACCCACGCACCCCTCTGTGTACTATTAAGTTGAGGTGTAACTTGTCAAAAACTTCCAAATGAAAAGAAACAAATACCTTTGGGAAATTGATTAATGAGGAGTGCTGCTTTACTATAAAGTGTACTTGATTAAGTGTTGTTATAGTAAGTAAGAAATCAGGATGCTAGCAAGTTCAGTGTTTTTTCTTCTATCTTTAAGGTGTTGTTACCTTTGAGGGCAAAGTGTATGAACTTGTTGTTTATACTCATCACCAACTTATCTGATGTTTTTCCCAGCTGAGTCACTGTAGAATAAATAACTCCATGATTTGTCATAAATTCAGTTAACATGGGAGATGATAGAATTCTTTGTTGGTTTGAAAAAATTTTTGGTCCTTCTCCCCAAATTGCATTTTTGAATGAAACTTAAAATTTACAAGGGAAGGGTTTTAATTTAAATTTAGCTGTCTCTTATATAGCAGTGTTGAATCACTTTTCAAGTCTATTAAATTGATAAGAGTTTAAAATGAGATTACTGTTATTCATATCTAAGAGTCATGTATCCCCTCTTTAGTAGCATACTGAAAGTGCACTGCACAGGGCTCTCTTGCTCATATTCCTTTCAAAGGTTAATTGGGAATTATTTATTTTTGAGCCACAGTGAACTTTGTGTCATTAAAGTAAAAATTCTCAAGGGGAATCCTGAATCTGATACAGAATGTTGTATATTCTAAAGGCATTTTATATCAGGTACATAAAGTATGAGATGTTTGCATTTGTTCCCTGCACCGAATTTGTAATTTAGTTTCTAATTAGGACAGGTAAGTGTTTCCTGTAAAACTAAGACCATTTTAACAAGAGGGTTTTTCTTTTTCCACCTGCTACAGGGACCTTGTACACAGACAGACGGCTAGTGCAGTGGTGCAACACATGTCACTTGGGGTTTATGGATTTGGTTGTGAAGATTCACTGAATCATTTGTTGAACTATGTATGGCCCAATGTGTTTGAGACATCGCCCCATGTAATTCAAGCAGTTATGGGAGCCCTGGAGGGCCTGAGAGTTGCTATTGGACCATGTAGAATGTTACAGTATTGTTTACAGGTAAGGTTAAGATTTTTAAAAGGTTACTCCATGAAAAAAAAAATTTAGTTGAATTAAGTCACTGTTCTTAATTATGAGTAGGCTGGTTTGTACCATATGGGAAAACAGTTGTGGGGGGAGAAGAGATTAGATTTTGTCTTAGCTTGTTGCAATTTTGTGCCTTTGTCAGTTTTTTTTCTCTTAAAGAGAAATGTTTGGAATCCCGTCTTTATGGTTTGTTGGTTAGTTGTGCTATGGTTATATATGTTACTGAAAATTGAAATAATATAACCTTCTAATTACTCTAGGGTTTGTTTCACCCGGCCCGGAAAGTCAGAGACGTGTATTGGAAAATTTACAACTCCATCTACATTGGTTCACAGGATGCTCTCATAGCACATTACCCAAGAATCTACAATGATGATAAGAACACCTATATTCGTTATGAACTTGACTATATCTTATAACTTTATTGTTTATTTTGTGTTTAATGCACAGCTGTTTCACCTCTTAAACTTGCTTCGATTTGGTGATGTAAACTTTTAAACATTGCAGATCAGTGTAGAACTGGTCATAGAGGAAGAGCTAGAAATCCAGTAGCATGATTTTTAAATAACCTGTCTTTGTTTTTGATGTTAAACAGTAAATGCCAGTAGTGACCAAGAACACAGCGATTACACACACTATACTGGAGGGATTTCATTTTTAATTCATCTTTATGAAAATTTAGAATTCATTCCTTGTGTTTAAAGGGAATGTTTAATTGAGAAATAAACATTTGTGTACAAAATGCTAACTTGTGTGTGTTTTTTGAACATGACTTGTAAAATGCGGAACTTTGATAAAGTATTGGTTTGTGTAGAGTAAGTGGCTTAATTTTATTTTCTGTTACCTGGTTTATAGAAAGTAGTTAGCAGAATATAAACTATATAAAGTGATGGCATCTTTGTCCAATTCCATTGTTCTGTTGATAATGACATCAAGAAGAGTAGTAGCTTTGGGGGTTGTTCACCTCAAACTAGCACAACTGTTCTATCACCATAGAGAATATAGCATCTTTGCTAACCTGTATTGAGTAATAATATTTTGCACTTACATAGCGCCTTTCATCTCTTGATTTCTCAAAATGCTTTATGAACATGTTTAGGAGAAATGATTTAAGTCATATCTAACTCTTGAGTCTGTGTTTAGAAAGTGGGTAAGGTATCTACTTTGAAACTGCTTTCTACTTAAGTATTGCTAATAGAATAAGACAATCTTTGGGCTCTTTCCCATGTCATAAGCCAGTACTCAACAATGTATTCAGTAAATACTTGTTGAACACTTAAACTGTATACCAGCCACTGTGCTTAGTGTAGGGGATGCAAAGGTGCTTTTGACCTGCCCCTTGCCCTTAAGAAATGCAGTATAATGGAAAAGGGGAGACACATCTAGTTGTGTATTACGTACTGTGTTATTACACAATTGCAGCAGCTAAAATGTCTAGGTTTGCTTAGATCTATAGATGTTAAGCATAAGTTGGAACACCATTTAATTTTAGAGGAACTAAGAATTAAGGTAGTGCTTACCATATTTTGGCAACTACTTTAAATATATTTTCAGCTTTTCCCAGAAATCCGACCAAAAATTTCTTCATTTTAGTACTTTGACTACCCATAGCAGTTTTGCCTCCTTATTTTAGTACTTTGGTGAACTCGAATGGGAAATGAGATTCTGTAGCAGAGTATGCATGGGATGGCTCTGCTACTTTAAGTAAAACTGTTACACTGTGACTAAGGAGTTTGTGCCTCCAACTGTTAACACTTAGTGCTTCCTGTGTTGGAGGCTTACATGACAGTTTGTAATTGGCTGACTTTTACAAAATGAATACTGAGCAGTAAAGGACTCTTCAGGCAGAAGTTGTAACTCCTTATTGTTCCTTGTGTAACATTGTGACAACATGTCAGCGTCCTAGAACACAATTTTCCAGATCATCTTTTTATTCTTTGAAGTTTTTGTAACAGTAGCCCCCATTATAACTTTACATCTTACTATTCCTTGTAGTTTATGTCAAATGACCTTCAGTAATTTCTAATCATGAAAATTGCAGAAAATGGTTTCGAAGCCAGAATTTGGTTTTAAACTGGTCTTGGAAAAATTTAGTTGTATTTTCACCTCAAGAAGTTGGGTAACTTCAATTTTCTTGGGCCCTTCCTGTTTATGGAAAACATACCTGCTTTGTAGTGGCAAAATGGAGCAAAAGAGACCGCTTTATATGACTTTTACTGATGCAAATCTTTTGAAGGCAGGTGAGGGAAATACAGCTATGACCTTAAAGGATGGGACCAAATAGAGGCTCATAGGTGTTTGGATAATTTTATATGCTTATTGAATAAGGAAAGCATTTTGTGATACACTCATGTGAAAGACGCTATGTGAAGTTTTAACTCGTTCAAAGACTTTCTCACTTTCTTTTGGTGTTTCTTAAAGCCAAACTTAAGCAGGAAGAAAATGTTCTTAAGGGATGACAGTGGGTGGGTTTTTCTGTGGGCTTTTGTTGGTTTTTCTGTGGGCCCTCTAATGGAATTGATCTCTTTGGCTGTTCAATTTTTTCATATTGTATTTTTAAAATTTGTTGTACGGTGCCCTGTGAGCATCAAGTACCACCAGATGAATAAAACTTATTATATCTAAAGTCTTAGACCAGTTTTTAATCTTAGTTGACTATCGTTGTTGCACTACAGTGTTGTGGTTGTGCCATTTAAATAATATTGCTCTTTGGGTGGTTTTCCAGAAAAGGGAACTTCAAGGGGCGCCTGGGTGGCGCAGTCGGTTGAGCGTCCGACTTCAGCCAGGTCACGATCTTGTGGTCCGTGAGTTCGAGCCCCGCGTCAGGCTCTGGGCTGATGGCTCAGAGCCTGGAGCCTGTTTCCCATTCTGTGTCTCCCTCTCTCTCTGCCCCTCCCCCGTTCATGCTCTGTCTCTCTCTGTCCCAAAAATAAACGTTGAAAAAAAATTTAAAAAAAAAAAAAAAAAAAAAGAAAAGGGAACTTCATAATGAAAAATCAAGAACTTTTTCTTTAAATTAAGAAACGGAAAACAATAGTGCTGCCCTATCTATGGGTTTAATTGCTTGACTCTTTGGTTTCTAGTGCTTCTTAAATCCCTTAGGTTAAAGGAAATAGAAACTACAGCTATTACAATTTTTCAGTTTTGGCATACTGACATTTTCGGTCAGATAACCTTTTCGTTGTAGGGATCCTGTCCTGACAGATGCCAGTAGCACCCACCCCAGTTGTGACAACTAAAAATGCCTCCAGATCATGCCTCGTGTCCCTTGCAGGGCAAGATTTCCCTAGGTTGAGAACCATTCAGACTTGTTTAAACAGGATTCGTGTGATAAAATTAAAGCATGATGTATAAAGCATTTTCATTTTGGGCAGCATTTGCCTAGGAAGTGACTAGAAATACTATTTCACAAATACTTAAACACCTACCTTGGGTTAAGTGCCACACCGGTGTTGGGGAAAGCAAGATGAAAGCATGTAAGATGCCAACTGACCTCAGGTCCTCAGAGCAGCTTGTGGTCCAGGTGGAGCCAAGTGTGGAGTGCAGGGGCAAGAGTGCCAGTGGCTCAGTGTTCTACTTGGAATGCAGTTGTTCAAGGCCCAGCTTGTCACCTGTTGGGAGGAAGAGGCCAGGCAGGGAATGGAGCCTTTCCCCTTTTTAAAAGAGATATGGATATGAAGCCATAGATTTTAAGGTGATATGATAGAGAATTTAGATTTGCAAGGCAGTCAAGTTTTACAGGCAGGAGGGAGTAAGTAAACTATAGGGAGTGTAGGTCAGCGACATTTCTAGTGTTCATTCTAGGAAAACTTAAAAATTCTTAATAGTTTATTTTATAATCTAAAGAGACTATGAAAGAATATGCTTCTGTATCATGTTGGACATAAGCTTTTTTTTTTTTTTAATGGCCTAATACATTTTTTTTTGGAAGGAGATTTGTAATAAGTTAGTGAATGAGAAACTGAAGGAGATCTATAGTCTGAAGTCTTACCCTGGAATACGTTTGTCCTGGGCCAGAAACTCACAAATAGGAAAAATTGTTCATTGTTTCTGTGTCTAACTGTGCTCTAAACTTTAAAATTTCAAATATTGAGAAAAGTTGGAAGAGTGGTACAATGAACACCTGTCAGTGTATCCTCCACCGAACTCCAGCAATTAAACTTTTGCTAAATTACTCTATTTTTTTTAAATAGTGTATTTTTAGGAAAGTTTTCTGTCAGTGTTACTATAGAAAAATTTGGAACTATAAAACAAAAGGGGGCTGATGAACAAGAGAAAACAGATAACTGAGTTTCTTGTGGAAAGAGGTGGAAGTCAGGACGCAGATGGATTTTCTTGGACAGGAAGAGAACATCTTTCCCTGGGTCCATAAAGAAGACAGTGTGGTGGAATGTAGTCATGAAAAATTGCCCAAGGCCTATCAAAGCAAAATTTAAACAGTTTTACTGCTACTTCACAATTAGACTTAAATGAGGAAAATGAAACGAATAAAAAATTCAAAACACTTGAAAACCTGGTGACGTTTAGCCACTGGGATCTATAGTAGGTTACATATATAATAGGCAAGTGCATACTCAGCATAATTTTTTTTTTTTCAACGTTTATTTATTTTTGGGACAGAGAGAGACAGAGCATGAACGGGGGAGGGGCAGAGAGAGAGGGAGACACAGGATCGGAAACAGGCTCCAGGCTCTGAGCCATCAGCCCAGAGCCTGACGCGGGGCTCGAACTCCCGGACCGGGAGATCGTGACCTGGCTGAAGTCGGACGCTTAACCGACTGCGCCGCCCAGGCGCCCCACATACTCAGCATAATTTTGATCACCAAATGTAATTACACATTTGGGAGGAAAATCAGCTAGCACTAACAGGATCACCAAGGAAGAACTGTTCATGTGCTTAAATATCTAGGGCATCACTATTCAAAAGTGCAGTTTGGAGATTAGCAGCATGGTGTCACTTGGGAGTTTCCTTAGGCTTCACCACAAACCCACTGAATGAGCATCTACATTTTAGTAAGATCCTCAGGTGATTTATACATTCATTTAAGTTTGAGAAGTGATCGTCTAGGAGACCACTCCATTCCCAGTGTAGTAAGGATATGGTTAATAAGAGATGGAAATACCCATTGAGGTATGGAAGTAAGTGGGCCTTATGACACACAAGAGGTCGTCAGGATACTCTCAGGATGGTACATTACTGAGACCTAGGTGAAATCAAAAGGGAAGGAACAAAAGGAGAAATTTTGTTTTTGTGTAAAATCAATTGCTTTTTAAAATAATAAGCCTGTGCTGAGGACTAAAAACGGGTCCCCTAAGACTCATATGTTGAAACTAATCCCTAATGGGATGGTATTAGGAGATGGAACCTTTGGGAAGTGATTAGGTCCTAGGGTTGGAGCCCTTGTGAATGGGATTGGTGAGAGCTGACGCTTTCTCTCTACCCTCTGCCTTGTCAGGAAAAGATGGCCACCTTTAACCAGGAAGCAGGCAGGCCTGCCCTCACCAGACACTGGATCTTGCTGGCTCCTTGATCTTGGACTTCTCAGGCTCCAAAACTGTGAGGAATGTTTGTTTAAGCCGCCCAGTCTAGGGTGTCTGTTACATTCTGCTATAGCAACCTGAACTAAGGCTGGTTAGGTCAATGCAGTTAACAAATATATATCCCCATTGCTTCTCCTCCTACTGACTAGTTGACACTGGTTGGAGAACTGTGGACCGAAGAGATGGAGGTCATTCTCTAGCGGCCAGTATGAGCTAGGCCAGAGCCACAGGGCTTATTAATAATCTTCTCCCTGGGGGCACCTGGGTGGCTCAGTTTGTTGAGCGTCCACTCTCGATTTCGGCTTGGGTCATGATCTCACAGGGTGTGGGTTTGAGCCCCATGTCAGGCTCTGCGCTGACAGTGTGGAGCCTGCTTGGGATTTCTCTCTCCCTCTCTCTGTGCCCCTCCCCCTGCTCGCACTCTTTCTCCCTCTCAAAATAAGTAAATAAAAAAAAAAAAAAGAATCCTCTCCCTGCCTTTACCATGTCCCAAGGGAGGAAGAGAAGAAGGAGTCAACAAAGTATAGGCTTACTAGTTGGCTCTGGAGTTTGTCATATCCAAGTAATAAATCCAAGTCCTAGATTCACACTTAGTGACTTTGTGACCTTGGGCAAGTTATTTGACCTCTGTCTGCTTCAGTTTCCTAATTTGTAGAAGAGGGATAATGGCACCTATTTTAATAATTGGTGGTCCTTGTGAAGATTAACTGAGATAATGCCTCTAAGGCAAAATGCTTAAGCATAGTGCTTAATAAATGCTGTTGATATATTGTTTTTATTATCATGAGGGAAGAGAGCTCGGTTGTGATTGCTGAAATCAGAGAGATTGGTAGGTGGCTTGAGAAGAAATACTTTGGAAACAAACTCTTGAGGACATAAGAAACTCATCAAGGATATAAGAGTGCCTGATAGTATTGCAGGGTATTCTCTAGTATTGCTTAACAGCCCAGGTAGATGGAGAAGGTACTGGGTTGGATTGGTCTGCAGGTGCAGCAGAAGTGAGAGGATTAGGAGGTTGGCCTGACTGCAGTTTAAGTCTTGAAAGTACAGATTTGCTGTTTAAATCTTCAAATTATTTGAGAAAGAACTGGTATCACTCAGCAGTTAGAAGAACACTCGTCAAATTTTATTTCTCTGGAGATAGGTGCATGATTCTGCCTCAACTACTTTCATGAGATATGCAGCCCAACATATTTTTATTTTCTTATGGGCAGTTTTACATTTTTGTCACATTGAATAATCTTGAACAAATGGCCTATTTGGCTTTTGAGTTTATGAAATCATACCTTTAAGGGGATTTGAGAAATGTATTCTCAAGTGTATAAACAGAGTATCTGCAACTTAAGTCACAAGGACTTTAGTAGTTGATTCGTTTGTTTGACATTTATCTATTTACTAAGTTTCAACTATTACTAAACCAGCTGCTATAAGTACAGTTGAAAAGGTCTTTCCCTGAAAGATAGTGGAGAAAATGTCTAAGTAACATTAATAGAGGAGATAATGCCAAAAGAAAGCTGCAGGTCAAGTTCCCAGTGAGTTCAGAGGACAGAGTTTCCTTCATGTTGGAGAAGGAGGAGAGTGTGTGGTTAGGAGGGAGCTTGAGGAAGGCGCATTTGAATTTAATTTTTGAGGAAAAGTTAGAGTTCAATGGTGTTGCAAGGGAAGGATGAAGAACATTGACAAAGTAGCAGAAGCTTAGGTTGTGTCTAAGAAAGTGTGGGTGGGTGGGCAGCCCTAATGATAATAAATGGTGGAAGATTGGATGTAGCCTCAAGAAAAGAGGTCCAAGTACGTGGTGTGTCTGTTCATATTGGAATCTCCACCACTAAGAAAAGTTCCACCCTTACTTGGAACCCAATACACCTTTATTGAACAAATGAATGAATGAAATATATATTGGCTTCAGTTTATGGAAAGCTTCCAAGGCCATTCTTTAAACTTTATAGGCATTGAGTAACCACTAATATTTCAGCATTCATTTATTCCATAAATATTTATTGAAGTTTTTAAAGTAGGGAAATATCATGAATTGAATCATGGTATGGGGGAGATTAATATCCCTAGGTTCATTTCCTTGATCCAAAGCATAGATTTATATAAGGAGTTTATCCAGCAACTGTTCTCAGGGCAGAATTAGTTCAAAGAAGACCCTTAGGCTGATTAAATCATTCCCCCCACCCAACACACTTCTTTTCCCTCCTTCGCTGTGACACTGTGGTTTTTGGTCATTGCCTCAACACTAGCCCACCACTGCAGAATATGGGCCAATTGTGGAAGGAATCAATACCAAGCTGGCTTTGTGTTCTTCAAATTACTTGCTTGTTAGTCTAGAAGTCTAATACTTTGGGGGCTCTGGAGGGTGTTAGAAAAATGATTATTTTATGTCACAAAGAGATCTAGAATATTCTGAATATTTCCGGGGGAAATGGTAAATAGCAAACCTTCCAAAGATCATGGCTAATTTGACTTGCAGATCGAGAGTCTTCCTGGACATTTTCCACACGAAGTGTTGGGATGGATGAGCTGTCAGTGTTGTTCATGGAGTGTGGCACTACAGCTCTCTGGCCAGCCACCCCACAAGATCATGTGTACATGTCATAACAAGGTAAGGAAACAGAAGTGGTTAATGCTCTGCAAATGTCAATGATATTTCTCTGTCTCCATCTGAAATTATACATGGATCCTACTTTTAATATTTCTCTTAGAGGAAAAAAAATCCTCTTTTTGCTCTAATAAGGAAAAGAAGTTTGTAATTAGATGCTAATTATATCATTCATCTCTGTTCAAGAAGTGTTACTAATGGAGGTCAAGTTATTTTAGTCCTTTAGATGCAGTTACTGAGTTCAGTCCTCAGCGATTTACCATGGCATACCTGAATTCTCTCTGTCCACTCAAGGGTTTCAAGCAACTGGGACTTCTAGGGGAAAAAACAGTGGCCTGAAAAGGGATGGATGCTAGCTGATTATTACTTAATATTACCTTGTATAAAAACTAAAAGGGCACAGGGGCACCTGGGTGGCTCAGTCAGTTGACCATCTGTTGATTTCAGCTCAGGTCATGATCCCAGGGTCGTGGAATTTAGCCCCACATTGGGCTCTGTGCTGAGTGTAGAGCCTGCTTAAGATTCTCTCTCTCTCTCTCTCTCTCTCTCTCTCTCTTTCTCTCTCTCTCTCTTTTTTCCTCCCTCCCTCTCTCTCTCTCTCTCTCTCTCCCCTTCTCTTCCTCCCCCTCTGCCCCTTTCCCCTGCTCACACTCTCTCTCCTTCTCTAAAATAAAAATAAAAATACATGCATACATAAAAGGGCACAAAGAAAAACCCTCTTTGAATGCAGTGCTGTTTTCTTGTGTGCTGAAATTTTTGTCTTGCTAGTTTTAGCAAAAATCACTTGATTAACAGGGGCCTAGCAGAGAGAAGACAATTGGAATCATTCCTGACTTTGGCAAGATCCTAAAACTGTGAGGTATGGGCAAATAAAGAATGTTGTCATGATTAGAACCTTGGTGTTCAAAAAGAAAAATTATGAAGCCTATATTCTTCAATGAGCCACTTAACAATGCCTTACATTTGATTAGTGCTTTATAATTTCCAAAACACTTTAGCATCTATTTGCTTGTTTGTTCCTCACAACAAACTTATGAGGTAGATTTATTGTGCCCATTGTACAGAGGAGAAAATTTAGGCTCAGTGAGGTTAAGTGGCAGTGTCATTATGTGAATCATGGCTGGTCTGACTCCAAGCTGATGCTCTTTTCTACTGATGCATCTGTTCAGTGTTATTTTTAACTATTGAAGTAAGTTTTGATCTTGTTGTTCAGGACTAACGAGAAATATAGTATGTCGTAATCTTTTTGTTTTTGGAGGGGTGTCATTTTCTTACCAAAATCCTTTAGGACTGATAAAGTCCAAGAAGTCACTAGGAGATCAGAAGAATGGAAAACCTTATAGAGTATAGAACTAAATGCATATTTAATGTTTGATAGAGGATGAACTGAAAGGAAAGAAAAAAATAATGGAAAACTTTGCCAAAAGGCTGTCCAAAGGGAAAACATATGACTCATTGAAAGATGAAGCACTACATGGAAATGAGCTAAATAATGGAGGTCTGTAAATGATTAATGCCTTGGTGCGTGTGTATTCCAACAAAGACAAAAAAGGCCTTCGTGAAGTGAAGCAATATGCCCAGCACTGAGGGAAAGTAGGGGAAATGAGCACTAAGTTTTAAGGATCTCCCACAGGTTGAATTTTCAAATGCCATGGATGATCACTGGGTTTCTTTTCACTTGGTATTTCTTTCTATTGTCTTGTGAACAGCAGCTCTGATGACGTGCAAATCTTTATGGCCTAATTAATGGCTCCCTTTCCCCATTCGGGTCTTAAGATAGCTAAGTTGAGTCCTAAGTTAGCTAGCAAAATATTTTATCTTTTGTGAATGGAATGCATGCAGAACACAGGACAATGGCTGGCATCTTAGTAGGATTTCCTGCTCAAATGGCCACCTCAGGAATTCCATTTGCCCTCCTTTGTCTTGACCTCTGGCCCAGCTACACTCTCAGGCAGTGAGATGAAGCGACTCCCAGCCAGCTGTTGTTCAGCACAGGAGGCGGCAACTGGGCTGCTGAGATTAAGCTCGGCACACAGTTCAGTTCCCCTCTTGCTGGGGCCTGAACTTGCCACTCTCTTCTGGGCCTCCCTGCCCTGGCACATACGGTTGCTGCTATCTGGTAAAGGCCTTTACTTCTTTCTTCATTCGGCTGGATCCTGCTCTTTGGGAATGGGCCCCTTTTACTTCATTTGGAACCCAAGGGTTAAGGTGCTGCATTGATGTGCTCCCCAGCACCTGGTGCCCACATGCCCCTTCTCGCTCTGTGTGAAAGTTGTCCGTTTGCTCATGTGTCTTCCCCAGTGGTCTGTGAAAGGCGTGAGCCCATGGATGGGGCCCAACACTTCTCTGCTGCTCAGTGCACGCGTGCCGAGGAACTCAGTGAGTGACAGCCCTCTTGAATTATTTCAGACAGTTGTATGAAGGCAGGCACATTTCTAAACAAATAATTCTTTGGTATTAATTCACAAGATGTGAGAATATCCTGTGTCATGTAATTGAGGAAATCATCGCTATTCTATGAAAAGCTTTGTTTAAAAAAATTCTATTTTCTGTAACATTCTTAGCTTCTGACAGGGGGCAGCAGAGCCCATGAAAACAAAAGTTGGCTGCTTTTACCTGGTGGTTTGCAGAACTTTGGAGCCAGACCTTTAACAATATTCAGCAAAAATCAGCGCTTGATATTTGATAAACCTCGCTGTTGAATTAAGACTTTAAGGTAAAGGCTAGCTTTTATTAATTCAGTATGCTTTGAAGGCACTACGAAGTATTTACCGTTTTTTTTTTTAAGGGAAAACTGTTAATTATTTTTTAATGCAAATAACCATATCCCTCACTTTATTACTGAGTAGGAAAAATTCACTCTTCTTCCTGTGTGTTTCTCCTTTACTACTTACATAGAACACTTTACTTCAGACACCTCTGATCACCAAATGTGTATGGGTTTTTCCCCCACCAAGCAATTCTCTGTGACACCAGCTAGATGTCCTATAATTCAGTTCATTTCTGACACTACCTACCATGAATTAGCATAGATCCCACAGGTTAAGGATTCAGTCCCACAAGACATGCCCCTCTTTATTATTTTATTTTATTTTATTTTATTTTATTTTATTTTATTTTATTAAAAAATTTTTTTTTCAATGTTTATTTACTTTTGAGAGACAGAGAGAGAGCATGAGCAGGGGAGGGGCAGAGAGAGAGGGAGACACAGAATTCAAAGCAGGCTCCAGGCTCTGAGCTTCAGCAGAGAGCCTGATGCGGGGCTTGAACTCACAGACTGTGGGATCGTGACCTGAGCCGAAGTCAGACGCTCAACCGACTGAGCCACCCAGGCGCCCCTAGACATACCCCTCTTTAGATGCCAGATTCAAGTCCCACATTGTTACTGTATTTCTGACCTATTGGCTATAAATCAAGGTTCCCACAAACCCCTCCTTGGGTTTAATAATTTGCTAATGTGGCTTACAGAACTCAGGGAAATACATCTACTGGTTTATGTATTTATATTTTTAATGTTTTTATTTTTATTTTTGAGAGAGAGAGAGACAGCATGTAAGCGAGGGAGGGACAGACAGAGAGGGAGACACAGAATCTGAAGCAGGCTCCAGGCTCTGAGCTGTCAGCAGAGAGCCTGATGTGGGGCTTGAACTCACAGACCGTGGGATCGTGACCTGAGCCGAAGTCAGATGCTTAGCCGACTGAGCCACTCAGGTGCCCCCATCTCCTGATTTATTATAAAAGGGTGTGATAAAGGATACAGATGAACATCCAGATGGAAGAGATGCATGGGGCAAGATATGTGGGAAGGGGCATGAAGCTTCTGTACCCGCTCACAGAGCATCACTCTCCCGGCACCTCCACGTGTTCACCAACCTGGAAGCTCCCCAAGCCACATGCCTTTGGGATTTTCATGGAGGTTTCATCATCCATGGGGCCATGATCAATCATTAACTCCATTTCTGGCCCCTCTCCCCTTCCTGGAGGATAGGGAATGGGGCTGAAATTACATATCCAATCATGGCTTGGTCTTTCTAATGACCGATCCCTATTTAGGAGCCCAACAAACATTGCATCGTTAGAACAAAAGATGTTCCTATCACCCAGGAAATGCCAAGGGATAAAAGAACTGTGTGCCAGGAACTAGAGTCAAAGACCAAATATTACAGCAAAAGATGTTCCTAGTGCTTTTATCACTTAGGAAACTACTAGAGTTTTAGGAGTTCTGTGCCAGGAACAAGGGTCAAAGGCCTATATATATATATATATATATATATATATATATATATATATATATTTTTTTTTTTTTTTAATTTCACAATTACAAGATCTTAAAAATGGTGGATGCTTATTTTTTGCCAGTGACTTATAAAATGATTCTAAGGCAAGAGACCTTTCCAGTTGGTATTAGGGAGAATGTCAAGATTTGTAAATTATTACCAGATGCTGGGGCTACCCTTCCCTTACCCCAACTTGGGGAAATAAAGACATAAAGTAAATAAGAAAAAACACAAAATAATGAAAGCAACTGAGATAATAAATACAGCAAATGGTCGGAACCAAAATTGTCCCTCCCCTACTCATCATGGCATGAGTCCTTGGGTGCCGGTCCTATGCCTCTTACACCTTTCTGTCTAGTAACCATTGCATGGCCTGGCATGTGGCAGGCAGGCACTCAGCAAACTTGTGTGGTATTAAACAAACACTCTGGGCTTATCATATGTAACTTCTCCACCGGAGTTCCTGAGTTGTATATCACATTTAGTTGTCGCAGAGATACATAGGGGTGAGGAATTTCACTCCAAGACATGATCACCATGGGCATGTACTATCCCAGGTCTAACTTTAGGGACTCTGTTAATGTGTCTTCCTTCCTTCCTCCCTTCCTTCCTCCCTTCCTTCCTTCCTTCCTTCCTCCCTTCCTTATTTTTTTTTAAAGTTTATTTATTTATTTTGAAAGAGAGAGCATACATGCAAATGGGAAAGGGGCAGAGAGAGAAGGAGAGAGGCTTCGCACTGTCTGCACAGAAGCCCCACTCAGGGCTTGATCTCATGAACTGTGAGATCATGACCTGAGCCAAAATCAAGAGTTGGACATTTAACCTATTGAGCTACGCAGGCACCCCTTTATTTCTTGTTTTTTATTATTAACAGTCAATTAATTCATTTTAAATAATTTCTGTGTCCAACATGGGGCTCAACTTATAACCCTGAGATCAAGAGTCACATGCTTTACAGACTGAGCCAGCCAGGCGCCCCAGTGTGTCATTATTTAAAATGATGCAAAGAAGAGCAGCGGAAAGAAAAGGGGCAAGATTCCATGTGGTTGCCTGGTGGGTTTGCACAGGTAAGAAACATGCAGGTGAGCTGGGTCTGGTTGGCAGAAATTTGTCCCACAGCCACATAGACTGCTTGAAACCAGGAATACAGAAGAAGTTGGCAGGGCATCCTAAAGTCCTCTGATGCCCTTCTCCGTCTAGAAATCTCTCTAGTCTAGAAATCCTATAGTGGTTCAGCTCTAATTTTCTCTTGTCTCTCTTTCTAGCAGTGCTACAGTATCTTCAACAGTGGGCTTTCCATTTTCCATCTTTTTATTGTATTGATGGTTAGACCTTTGTCCCCCTTTCCTGTCTGTTAGTTCTCTTCATAATTCTCAGAGGCAGATTTCAAAACTAGGTTCTTGCCAATTAGTAAGACACTGACCATTTCTTTCATTCTTTTTTCTTAAGTTTATTTATTTATTTTGAGAGAGAAAGAGAGCAGGGGAGGGGCAGAAAGAGAGAGGGAGAGAGGGAGAATTCTAAGCAGGCTCCACGTTGGAGTCCAACACAGGACTCAACTCATCCCATGAACTGTGAGATCATGACTTGAGCTGAAACCAAGAGTCAGATGCTTAACTGATTGAACCACCCAGGCATCCCTGACCATTCCTTTATTTTTATATTTATTTATTTTTTTAATGTTTATTTATTTTTGAGACAGAGAGAGACAGAGCATGAGCAGGGAAGGGGCAGAAAGAGAGGGAGACACAGAATGTGAAGCAGGCTCCAGGCTCCGAGCTGTCAGCACAGAGCCCGATGCGGGGCTCGAACTCACGGACTGCGAGATCATGACCTGAGACGAAGTTGGATGCCCAACTGACTGAGCCACCCAGGCGCCCCTGACCGTTTCTTTTAATAATAG
The DNA here is from genome assembly GCF_022837055.1 of Prionailurus viverrinus. Classification (NCBI taxonomy): domain Eukaryota; kingdom Metazoa; phylum Chordata; class Mammalia; order Carnivora; family Felidae; genus Prionailurus; species Prionailurus viverrinus. Next base: position 33,078,257 of record NC_062568.1, read on the forward strand.
CTCAGAGCCTCTTACACTGACTTCACCTTTTTTTTTTTTTTTTTTTTTTTTTTTTTTTTCATAGCAGCTTTATGTGATTCATCCTGTTTGTAGAGACAGGGATTGTCTTAATGGACAAGACATGTATTAAGGAGTCTCTCCTAGCAGATGAGTTACATGAGACTCAGAGAGGGGATGTTCTGGGCCCGTTTGTCACCTAGACTGTTTGGTAGGACTAGGATGAGAATCCCTTTATCCAGACTCCTGTGGAGCAGTTTTTGATGCTCACTCCTCAGTGGGGCCCGGTTTAGCAGTAGGATGGGGAGATCCTGAAATACGGATCAAGGGAAGTATGCACATTTGGGCTTAGTACAGTGCCTGGCTCAGTGCTGTATTCAATATGTGGCATAATGCCATCGTGGGGATTATGAGGTGTCCCAGCCATGGGATTAGTAGAGATCATTGAGGATACTCACAGAAAGGAATTTGGGTGGAGGCATAACCAAGAAGGTGAAGCTTGGGCAGATGGTCTTCCAGGAGCACAGAACACTTTGGGGTGTCTTTTACCGGGCCGCGATTTATGTGCTTTATATTATTAAGTTGCCACAACAGCCCTGAAAGTAGGTATCTTTATGCCCATTTCTTATTGTCCTGAGTCACAGGACAATCAAGTAATTTCTAGGCTAGCTGAATTGAAAACCTCTTAGGACACCATGCACATGAAGCACCCTGTGAGTGAAGCCCCCGAGAATGATGCAGTGGCACACAGCTCTCATGAAGCAGAGTCCAGATTCACACCTAGGCTGCTTGGCTTCACGGCCCAGGTTCTTAGCACCCCTGCATACTACATTTCTCAAGACAACTTTTCTAGAACCTAACATTGCCCAGTCAGGCCCTGTTCATGTATGTCTTATATCCAACAAGAAAGAGCATTGCACAGGTTATGGTGGGGGCAGAAAAATGAGCACTGAACCTGGAGTCAGAGGCTGAGGTTTGAGTTCTGGGTCTGCCCTTAATTTGTGCGACTTTGCACAGACCTTCACACAGCCATCTGCTTGTCTATAATGTGAAGAGAAGGGTGTACCCTTCTCTCGGGCTTAGGGTGAAGACCGTGAGATTAATGAACGTAAAAGTGCTTTGTAGGCGTGAAGATCTGAGCAAACACAAGGGTTAGTACAAATCAAGGGAACAAATGGAGCCAGCAGGCAGCTATTTATTATTTGGGCTGGTATGTATGCAGAGTATTGACTTTTTATGCTTCATTTGCTTCTGTGAAAAACGTACAAGGGACGGTATCTTGAATCTGCAGATAGAGGATGAGGCCTTTGTGTGTGTTGTGGGTGCCGCAGGGGCTGAGGGAGGAGGCCAGGAAATGAAAACCATGTGGCTCTGAGTTGGGTCTTGAAGCTTTAAGTTTCCCCACAAGGACGAAGAAGAAAAGCGTGCTAGGTGTTCTTGGGTGAAGATGCTGAAAAATATGAGCCAAGCTTGTGTTTCTTGACTTCTTGTACTTCTCTTGAGCAAACAGTCCTGTTCTTCAGGCAGCTTAACTGCAAAATCACATTTCATTTGTTGAAATGTGACAAATTTGGGCAGAGTCAGAGCCTCAGGATGCTGTGGTAAAAATGAGCTATAAAATTTAAATAAGCCTTAAGTGAATTGGCCTCAGGCATTTTCTGGATTAGAACGAATTGCAGGAACTAGGATCTTGCTTTTTCTTACTGTCTTCTATTATGGTGGCCATGACCATATGCAAAAGTGCTCACACTTACAAGTCTAATCGTTAAAGAGCAAGAGCAAAGAAAGTTCTTTAACCTTTCATTTTCTCTCTAACCCACCATCTCAGGAAGGATACCGCTAGGGTGTCTAGAAAGGCACACTCCAGAAGTTCCATCCATAAGGATCTGTAGTCTGAGGGTTGTAAGGTAATGGTATTTATCAGAGATTGTGAATGAAGAAAACAGGACAGATGCTTGTGAATCAGATGGAGCTGCGAGGCAGGAAGGAAATCAAAAGATTCTTGACCTCAATTTGGAAAACTGAATTAGCTAGAAGTATCATAACAAATGTGTTGGTGTATATGGGGGGGGGGTGAGAGAGGGGGGAGAATTTAATAACATTCAGTGAAGTTATATATGGTCAAGTATGAACAATAAAAGCTCTCACACCAAAAGTATTCAAACAGAGCAGAAATGTATTGCTATTTGTCATGTGAAGCTCTCAACAGATTAAAACCACATATCTGAATTAAAGAGGCAGCTTCTCAAACATCCACTTTAATAGCGAGCCTTCACCCCAAGTGACTGAGATTGACAGCAAATACCTCATAAAACCAAATTAATGAATGAGATGATCTCTGGTTATTGAGAGAAGGAACTGGAAAAAAAAGAGAAAGTGATTTTTCTCATAAAAATGGTCAGCAGTTTTACATTTGAATTTTGGAGGCAATTCATTGGCTCTTAGGAGCTGGAATAACTTCAAAGATTCTTTCATCCAACCCCGCTCCAGTGAGTAAACTGAGACCCAGAGAGAGTCAAAGTCTAGCCCAAGGCCCTCGATGGGAAGGGGTCTGAGCCAGAACTGAGGTCCAGGGTCTTTTGTCTGCGACCTGGATAAAAAGATCAGTGAGGTTTCCTCCTGAGACTGGAACTCTGGATGCAGGGGCAATTTGCTCTGGGATAAAAAGAAGGCTCTTTTAATATTCCCTCATTTAAAAAGTTTTCATTTAACATCTGCAACAGAGGGAGGAGAATAAATTCCATCTGGCCTCCTTTTTCATTTTATTTCTCATTTAAGAGTGGGGGTGGAAAGAGAGACTGCAAGTTGAAAGACTGTAACATGACCCATGAAAACACTGTGTGATCCACAATTAGAAAGTGAAATGCTTTACAGATGCCACAAGAAGAAAAAGAAAGAAAGAAAGAAAGAAAGAAAGAAAGAAAGAAAGAAAAAGAGAAAGAAAGAGAAAGAGAGAAAGAAAGAGAGAGAAAGGAAGGAAGGAAGGAAGGAAGGAAGGAAGGAAGGAAAGGAAGGAAGAAAGGAACAAAGAAACAAAATAGGAAAAGGCAATCTTAAATCAGGGTATACCTTTCTACCTTCCACATCAACCAGGTAAAAGAAACCAAATGCTAATAAATAACATGTCCACTAGAATCCTTGAGTATGTATTCACTTACAAGTGACAGTGGAGTATACATGACGTATACATTGTATTCAGAAGATTCCTGTACTTTTTCATCCTAGTATCCTAGTTCTTAGCTAATCAAGAGTGCATGTTCTTGTCCTGTAGGTTCTTTCTTCACAAATCTAGAATCAGACTCAGAATCCTCAGCATAGAGAGGGGTTGGAATGTGACTAGTTGCTGTCAAAGGATTAAGACTTGAACTTGCCAAGCTAGTCAAAGCAGATGAAAGTCCACTCTTGGATTTGTCTCTTTACACCAGGTACCCCTGCGCTGTTCAGCCCGGCAGTAAATTCTTCCTATAGTTAGCTACCTTTCCCACTGGGCATTTAAAACAAAAAAAATAAGGCAGAATAAATCTAAGAGAAGCCTGGAAGATCAGAATAGATGCTCTTTGATGATATTCTGAAGAGATTTAGTTAGTATGAATGAGATTTCTCAATTACTGCTGAATATGGGCAGGTATATTTTGTTCATTTTAGATTACAAGTGATAATGATGGATATTTTATTTCCCTAGAGCGATTTAAAGCATGTCACTTATAAATCTATTTGGCCAGGGCTCCTGGGTGGCTCAGTCGGTTGAGCATCCAATTTTGGCTTGGGTCATGATCTCATGGTTTTTGAGTTCGAGCCCCACATCAGACTCACTGCTGTCAGCAAGGAGCCTGCTGTGAATCCTCTCTCTCTGCTCCTCTCCTGCTCATGCTCTCCCTCTCTCTCTCTCAAAAATAAAATAAACATTAAAAAAAAATTAAAAATCTGTTGGCCACAAGTAACAGAAAACCCAGTTTATAGAAACACATGAGTTTCAATTTCTTAATGTAACCAGAAGTCTGAAGTAGGTATTTGATGGTGGTGGTTTAGTAGCTAAAGATGGTGGCCAGTGACCTGGTAAATCTCTTGGCCTTTCCCTTATATTTGCACTACACCAAACAGTAACCAGCATGCCCAAATAGAAGGCAGGAAGAAGGGTAGGGTAAGGGGAGGCCAGCTGTGACCAACCCTTTTTATTCAGAAAGCTAAAGCTTTCTCAGACCACATTTCCCAGAAGATTTCTGCTTATGCCTCTTTGGCCAGAGGTGGGTCATATGACCACCTCCACCTACATAGGAAGGTGGGAAAGCAAGGAAAGATTATCATGATTCCTTTAGACCAATGTTGATCCACCTGAGACCGGGAACATTTCTTCTCTAAACCAAATCAGCGTTCTGTCAACAAGGTAGAAGGTAGAGGATAGAGGTGGATTTTGAGTAATCACTAGCACTGTATATCATGCAATGGAGTTCCAATTTAGTACATTTACAAGTGTGATTGTTACTGTTAGCACTGCATACTTATTTTTTCAGTTTTTATTTATTTATTTATTCCTTTTATTTATTTATTTTTTACTTTCCTTGGGGTTCCTCTTTTGTTCTTACTTTCAACTTTAGTTAGCTTTTTAACAAACTTGATTTTTAAATTTTTAAAAAAAATTTTAAAACTTACACCCAAATTAGTTAGCATATAGAGCAACAATGATTTCAGGAGTAGATTCCTTAGCGCCCCTTACCCAAATTTAGCCCACCTCCCTCCCACAATCCCTCCAGCAACCCTGTTTGTTCTCCATATTTATGAGTCTCTTCTGTTTTGTCCCCCTCCCTGTTTTTATATTATTTTTGTTTCCCTTCCCTTATGTTCATCCGTTTTGTCTCTTAAAGTCCTCATATGAGTGAAGTCATATGCCATTTGTCTTTCTCTGACTAATTTCACTTAGCATAATACCCTCCAGTTCCATCCATGTAGTTGAAAATGGCAAGATTTCATTCTTTTTGATTGCCAAGTAATACCCCATTGTATATATATACCACATCTTCTTTATCCATTCATCCATCGATGGATGTTTGGGCTCTTTCCATACTTTGGCTATTGTTGATAGTGCTGCTATAAACATGGGGGTGCATGTGTCCCTTCGAAACAGCACACCTGTATCCCTTGGATAAATGCCTACTAGTGCAATTGCTGGGTCATAGGCTAGTTCTATTTTTAGTTTTTTGAGGAACCTCCTTACTATTTCCTAGAGTGGCTGCACCAGCTTGCATTCCCAATGTTTATTTATTTTTGAGAGAGAGAGAGAGAGAGAGACAGAGAGAGAGAGAGCACAAGTGGGAAGGGACAGAGAGAGAGGGAGACAATCCCAAATAGGCTCCATGCTGTCAGGACAGAGCCTGATTTCGGACTCAGACTCACAGACTGGGAGATCATGATCTGAACCGAAACCAAGAGTTGGACACTTAGCCCACTGAGCCATTCAGGCACCCCAGTACTGCATATTTAAAATGCAGAGATTCCCTTTGCTGCTGCTTTACCTCTGTCTTAGCCTTACAGTTTCTGTACAGTTTTCCTTGAAATGGTCATTGGCACCTACTTTCTTAAAAGGAGCATTGTTAATGAGGCCCTGGCTGGCTCAGTGGTAGAGCATATGACTCTTGATCTCAGGGTTGTGAGTTCAAGCCCCACATTGGGCATAGAGCTTACTTAAAAAAAAAGAGGGAAAAAGCATGGTAAAGATCAACTCCAGCTGTTTGCCTTGAGGGTTCTGACATGTACATGTCATTAGTTTCCTGGTACATATATCTTCATGAACAGCTGGAAGTAATTTTCAACCTAAGCATTTCACATTTCATGGATGGGTGAACTTTACAATCACTTTTCAAGCAACTATTCTGAAAGCTCATGCATCTTTGATTGGACACTTGACTGATCCCATCCATTTCATTGGTTTCTAAATATTTAAAAATTCTAAAAGGGTTGTTACTAGAGTTGTAAAAGAGATAGAAGAAAGGCACAAAGACAAAAATCATTTCTTCTCTTGTCCTTCTCCATATATTCTGTCTATTCTCTATGCAACAGCTAAAGTGATTCTTCAAAACAAAAAGGAGATTATGTCATGCTTCTGTGCTCAGTCTTCCAGTGGCTTCTAGTCATCTTCTTTATGATGGCTTTCAGGGCCCTACATGACCTGGGCCCTGCCTGTCTCTCACATTTTTCTACCCCTCCTTACTCTGCTGTGACCACCCTGGCTTTCTTTTTTGTCCCTCAAATGATCCAACCATGTTTCCAACTCAGGCCTTTGCCCTTTGCCCTCACCTTTCTTTTGGCCTGGGATTCTCTATTCTCAGGTATTTACGTGGCTTGCTCCTATTTTTTTTTCAAGTTTATTTATTTATTTTGAGAGAGAGAGTGTGTGCAAATAGTGGAGAGGCAGAGACAGAGAAGGAGCGAGAGAGAGAGAGAATCCTAAGCACTGACAGTGTAGATCCCAATGTTGGGCTCAAACTCACCAACTGCAAGATCGCGACCTGAACCTAAGTCAGATGCTTAACCGACTGAGCCACCCAGGTGCTCTAGCTTGCTCCTATCTTTATTCAGGTCTCTGCTCACATGTCACCTTTTCAAAGAATTTTTTCCTAGCAGACTTTTGGTGGGGTCTATCAGGTTTTCCATGTATAATATCATGTCATCTGCAAAAAGTGAAAGCTTGACTTCATCTTTGCCAATTTTGATGCCTTTGATTTCCTTTTGTTGTCCGATTGCTGATTCTAGAACTTCCAACACTATGTGAAACAACAGCGGTGAGAGTGGACATCCCTGTTGTGTTCCTGATCTCAAGGGGAAAGCTCTCAGTTTTTCCCCATTGAGGATGATATTAGCTGTGGGCTCTTCATAAATGGCTTTTATGATGTTTAAGTATGTTCCTTCTATCCCGACTTTCTCAAGGGTTTTTATCAAGAAAGGATCCTGATTCTGTCAAATGCTTTTTCTGCATCGATTGACAGGATCATATGGTTCTTATCTTTTCTTTTATTAATGTGATGTATCACATTGATACATTTGCGAATGTTGAACCAGCCCTGCAGCCCAGGAATGAATTCCACTTGATCATGGTGAATAATTCTTTTTATATGCTGTTAAATTCGATTTGCTAGTATCCTGTTGAGAATTTTTGCATCCATATTCATCAGGGATATTGGCCTATAGTTCTCTTTTTTTACTGGGTCTTCAAAGAGTTTTTCCCTGACCACCCTGTGTAAAGAAAGTATGACCCTTGCACCTGCCCCCCCCCCCCACCATCATTCTCTGTCCTCTAATCTGCTTCATTTTTCTACAAGACCCTTTTTTAAAGCTGACATTATGTTATATAGTTATTGGTTGACTTGTTTATTACATGTTCCCTCCTAGAATATGAGCTCAGCATATTGGTTTTGTTCACTTCTCTTTTTTTATTTATTAATTTATTATTTATGTGTTTATTTTATTTTTTTATTTTTTCTTATTTTTTTAAATTATATTTAAATCCAAGTTAGTTAACATATAGTGTAATAATGGTTTCAGGAGTAGAATTTGGTGATTCATCACTTACATATAACCCCCAGTGCTCATCCCAACAAGTGCCTTCTTTAATGCCCAACTGTTTAGTCCATCCCCCCACCCAACACCTCTCCAGCAACCCTCAGTTTGTTCTCTGTGTTTAAGAGTCTCTTACGGTTTGCCTCCCTCTGTTTTTTATCTTATTTTTCCTTCCTTTCCCCTATGTTCATCTATTTTGTTTCTTAAATTACACATATGAATGAAATCATATATTTATTTCTCTGACTTATTTCGCTTAGCATAATACACTCTAGTTCCATCCACATTGTTGTAAATGGCAAGATTTCATTCTTTTTGATCATAGAGTAGTATTCCATTGTGTATATACCCCACATCAGTATCCCTTCTCCAGTCAATGGACATTTGGGCTTTTTCCATAATTTGGCTATTGTCAATAGTGCTGTTATAAACATTGGGGTTCATTTACCCTTTCAAATCAGCATTTTGGTATCCTTTGAACAAATACCTAGTAGTGCAATTACTGGGATGTAGGGTAGTTCTATTTTTAATTTTTGAGGAACGTCCATACTGTTCTCCAAAGTGATTGCACCAATTTGCATTCCCACCAGCAGTGTAGAAATGTTCCCCTTTCTCCACATCTTCACCAACACCTGTTGTTTCACAAGTTGTTAAATGTAGCCATTCTGACAGGTGGTATCTCATTGTGGATTTGATTGCTATTTCCCTGATAATGAGTGATATTGAGTATCTTTTCATGTGTCTGTTAGCCATCTGGATGTCTTCTTTGGAAAAGTATCTATTCATGTCTTGTGCCTATTTCTTAACTGGATTGTTTTTTTTGGGTGTTGAGTTTGATAAGTTCTTTATAGATTTTAGTTACTAACCCTTTATCCAATATGTCATTTGCAAATATCTTCTCCCATTTCCTAGTTTGCCTTTTAGTTTTGTTGATTGTTTCCCTTGCTCTGCAGAAGCTTTTTATTTTGATGAAGTCCTAATAGTTCATTTTTGCTTTTGTTTCCCTTGCCTCCAGAGACGTGTTGAGTGAGAAGTTGCTGCAGCCGAGGTCAAAGAGGTTGTTGCCTGTTTTCTCCTCTAGGCTTTTGGTGGTTTCCTGTCTTACATTTAAGTCTTTCATCCATTTTGAGTTTATTTTTGTGTATGGGGTAAGAAAGTGGCCCAGGTTCATTCTTCTGCATGTCACTGTCCAGTTTTCCCAACACCTTTTGCTGAAGAGACTTTTTTCCATTTAATACTCTTTTCTGCTTTGTCAAAGATTAGCTGGCCATACATTTTTGGGCCTATTTCTGGGTTCTCTATTCTGTTCCCTTGATCTATATGTCTGTTTTTGTGCCAGTACCATACTGTCGTGATTATTACAGCTTTGTAGTACAGGCTAAAGTCTGGGATTGTGATGCCTCCAGCTTTGGTTTTCTTTTTCAGTATTGCTTTGGTTATTTGGGGTCTTTCCTTGTTCCAGACAAATTTTAGAATTGTTTGTTCTAGCTCTGTGAAGAATGTTGGTGTTATTTGGATAGGAATTGCATTGAAAGTGTAGATTGCTTTGGGTGGTATCAACATTTTAACAATATTTGTTCTTCTGATCCATGAGCATGGAATGTTTTTCCATTTCTTTGTGTCTTCTTCAATTTTTTTCATAAGATTTCTATAGTTTTCAGTGTACAGATCTTTTACCTTTTTGGTTAGTTTATTCCTAGGTATTTTGTGGTTTTTGGTGCAATTGTAAATGGGATCGATTCCTTGATTTCTCTTTCTTTTTTTCTTTTCTTTTTCTTTTTCTTTTTTACCAGTATCAGAGTCCTCTGTGATCCATTTTATATTTATTTTTTCATTCAATTTTTTTCAACTTGTTGAAGGTATTTATTTATTTATTTATTTATTTATTTATTTTTAATTTACATCCAATTAGCATATAGTGCAACAATGATTTCAGGAGTAGATTCCTTAGTGCCCCTTACCCAAATTTAGCCCACCCCCCCACAACCCCTCCAGTAACCCTCTGTTCTCCATATTTATGAGTCTCTTCTGTTTTGTCCCTCTCCCTGTTTTTATATTATTTTTGTTTCCCTTCCCTTATGTTCATCTGTTTTGTCTCTTAAAGTCCTCATATGAGTGAAGTCATATGACATTTGTCTTTCTCTGACTAATTTCACTTAGCATAATACCCTCCAGTTCCATCCATGTAGTTGCAAATTTCAAGTTCATTTCATTCTTTTTGATTGCCGCATAATACTCCGTTGTATATATACACCACATCTTCTTTATCCATTCATCCATCGATGGACGTTTGGGCTCTTTCCATACTTTGGCTATTGTTGATAGTGCTGCTATAAACATGGGGGTGCGTGTGCCCCTTGGAATCAGCACACCTGTATCCCTTGGATAAATACCTAGTAGTGCAATTGCTGGGTCATAGGCTAGTTCTATTTTTAGTTTTTTGAGGAACCTCCATACTGTTTTACAGAGAGGCTGCACCAGCTTGCATTCCCAGCTTGATTTCTCTTTCTGCGGATTCATTATTGGTGTATAAAACACAACTGATTTCTGTACATTGATTTTATGTCCTGTGACTTTGCTGAATTCATGTATCAGTTCTAGCAGTTTTTTGGTGAACTCTTTCAGATTTTCCATGTATAGAATCATGTTATAGCAAAGAATGAAAGTTTGTCTTCTTCCTTGCTGATTTGGATGCCTTTTATTTCATTTTGTTGGCTAATTGCTGAGGGTAGGACTTCCAACATTGTGTTGAACAATAGTAGTGACAGTGGACATCCTTGTCATGTTCCTGACCTTAGGGGAAAAGGTCTCAGTTTTCCCCCATTAAGGATGATATTAGTGGTGGTTCTTTTGTATATGGCCTTTATAATCATTAGGTATGTTCCTTCTATCCTTACTTTCTTGAGGGTTTTTATCAAGAAAGGTTGCTGTATTTTTGTTAAATGCTTTTTCTGCATCTATTGAGAGTATCATGTGATGATTCTTTTATTGATGTGATGTATCATGTTGATTGATTTGAGGATATTGAACCACCTCAGCAGCCCAGGAATAAATCCCACTTGATCGTGGTGAATAATTCTTTTAATGTATTGTTGGATTTGGTTTGCTAGTATCTTGCATCCAGAGTTGCTGGATGTAACTTCCTGAGAGTTTTTGCATCTGTATTCATCAGGGAGATTGGTTTGTCATTCTCCTTTTTAGTGGGATCTTTGTCTGGTTTTGGAATCAAGGTAATGTTGGCCTCATAGAATGAGTTTGGAAGTTGTACTTTCATTTCTATTCTTTGGAACACATTCAAAAGAATAGGTATTAACTCTTTTTTAAGTGTTTGGTAGAATTCCCCTTGGAAGTTGTCAGCTAATTTGTTGGGAAATTTTTTATTACTGATTCAATTTCTTTATTGGCTATGGGTCTATTCAAATTTTCTACTTCTTCCTGTTTCAGTTTTGGTAGTTTATATGTTTCTAGGAATTTGTCCATTTCTTCCAGATTGCCCAATTTGTTGGCATATGATTTCTCATAATAGTCTCTTATTATTGTTTGTATTTCTGTGGTGTTGGTTGTGATCTCTTTCATTCCTTATTTTATTTTTTTGGGACCTTTCCTTTTTCTTTTTGATCAATCTGGCTAGGGGCTTATCAATTTTGTTGATTCTTTCAAAGTTTTTGTTCACTTCTTTATCCTTAGTGTCCAGAATGGTGTCTGGTATCAGTAGTAATATAATAAATATTAATAAATATTTGTTGGATGAATGAACAAGAGTTTCAAAAAACTGATTCAATTATAATCTATTCAGAAGACTAATAAGTAAATCACAGCGAGTTGGGCAGTTGTTTTTAGTTTTTTTTTCATGAGTATACTGGTACTTTATTTAACTTATACATATAAAGCTTAATAAAAATTCTCAAGTAAGTCAAACAATTTTACATTGAAATGTGGTCCTTTCTTAAACTATTTATTTAACAAATATTTATAAAGTGCCTCTCCCTAAGGAAGTGTCAATGATTTTTCATATTTAATGTGTTATAGCTATATTTCCCTATAGAGTTAACTCTACATTAACTATTAATAAAAGGGACCAGGAGAGAGATTTCTAAATATTCCTTAGGACTCAGTTTTTGGCTCTGTTTCGGGAACATGTTTATTGATGACATGAATGAAGCTATAGGAAGCTCTTTGACCAATTTAGTAAATGATAGGGAACCACTTAACACAGTGATATTACAGAATCAGGATCCTAAAATATCATTTGGTAAGAAAAAATCATTTGGTAAGAGAACATGCTCCGAAAGGAGAACTTAGGTTTATTGGTAACATATTTGGAAACATTTAGGATTACAGTCACTGTGACTCATTGGTATCCCATGTTTATCACTAAGTTGAAAGTAAACTTAGAAGGGCTAATCTAATAATATTGCTATATTATTAATAGCTAATATATTTTCATGACTATGGCCAAATAAAAAACAAGTCCAAACTTAGTAAGGGGACACTATTCGAAAGGATTATTGCAAGGGGGTGAAAGAGACAGTTGCAGTAAGGGGAGGGAGACCTTTGCTGCCATAGGGAGAATGCTTTGACCATAAGATCCACAAGCTCTCCAGAGTTGAGTGAAAAGAGTTTTCTTTCATAGAGAGAAGTAAATAAAGAACCAGGTGTGGGGAAGTAGGATGAAAGAAGGGGTGATATGGTGGGTAGTGGAGCAGAAAATTTTACCCTGAGGCCAGTCCATCCTCAGGAGGGGCTATATGCTGGCTCAGGCAGAGATGGGCCAAAGTTCAGGGGCCTGGAGGAAGGAGAGAACCAAAGTTTAGTTGGGAAGAGCAATTCAGCTAACCATTTATGAGGCAAAGGGAATTTTGAGGGTCTGTGTTTGGCCTTGTAAACAAGGGGGCATTCATGAGTCTTATCAAACTCACATGGGAAAAGGTGGTTCTTTGTAGTAAACCATTCTCCAGAACACAAAGAGGGAGGCTACTTAACCTTCATTGTTCTCCAGGATCATAGGGGCTCAGGTAAAATTCAACATTTATAGTTATATAAATTTATATAAATTATATAATGCATAGTATACAAGTTTTATAATATACAGCCATTATATATAAAATATATATATATATATATAAGGTATACATATATGTTATATGCACACATACATATAATAGCTAGTATAGTGTAATGTCATCTGCCTCTTTAGCCTCAGGGAGGTGACAGATAAATGAGACCAGCTGTGGCTCACAGGCCTCAGTATTATTTGGCCAGCACATTTGTTTAAAGTTTTGAATATGAAACCCTGAATTTGGGGCTTTAAGTCCAGTTCCTACTACTCCTATCTTTACGCTGTCCCACACATTTACCTTTCATTGGGATCTGGCTTCTGGAAGTGTCTGAATTTGCAACCCCTACTCAAGAGTATTGTGGGCCTACCATTTGTGGACAAACTGGATCATATTCAGGAAAAAAACAACACAAAGAGCAAAGGAAGAGAAACAACAGCCACCATATGAGGAGTTTGGAGATTTAGTCTAGAGAAGATGGGGCAGAGGAAGGATGAGAGCCTGTCCTAACTGTCTCCAAATACTGGAAATGCTGCCATGTGGAAGAATTAGATTTGTCTGGTCCCAAAAGAGTAGTACCAGGACAAGAGAGAGGAAGTTGCAGGGAAATTTGTAGCAGCATAAAGAAGCCCTTTCTGGAGCACGTGGCTGGCTTAGTTAGCAGAGCATGTGACTGTTGATCTTGGGGTTGTGAGTTTGAGCCCCATGTTAGGTGTGGAGCCTACTTTAAAGAAAAAAAAGGAAGCTCTTTCTAACTGAGCTGTCTTGGGAAAGTGGGACTCACCCTGTCACTGGATATTTTGCTGCAAAGCTTCCTGGAGGGGCTGTGGGAGGAGACCTAACTGTTGAATGAGTGTGTTGGATTAAGTCGTTTTGAAGTTCCCTTCCTACTGTAAGACTCTGATTTTGTGAAATAAAATATAACTGTATTGGAGCACCTGGGTGGCTCAGTCAATTAAGCATCCAACTCTTGATCCCAGGGTCGTGATCAGGTCATGATCCCAGGGTCATGGGATTGACCCCCATGTTGGGCTCTGCACTGACCATGGAACCTGCTTAGGATTCTCTCTTCCTCTGCCCCCTCCCCTATTTGCATGCACACTCTCTCTCTCTCTAGATTTTTTTAAATATAATTTTTATATATTTATATATATTTAAAATTCTATATAAATGTATATGTATATGTATATGTATACATATACATATATATGTACATATATATACATATACATATATATGTACATATGTATATATATGTATATATGTGTATATATGTATATGTATATGTATACATATGTGTATATATACTTTATATATTTATATATATTTAAAATTATATATATATGTATATATATACATATATATATAACCCCATTATTTTGGCCTTAATTGGTTTAGAATGAGTATAAATTACCCCTACCCCTATTAGTGGGGTAGGATGAATTCCTTTATAACATTTTATAATATAATATTATTTTATATAATTTTCTAAAACATTTTAGCAGTACTTTAGTTTTAACTACCTAAAATTAATTAATAAGTTAATTTACTGTTCATTATGTGTATAGCACTATTCTAGAAGTTTTATGGAGCAGTAACAGAGTGTAGATGCATCAAAAAGAATAAAATGCCTAGGTATAAATTTAACCAAGGAAATTAAATACCTGTACACTTAAACTATAAGAAATCAATAAAAGAAATTGAAAAAGATGCAAATAAATGGAAGACATTTCACAATCATAAATTGGAAGAAGGGAATGTAGAAGGAAAATATATTCCCCCAGGAGTAGTCAAAGTTTATATGGGAAAATCTGATAAACCCATGAGGCAATAAGTGAACCAGAAGTTATGTTTATTTGTATCTTAGGTATTTACAAAATAGAATGAAATTGAAAAATAATGTGCTAATTGTCAGGAAAACTCAATAAGAGTAAAAGGGGGGGCCAAATGCATTTAGTGAAAGCATGGTTTACAAATACAATATCAGAATACAAATCAAAGATTACTAACCCAAGTATTTGAATCCAGACTGCTTTAGAAAAAGAAAGTCTGCATATCATTAAACAAATTGAAAAGAATCATCATGGACAATTTTACACAGGAGGTAGATCTTGAGTTTGCCCTTGAATGTTGGCTATGCAGAGAACAAACTAGGCTGGAGGGCAGCTGAGGTGGGAATGAGGTGGGTGGGGATCAGGGATGACAAGCAGATTGTTCAGGTAAGAGAGGGTGCATGCCAAGGGTGGAGGAGAATATGATTATTGGATGGACCCACTGTGACACTGAAAACCAGACCAGGATATATGCACTCAGTGCAGTAAGTAGCTAAAAATGGAAAGATGTGAGAAATTGAAAAGAACTGGCGGTTGCTAGTTCATCCACTAAACCTTGACTGAACACTTCACACCAGCCATGTGTAAGATGCTGAGGACCCCAGTCCCCAGAAGGACTTACAATTAAATGGGTGAGAAGGACAAGGAAACATCATAATTCCATTTGCTAAATTGTGGAGAGAAAGCAGTGGCTGCACAGAGTGCAGAAAAGGGTGGGTGTGGTTGGCTCCGCTCCAGGTCAGGGGTTGGTGTGATGCCACAGAAGGCCTTCAGCCAAAGGAATATGTGAACTGAGTTTTGAATACAGGCATGTAAGGCTTGGGGAATGGGCTTGCTAGCAAAGTGATCAGCATGCACCAAGTGACCTGGTGAATAACTGGGGGTGTTAAGAAGGTCATAGGAGCTAGAGTGCAGGATTCTAGAAGGTAGGTGAGGGGACAGGTGTGGGTGAGAGGTGGGCCCAGCCAGGTGAAGAAAGAACTTACATGATACCAATAGTAGCAAATGAGTATTCACTGTTATTTTTTTTTTTTAATTTTTTTTTCCAACGTTTATTTATTTTTAAGACAGAGACAGCAGGAACGGGGGAGGGGCAGAGAGAGAGGGAGACACAGAATCGGAAGCAGGCTCCAGGCTCTGAGCCATCAGCCCAGAGCCTGATGCGGGGCTCGAACTCACGCACCGCGAGATCGTGACCTGGCTGAAGTCGGACGCTTAACCGACTGCGCCACCCAGGCGCCCCAATCACTGTTATTTTTTAGGGTAATTTTTGGGGGGCAAATCAAGCTGCAGGACTGAATGAGGTATGGAGAGACTGAGAGAAGGCAAAACAAAACTGGGGGAACCCATGGTTTTCTTTTATACACAGATAATCATTTCCTACAATCTGATTATCTGCTGTAAAAGAACAATTCCCATGGCTTTTGCTAGGAAACACTGGTGGACCTAGGTTTTTGTTTTTGTTTTTAAATATACTTTATTGTCAAGTTAGCTAAAATACAGTATATACAGTGTGCTCTTGGTTTTGGGGGGTAGATTCCCATGGCTTATCACATATATACAACACCCAGTGCTCATCCCAAGTGCCCTCCTCAATGCCCGTCACCCATTCTCCTCTTTCCGCCACCCCCTATCAACCCTCAGTTTGTCCTCTGTATTTTAGAGTCTCTTACTGTTTGCCTCCCTCTCTGTTTGAAACTATTTTTCCCCTCCCCTTCCCTTATGGTCTTCTGTTAAGTTTCTCATGTTCCACATATGAATGAAACCATATGATATCTGTCTTTCTCTGCTGACTTACTTCACTCAGCATAATACCCTCCAGTTCCATCCACATTGTTGCAAATGGCAGGATTTCATTCTTTTTCATTCCCAAGTAGTATTCCTTGTATATATAAATCTTCTCTAGCCATTCATCAGTTGATGGACACTTAGGCTCTTTCCATAATTTTGCTATTCTTGAAAGCGCTGCTATAAACATTGATATCTACGATCTTATTTTTTTTTAATGTTTATTTATTTTTGAGACAGAGAGAGACAGAGCATGAATGGGGGAGGGTCAAAGAGAGAGGGAGACACAGAATCGGAAACAGGCTCCAGGCTCGAAGCTGTCAGCACAGAGCCCGACGTGGGGCTCGAACTCACGGACCGCGAGATCATGACCTGAGCTGAAGTCAGATGCTTAACCAACTGAGGCACCCAGTCGCTCCTATGATCTTAAAAGAAAAACAAAAGGATTAGCACTTTTTTCTGAGTTTCATTTTCTTCTTCAATAAAATAAAAGTATTAGAGGGGTGTTTGGGTGGCTTAGTTGGTTGAGCATCTGAGACTTGATCTCAGGGTCATGAGTTCAAGCCCCACATTGGGCTTTGCACTGGGTGTGAAGCCTACATATATTTAAAAAAAAATGATAATGGGCTTACTCCCCTGCTATAAATGTTGATAAAACTGGATAAAATAATATGAGGCAACTGTTTTCAGTCACTGGGTTACACTTCAGACAGTGCAGGACTGTGACCCTTAAGAGAAACACAAAAGATGACTCCCCATTCAGCCCAGCTTTCTGTGTGGGAACATGTTCTGGACTGTGGTGCAGAGGTGGAGCCCAGAGTTGTTGTCTCACTGAGCATCTGTTTAGTGAGTTGAGAAGGCAGAGATCAGTGTCCAGAGCTGCTGAGGGAGACTTTGTGCAGCAGAAAACTGGACACAGGGGAGGGCATCTGAGATCTGCGAGAGCGTTCTGCTCGGATTTTTAGCTAATGCTGGCTGTTCACTCACAGGCCAGACTCCACAGTGCCTGGGGGAGAGAGAAAGAACTCTGGGGATGAGGGTGGAGAAAATGGAACTGACTGGACACAGGCAGGGCAGGGCTTGGAGTTCCTGGAGCTCTAGCTAAGGCAGAGTGGAGAGATGTCTCCGAAAACCTCAGGGATTCAGTTAAGACCCCGGAAATGCCACACCATAGGAATAACAATCACAGTAGATTCAGGACAAAACTAATCCAACCCTAACAACACCTAAAATTAAATCTGACCTGACCAAAAGGAATTGGCAGTAATTTAACCACTTGCCAGAAAAAACTCAACACTTTTAAAGAAAGCCAACATAATCCAGATTCCATACAAATAAATAAAGGTATTAGCTTAATAATGTCAATGACTCGTTAACCTCAAAAGCAAAACTACCAGTTATTTTATCAGCAAACGATGAGTTTATTGGCAATAGCAGAGAATTACAATCCAGAACAGGCAAGCTCCAGTAGCACCACAGGGAAGTCTTCAGAACAAAAGAGAGAAACACTCTTTCATGGAGGAGAGGGGGAAGTTGGGAAGGCCTATAAACACAAAGTCCATTGGAGTAAACTGGGAGTTTGGAGTATAGTGGCTTTTAATTGGCTGAGTTGTGACAGTCTTTCATTGGCTAGGCTGTTGCTAGGGGAGAAGGAAAGCCTTCCTTTCTCCTGCTGTGGTAGTATAAAGTAAGACCCCTGTGCAAGATCTTTCTCTTCCTGTTAGATTTGCAATTGACAATGAGCGGAGGGGAGGGGAGAGATCTCCCTTCCAACCTCCTGACTCCATTCTAAATGAGGTTTCCTTTTATTAATTTTATTTTTAAATTTTATTTATTTATTTATTTATTTATTTATTATTATTTTTTAATGTTTTATTTATTTTTGAGACAGAGAGACAGAGCATGAGCAGGGGAGGGGCAGAGAGAGAGGGAGACACAGAATCTGAAGCAGGCTCCAGGCTCTGAGCTGTCAGTACAGAGTCCAACGTGGGGCTGAAACTCATGGAGTGTGAGATCATGACCTGAGCTGAAGTTGGACGCCTAACGGACTGAGCACCCAGGCACCCCAATTTATTTATTTTTAAAGTTTATTTATTTTGAGAGAGAGAGAGAGTGTGTGTGTGTGTGTGTGTGTGTGCACACGTGCAAGCGCAAGTGGGGGAGGGGCAGAGGGAGAGAGGGTGGGGGGAATCCTAAGCAGGCCCCACGCTGTCCGCAGGGAGCTGGATGTGGGACTTGAACCCACAAACGTGATATCATGACCTGAGCTGAAGACCAGTCAGATGCTTTACTAAATGAGCCACCTAGGTGCCCCTATTTTTTATTTTTAAGTAATCTTTACACCCAGTATGGGGCTAGAATAACCCTGAGATCAAGAGTTGCAAGCTCACGATTGAGCCAGCAGGCACCGTCTCTTTTTATTAATTTTTACAACTCCTTCTGTGTAAAATTCTGTGGCCTAGCAAGAATGCCTTGTTTTCCATTTGGCTTCCTATGTGGTCTCTCTTCTTCTCTTAGCATTTTATGCACCTGGTAAATAAATGATAGTTCATTAATAAAATATTTAACTTACATAGTATTTAATTTTAAAAATTCTTTTATATTAGTGGGCTGTGTGATAGGTAGATATAAATATTTGATTAGCTATTGTGTACTTAACAACTTTGCTAAATAGTAAGAATTCTGCAAAGGAATTCCACCGTGAAGGAGTTTATAATCCAGCTGGAAAGGAATAGAGATTCACATATAAATTGATGAATGACATGGTGAGTGATAAAAAGAAACCCCAAATTATAATTTCATCACTACATAGAAACAAGACCAGAGAAAGACCCGTGACCTTAGCACATACACAGATTTACTTCTCAGGCGACTTAATCAATGGGGAATGCGACACATTTTCTACCCCACCAGACGGCCCAAAGCTTTGAGGTTCTGTGGAAGATGGCCATCTCACAGTCTCACTGCCTGATACCACACAGCTGGAGGAAGCTGCCAGTTGTGTAGGAGCATCCTCCCTCCACTGCTCTTCCTGCTCTCTGCCTCCTGTCTCCCCAAAGAGGATCCTAATTGTCCTCTCTCTCCTCCCAGCCTTACCTGCTCATTCTCACTCAAGGTAAAACCAGGTGCTGGATGAGTGCCACTATGCCTCCCTCTCCCCCCAGTAACAAGTACTGAAGGATCTCATGACATGGGATAATAGTTGCTAATTTTATATCCTGATCAATTAAGAGCAGAGAAATACCAGCAAGGTCTGACCTTTGCAGGTCTGTTCCCTTCTCCCTTCCCTGAAGTTGTTACATCAAGGCAGGGCTTTATTTACTCTTTGACCTAATCAGAGGAACGAAGATTAACCACTAATAGCTCATTGGCTTGTCTTGATTCCTAAAGTACTAACTAATACATTGTGGCTAGGTCTTGTTGACTAGTACAAAATTATCTTGAGCTTACTATAAATTATATGTATATATATATATTTTACTATAAACAATATATTTGAAACTAAAATGGAAGAATGAGTCTAATTTCTTTCTACAAGGCAAGATTATAATAGTTGAAACCTTAAATACTCTTTCTATATAATTATGAGTTCTTCATTTGTATTTATATCTGTATAAATATTTATTTACATTATATATATATATATATATATCTTTTAAATGTTTATAACAATAAAAATGCCAGTGTCTATAGAAAAATAAGGCAAAGACCCAAACAGAGCAAGTAATCCATGTGGTTAATAAGCAAGCATAAAGATGCTTCAGTTACTAATGAGTAACTGAAGAAATGCAAATTGAAATAGTAAGATGATATTTTCACCTTTGATAAAGATTTATTTATTTAAAAAACTTTTTTAAAGCTTTTCTTTATTTTTGAGAGAGAGAGAGAGTGTGAGCGGAGGAGGAACAGAGAGAGAGGGAGACACAGAATCTGAAGCAGGCTCCAGGCTCTGATCTGTCAGCACAGAGCCCAGTGCAGGGCTTGAAACCATGAACCAGAGATCATGACCTGAGCCGAAGTCGGACACTTAACCGACTGAGCCACTTAGGTGCCCCAAGTTTGGTAAAGATTTAAATGTCGATGAAAGCATGAGGAAATAGACTCTAATATGCTACTGCTAAAAGTGTCAATTGGTAAAAAACTTTATGGAAGGCAGTATATGCTCAGTTAAAAAAAAAATCTGTTGACCATTTATCCCAGGCATCCTATTTCTAAGAATTTCTAAGGAAATAATTAAAGGGAGAAAGACATAACTACAAGCATGTTCACTATAATAGTATGTATAATAGTAAAAAATAGTACTGAGCATTAATATAGGATAAAGAGGCATATTTTAAAGACAGACAAGCCCAGCTCACCCATTAGCTATAAATTGCAATGATATTTTCCATAAAAGCTTTGCTGTGCATTAGATAATCGGGGCTAGAAAGGTCAGTGAGAAATGTCTCAACTGCTTTACCATGGTGAGTTGACTGTGTAATATGCACTTAATGGAAAGGCAACTTGCCAATAGATAGCTCTCTCCCACATTGTCCTGGGGCCTGTTTGTTTTTAAATAAAGAACATATTTAAACCCACTTAGAAATGGTAAATTTAGTACAAAGCTTTCAATTGTTTTGGAGGGTTGGGGGGGAAAGAAACCCTAAACTGATTCACAGAACACAGGGACTAGAATTTCAATTGAAACCAGATGTTCTCATTGTGATTATATTTAATGGCTATCAGCAGTCAAACCCTAAAACCCACATCCTCAGTGTGGTCCAGCTAATGTGAGTCATCCACTAATGCCTGGGCAAGGTAGCTCATTCCTTTGAGCATGAGAAACAGGTAACTGTGCCAGTAACTCCTGTTTGTGGAGAATTTACTATGTGGTGGGCATCACCTTATCTCATTTAATGCTAAGAAACCTATAGCATCAAGTGCTTTCTCCATTACATAAATGGAAAAGTTGAGACTATGAGAAGTTAATGGATTGCTAAAGGTCAACCGGCAGGGATTTGGGCCCACGGTAGTGTCCACAGCCTGGCTGTTACTTTCCATGTTGTAGTACAGTCTCTGCATGTTACCTAGGAAAGGAGAGATGTAAAAGAAAGGGTATTAGCAGGGGCATATTCAACTGGTAAACACACAATGTGGCCACAGTGATTTTCTAAATATTAAAATATTTCCACACTAACTGGTAAATAGTGTTGCCCCTAGTCTCTCCCCTCCTCCCCTGTGCTCTTCTACTGCCCTTCTCCAGGACCCAGGATCCTTCATGTGGCAACTAGAGAGGCCACATTTGGTGGGCCCCTCAGCAGGGTCCCTCAGAAGTCCTTCCAGGGCCTTCTGTTTGGGCAATGTAGGGGTTATTATTATTTTTTTAAATTTAATTTAATTTTTTAAAATTCACATCCAAGTTAGCATATAGTGCAACAATGATTTCAGGAGTAGATTCCTTAATGCCCCTTACCCATTTATCCCATCCCCCCTCCCACAACCCCTCCCATAACCCTCAGTTTGTTCTCCATATTTATAAGTCTCTTCTGTTTTGTCTCCCTCCCTGTTTTTATATTATTTTTGCTTCCCTTCCCTTGTGTTCATCTGTTCTGTGTCTTAAAGTCCTCATATGAGTGAAGTCATATGATATTTGTCTTTCTCTGGCTGACTAATTTCACCTAGCATAATATTTAATGGCTCCAGTTCCATCCACGTAGTTGCAAATGGCAAGATTTCATTCTTTTTGATTGCTGGGTAATACTCCATTGTATATATATACCACATCTTCTTTATCCATTCATCCATTGATGGACATTTGGGCTCTTTCCATACTTTGGCTATTGTTGATAGTGCTGCTATAAACACTGGGGTGCCTGTGCCCCTTCAAAACAGCATACCTGTATCCCTTGGATAAATACCAATTTCTGGGTTGTAGGGTAGTTCTATTTTTAATTTTTTGAGGAACCTCCATACTGTTTTCTAGAGTGGCTGCACCAGTTTGCATTCAGTGTGGGGATTATTAATTCTCCGTATATCACTCCAGAGAAGGAACACCTAGTGATCATAGGACTAAGGCAGGGCAGCCAGCTCTAGAGTTTACAGCTTTGTTATATTCCATCTCTAGCTACTCTATTTTATCCATTAGAGGTTTCCTTCACATCAGTCATAAACCAATTCCAATGTTCTGTCTCTGCTGCCACCCAGGGCCAGGTGCATGAGGTCGGCCTTTCTGTATTGCCTCTTTCCCGGTGGCAACATTTCCTCCCACCTTGCTCAGTGCTAATCAGCTCCAGGGCACAGCCAAGCAAGACTGTGGCATTGTCAAATCTAAGACAACAATACTGTGAGGTTCACCATTATTTTATGTACCAGAAAGCAGGAAAAACCTGTGACACCTGATAGTTCTGTGTTATTTTTGATCAGTTGCATCAGCCTCTTGTTGCTTTGAAATTTCTTTCAACTCTTCTGGAGGATTTGGCAATTTCTTCTGCCTTTGGTTGCCATGATAGGCAACCCTTCTGTGCATTTCTCTGTAACAAAATGTAACAGAGATGTGTCTGCTTGTGAGTATGTATCTTCCTTTCCTAGGTTCTTTAAAGGCTATGCTTGGTTTGTTGCTTTGCTAAAAATGTTAATGTCACCATTCCCCCTAAGAGGCATGTTTGCATCTTTAATACCAAATTCACATTCTTCTATTGTTTCTATTTTCTGCTGCACTGTTTCTTTTGAATTAGTATCTGTGAAAATCCAAATTTGAGGTGCTAGTTACATTTCTTCCTAATACATATTAAAGATAAATGTGTAACTATTGCAATGGGAAAAATTCTGTCCACAGTCATCTCACTGACCCTCAGTAAGGTGTATTCCATGCTTTGGGAAACAAGTCTCCATTGGTGGTTGACTTGCTAGTTAGATCTTGGTAGTTCACAGCGAGTGTACAAGGTGTAAGGTATTGTCACAAAAGGGTAGGGGGCATTATCAAACTTTGACTAATACATAACAGTAATTCTTCCAGGGATTCAGTATACATATGTTTATATGACCTCTGTCAACTGGAAAGGGTTGAGGGGGTTGTGTGATACATAATGGCACAGAACTTGCTGTGGGTAGGATATAAGAGGTGTAAGGAAAAGCCCAAGCCAGTGCCAGAGAATGCTCTTCTGTTGCTTAGATGTGAGGCATAAGGTCATTGCCTTAAAAATATAGAAAGGAGCATGGTTAGGGAGTAAAAGGATTTGTTCAAATAGTAACATGGTGCTGAAGGGTGACAATTATAACTGTGGCTGGTTTGACAACCACAGTGAAATTGTTACTCTAATAGCGTGATTGTGGTGTAATTTTTCCTAATTTGTCTAGTGTTGTCTGAGACTCCTTTCAAGTGTGTCACTGGTATTCAAAACTGTCCTGTAGACCAGAAAGTTTCAGGATGCCACCATAATGCTTTAGGCCAGTGACAATGCACACACCTGCTTAAAATAGAGGGCCTTAAAGGTAATGTTATTAGTGGAAATTTCTGGGAACTTCGCAGGCCAACAAGATATTAATGTGAGAAAAAAATCTGCCTCAGTCACTGATAATCCTAGTTACTAAGTCTTTTCTTCATACATTAGGGTATAGGCATGGGGCGGGGGGAAACACCCCATTTTGTACTTAAGGGAATTCCTGAATGCCTTTTCTGTCATTTGCGCTAACCTGCACTATATTATTTGAGGTTAAGTCTACTTTCTCTACCTAATTTCAGTTATATATTCTCTACTTTACTTAATTTTTTTAACTGAATTAGTTTTGGTGAATTATATTTTTTGTAGTCAGTTATCCACTTAATCTATTTTCAGGTTTTTTGCCCAAAATATGTTCTTAGTATTCTGTTCTCTTTAAAAATCCTTGTATGTATGTATGTATGTATGTATGTAGTTTTTACAAGCAGGGAAGTTTTAATTCACTTAAAAAATTTTTTTCTTTCTTTTTTTTTTAAATTTGTTATCAAATTGGTTTAAATTTGTTATCAAAATTTTTAAATTTGTTATCAAATTGGTTTCCATACAGCACCCAGTGCTCATCCCAACAGGTGCCCTCCTCAATACCCATCACCCACCTTCCCCTCCCTCCCACCCTCATCAACCCTCAGTTTGTTCTCAGTTTTTAAGAGTCTCTTATGTTTTGGCTCCCTCCTTCTCTAATCTTTTTTGTTTTTTTCCTTCCCCTCCCCCATGGTCTTCTGGTAAGTTTCTCAGGATCCACATAGGAGTGAAAACATATGGTATCTGTCTTTCTCTGTATGACTTATTTCACTTAGCATAACATTCTTCAGTTACAAACATGTTGCTACAAAGGCCATATTTCATTCTTTCTCATTGCCACATAGTATTCCATTGTGTATATAAACCGCAATTTTTTTATCCATTCATCAGTTGATGGATATTTAGGCTCTTTCCATAATTTGGCTATTGTTGAGAGTGCTGCTATAAACATTGGGGTACAAGTGCCCCTATGCATCAGCACCTCTGTATCCCTTGGGCAAATTCCTAGCAGTGCTATTGCTGGGTCATAGGGTAGATCTATTTTTAATTTTTTGAGGAACCTCCACACTGTTTTCCAGAGTGGCTGCACCAATTTGCATTCCCACCAACAGTGCAAGAGGGTTCCCGTTTCTCCACATCTTCACCAACATCTATTGTTTCCTGAGTTGTTAATTTTAGCCACTCTGACCAGTGTGAGGTAATATCTCAGTGTGGTTTTGATTTGTATTGCCCTGATGAGGAGCGACGTTGAGCATCTTTTCATGTGCCTGTTGGCCACCTGGATGTCTTCTTTAAAGAAGTGTCTACTCATGTTTTCTGCCCATTTCTTCACTGGATTAAAAACTCCTTGTATTTATAGTAATGTTCTGGGGCACCTGGGTGACTCAGTAGGTTAAGCGTCGACTTTGGCTCAGGTCATGATCTTGCGGTTTGTGAGTTCGAGCTCTGCATTGGGCTCTGTGCTGATGGCTCAGAGCCTGCAGCCTGCTTTGGCTTCTGTGTCTCCTCTCTCTCTCTCTCTGTCGCTCCCCTGCTCATTCTTTGTCTCCCTCTCAAAAATAAAAATAAACATAAAAAAATTATGGTAACGTTCCCTTTTTACTCCTAATATTGCTTCTTTATGCTTTCTTTATTTCTTTACCAACTTGCCGAAGTTTTGTCTGTTTTTATTTTTTTATTTTATTCTTTAAAAAAATATTTATTTATTTTTGGGTGAGCACAAGCAGGGGATGGGCAGAGAGTGAGGGACAGAGGATCCAAAGTGGGTTCTGTGCTGACAGGCTGGCAGCAGAGAAACTGATGTGGGGTTTGAACTCACGAACTGTGAGATCATGACCTGACCTGAAGTCAGATGCTCAACTGAGCCAACCAGGTACCCCGAGTTTTGTCTATTTTTAAAAATGTCTTCTAAAAGATTCACATTTTGGCTTTGTTGGTTCTCTACATTAGCTTTTTTATAATCCATCTTTACACCACATGCCTTGGCATGCATTGCAATATTTGTATGTGAAAACTCCCCTCATAACTCAAAACTGTTGCTCTGAATGAATGAAAAGTCCCTGTATCTGGAAAAACTTTAAAAAATTTCCTGTGTGGGTGTATTTCCTTATTTTCTGTCTGCTTCTATAAACTCGTTTTAATATTGT
Organism: Prionailurus viverrinus; assembly: GCF_022837055.1. Taxonomy (NCBI): domain Eukaryota; kingdom Metazoa; phylum Chordata; class Mammalia; order Carnivora; family Felidae; genus Prionailurus; species Prionailurus viverrinus. The sequence goes on from NC_062568.1 coordinate 33,104,128, forward strand.
TACTTGAATTCCCTTCCTTTGGATAATACTTTCCCAATTACATTACTTCTCCATTTTAATGCTGTTCAAAACCTGAAGCACAGGGATTAAAGTCCTACTTCAAGGGCAATAAGTTATTAGTTTGGTTTATTCTGGAAAGCTCAGGCTCAAGTTGAGCTCCGAAAGATAATTAGGATTTGGATATGGGGTGGGGAACAGTGGTTTTCTGGGTAGAGCTTGAAGGTGATGTGTGTGGAAATAGTGAGATGACTCACCCCAACCCAAAACCTGGAGATTCAAAGTAATACCTTTAAACTAGCCTCATCTAGACCCTGTTCTCTCTGCTCTAGTGGCTCAAACCATCTTTCAAAGTCTCAAATCTGTGCTGCTTCTTCTTACCACAGGGCCTTTGAACATATTCTTCCCTTTGCCCGGGATGCTCTTCTCTGTCCTTGCCACTTTTTCCTACTATTCTCCTCTCAGGTGTCTGTCCTTTTTTCATGAATAATTTTCTGATTCCCACCAAAGGTCAAATTCCCTTATTTTAACTTACCATGAATATAATTTTACATTAATTATGTGATTCCATGATTAGTGTCTATCTCTCTCTCTCCCTGGAATGTAAACTTTTCGAGAGCAGGAACTATGACTATTATTTTTTCATTTTTGCCCACCATCTTACAAAGAGTAGGCGCTCAGGTAATAAACTGTTTAATTTCTCTCATTTGCCCATTAGTTAACATATAGCTGAACAGTGTGGAGATATACAAAGTCCATCTGTAAAGATATAATGTCCAGACAAGAGCTACTTGACCCAGGACTGCTTAGAATTTGAGAGGCCTAAGTGACTCCCACTCATTAAAAGAAACAAAGAGACGCAAAACAGAAAAAATGTGCTACTTTAAATGTTTACATTGAGACAATTAACACTTTCACACATAATACAATATAATTTGCTGCTCACAAGATAATTATAGGATTTATTAAATTATTCTCTCATGGTACACTCAGGCAGGGTGGAATGATACTGCGGTTCAAGCATAAAGGCATATAATACATGTCTTTCTTCAGCCCCAGTATTTCTTGGCTGTCTGAGTAGCCTCTTCCACTTGAAGCCCTTTGTGAAAGCAATGCTAAGCCACATCCCATCCTGGGTCCCCCCACCCCCAACAGGACAAGGCCTGACTAAAGATATTCATGTATCCAAAGAAAGAGCCAAGTAGAAAGAGATTTGCTAGCCTTGGAAAAAGGGGAATGGGGAGGTAGACCCTGGCAAATTCTCTCTTGCAAGCAAACACCTTGACCTGGGACACCCAGCTCACCTATATGGCAGGTCAAGCCCTAGAGATGAGTTGAAAGTGTCCAGTGATCATAGCTCCATGATACTCACGTGGCCCTGGATTTGAGTTCTCCAGACAGCATGGGATTATCATCTGACTTCCAATGTTGGCCACAAGGTGATCCAGGTCCCCCCTACATCCCATTTAGTGCTATCGGAATATTTGCAGCATAAGATAGTCCCTACCTCCAGCAATTCTGGGAATATCTGAATTACCAGGCAATTTTTCAGTCACAAAGATATGTTAAGGGATATAATGAATATAAAAAGTATTTAATATAAAATCCAAAAGTATAGGTAGGTAGATGGCACACGGACCCTGATAATTCCTGGGTTACCTTCAATCTTTACAGGCTGTTGGCTTCACCATCTTTTATTCTTTTCCTTGTAGAGGAAGGAGAAGCCTTGAGATACACTTTTCTCTGTGTTTAGCGAATGTTTCAGGTAACTAGGAACACATGTATTAAAGTTGAGTGTTCACAGCCTCTTTTGCCCACAAAGGAGAATTCTGAGTCTGGCAACCTCCATCTTCCCTTTTACCCTGAGCACTGAGGAAGATTTTGTCTTTGCTAGGTCGTTTTCTGGTTCATTGGATGCAGAATTGGGACAATGGTAGAAAATAGATGGAACATGGAAGAAGAGATGGGGTGGGGTATTTTCACGGAAAAAGCCCAAGATTTATTTATTGGAGAGAAGAAAGAGGGGGGGATAAAGGAGGCAGGAGGAGAAAGGAAAGTCCAGGTCTATGTTGTTTCTCCTAAAAGAGTTTTGTAACTGAGAATTGAAGGTCGGGAGAGAGAATATGGACTGGAGGGGTAGATCTTTTCCATGTGGATGCCACTGAAAGTGCAGCAGTGAGAGAAGATTTTTTTTTTAATGTTTATTTATTTTTGAGAGAGACAGAGACAGAATGCTAGTGGGTTAGGGGCAGAGAGAGAGGGAGACACAGAATCCGAAGCAGGCTCCAGGCTCTGAGCTGTCAGCACAGAGCCCAACGTGGGGCTTGAACTCATGAGCTGTGAGATCATGACCTGAGCCAAAGTCAGACGCTCAACCGACTAAGCCACCCAGGCGCCCCATAGAAAGAAGATCTTTTAAAAACAGTGTTTTGTTTTGTATCAGACATATACTCTCATATCCTTGATGCTTTCCAAGAGATGATAGTAATGCTTTTATTTACATCAGTTTGGTTGCTGAACTGTTTAGTTTGAGTGCCAGACTGCTCTGAGATTGGGCTTCTTGGCACCCCAGTTCTTACTTTGAGTCTGATATTGGAACAAGGCAGTTGTCTCCTCCACTGAATAGTCTTTCTTCTTTCCTCAGGCGGGGGAGCTTCCATCCTGATTTGGTCAGATTATGACCTTCTAGGAAGTTGTTGGGCAGGAAGTAGCTTTGTGTGTTAGCCTGAATTTCTCCCAAAGCAGATCCTGAGGCAAAGATTTGAATTCAGGTAGGCTATTTGGGAATGTGATTCCATAAAACAGGGAAGAATTAGCCAGTACATGCATGTGACCACTGAGGCTGGCACTGGTATGGGTAACTGATGTTCGATCCTGTGGGAGCTTCTGAAGAGCTTTATGAAATGTTTCTCAAAATTGTCCTCTTAGGGAACAAAAAGGAAAAGCATTTATTCATTGGCTCCAATCTTCTAATGGTCAAGGGTAGCCTCATAGGCTTTCATTGATCTGAGCTTTGGCTTGTGCTCTCCTGACAGTTGACCAGTGTTAAAAGATAAACTGAGGCATATTAAAACTTTTCTTAAAGTTTATTTATTTTGAGAGAGAGAGAGAGAAAGAGGGAGAGAGAGAGAGAGAGAGAGAGAGAGAGAGAGAGAGAGAGAGAGAGAGAATGAGCAGGGGAGGGACAGAGAGAGAAGGAGAGAGAGAGAATCTCAAGTAGGCTCCATACTGCCAGCATGGAGCACGACACAGGCTTGAACCCACAAACGGTGAGATCATGACCTGAGCCGAAACCAAGAGCTGGACACTTAACCAACTAAGCCACCCAAGCACCCCAAGTGATATTAAAAGTTGTAAGAATTTGGAGTGCCTGGGTGGCTCAGTTGGTTAAGCCTCAGGGTCAGGGCATGATCTCGTGGTTTGTGAGTTCAAGCCCTGCATCAAGCTCTGTGCTGATGGCTCAGAGCCTGGAGCCTAGTTTGAATTCTTTGTCTCTCTCTCTCTTTCAAAAATAAATAATCATTTAAAAATTAAAAAAAAAAAACTCCTAAGAGTTTATTTTGGCAAAAATTGATTCCAGTTAGGCAGCACCAAACCAGAAGTGGTTAGGAACATTCTGCCATTTGGAGCTAGGGGAATGATGTGTATAGAGAAGATGTGGAGGCAAAGCAAGGAAATTATTTGTTTGAATGTAGCTTAAAACCTACTTGGCTGTGATTGGTTGCCCTTAGGTTTCCATTTCTTAACCTTGAGCATTTATAGGTTTAGATTTTGGTTTGCTTACCAGGCTGCCATGGCCTTAGAGCCATCTCAGTCTAATGGCCTCCTTGTTTAATTAACTTAACAGCAGGTTCTCATGGACATCCTGTCTCGTGAGGTTAGAGAGGCCACAAGGCATAAAGCAAAAGGCTCTTGGTGCGGAACAGAAACAAGATGGCCTTGGGCTGTACTTGCTCGGGAACAGGTTGTTCTAACAGTGGCATGTGAAGCAGCATGTAGAAGAGCAGAGACTCTTGAGAAATGGCAGTGTGTCTGCCTGGATTGTGTACATCAAGGAGAACAGATGGAGAAGAGAATGTTGATTGAGATTGTGCAGGCTTACAGACTTCATCTTGAAAGCAATAGGGAGCCAGTGAAAAGCTAACGCAAAAGAGTGACCCAATGAGATTTGTGTTTAAGGAAAAAAGCAAACAACACGAGTCACAGTGCACAGGGTGGATTAATGGGGTGTGTGTAGCATATGAGGAGGAGGGTGGTGGTTGTTATGGAAATTGTTACAGAAATTGTGAGACCTCTTAGGAGATCATTCAGACAGTCTAGGTGAGGGAATATGAAGATGTAAAAGAGACTATGGCAAGCAGGGGTTATTGAAAGAGAGATGGAACAAAGAAACGTGGCCATGAACTGGCTTGTGATCCAGGCTGAGTAGAGCAGAGTCTCATTCTCTGTGACCAGAAGCTGTTAAGATGTGTTCCCAGAGCCAGTGCCTACCTTATTCCCCGCCATGTGGAGAAACCATACATGGGCTCCTTTAAACACTGTGATCATTGCTGGGAAAGACAGTCTTTCAATACCTTGCAGTTAACATACACGGTTGTTTGCATTTTGTTTTTCTCTCAGAGCTTCAGGAACAAGGGGTATGGTGTGTATGTGTGTGTGTTAGAAAGGGAATGACTTAATGCTGTGGAATCCCTGTTTCTAGTCTACTCTGAGGCCTGTTCTAAACCTACTTTCCATGGCTTTATGGTTTGTTTATATTAACATGTAATTTCCTCTTTTTGGCTTAGAAAACTTGAGTTTCTCACAAGAGTCCTCACTAAAATAACATCTTTGTGTGTGTCTAAAGTTTTTTTTTGTACTTAAGAGAAATATTTTTTAATAGGTATTACTGAGTAATACAATTTTTTGAACACTTGTTAATTTCTCAGGTTAAAAAAACCTTGTGTAAATTACTTATTTCTAATTACCGGTGATGTTGAAAACATTTCAATTCTGTTTGTTTTTTGTCTGACACGCAAGTGGCAGACTGACGTTGAGGTCTGAAGGGTTTCCCTGCCTATTCCTGCTCCCTCTCCCCTTTGCTTTTCACAGGCATTACCCACAAAAATCTTCATTTTGACATCTGCTTCCTGGAGGACACAGATGACAATTATTATTAAATAATAAACCAGTTCAGTGATGCAACAGGGAAAAGAACAAATCAAAACTAAGTTGTACCATTTGAACACATCCATTACGACATAAGTAGACATAAAATAGTGGAGTAGCTGGCTGGACAGAGAGATGGGGCCGGGATTTACGTTTGTTCTGTTCATTGCTTATCTCCACATCTAGAACAGTGTCCAGCACATAGCAGGGCACTGATGCTTGTTTAATGAATGGACAAATCAAATAGTTTCCTAAAAATGGGATGGAAGTATATATTTTCCCATTAAACAAAACTAATATTGAATTTAATTTTGCCTGAATTGATCAAAAGGAAATGATTTAGTAAAACCCAAGAGATTTCTGAACCACATAAAAAATGTCTTAACCACCAAAGGTTTCTAGTAGGCTACTCTAAGATTTAAAAGTTTTTGAAAAATTACTTAGTGAATTTTCTTTGACATTTTCATTTTTCTAGATGAATTAAAAAATTTTGTTTTAATGTTTGTTCACTTTTGAGAGACAGAGAGAGACAGAGCGTGAGTGGGGGTGGGGGGGGGGCAGAGAGAGAGAGGGAGACACAGAATCTGAAGCAGGCTCCAGGCTCTGAGCTGTCAGCACAGAGGCCGACGTGGGGCTCGAACCCACGAGCTGTAAGATCATGACCTGAGCCAAAGTTGGACACTTAACTGACTGAGCCACCCAGGTGCCCCTGTGACTCCTGTCATTATCCCCTCAAAAGTTCCATGAGCTTTAAAAAATGGAAATATGTTAACCCTGTAAATGTGTAGTAAATTGATGTCCATACACTATTCATTTTTATTTTTTTAAATACAGTGCTTTATCAGTTTCACGTGTACAATATAGTGATCCAATAGTCCCGCACGTGACTCAGTGCTCATCATGACAACTGTACTCCTTAATCCCCATCACTTATTTCACCCATCTCCCCACCCACCTCCCCTCTGGTAACCATCAGTTTGTTCTCTATAATTAAGAGTACTTTTGGGGCGCCTGGGTGGCACAGTCGGTTAAGCGTCCGACTTCAGCCAGGTCACGATCTCGCGGTCCCTGAGTTCGAGCCCCGCGTCAGGCTCTGGGCTGATGGCTCAGAGCCTGGAGCCTGTTTCCGATTCTGTGTCTCCCTCTCTCTCTGCCCCTCCCCTGTTCATGTTCTGTCTCTCTCTGTCCCAAAAATAAATAAAAACGTTGAAAAAAAAATTAAAATACAGAAAAAAAAAAGAGTCCTTTTTTTGGTTTGTCTCTTCCTCATTTTCTTCCTTTGTTCACTGGTTTTCTTTCTTAAATTCCATATATGAGTAAAATCATATGGTATCTGTCTTTCTCTGACTGGTTTATTTTGCTTAGAATTATATTCTCTAGGTTTATCATGTTGTTGCAAATGGTAAGGTTTCATTTTTTTATGGCTGAATAATATTCCATTGTATATGTATACCACATCTTCTTTATCCATTCATCTATCGATAGACACTTAAGCTACTTCCATAATTCGGCTATTGTAAATAATGCTGCAATAAACATAGGGGTGCATATATATTTTTGAATTAATGGGGGTTTTTTTTGTTTGTATAAGTACCTAGTAGTGAGATTACTGGATCATAGCACAATTCTAGTTTTAATTTTTTGAGGAACCTACATACTGTCTTCCACGGTAGCTGTACCAGTTTGCATTCCCACCAACAGTGCATGAGGGGTCCTTTACCTCCACATCCTCACCAGCACTTGTTGTTTCTTGAGTTTTTGTTTGTTTGTTTTGAAAGAGAGAGAGAGAGAGAGAGAGCGCACACACAAGTGGGGGAGGGGCAGAGAGATAGGGAGAGAGAGAATTCCAAGCACATACCACGCTCAGCCCTGAGCCTGGTGCAGGCCTTGATCCCACAAACATGAGATCATGACCTGAGCTGAAATCAAGAGTCAGATGCTTAACCAACTGAGCGACCCAGAAACCCCTTCAGTTTTTGTTTATAGCCATTCTGACAGGTGTAAGGTGATATCTCATTGTGGTTTTCATTTTTTTCTCTGATGATGAGTGATGATGGCATCTCTTCATGTGTCTGTTGGCCATCTGTATGGATTCTTTGAAGAAATGTCTATTCATGTCTTCTGTTCATTTTTAAATTGGATTATTTGGGGGTTTTTGGTGTTGAGTTGTAGAAGTTCTTTATATATTTTGGATGCTAACCCTTTATTGGATATGTCATTTGCAAATATCTTCTCCCATTCAGGATTGTCTTTTAGTTTTGTTGGTCGTTTTTTTGCTGTGCAGAAGCTTTTTATTTAAAAAAAAAAATTTCTTAACGTTTTATTTATTTTTGAGACAGGGAGAGACAGAGCATGAACAGGGGAGGGTCAGAGAGAGGGAGACACAGAATCTGAAACAGGCTCCAGGCTCTGAGCTGTCAGCACAGAGCCCAACGTGGGGCTTGAACTCACGGACCGCGAGATCATGACCTGAGCCGAAGTCGGCCGCTTAACCGACTGAGCCACCCAGGCACCCCAGAAGCTTTTTATTTTGATGTAGTCTCAACAGTTTATTTTTGCTTTTATTTCCCTTGCCTTAGAAGACATATCTACAGTATTCATTTTTAAATCTGAAAATGTTTCTGCATTAAATTTAAAAATGTTTAAATTTAAAAATGTTTAAATTTAATATGTTTCTGCAATTATGCAAATAGATGTATCTCTTTAACTTGGATTTGCATTAAAAATTATACCATGCAGGGCTCCTGGGTAGCTCAGTTGGTTAAGCGTGCGATTTCAGCTCAGGTCATGATCTCACGGTTTGTGAGTTGGAGCCCCGTGTTAAGCTCTGTGATGACAGCTCAGAGCCTGGAGTCTGTTTCGGATTCTGTCTCTTCCTCTCTGCCCCTCCCCCGCTCGCACTCTGTCTCTGTCTCTGTCTCTCTCTCTCAAAAATAAACATTAAAAAATTTTCAAAAATTATACCATATAAAAATTTAAAAAAGATATTCCTATTCCAAGGTGTTTCATAGTTTGTGAGAATGTATATACCAGTTACAAGCAATTACGTGGCAACTTAGAACAACAGAACTTGTTGCCCGCATGAATGATCCAGGATGTGAGGACCATGGAAGATGGAAGGAGATAAAGAGCAGTTGTGGCAACATCTCCTGGTCCAATGGAGTCCCGCCTCCTGTGCTGAGCAGCATGTTCCCAGCTGATCCCTGGGCCCTGACCCCCATTTTTGTTCCGTTGATCTCCTTGTTGGCAGAGCCTTCCTTCCCACCAAAAAGGCTAAGTACTATTTTACTTTTCAGCCTCCCTTGCCTTAAGAACCTGGACATACTTCTCAAACTAGCTATTAAAATATAAAAGGAGACCTGCTGAGTAGCTAGAAAAGATTTGTGTGTGTGTGTTTGTTGAGAGACAAGCAAGAAGAGAGCCTACGGCCTCAGGCCTCACTTTCTTCCTGTCCTTGAACGCTGATGTGTGAGAATGTGGTGCTTGGAGCTGTGGCGGTCATCTTGCAACCTTGAGGGTAAAGCCAGGAGAATCCCACAAAAGCCATCCAGAGACCTGGACATCGTCATGCCGCTGCACCAACCAACTCCGGAATCATCTGATGGAATAATGGAATGTTTTCACTTGTGTATCCTGGCACGTGTAACCAAAAGCATATTAACGGATACATTTTCTGAATCTGCCTTCACCTCTTTCAGCCCAGTGTCATGCATCCCATTTCTAGTTGACAATCCTTCCAGTTAGAATGTCCGGGCAGCCTAGTTAATACCTCCAGATCTCACCATTTCCAGCTCTCTGCTCTCCCGTACATTCCTCCTTCTCCATACAAACCCTCCCTGTTACATGAGGAACCATAATTACACCAGCCTCATCTGCTCCTGGGGAGATACCGGCTTATACTCTCACTCTATACCCTACCTGACCACTTGTCAAGAGCTTAAAATCATCACAAATTTTACACATCTTGGCTATTGTGTACCTGTGTTGTTTTGTCCACTCATTGTTTACCCTCTTCCTGGCAGATGTGACTTGATTTCCTAGGAGGATCTGCCTCTCTTTTACGTTCAGTTCATGCATTTGAATAGGGTAGATGCCACCCTTTGTGTTCCTGGCCCTGCTGCTCTTCCATTTTTTCTAACCATCATTGGTGCATACACGAACAGGGATACAATTTGAGTCAATGAGCTCCAATCTTGGGGCCTTTATTTTAACGAAGTGGAAAGAAATTTATGCTTTTTGCTGATATTGCCAAAGTCAGGCTGATGTGAGGCTGGAGCTTCTGGGGCCTGTAGAAAGTTGGGCTAAGGAGAAGTCAACCAAAACAGAAAAATACCGAACAGGAAATAGAGAGAGAGAGAGAGAGAGAGAGAAAACAGGCCTGATGACACTGTTTGAGCCCCTGGACTTTTCCATCAAGTGACCTAATGATTTCCTTTTCTTTCTGCTTAGGCCATTTTGAGTTTGATTCTTGTCACTTGGGCTTGCAACCAGGGAAGTTCTGATCACTAGAGCACCTGTAAATTCAAGGTGCAGTACCTTTGGGTACTGATAGCTTATTACACCCTTCTCATAATCGTAGGACCTTGGCTCAATCTGTGTCCCCACCTCAGGGCCTCTCAGTGTCTTTTTTCAGTGCCTCATGTATGGGGGTGTCAGTGCCTCACAAAGACCCACATATTCTTCAGCTCCAGTCTCTAGGTGATGTCTTCTGCTCATCAGTTACCACTGTGCGAGCTGCCAGGGCCCTGCACGAAGACTGACCACTCTTGTATTGTCTCAGTTTAGATACCATTACAAACACAGAGCATCTCCATGGATGAGAAGGTGAAATGGGTTCAGTGTAGCAGCACTGAAAACTCTCACAGTCACAAGAAGAAAAAATTCATAATTTATTACCAAAACAGTGTGTTACATAGAAACTCAGGTTTTTTTAATTAAAAAATTATTTTAAGTTTATTTATTTTTTATTTTATTTTATTTTTAAAAATTTTTTAAGTTTATTTATTTTTTAGAGAGAGAGAGAGAGAGAGAGAGAGAGAGAATGAGTGAGGGAAGCGCAGAGAGGGAGGGAGAGAGAGAATACAAGAAGGCTCTGTGCTATCAGCGAGGACTCATGAACTGTGAGATCATGACCTAAGCTGAAATCAAGAGTTGGACACTTAACCTACTGAGCCACCCAGAAGCCTCAGAAATTCAATTGTAAACAATAAGAATTTCAAAGATACTGACTTCTTATATGGAAAACCAGAATTCAGAATCAGTAAGGAACCCCACAGTAATTGTGTGGTAAGCATTTCTAAGGATTCATGGAAACTTGCTAAAGTGAACATATGTTTAAGCATCTTAAGAAAAAACTACAAAATACTAAAAGTAAAATTCCATTGTCGCCTTAATATCCAAAGCTATCAAGTGGGTGTTAAGAACTACTATGTGGAGCTGGATTACTATCCACAGTTTTAATGTTTATTTATTTTTGAGAGACAGAGAGAGAGAGAGAGAGAGAGAGACAGAGAGAGAGAGAGACAGAGAGTGAACATGAGCAGGGGAGGAGCAGAGAGAGAGGGATACACAGAATCTGAATCAGGCTCCAGGCTCTGAGCTGTCAGCACAGAGCCTGACACGAGGTTTGAACCTGCCGACCTAGAGATCATGTCCTGAGCTGAAGTCTGATGTTTAACTGAGTGAGCCACCCAGGCGCCCCCTATTCACAGTTTTAGTGAATAATTCAAAATGATTCTGAGTTTATTGTTAGGCTAGTGGTTTTTACTGAGGACAACTGTCTACATTAAAGTCAAATTGATTTGTGGTTGCTTCATTTAGGAGACATAAACCCTCAGGAAATCTGTCAGTATAAAAGGAATACCTCAAAAGCCAGTCTCTTCTGTTCTTTAAAGAAGGGTTTAATGAATGGTCCTTAATTTGTCAGAAGAAATAACTGTAGTGGTATGAGTTATCCTACAGAACTTCTGGATTTTTTATGATAGTCTAACAAAATTAAAGCTTTTGATTTAATGCAAGATGGTGTTCTGCACAACCACAGTCTGAGTTCCAATTTCAGCTCAAAAATGAGTTGGCCACATCACTCAAACATCTTCCACAAAAATGGCTCTCCAGGGAATATGGGGGTGACCTCTTTATTGTCCTGACTTGTTTCAACTGGACTTCAAAATTATAGCTTATTTATTCAAAAGTTTTAAAATGTTTATTTTTGAGAGAGAGGGAGAGTGCCAGTGGGGGAGGGACAGAGAGACAGGGTGGGGGAGGGACAGAGAGACAGGGAGGCAGAGGACCCAGAGCAGGCTCTGTGCTGACAGCAGTGTCTGATGTGGGGCTCCAACTCATGGACTGTGATATCATCACCTGAGCTGAAATCTGATACTTAACGGACTGAGTCACCCAGTCTCAACTAAGTTCATCATCTCTATTCTCAAAACCTTCCTCTTTTGACAAATCCCTCTCTTAGAGACCACTGAGAATCATGCACATTTCCCTGTTTGGCTCATGCCTATTATTCTAGTTCTGCAATTAGGGATTGACTGTGTCTTATACTCATTCACTTAATGAATGAATTGAATGTTTCTTGAGTGCCTGTCACTGGGCATTCTATTATCTTGGAATTCTATGTCTCATTGCCTAGCACAGTGTCAGCATAGAATTAACTCTCAAAGATCTCTTGTTGGATAATTCGTCTTTTTTAATTAATGAACTATTTCAAGCACACAAGAAAAAAAAAGATTAAAGAATGAATAATGATATGTGTGCCAACCACGCAGCTTAAGAAGTTTTTAGAGATAAATTCAAGATTCTGTATACCCTCCATGACTCCATCACTCTCCCTTCCTTTCCCAAAGGCAATCATTGCCCTCAATTTGATATTTACCATTCTAATGAATATATTTATATTTCTACTATGAAGTATTCTTTTAACTATTTCAAACTTCATATGAAATATATTGTTGTATCCTTTTATCCATGTTCATGGATGAGACTAGTTCATTGTCACTGTTGTACAGTATTTAAAGTTTTTTAAAGGTTTTTTAAAAGTATGTATGTATGTATGTATGTAACCTCTAAACCTAATGTGGGGCTTAAACTCACAATCCCAAGATCAAGAGTTGTATGCTCTTCTGACTAAGCCAGGCACCCCTGTTGTATAGTATTTAATTGTTGTTTATTAATCTGCTCTCTTCTTGGTGAACATTCAGATTGTATTAATTTGTTTTCACTATTATAAACATGCTGCAATGAGTATTTCTCCTTGTTCACATGTGGAAGTGGAATTGCTGGTGACTTTTCTAAATGTTACCAAATTATAATGCTTATAATCCCAGGCGCAAATAGGACAATTCTTGTTGCTTTACATGCTTACCAACATTAGGCATTGTCAGACTTTATTTATTTGTTTGTTTATTTATATTTATATTTGACTATGGTTGACATACAATGTTACAGTATGTTTCAGGTGTACAACTTAGTGATCTGACAAGTTTATACATTATGCTACATTTACCACAAATGAACATCTGCACTTGATCTTAGCCAAAAGGCCAAGAAGCAATGGCACAAATGAACATCTGTTTGGATACAGTATCATTGACTATATTCCTTATACTGTGCCTTTTATTCCCATGACTTTATTTCATAAGTGGAAGCCTGTATCTCCCTCTCCCTTTCACCCATTTTGCCCATCCCTCAAGCTCCCTGCCCTCTGGCAACCACCAGTTTATTTTCTATATTTATACGTCTGATTCTGCTTTTTGTTTCTTCATTTTTTTTATGAGTGCATTATATGGTATTTGTCTTTCTCAATCTGACTTTATTTCACTTGGTATAATACCCTCTAGGTCCATCCATATTGTTCACATGGTATGATTGAATCCTTTTTTATGACTGTGTAATATTTGTGTGTGTGTGTGTGTGTGTGTGTGTATCATATCTTCCTTATCCATTTGTCTACTTTGGGAGGCATTGTCAGACTTTTAAATTATTTGTACATCTGATGACTGACTCATTGGGATTAAAGTTCATTTCTCTGATGACTACTGAGATCAATGACTCTGATGAGTTCTACTTAGATATTTTATCAACCTGGAATTGATTTTTGTGTATAATGTGAGGTTAGGATATAACTTCAGGTTTTTACCATGCAATAAATGTTTATTACAGCACCATTTATTGGATGGTCAATATTTACTGATCTGCAATGCTGTCTCTGTCAAATATCATGTTCCATATATGAGTGGGTCTGTGTTTGGGGTCCCTATTTTATTCTTTTTATTAATTTATCTGTTCTTTACCAATACTATCTTGCCTTAGTTACTGTTACAATACATCTTTTTTATTTTTTAAGTTCTTTTTATTTTTTTATTTTTTTATTGTAAGAGAGAGAGCATGCAAGTGGGGTAGAGGGGCAGAGGGAGAAAGAGAGAGAATCTTAAGCAGGCTCCACACTCAGCATGGAGCCCAATCAGGGCTTGATTCCATGGCCTTAGGATCATGACCTCCGCTGAAATCAAGAGTCCAATGCTCAACTGACTGAGCCACCCAGGTGCCTCAGCTGAGCCAGCCAGGTGCCCCTCCTTTAGGTTCTTTTGAAAAATGTTGAATAGAAGCAGTGATAGCTGGCCTCCTGGCTTTGTTCCTGACTCTAACGAAGATGCTTATAATCTTTTACCATTAACAGGTTTGCTTTCAATTTTTTTGGAAATACCAAATATCACATTAAGGAAGTTCTTTTCTACTTTTCTATTTTTAGCATTAAGAGTTGTTTTGTAATCATCAATGAGTGCTAAGCTTATCAAAAGCTTTTTCTATATCTATTGAGTACCTATTGATTGTGTGCTTTTCTTTTGATTATTTGACCATTGTGTAGTATAGTATGAGGAATCATTAGAACAGATACAATTTATTGGTATTTTTCTAATTTTATTTTCCTTATATTCTTCCACAGTAAGACCTCGATTCTGTTCAACCACACAAAGTTATAAAATTAAAATGAACCTCTTAGCAACAACCATAGTGGATAAGTCTGGCTGTATCTGAGCTGAGACTGAGTGAATGTGGGTGTCAATTCACATTCCACTGCAGGAAATTCTGTTAGTGGTTTCCAAAGCTGGGTAGGAAGGTAATGGTAAGGGGAGGGAGAGGACAGCACACTGCTTGTCCTCCACTCCTTCTTCCCGCCCAGCCTATGCAGTAAATGTGAACTTTCTGGAGAGAGGCATGGTATCTGCATTTCTGCATGGCAAGGAGCATGGTGCTTGGAACACTGTGGCCTGAAGAGGAAGCAATGGCATTTGGCACACTGAAGGTTTATAGGAAAAGAGGGTAGAATTGGGCAGGATATTTTCTGTCTGAGCTTCAGCAGAACATTAGCAAAGCCATAAGGCTGGCAGAAAATTGTAGAAGCTCGGCAGATTTAGTAGGTACCCAGCACCCCCAAGAGAGAATAGTGTGTTGATTTACTCCTGAACACTTCTGAGACACCCTGGTGACTTCCCAGAGTCACTTAGGGTCTGGAGTGGAAGTAAAGGATAAAATTTTTTTGTATGTCAATAGAGCTACTGTAGATTTTCACCAAGGCTGGTACATACTTACCAGTGAGGGGTACCTGGCTGGCTCAGTTGGTAGAGCATGTAACTGTTGACCTCAGGTTCAGGAGTTCAAACCCCACACTGGGCACAGAGCTTACTTAAAAAATAAATAAATTTTGGGACACCTGGGTGGCTCAGTCGGTTAAGCATCCAACTCTTGATTTTGGCTCAGGTCATGGTCTCATGGTCTGAGGTCAAGCCCCACATCAGGCTCTGTACTGACACTGTGGAGCCTGCTTGGGATTTTCTCTCTCCCTCTCTCTCTGCCTGTCCCCCATTCTCTCTCTCTCTCTCTCTCTCTGTCAAAACAAACAAACAAACAAACAAACAACAAACAAATTTTTAAAAAAGACTTGCCAGTGAACTATTTGGTGGATTTGATATTTGCCAGCATATTTTTCCACCATAGGCCACACACTAGCAATTACACAGCAAAGAAATAGCCAATGTAAAACACACAAGCGTATTTTTAGATTCTTTTGCTTTGTTCTTTATTTTCTTGTTAATGATGCATCCAACCACCACCATTCCAGAACAAAATCTTAATTCTTTCCTGTTTCTACAAAAATTGAGAGTACTTTCCTATGGGTTCTATCATCACTGGTTAACAGCTATGTGTTCTGCAGACTGAATGGGAAAACCCAACTGTATCTTTGTGTCTCTGAATGTCATTAACTAATTTTCAAGTATTCAATGAAACCACAGATAGACTTAGCCAACCACTTTTTCCCCTGAGTTTTTGAAAATATTCACATCTTAAGAAATGTATTGCATATGTTCTTTATCCATTTACCACTAAATGTTCCAAAGCTTGCATTGTGGGAGTTAGATGTTGCCCAAAGAGCTCATTGAACCATTTTTGAAACTGCTCTTCTACAAAAACAGGAAGTCACAATATAATAAATGTCGAGTGAATTTGAACTTGAGAAAAGTTTAATTAGGTTTAAAACTTTTGAATTCATATATTTGAGCTGGTTCTAAATCAGGGCATTGGTGAGTCCCCTAGTATCTATTTTTCCTCTTTAATGCATGTGTGAGCACGTGTGTGTGTGTGTGTGTGTGTGTGTGTGTGTGTGTTTGTACAGCACCTACTTTGTATGCATTTTATTTTATTTATTAAAACATTTTTTTAATGTTTAGTTATTTTTGAGTGAGAGAGAGACAGAGTGTGAGCAGGGAAGAGGCAGAGAGAGAGGGAGACAGAATCTGAAGCAGGCTCCAAGCTCTCAGCACAGAGCCTGATGTGGGGCTTGAAACCCATGAACCATGACATCATGACCTGAGCTGAAATCAGATGCTTAACCAACTGAGACACCCAGGTGCCCCAGCTTTGTATGCATTTTAAAGTGAAAAGATAAGAAGAAGAAATTTCTATATATTTTTAAAAATTTATTTTGAGAGAGAGAGGGTAGGGAGGGGCAGAGCGAGGGAGAGAGAGGATCCCAAGCAGGCTCCCTGCTATCAGTTCAGAGGCTGACATGGGGCTCAATCTCATGAACTGTGAGATCATGGCCTGAGCCAAAATCAAGAGTTGGATGTTTAACCGACTGAGCCACCCAGGTGCCCTAGAAATTTCTATATTTTGATTACATTGAATGTGAGGAAGGAAGGAAAACAATCTTGAGACTACAGACTTGGAAATTCAGAATGCATATTTAACCCTCTTTGAGCAGTGTGACTTTGGTCCTCTTTTTTTGTCACCTGTTAAAGCCACTGAAATGGGACATTTACACTTAGTGATTCATTTTTAATATATATTTCATAGATTAGTTATTATTTAAAAGAGTGCTGTGCATACCAATGCAGTGGGCAAGCTAAGAACAAAGAACAGACCGACAAATCAATACTCAGCTTGGCCCCTGATGTAAGGGTATCAGCCACATTTGCTGAAGGTTCTTCTGTCTTTGTTTCATTTCATCAGCATGGAATCCTATCAGACTTCTAAAAGTAGTACTTATTCAACTTTTGCTAGGCACCCCAAGAGCATAGGTGGGTAAAAACTTACTCCTAGGGCTTGGGAGTGTGAAGGTTTGGTAGGCGTTGTGGAGGGAGATAGTGTGGAGTAGTCCATGGCAACCACAAAATGTCTGAATGCAAATGCTACAGTCCAAACTATATCTGTTTATGTAATTATGAAAATACTGCTTCAAGTTGCTTATCAAGTTAAATGATTTAACTCCCTCAATCACCAAGTGAAACTGATGCTCCAGGAAGAAAAACTGTTTATCCTGTGAATTCCTGAGCCCTTGCTACACCATTTTGAAGAACCTGGTCTCCAAGAAAGAAATTATATGTATCTATCTATATGTAATATATATATCTTAAATCATAGATTGTATGGCCAGTTAATGAATTGAAAACATGGTTCATTATTACATTTATCATTTCTAACTTGTCCTAGTTGCTCATTCACAAAAGAACCATGGAATCTGTGCTCACTTCAACAGCACAAGCATTAAGACCTTATACATGACAGAGTAGAAAGGTATCTCTCATGCCTTTCCTTAGAATCCTCCCATTACTTGTGACTTTTTCTTTATGATAACACCATACCAATTGTTCTTTCTCATCTTTTATTTTTTCCCACTTTTTAATGCATATTCATTTACTTATTTCTTTAATAGGCTCCATGCCCAACATGGGGTGTGAACTCACAAACTTGAGATCAAGAGTTGCATGCTTTACTGACTGAGCCAGCCAGTTGCCCCTCAGGGCATTTGTATATACATTTTGTCATATCATTCCGTAAATTACTGAGGCCAGTCCCACAAATCCTTAGCCTTATTTGACTAGTGATAACTAAAACTTAGCTAGGTTAAATGATTTCCTTGAAGTTGCATTCATTGAAAAGTAGTCACTTTGCATCTACCATGCACCAGAACTAGATACACAAGGGTGATTAAAACCACAGTCTAAAGGAGGAGTCAGGAAAGTAAACAGGCAATTATAGGATCAAGGGATAAGTACAATAATTGAGGTTAAGTACAGGGCACCAAACATAAACTTTAGGGAAACTCTTTACCCAAACCTAGGAGGTGGAGTAAGGACAGGCTTCATGGGATAAGTGATATCTAACCTGAGATCTGAAGGACAGGTAGGATTAGCTAGATGAAGATTGGTGTGGATGTAAATTATAGGCAGAAAACAGAAATAAGCAAATGCTCAGAGTGAGAAGAAATATGATGCATCAGAAAAGTTGTTGTTAGCTGTGTATAAAGTGTGAGAAAGAGGCAAAGCTGCCATGTTTAATCTCACAGGTTGTGTTCTGCACTACCCAGCAGTCACCACTCACATAGGCTAGGATAAATGGCACCTTCCAGAGTTGAGCAATATGGCTTCCCTGTAAGAAAAATGATGGGTGGGGAGAGAGAAGGATCTTGAAAACCAAGTACAGTAAAACCTTGGTTTGTGAGCATAATTCATTCTGGAAACATGCTTGTAATCCAAAGCACTTGTATATCAAAGTAAATTTCAAGAACCGTTTGCTCAGTTGTGATCATGTGATGTTCAGTGTCATCTACTACTCCTATGGCAAGACATTGCTTGTTTATTAAGTTAAAATTTATTAGAAATGTTTGCTCATCTTGCAGAACACTCACAGAACACGTTAATTGCAATCCAAGGTTTTACTGTATGCTAAAATGTTTGTAAATAGCCCGAAGGCAATGGAAAACCATTGAAGGGGAGTGACTTGACCAGACTTGCATTTTAGAAAGACTATACAGCCACTGGGGTGGGGAATGGATCCAGAGAAACCAGCTAGGAGGCTGGTTCCAATAAGGCAGGTGAATATTAAAAACAGTCTGAAATGAAGTCCTAGAAATTGGGATCAGAATGAGCAATAGATTTAAGAGAGATGATGAAATCAGACTTGATCAGACTTGGATAAGCTGCAGCTTTTGTTCTTAGACCAAACTAGGTCCACGGCATGTCATTTACTGAAATGGGGAATACAAGAGGAGGACTGAGTTTAGGGGAAGATTATTATTATTATTATTATTGAGAGAGAGAGAGAGGGCGCAAATGAGTGAGGGACAGAGAGAGAAAGAATCATCCCAGGATGGGCAAAGGGAGAGAGAGGGAGGGAGAAAGAGAGAGAGAAGCGGGGCTCACCCAAAGTGGGGTTCATGCTTACCTGAGGCAGAGCTTCAGCTTGACCCGAGCTGAAGTCAGATGCTTAATGACAGAGCCACCCACGTGCCCCTAGGAGAATATTATTATTCCTTTCTGGACATGCTGGGTGTGAGGTGATTTTGAAGCATTTGAATGAGAAATAGTCAGTTGGGTGAGTCTGGAGATCAGGAGATATAGGGTTGGGCTAAGACACAGAAATGCATTTTGGGCCAAAACTAGAATGTTGTCACGTTGTACTGGAATGGAGTTGCTCCAAGTGGCTGTGTTTTCAGGGGAGTGGGCTCAGAGGAGTTAGGGCGGAGGGGGTCATAAAGTGGAAATAAAGAAAAGCCATATATATTTTTTTGACAAGCGAAGCAGAAGAGTTAGCAAATTTTGTGACTTAGCATGATCATTTTTCTAGCAGAAGGTTGAGAGTGCCTCAGATTCTAGTGTCCCAATGAGGTTGAAGGATCACCATTGCATATTAAAGTGTGCCTGCTGGGGTTTTTCCTCTCTTCCTGGAGCCTCAGGCTTCCATTGACTTCACCTCTTCCGTTCTTTTCTCTACGTTATCCCTCCTCACTTCATCTTCTAACAGGAATATTACTTTCTCACCCTCTACTGTTTTTTATTTGTTTTTCCTAGAAAGCTGTCTTAAAAAGTTGAAAGCAGGGGCACCTGGGTGGCTCAGTCAGTTGAGTGACCAACTTTGGCTCAGGTCATGATCTCACAGTCCATGAGTTTGAGCCCCGCATTGGGCTCTGTGCTGACAGCTCAGAGCCTGGAGCCTGCTTCGGATTCTGTGTCTCCCTCTTTCTCTGCCCCTCCCCTGCTCACACTCTGTCTCTCCCTCTCTCTCAAAAATAAATAAACATTAAAAAAAATTTTTTTTTAAGTTGAAAGCGAATGAGATAGAATTTAAAAAAACACAGTAAACAATGGGAGGTTTAACCCAGAGCAAATTCCATATTCATTTTAGCAATCACTCACAGGCAAAATTTAAATACTTTATTGCCACATTATTGTAGTAACTTAGCTCTTTCTACTTGGCTCTGTTCTACTTCTGGAATTATTTTGTGTTGTTGAATTTTACACTTTGGGTAGAAAAGTGGGATTTTCAGTAGGTAGTTAAAGAAAAAAAAATCAGTATATATTGAGTAGAATTACTATGTTCCCAGCTAATACTTCCTCCACTTGCATGCTCTTAAAGTCAGAGAGTTTGCCATTACTTATTGAATTTATACTTAACATCCAGCACTATATGGGACACCAAAGAAGTATAAGGCATGCCTAGTGACCACTAGGAGTTTCTAATATGATGAGGGAAACCACACATATGCAGAATAAAATATAATAGATTATAGAAGACTAATACTCATAAGACATTTAAATACAGTAAACAAATAATAGCAAATAAAGTATGAAATCCTTAACTGAATGCTATTGATTATACATGTGTGGTCAAGGACAGTGAAGACCAACAGTCAAAGAAGGCATTTTCTGTTTTAAATAAAGAACATAACTTTCAACAAATCACCACCAAAAATAACTTAATAATATTTATTTTATTTTTTTAAAGCTTTCCTTTCAAATGCTTATTTTTGTGAAACAGAGAGAGCATGCACAAGCGGGGGAGGGGCAGAGAGACAGGGAGACAGAGGAACCAAAATGGGCCCTGTGCTGACAGCAGACAGCCCGTTGTGGGGCTAAAACTCATGAACTGTGAGATCATGACCTGAGCCGAACCTGGATACTTAACCACCTGAGCCATCCAGGTGCCCCTATGATATTTATTTTTTAAAAACCTACCGTATTTCTTTGTTTCTAAGGTGGCATCTTTTCACATTTGAATACAACAGATAGAATAGCTAACCTTCATCTTGCACTTTGTACGAGGTACTGTTATAAAGTGCTTTAAATATGTTGACATGTTAAATATGGATCATTTGATAGGGTAGAAATATTTCATCTTCTCCCCACTAGGCTCTACTAAACAATTGGTACA
The DNA here is from genome assembly GCF_022837055.1 of Prionailurus viverrinus. NCBI lineage: Eukaryota > Metazoa > Chordata > Mammalia > Carnivora > Felidae > Prionailurus > Prionailurus viverrinus. Next base: position 33,124,987 of record NC_062568.1, read on the forward strand.
AACTGAAATTCCATGGCTATTTAGGGTCCAGGAAGTATGGTATGTGTGCAGATAAATAGTGCTTATATATATATATATATATATATATATATATATATATATATAAATTACATTGATGAAATGTTCTTATCTCCTTAGCCTAGATTGCCAGGCCTTTGGTTATGCCTTGTAAGGATCACTTGCTAGCTCCAAGATCCCCTTGGACCCCCTATATCTTAACCATTCGGTCAAAGGCTGCAAAAGACAGAAGAGTCTGCATGTTGAGATAGTGAGGTAACCTCATCCAAAATTTAATCACATTCAGCAATCATTTACATAGCTCTGCTTGTGGTTTTCAGTTGGGCCAGGAAGGTGGTTCTGATTTATTTACAAATGAGATGAACTATGGGTGGGGTTCCTCAGGAAACGGTGTCTGAAGTGGAGATTTGCAATGCTATTAGGAACACCACCTGTGGGAACTGAGGGACGCTGGACTGGCCAGAAGGAGTTGATCTGCAATGCTGTTGCAGCATAGGCCTCAGCTGATCCCTGGGCGGGGGGGGGCGCTCTGGAGCTAAGATGTCCTTTCAGAGATGTCCTGAATTGAGGCAAGGGAGCCTTGGCTTTACATTCTTGCAGTCATTTGATGTGTATAGCCTCTAGGGAGGGGTTGTAGCCCTTTGCTGAGGCAGTTATTTTTGGCTGAGGTCAATGCCTTGGGGAAGGCTTAACGTTAAGCTGTCAGCAGACAACACTCCCAGCAGCTGGGGGATATGGGCTTTAGTCCCCAAGGTAGAAACTGGGTGGGACACCACAGCATCATATGTTTACATGTTAATGTACATATAGACACATATGTATATATGCATATGTATTCACATATTTATATACACACACCCATAAATATATAGACATACATATACATTTTGTGTGTATTTATACTTATGAAAATTCAAAAGGAAGAAGTTAAGTAATTAAAACCCTGTGAAATGTGATATAGTAAATTGGGCAGATTTATTGAAACCATAGGCTATTATCACTGCAGTAACAGTGGTTCTCAGGATCACCCCTTGATGTCTTACTATAGTGATCAAATTCTCTGCAGACTAGATCATGTCAGAGAGCAGAAGTTTCCATCCTATAAAGACTGTGGACCGTTGGCCTTGTCACAGAAAAGAAAACAGCTTTTGGTGCAAATTGGAATAGATAAAAAAGCATTTGCCATATCCATAGATGTATACCAGGTCCCCGGGATTATGTTGATTTGCTGCAGTGAAGATAGCACGGATAGAATGCAGTTGCAACTGCCTTTACCATATGATTAAGTTCACAGCAATTCATAGGAATTCTCTAAGATTCATCTGCCTCTGCAGGGCAAACAGGCGAATTGAATGAGGGAAGTGATAGTATCACTACTGCTGCATCATCCCTATCTTTTATGCTGGTACTAATTTCTACAGCTCTCCAGGGATTTGGTTTCCTATCCTGATAGCAAGAGGAATTTCCAGAGGCTTCCACTTAGCCCTTGCTACCACAATAGCCTTCGCTCTGTGGGTCAGACAAGTAATATGAGGATTCTGCCGCTTATTTAGTATATCTATTCTAATTATATATTCAAGAACTGAGGCAACAACCACAGGCTGGGTCTGCAAACCTACTGGATCCATGGTGATTTGTGCTTGCGTGAAAACTCCATTTATCACCCGATTACCATAAATCTCCACAATAGTTGGGGGACCCAGTGATATTTTAGATCCTCAAGAATTAGCATTTATTCAGAAACAGTATCAAGTAGTCCCTGAAATATCTGGGTATTTCCTTTTTCCCAGTGCACACTCACTCTGACAAATGACATCAGGTTCCTTTGGGAAAGGCCTGGATGAAGATTTGTCATATATATTTCTGGCAATGCTGCAAGGTCCTCCTTAAGGAAACCAGCCTCCCTTTCAATCAAGGGGCTCTGTGAACTGACTGAGGTATGAAAACTGGTTGAAAAGGATGACTTTTCATTTTGATGGCTCAAGTCAGGTTTCAGGCAGCAGACCTAGTTTTGCCTGGTACAGAGATCAAGGAATATTTCAGAAGTCTCTCCATCTATTTCATTCCTAGGGCCATCCAGGGCATTAGTAAATATCCCTGTAGGTCACGACCTTTGACTCTTGATGTTGCCCCTGCTGTCCATTGAGGTAAATATGTCCACCCTGTCCCTGCCAGTTAAGTGCTGTCACCTGGTTATTGCAATCCCAGGATCCCACTGTCCTGGAAATCAGGGAGCAATTTCAATAGAAGCATCTTCCACCATCAAATCCAGTACTGCAGAGCTTTGCTGGTGCTCCCCTTTCTAATATATTTTTCAGTGCTTTACTATAAACACCATCATCTGGGTCTCTAGGGGTATATAGTTGAGGGTTGGGTATATACATTACACATAAAATCACTCCAACATTGCCATCTCCATGAACCTTTGGATTTTTTCCTCTACATTATACCAGGGACATTTTGGCATCTCAATCTCATTGAATATAGACCACCAATGGGTCTAACTTTTAGCTAACCAATTAAATCGTTAGAGTCACTTTCAGTGTATGAACTAACACATCAAATCCAGGCTTTATGGTAAATGCACCCATACCAATAAATTTAACCCAACCCTTTTCTCTTTATTTTGTTTGGAACTTGACCCAAAACTGTTCAGCCTTTCACAAAATCATGTCACTTCTGATAACATCGATGTTAATATTTGAGTTGCTACTACAACACATTCATATTGGTCTGCACTTACAGTTTTCTCATTCACAATGGTTATACGTACAAGTATAAGCATCTTAATATTTTTTGTCTTCTAATACAAAATTAATTATAAATTCTTTTCTTTTTATTTTTCCTCTACTATATAATTAGAGCATTATATTGACTTCTTGGGAAATGTGCACAGGCAGTGAATAGTGTCTATGAATTTCATTTCAGGATAGTAAAGGGAGTACTAAAAATAATAGTTGCAAAAGGAGGTGATGGGTCTGATAGGGTTGAGAAAAGCTCCCTTCTCCTTTCAAATTGGGTCCAAAGAAATTATGTATAGGCATGGCCATGATGAACCAAAGTGGATATTGCGTGTATTTGCTAAATAAAATCATTTGTTATCCCTTTTCTGAAAGATGGCTATGTTTTTAAAAAAAAAATTTTTTTTAATTTAGTTTTGAGAGGGACAGAGACAGTATAAGCAGGGTGAGGGGAGGAGAGAGAGGGAGAGAGAATCCCAAGCAGGGTCCATGCAAGGCTCAAACTCATGAAACCGGGAGATCATGACCTGAGCTGAAACTAAGAGTTGGACGCTTAACCAACTGAGCCACCCAGGCACCCTATGTTTTTAAGTAGAGAATTCTGTGTCCTAATCAGTTTACTTACAAAGCCATGCAGGATGATATTAGGAAATACAAATACCAACAACAGTGGTGAAGAACTGCCTCACAGATATAACAAATGCAATTTATTTTGTGTTTGAAGGAGGACTTGAGAAAAACATTCTGTCTCTGAGCATTCCTGAGGATGGAGGAGGGGGAGCCAGGGGCGTGTTTTCTTAGTTCCTTAGCCTGTATGATCTGAGTCACAACTTCATGGTTAGATGAGGATGCTAAGCAAATGCTACCCCTCCCTTCTCTCCTCTCCCACATGGAATCTTTGGAGAGGCTCTAAAAGTAGGAGGAAGAATCTGTATTTGCTTTATGAATGAATGAAGGGTGGTTATTTGGTCTTAACCCAGAACTCTAGCACTGGTTTGCTGTTCAATGCAGGTTTGCTCTATGGTATGCCAGGGGCACATAGGGCCACCTGGGAGCAGTACCCCACCCACTTGCCTACTTACCTCCCTCCTTCAGAATCTCAACTCTTGTCACTTTCTCAGGGAAGCTTGCCCTCACCCACCAGTCTGGTCTGATTCCTTTGTCCTGGATTCCTTTAGAAGCATTGCCCCCCCCCCCCCCAAGTGATCCCTTATCAGTTTATGATAAGACTCCTTAGCTGTGACTATGTGGTTTATGTAGGACACCTACTAAGACTAAGTATCTTCCCTGTTTATGCTCCCTGCCTTTCATATTATGCCTAGCTGGTATGTGGTACAAAGTAGACACTCAGTACATAGTTGTTGAATGAAAAAATATTTGCTACAAATTCCAGAAGTATCAACACTTACCATGATTTATGTATATTACCATTGTATTTGTATCCCATGCTTTTGACAGCCGAATCTTCTATTTGTGGAAGAGCATGGTAACTGGATTTTGTAGAAATGAATGAGTCAGGACTGGTGAAAATACTCAAAAGCTCCATTAATTTTCTTTTCTTTTCCAGTAACTCTGCTCTACCCTCCATCTCCCCAAGTCAAAACCCAGTGTTTGAACTTAACCGTGGGGGTTTTGTGTGTGTCCAGCTGGAAGGTAACTGGAGAACAAGGTGGAAGGGCTAGAGACCCTGTCCCCCACCTCCTAAGTGACGAACACTCGCTAAGGAATGACAATGTGACCAAGGCCTCCCCCCATTAAACAAAGAAAGCCCCAGAACCACAACCCCGGACCGAGGTGGGATAATTTGGAGTGTTGGGTAATCTGGTTCCGAATTAGAGGGAGAGGTTTAGGAGAAGTGAGACTGCCCCAGTCTCTCAAGCTAAAGTTGGTGGCCTGTGAGTAGCAGCCTTTCTTGCGCCTCCGGGTGTGTCCACCGGGCTCGCTCATCAGGTTGTGTCCGTGAATGTACGTGGGTATGAGATGCGGCTAGGCAGGGCCACGCTCAGCCCCAGGGCGGGAGGGGGGGCTTCTGTAACCGCGGACGCCCTTGGCGCCGCAGGGCAGTGGGGCCGGCACGCCGGGGCGCAGTGTGCAGGCGCGGAAAGCAGGCGGCAGTCTGGCCCCACGGCGCGCCGGGCGCTGGCGCAGGCGAGCTCTGGGGGCCGCGGGCTGCGAGGCCCGGCTGCGGGCGGCAGGAGGCAGCGTCGGCCCAGGCGGCGAGGCAGCGCGCGGTGATGTCAGTGGCGGCCCGGCTGGCAGCAGCCGGTACTTCCTGTATAAAGGCGGGCGGGCTCGGCTGCAAACCCCACTAGCCAGTGTCAGCCTCTCGGCGGGAGGAGGAGGCGGCGGAGGAGGAGCAGGGGGAGGGCTGTCAAATTCGGGAGCCAGATTTTTTTCCCTTCCCCTGGCAATCCCTTCCGCTTCCCCGGCTCCTGGCGTGACATCTGCGGACCCGGGACCTGTATGTGTGTGCGCGCGAAGGAGCGGAAGAATGGCAGTGCTCAAACTCACCGACCAGGTAGGGGGCGGCGGCGCGGGCGGGCGGGACGCGCGGGCGCGGGGCGGCGCGGAGCCCCGGCGGGGGGATGGGGGCGCGGCGCGGAGCGCGCCCGCGAGCTGTTTACTCGCGGCGAAGGGGAGGAGTGTGTGCGGCCGCCGGCTGCTCCGAAAGCCGGCGGCTGCGGCTCTCCTGCCCTGCGCCGTCCCCGCCCTGGGCCGTCGGAACTGCGCGCCCCGCTCGGTGCCCGCGGCGCGCCGGGGGGCTGGGGAAGGGGCCGGCGGGCGCCAGGCGCAGCCGGGGTGCTGCTCTGCGGGTGTGCACTGGTGTGCGTAGATGAGCGCGGGTGTGCGCTGTCCGCGGGCCCGGGCTGGGCAGGGGGAGGGGAGGCTCGAGGTGCTCCTCCGGCTCCTACCGTGCTGCGCAGCGTGGGCTCTGGCAGCCGGTGCCGGCGGCCGGGAGGCTCGTCCGCGCCGCGGGAAGGAGGGAGGTGTATGGAGAGGGAGAAAGGATCGCAGCCTGGGACCCTCCCCGAGCCAAGCCAGAGACCGGCCCAGACCGCGGCTCTTGTGTGGTCGAGCTGTCTTTATCCGTTTGACATGACAACCTGACTTCCTCTTTAGTAGACCAGAGGTTGTGTGTGCGTGGTGCGCGATGGGGTCCCTTGGAGACGGCGCTTTTGGTTCTGGCCGGTCTGTCCCAGGAGGAGAAGTCCCGGGGCTCCACTCACAGCGGTGAACCACCCTCTCTGTGCCTGTGTGTGTCAGTTTTGTTGCTTTCCTGGCTCAGACACCGCACAGGGCAGCTCTGGAGTGCTGGTTTGGAGAAGTGGGGTTATTTGCTGACTCGGCTGACAGTCCTTGCTGCAGGTCTGGGGAATGGAAACACCCCACCTTTGCAGACTTTGCTGCTCTTAGGATATTGACACTCATAGGCGCACAGCCAAGTTGCATGATAGAACTCTGCAGCTCCTTTCACGAAAAAAGGAGACAGCTTGTTTTTTTTTCCTTCTGCCATTTATTTATGGATAGTGAAATGAACACTGCTTGGGGTCCTGGTTGGCACAGAGTCAATCTTGACTTTGACACCCTATCAAACATGCCATTTCTTGATACTTAACATCTCATACATCTTGAAGGGGTTGCATTTGTTGCTTTGCTGTCCCCAGTTAGAATCCAGCCAGGACATTTAGATGCAATCAATCACCAGAATGATTTGCTTTCATATCTTTGAGAGTCACATTTCTGGTTTGTTTTCCTTAAGTATTTACAGGCTTTTTTTTTTTCCTTTCTGTGGAGGAGAGATCACTGAGTTAAAACTCATGTTAGCCTTAAATTTAGCAGGAAGAACAGCTGGCAATTGTGACGAATCTACTTGTTCCCTTTGGTTCCAGAGCATTTAAAAGTGTAAGTTGATACTAGGATTCTCTCCACCTTTTAGTCACATACTTTGACAACTGTTAGACATTTGGTTTTTTTCAGTCTTCCAGTTTTAGTCTGTTTTGGTCATGTCATCTTTGCTGGTCCAAGTTACTATACTTGTCTCTTAATTCCTAAGTCTTCAACCACAAAAAATGAATCTAATGGACATTATTATTATCACATACGCAACAGAATTTCACAGAGAACTTTAGAGTTGGAAGAGATGCTAAAGACAGTCCTTCATTTTTTTAAATGAAGAAACTGAGATCTGAAGAAGTGAAGCGTGGGATCTTGAAGGACCACAGCTGTTGGCCTGTATTGCTGAAACTAACTCCTGTCTCCTGCCTTCCAGGCTTCTGTGCTTTTTGCTAGTGGTTGTAAGACACCTCTGTCTTTTCATTGGGTGTGTTAAAAGGGTTACAAGAAGTTATCCGCTCCTAAATCAAGATCAACAGTAGGGGAAAGTGTATTTCTTGGTCTTAGAAAGAAAGTTATTCTTCAGGATTTATCAGAGTAGGACTTTCAAAGATGTTTGTCTTTTAAAATGTTTTGGAATACATCTCCTCCCTTCCCCAAAGAAACTAGTATCGTTATGGAGAAAAAAAGTCATGTAACCTGCATTTGATTCCATCTCCAAATGCATCAAAGGGGTCTAAGGAGTTTTAAGATTCAGGAGCATCTAAGAATTGCCAGCCCATCTTGGGACAAGGCCAGCAGAAGGCCGGGTGAGGAGGTGGTCTGGGCTGGGTGGAGTCGTGAGCAATAAAGGTTTCTGTGTGGCTTCAAGTCCAGGAAGTGTGTGATCTTTCTTGCCTTATATAGTCTTACCTTTCAGTTTGAAACTAAATTCTTAGACGCTGGTTCCTAACCTCATCAAGGCTTAAAAACCCTTTGCTTAAATCCGTACTTAGCAAGAGTTTTGCTCCATCCTTTGGGTAGGGGGCTGCCTGCTCTGAGTCTCTGCCTTAGAGTTTGTAGAGGAGCACCTAACTCTCCATTTTGCTGCTGGTAAAACAATCACTTCTCAATTCCTCCCTCACCTTTTTTTTTTTAATGTTTATTTATTTTTGAGACAGGGAGAGATAGCATGAATGGGAGAGGGTCAGAGAGAGAGGGAGACACAGAATCTGAAACAGGCTCCAGGCTCCGAGCTGTCAGCACAGAGCCTGACGCGGGGCTTGAACTCACGGACTGCGAGATCATGACCTGAGCCGAAGTCGGATGCTTAACCGACTGAGCCACCTAGGTGCCCCCCTCCCTCACCTTCTAATCCCCTATTTGTGAGGTGATTCTTGATTTTTGCCATGGCTTTTGGATTTTTAGCTTGATATCCTGATTTCCCTGACACATTCTTGTTGATAACCTGAATCACAAGTTGTCTTGGTTTGTTTTCAAATGTGCCTAAAAGAAAGAATGTAAGAAGATGACATTTCCTGTCCTGCTGGAGTGGGGTGGAGGAGCTTATTGGGTTGATGGGAGTCCCCACCTCTACAGTCAGCCCACACTGGCACCTCAGTCATGCACCAGGAGGAGACATCTTTTCTGAACTCTGTTTTGGGAGAGTTTTAAAAGGGGACAGGCAAGTGTGATTTTTAGTTTTGTTTTTGTTTTTTTAATTTAAATTACTTTTTTTTCTTTCTTTCTTTCTTTTTTTTTTACTATGAGAAGGAACTGAGAGCTGTTGCTACAAACAAACTTAACATTTAGCACTTCTGCATTTGTAACCGTGTCTCTTCTGTTTTCCTCTTCACACAACGCATACCGTTTTTCTTGCAGTGTTCGGGGGACCAAGGATCCTGGTTTGCCAACGGAGGGGTTTCCCAGGATGTGGGACTTTCAGTGCTAACACTGGGAAAATTCTAGGCAAACCAGGATCAGCAGCATAGAACACACTCACCTATGTAATTAATATACTAATGTAATTGTGTCCTCCTAGAAGGACATTAGAAGGTTTCTTTATATCTTTGATAAAGTGAGGTAATTTTAAGTTTGGGAAAGAAAGTTCTATTTCATACAAATGTAGTGACTTTTAGCTCAAGATAGCCATGAAACTCCTTGAAATTTTATTTGCTATTGAGTTTTAGGGGGCTGCTCTTTATGTCTAGTTAAGGTACTCTCGTGATTTTAAGTGTCTGGTCATATCTTCAGCCTGTCTCCAATTCCCTCCTCACCACCCGCCCCCCCCCAAAAAAAAACCAACGTTTTTCAAAGTTATGAAGCCAGAATGGTAAGCTGTTTTGGACCTTTGAAATGTTCACTATTCTTACCTGAATTTGCTAGTGACAGCAGAATGTCACCTCCATCTCGAAGGCTGCCTGTAGACAAACTGTTTCAGCAGGTGGCCCTTTATGGAGCTTCCTGCCTGGAGGCCTTCTGGCTAGGTGTCCCCTTGCCAAGTCCTAGCTCACACTTGAGTCACCCATGTACTTGCCAAAGGCAGTGGCTGGCAGCCGTGGCAGTGGCAAGAAACTAGAAATCCTGTAACTTTGATTTCTAGCTCGTAGTGTGGGGCCTTGGGACACGTGTATTTTATAGGCTGCTCCCATCCTTCCGTCGCTCCCTAGGGCACTGGGTCTATAGCAGGCACTATGCTGCAGCCTTGCCCTCAGCAAAGATGAAAGGAAAAGAAAGGCTTTATTCTTTGGACCCTTCTTTAGTTGTTTTGGGATCCAGTCGCATGATTTGGGGAGTGCACTCAAGGACTGGCGTTTCTTGGCAGAGACCTAATAATGGCTTACATTTATTGTGATCTTCTTGTATGCTGAGCCCTGCCATGAATCACGCCTCTTAATCCTCATGCCATGCTAGGAGGTAGGTGGCAGTGTGATTCCTATTTTATAGATGAGAAAACAGAAATAGGCTAATTGACTTGTTCAAGGTCATACACCCACTAAATGATTGAGCGCTGTGTCCTACCCTGGCACACTGATTGCCCAGGTGGGGCTTTAACCACAAGGCTATGCTTTTAATAGTCAGGAGGTCTATGCGGTAGTAGGACTTCTGGATGCCTGCTCTTATTTAGCAGGAAGCCACTGGGCTAGCCCTACTCCCCGCACTCCACCTAGCTCTTGGGGCCAGACCTACTTCTGTAGGAGTTAGGAGTTAGGAGCTCCTCTGAGGCCTCTCCTCCCAGCAGCCTTGGACCTGGCTTACCCTGTTAGCTTCTCCACCTCTCCACCCTGGCGAATGACCTGTTGATTGGTAGCTTGGGGAATTTTTTCTTGGTCATTAATAAATAAACTATGATCATTGTAGGAAAATCAGAAAGCTAGATTAGCAAAAAGAAACAGTTAAAACCATCTTCAGCCTCTGTACTCAGAAGTCCTCCTGACATCTTGATATAGAAGGAAACTTCTAGTCTTCTAAGTAGCCAGATAAAAATTTTAACTTTCTGCATGATAATATCAGTATCTTTCTCTTGACCACAAAGCTAACAATTCTGCTCTCTAGACCAGTGACTTTTCCAAATAAACTGAATTTATGCATCTCTTAAATAAATGACTGGCTGCTATAGTGTAAACCCAGCAGCACGTACTTTTTTTTTTTTTTTTTAAAGATTTCAGCTTTTACTTCCTCTTTTTCTCTAAACAGAGAGTAAATATAAACTCCAAAAAGCACAATTGTTTGTGCCAGAAACAGGACTGAGCTATTCTTTAAAAAGACTTCTATTTCAACAATATAATATGATTTTTTTTTATAGGCTGAAGTACAACATGAAATAATTTTTAAAAAATAGGGAGGAGCTAGAGAGATCTGATAGTCCTGTGGTTTTAAAACTTTGTAAAGCTATGGCTCTCCTTTTTTTTTTTTTAAGTAAGCTCTTTCAGGGTGCCTGGGTGTCTCGGTTGGTTAAGCATCGACTTGAGCTCAGGTCATGATCTCACAGTTTGTGAGTCTGAGCCCTCAATCAGGCTCTGTGCTGAAAGCTCACAGCCTGGAGCCTGCTTAGGATTCGGTCGCCCTCTCTCTCAGCCCCTCCCCCACCCGCACTCTGTTTCTCTCTTTCTGTCTCAAAAATAAATAAACATTAAAAAAAAATTTAAAAAGCGGTGCCTGGGTGGCTCAGTCGGTTGAGCATCCGACTTCGGCTCATGGTTTGTGGGTTCGAGCCCCCATCGGGCTCTGCGCTGAAAGCTCAGAGCCTGGAGCCTGCTTCGGATTCTGTGTCTCCCTCTCTCTCTGCCCCCCCTTGCTCACACTCTGTCTCTCTCTCAAAAATGAGTAAAGATTAAAAAAAAATTTTTTTTTTTTAATTAAAAAATACTAAAGTAAACTCTTTGAACTCCCTACCCTGAGATCAAGAGTCACATGCTGTACCGGGGCACCTGGGTGGCTCAGTCGTTAAGCCGCCGACTTCGGCTCAGGTCATGATCTCGCTGTCCGTGAGTTCAAGCCCCGCGTCGGGCTCTGTGCTGACAGCTCAGAGCCTGGAGCCTGTTTCGGATTCTGTGTCTCCCTCTCTCTGACCCTCCCCCGTTAATGCTCTGTCTCTCTCTGTCTCAAAAATAAATAAACGTTAAAAAAAATTAAAAAAAAAAAAAGAGTCACATGCTGTACCGACTGAGCCAGCCAGGCGCTCCCTCTGGCTCTCCTTTTTGTTTTCCTCAAAGAAGATTCCATACTGAAACTTAATATTTAAGAGATCGGTGGCAGTAGAGATCCCTAAAGCCCTTTCAAAGATTATTTGCATTTAATATTATTTGAAAGCCCTTTTGTATGAGAAACCTACTGGTAACTGATTCAGTGTTCTTTTCCTGACATCATGTTCTCAGAAAACAAATGTTTATAATTATTGTAGATGATTAAGTGTTACGTAGAATTTGGATGATCATGTCATTTTTATTCATTCTGAGGCAGCTTTGAGAATGATGGGTGTATTATTAAATATTAAGCTGGGAAAATAGGTGTGAACCAGGACTGTCCCAAGTAAATCTGGACACATGGTCACACTACATAGACTGTGTTTGTTCACCTCAGGCTTGACAGTAGGTGAATTAGTGACTAGTAGACCAGTCACTCTCTTTCGAGTCACGTTTACACTGGAGCAGGTATTACAAACATTGTTTTTTAACCTTATGCAAGTCCAGAATTGGAAAATGGCTTCCATTTCATACATCAGCTCTGACCAGTTGGTTGAGGGGTTGCAGAAGCGCTCTGGCTCTTGCAGCAAGGGATGGGGGGAAATGTAACAACTGACTGTCAGTGTTTGCTATGAGTATAAGATAAGAGAGGTGGCCTATGTTGTTAGCCAAACCATGGCAGGTCAGATTAACCTCTGTGGGCCTCCAGTTCTTATTTGTAAAATGAAGAGGTTGGCCTGGATGTCTTTCAGGTGTCTTGGCTCCTCCCTCTCTCTCTGTGACTCAGTCCCTTTGTTGCGCAGTTTGTGCTGTAGTCTTCTTCACAGATGTGGCCGTGGAGGGTGTATTCGCAGATGAGCTCCAATTTAGCTTTCCAGGCAATAAAGTCAGAAAGTTAAGTTAGATTCCAAAAGAAGGTTGTAACCGATGTCAGTGGTTTAGGAACTGATTCCTGCCCTGTGACCACCTTCCACCTTCCCCCTCCCCCCTATTTGACAGATAATCCAAGATTGTTTATTTTCTAGAGCATCACTTTTATTGATTACTCCATTAGCACCCTCTTACCAACATATTTACCTTCTACTTGATTTCAGAGGTATTTTCTCTCATCAGTGTTCAAGTCTGTAAAAGAGTTGGTAGCCCAAGAGGTTGAAATTGATGATCAAAACTCTAGTCTTTCATTATGATATTCATAATTTTTAAGAATCTTTTTATTGTCTCCCCCTTTGAAACTGAAAATTTATCTAGCGCCCTGCTAATTGGACCAAGTAAGTAAGAAGTATATAGTCCACTTTTGGGTTATTTCAGGCTTTGCTAAGTCAATGCTTGCTTGTATTTCTTGGTCTTCATGTACCTGTAATTCCCCCACTCTCACCCTTGTGAGTCATAAGCACCCCAGTGGAACTTTCTAAGAGATCTTTAATACCAGGAGACCATTTTGCCCCAGGGGAGCCTCCAGAGCTCTTGGTAAAACTAAAGAGATTTGTAGGAACATCTGAGGCCTAGATATACAAAATTTCCTCACAGTTTCAATCTGTCTCAAAGGTTTCAATGTTAAAAAAGAAAAAAGGTTTTGTATTAAATTGCTTTTGTTTATTTAACACTAGATTGGGAATCAGAAGACCTGGATTTTCCTCATGGTTCCTTTCTTTCTTTTTTTTTTTTTTTTATGTTTATTTATTTTTCAGAAAGAGAGAGACAGCGTGAGCAGAGGAGGGGCAGAGAGAGAGAGGGAGGCACAGAATCTGAAGCAGGCTCCAGGCTCTGAGCTGTCAGCACAGAGCCTGATGTGGGGCTCGAACTCACCAACCGTGAGATCATGACCTGAGCTGAAGTCTGACGCTTAACTGACTGAGCCACCCTGGCACCTCCTCATGGTTCTTTTTCTAATACTTATATGGCTTTGGGCAAATCCTGGCCTTAGTTTCTTTGTAAAATGGGATTTCATGGGTGAAGAATCCTCTGCATTCTTTCAAGCTCTAACATTCTAAGAGAATGCCCCAGATACCTCTTCTCAACTTTGGGAATCTGGTTTGAAAAGTATCTGCCTTCCATGAACTTCTGTTCTCTCCCCTACCTTTCCCCTTACCCTCCCAGGGTGGTGGTGGCCAGTAGAGTTGACCAGGTCTGAGAAATATACCCCATGTTCTGCCTACAGGTCAGGGTTCTTTCCCCAAGAATGGCATCTTCTAGATGTAGTCTAGAAGTAGTGTAAGGTTTCAGGGAGGGGCACAGAACCCCGTGTTTGTCTATTGTGAGCTGTGCTGAGCTCATGCCTACTTTAGCCTTTCTCATTTGCTTTAGCAGATGGCCTGGGTTCTCCCGTAATCCTGTTTTATTGAGCTCCATAATAACATTTGGGTCTAACAAGTCCATTTCCCAACTGTTGGACCCAGATAATGGATTCGGTTGACACAGTGACCACAGAATTTCTCAGGGAGAGAATTCCTACGTGCAGTCAACAACTCTGTATGTGTAGATGTACCCAGTCGATGGAGGAAGCTTGTTTTGCGATGTAAGCCTGGCAAGATGAAGAGAAAGATAGGAAGTGAGCACAGGAGAAGTGTCATAACAGAAAGCCAGGTAGAGATTCAGGTAAACTAGGACCTGTCAACTAATCCGTTATTGTTAAACAGTAGCCTCCCAAAGCCAGGTGTGGTTTTGCCCCAGGGCTGAGCAAGATGGCTTATTGAGTTTGGGAAAGAAAATGTCAGAATTCGTATTTCTTTTAAAACCCTTTAAAATTTTTATTTTTGTGTTTTTAAAATCTATATTATACTCCAGTACAATAAAAATCCTCTTAGCTCTGTCTCCTACTTTTTACCACCTGGCCAAACCACCACGTAGACTATTCCAGCAGCCTTCTGACTGGACGCACGCCTTGACACCTGACTCTCAACATAGCCATCAGAGTGAGGGAATTCTGATGCTCAGATCGTGTCATTTCTCTCCTCAAACCCTCCCACGTCACACCAAGGAAAAGCTGAAGTCACAGAGTGGCATCCTCAAGGTCTCCTCCACTCACCTATCCGGCCACGTCTCCTCCTGTCCTCCCTTGACATTCCTGCTGCCTGTGAGCATCTCCCCTAGAGATCCACATGCCCACCCCTTACAGATCTTTACTCAAATGTTACCTTTTCAGTGAGTCCTTTCCTGACCATGCTGTATAAACTGCCTATGCCATATTTCTGGTCTCCTTTCTTTATTTCCTCTCCATGGTACATATCCCTTATACCATATATTTTATCTTTTTATAAAAATAAAAACTTGGGGCGCCTGGGTGGCTCAGTCGGTTAAGCGGCCGACTTTGGCTCAGGTCATGATCTCGCGGTCCGTGAGTTTGAGCCCCGTGTCGGACTCTGTGCTGACAGCTCAGAGCCTGGAGCCTGTTTCGGATTCTGTGTCTCCCTCTCTCTGACCCTCCCCCATTCATGCTCTGTCTCTCTCTGTCTCAAAAATAAATAAATGTTAAAAAAAATAAATAAAAAAAATAAAAACTTATGTGTAGAGGAGATAAAAATAACAGGGCAAAGCTTTTTGTTGTTTTGTTAGCTTGGTTCATTCACTAGTGTAACTTTGGCACTTAGAAACAGTATAAGGCACATAAGTAAATGTTCAATGAATATTTGTTAAATGGCTGATATAAATATGTATGTGTGTCTGTGTGTATATCTATATGTTCAAATGTTTTTACTCATAAGGTGCTCAAATAAACAAACAAAAATACTATTGTAAACAGAGCTCCCATCTGTACACTGCGGTATTGGATTTCCATTCAGACAATATTCAGAGAAATTTTTCTTCCCCATCGAAAGATAAAAGATCACATATTGTCTTCTTTTCTGGTTATATGTCTCCTCTTTCTAAATTGAACTTTCAGTGGTGGGGATGGGTTAGCACTGTACTTGGTTCTCAGGGGTTCCGTTTCTTTATAGGGAAGGTATCAGAGTGACACTAGGGAAAGGGAAATGTGGACCCTAAATATCATGGGAAAGGATGCTCAGACCCATTACTAAGTGGACCTTTTTTATGTATTCCAGCAATCAAGGTCAGTTTAATGAACCCCATCTCCAAGGTAGTGACTCTGATAGAGTCCTCTGCTCCCCCTCTTTCCACAAAGGATAAGAACAGGTACAACAGAAGAGTTAGAAACCAGACAGCAAATTGGGAAGGAGATAAGACAATAATTGTGCTTCATGTTATTTAATCCCGACAACGTCTCTACAAAAGAGTGGCTATTACCATTCCACTTTACAGATGGGGAACATGAGAACTGAGATTTGAAGTAGTCTCTTTAGGGCCTCATGACTCCGGGGTTCACATCTGGGCAAGCTTGTCTCCACAGTGCACATTCTTAGCTGTCATGCTTCTAGCCTCTTGAGACAGGTGTAGTATCACAGGAGGCCCTGTTCTTCATGGAGCTTGTGGTGGTTACAGATGGTATTGCATGCCTTGTGCATGGAAGGCCCACATCAGATATTTACTGAATACAACGTGGCGTATGAAACAGCTCTCAAAGTAGGTATAGTGCAGGTTTAGACTACATTGTGGGGGTACTTCTTAGGAACTACAGAAGTCCAGAGATGGGCATAGTTACTAAGAAAGGCATCAGGGAGCTGGAGGGAGTCCAGTGACCCTTGAGGAAGGGAACGATTTTAGACAGCGTATGAGGGTGAGAGGCATCCCAGGTGAGTGATGTGCCATGTACCTGTCAGGTAACCTGAAGACTGGCTTTACTGAAGCAGGGGGTTCATACTAGGAAAGCATAAGAGGAAAGGAAGGAAATAGTCAACATGCATCCTGGATAGAAATGGTATTTGTGTATTAACAAATCTTTCTTACTTGGCTTCTGATAGGTACTACGTGTCCTTTCCTGGAGGCATAAATTGTGTCTGGGCAAAACTCATTATTTCCATGTGTTGTGTAGGCATGATATTTGAACAATGAATTTGTATTGCTATCTTGTGCTAAAAAGTATTGATGCATAAGGTGAGGTGTTACCTTATGGGTCTTTCTGTCTCTACCATACCTCCTACTTGAAGGGAATATTGTATACATTCTTGTTATGGCTACATTTTGTGGATAAACATGTATCCTGGAGTATTGAACTTCATTGAAAGAGGCTGGATGGATGGTCTTCATGGTACAAGACACTGACAGATTAATGTAGTAGGTCTGGAGAAGGCCTGTTTTTAACCTTTAAGTTTTTATTAAAAATTACTTTAAAAATCCAGACTATTGGGAATCTATAGAAAAAAAATGATTTCATTTCTTAAAAAAAATCAATTGTGAGAAAAAAAGAAAAAGAGGGAGAGGGTGGGGGAAATATATACATCACTGAGAATTAAGTCCCGTATAAACTAACTGCAGTGAATAGATTTAGATTCTGATTCAGACAAACCTAAAAAACACATTTCTGTTAGACAATTGGGGAAATTTGAATACTGCCTGGTTATTTGAAGATTTAAAGTGTGAATACGGTATTGTGGTTATGTTTAAAAAGAAAGTCTTTATCTTACAAAACAAGAAAACAAAACCACAAAACCTTAGCATTTGTCCAGGGCACCTAAATATTTTAGTGACTCACTCTTTTGGGAAGCTTTTTTTTTTTTCTTTCAGTTTACTTCTTCCTGTTCTCTTTGTGCCCTTCTAAGCTTTCCCCTCTCACCTCAGAGAATGTCTTCAGTAGAGTTGTTAGAATCCTTGATTGTTAGAAAGCACACAGTTCTGCCAGTTTTGTTGCCTAAATAGGCAACTAACTCTGAATTAGTTGTGAAACTTACCCATCTATTGACTTAGTTTAAGTGGCCTTCATAACTCATGTTAGATATTTGAGTATCTGCCTTAAAATCACATCTTTGGTGCCTTTTTGAAGATCTAGATTTGGCTATCCTTGTACAGTTATTTCAGTGTGAGGTATGTCCAGGGGAATTTAGTTATTAGAGTTGTCCCAAATCACTTTGTTATATTACTTTTTCCTTTTTAAATTCCAGTTAACATACAGTAATATATTAATTGCAGGTATACAATATAGTGATTTAACATTTCTGTAGGTCACCTGGTGCTTATCACGATGTTACATTACTTTAAAACCATGTTTCCATTTAAACTGAGTAGGTTTAAAAAACAGCAAGCAGGGGCGCCTGGGTGGCTCAGTCGGTTGAGCGGCCGACTTCGGCTCAGGTCACGATCTCGCGGTCCGTGAGTTCGAGGCCCGCGTCGGGCTCTGTGCTGACAGTCTGGAGCCTGTTTCGGATTCTGTGTCTCCCTCTCTCTGACCCTCCCCCGTTCATGCTCTGTCTCTGTCTCAAAAATAAATAAACGTTAAAAAAAAACAATAAAAAAAAAAAAAGAAAAGAAAAAAAAATAAAAAGTGAAAAAAAAAAAAACCAGCAAGCAGTTATAAGGTCTCAGTTTTAATGACTGAGTTGCCACGCCCCTTTTCTTACCTGAACAGGAAGTGAATGTTGGTTATGGCCCCCAAGGATTTCAGTGTTGCTTTAGGCATGCTGAGATATCTGTGTTTGTTTCTACAAGTGTGAAAACCCTTCCCTAGCCTTCTTGATGGAGCGCAGATTTAAGAATAGACCGGAGGCTTGAGAAATGGCCAGTTGCAACTTGAGTAAATGATATTGTCATGTGTAATTTAGAAGCCAGATGACTTGAGTTTGGGATGCTCTGGAGCCTCATTATAATTAAGTCTTGGGGACCAGGAGGTGAGTGTAACATTTAGTTGCTAATGCTACTTTTCTTAGCAGCCAAGAAGAAACCATTTTATTTTGAGGGGCTTTGCTCTTTAGCAAAGAGTCTTATATCAAAGTCCCACGGCACTCTATTACTGTGTATACAATGTTTTAAAATGTTATGACATCTCACTGAACAATTTCCAAAAAATATTACATGGGAGTGGCACAGTTCAGAGAATACCTAAGTTGCTGTCTGCAGGTCTAGGCTATAGGCACATCTCTTCTCCTGACAGTGTCTCATACACAATTGTGACAAAACTTTTCTTGAATGTAAAATGGGTATAATAATACTTACTTTACACGGAAGTTATGACAATCCAGCGGGAAAAGCCTTTGTATAGCAACTGGTCTATAGACACTCAGTACATAGTCCTTGAATTTCTGGTTGGTTCATTTGCCAAATTAAAGATTAGTTCTCTAGGGTCAATTTCAGCTCGATGGGAATCTGATTTTTATTATTTTTTTTGTTTTAAGTTTTTGACCATTTATCTGGTCTTTTTTTTTTATCAGTAACTTAGTTTAACATTGAAAATGTAGAAAATTTTTTGTTTGTTTTATTCTTGTGTGAAATCTCCATACTTAGATTTGAGTTGTAGCATTTTCGTTCCTACAACTTTAGGAAGTGCATTTTTCTTTCCTTTTGGTTTTAACGAATGAACTGATTTAGTTTATTTGATAGAAGAATTTTATGTTTAAGATAGATCTAGGAGAATAAATGTGTGTTGAAAAATTCTGAGGAGTTTGCAATCATTCTTGATTTAAGTTGTCAAAAAGAACTGAAAATTACTTTTAAGAATGCCACTTCCTCTTCACAGAAGTATAAAACCATGTCTTTTTGAGGAAGTGTGTAAGAACAGAATCGTTGATAGTTGATAGAGCAGTCTTCATAAAAAATCATCATGGGAGAATTTCTGAGAAACATTGGTGTAAAATTTCAAGTTTAGAATGAATGTACAACAGGATAGAAAGCCATACATTTCTCTGAAAAAAAGTGTGATTAAAAAAGTCAGAAAAAGGATTCCTTGTAAAAAGTCACTTTAATTTGGAGTCTTTTTTCCTTTTAAAACCGTAGAATGCTATTTGAAAAGATGGTAAGTGAAACATCATTGGATACATGTGTATGTTTTAATTCTTTTTTTTTTTTTAAGATTCATTTTTTTAAAGTAATCTCTATACCCAATGTGGGGCTTGAACTCACAACCCTGAGATCAAGAGTCTCATGCTTTACTAACTGAGCCAGCCATGTGCCCCATGTATTTTTTTAAAGTTTATTTATTTATTTCAAGAAAGGTGGGGGGAAAGGGAGAGCGAGCGAGCACTGAAGCAGAGGAGGGGCAGAGGGAGAGGGAGAGAGAATCCTAAGCAGGCTCCTGGGTGTCAGCACGGAGTCCAACATGGGACTGGAACCAACAAAATGTGAGATCATGACCTGAGCTGAAATCAAGAGTTGACTGCTTAACCTACTGAGCCACCCAGGTGCCCCAGAGAGAAATATATTTTAAAAAAAGGGGAGGAGTTGCCTGGGTGGCTCAGTAGATTGAGCATCCAATTCTTGATTTCAGCTCAGGTTGTGATCCTCAGGGTCATGGGATTGGCCTGAGTGGGGCTCCACACTCAGTGTGGAGCCTGCTGGAAATTCTGTCTCTTCTCCTTCTGCCCTGTCCCTTGCTTTCTCTCTCTCTTTATAAAAAAAAAGGGGGGGGGGGAAGGAACTGAGAATGGAGGGAGGCTGACCGTGGCTGACCATGTTACTTTCCAAGGTGAATGTTAGAGATGCTCTTAAGCTTTAAGCTAAAGTAGTCATCACCTGTTATACTCTGCTTCTAAACTAGTTTTTAACATTGCTCTTCAGCAACATTGACACTTATTTCTTGGAATTCTAGGATTGGAATAACCAAAGTGGAGGTTGTTATTTAAGCTACAAAAGAAATGACCAGAGCTATGTACCCAGAAGCCTGGAAAGAATCAGGCTGATGGTTATTTGACCCATTCTGTGGGTTCTTGCTGCTGATATCGAACCTTCTGAATCAGTGTAGTGACTGGCAGATAAGAAATTATTTTACACAGTGGGAAGGCAGGTATTGGGGGCTCCTGGGACTAGTAACAAGGTTCCTGTGACATCTCTGGTTTTAAGTGCCTCCTGCTTGTCTTTGTGAACGGAACTCAAGAAGGACATTTCCTTATCACTGCTTTATCATTTCAATGAGCTTTTCCAGAGATCTAATTCTTACCTCCGATTCTGCCAGAACTGGCTGTGAGACACTGGCAGTCATTACACTCTCTCTGGGCCTCAGTTTCCTCTAAGGAATGAGGATGTTGGTTAGATGAGCTGACAGCTGTTCCAGTCTTTGATGGCTCTCACCCAGAGGCTGGCAAACTACTGCCTACAGGCTGAATCCAGCTCGAGGCCTGTCTTACAGCCTGTTAGTTAAGAATAGTTTTTATATTTTTGAATGGTTGAAAAAGATCAAAAGAATAATATTTTGAGACACATGAAAATTATTTGAAATTCAAATTTCAGTGTCCATAATAAAATCATATAAGAGCAAATCCTCCCTCATTTGTTTATGTATTGTCTGTGGTTGCTTTGGGACCCCGAGAGTGGAATTAGGTAGTTGCCACAGAGTCTGCATGGCTGGCAAAACCGAAAACTTTACTGTCTGGCCCTTTACAGAAAAAATTTGCCAACCCCTGCTGTACCCCAAGCACAGATTTGGGACCACACTCTTCAGATATCAAATACTACACTCTTGTTATCTTCGTATTTCCTATACTGTACTTTGATCTAGATTTAATTAGATTAATATGATAATTCTTGCTTTTATTATTTTATCCAGGAGAAAGTAGAGGCTTAGTTAGCTTACTTGGTATGTTTTTAATTAAAAGGAAAAATCCCCTTTAAAACAATAGTTTGTTTGTACTCAGACTTTTTTTTCTCCCTTTAGGAATCACTGTAGAGAAAGAAGCCATATGTTTGTATTTTAAATCATTTGCCTTTTAAACTGGATTTTTAAATTCCAGATGTGGATTCAGGAACAGTTAAAATGTACTTTTGATGTTCTCAAAGAGCCATGATGGGGGAGGAGAACTTTACTTCTTATATTTGAGAGTGAAACAAATCTTAATATTTTCTATTTCCCATTGTATGCTAAAAATACTATTTTTAGTTTCTTTGAGTAGACACTCTAGATCAATATGGGGATGGAAATGGCTTTAATCTCATGGAGAGCCAACTATAGCAACTGAATGAATGCATTTTGAAGATACACTCAATTATTACAAATAGAAATTATAAAATTAAAAAATAAATATCAATAATATCCACTTATCTAACATTTCCCATTATTGTAGAAAGTTCTCTTTGAAGCTAAGTCTGCTAATTTCTGTGTGAGTTATGGGTTTGAGTGAGTGTGTGTGTGTGTGTGTGTGTGTGTGTGTGTGTGGTGTTCATTGTTCACATCATTATAATTTAAAAGAGAATTTGTCTCCCACTCTTATACTTCCAAAGTCATTTGAGTTATTCTAAAACTCCTTCTAGGCCTGGAGATTCTTTTGAACTTAGAAGAAGACGGGCACCTTGAACTGGTTAGTAAAGGGCAGAAGGGAGGTCAGTCAGCACATGTGATATTTCATCTAAAAGTTAGCTTCATTTTTCTCTTTTGATTCTCCAGAGAGAAGGAATTAATGGAGATACTTGTTGATAAAGAAGATTTGTGAAGAAATTCATGTAGTATATAACTTCAGAAAACATTGACAGTGACTCAGTACCTAAGCCAGCTGAAGATCTCCAGTGTTTTCTGAACAATATCATAAAAATCTGGAGGAGACAGGAGGTGAACAGAATGGTAAAATTCCCATTTTTCAGAGGGAAAAACTGAGATGAGTGGTTATTATTTGGTTTGTCCGACTGATAGTGGGGGTAGAGATCTTGTTTTTCTCTGCTCAGTCTGAGATGCATTTCATTTGCCTATCCTCTTCTTAAACAGCACTTGTAAAATCACATGTCATTTCTATAGTTATATTTAGGATGTAGCCTGAAACACTGCATAAACACCCTGTGATAGAATACTGAAGTCTGCTGCCTAGGTAATTATTATGTGGGTCTAGTATCATATCATTTCCATTATCTAGATGAGAATGTATCACACACTTCAAAGTTGGTCTAGAAGAGAGAGCCCATTGTGTACAGGGCCAAAAGGGTTTTGCTTCATGGTTGCCCTCTGGGTGAAAAACTTTTTGATATGCAGAAGGCCATGGAACTTCGTTCTTGTTTGAAAACACTTGTAGCTGGTAGTTGTGTTGAAACACTAAGGCTTTCCCACACTCTCACCCCCAAAGTACCTCTACGATGTACTCTGTTTTCTTATTTAGAATTTTATGAGAAGTATGTGAAATTGCCGTCTGAAGGGAATGTTTGTCACAGAACTGCCTAATCTTTAGATGTGTCTAAATGCAGATGTATCTAAAGAGCACTTTCATTTTCCTTCTTACATGGAAGGAGGCAAGTTTCTCCGTGGAGCCTCTCACTTCTGGTTTTAATCTGTTTTTAGCTCCTTGATTAATGTGTGGCTTGGGAAGGCTGGAGCTAAGCCATTTATTTGCTGTTCACTTCTGGGGGAAAATGTTTGCACCCCTACTTTTTAGTATGCAAGCCTGTGGTTCACTCGAGTTTAGGTTAGCAAGGACTATTGAATGAATGAATGATCTAGGGCCAGTTTCTGCTGCTGTGTTTCCTTCTTCCCTGCCTTCACTCTCAGTTCCTTACTGTTTTACCTTCTTTCCTCATCCTGCAAACTTTACCACAAAGACAGGAAGGATAGAACACGATTAATTTTTTGTTATGTAAATAGCCTGAATGTAAGGATTGAAGGTAGAAAATATTGCCGAGTTTTTGGTGGATTTTTTTCTTAGTACCTTGTTAAATGTATACAATCAAGAATTATGTGGCTGAGCAGTACCTGGGTGGTTCAGTTGGTTAAGTGTCTGACTCTTGATTTCGGCTCAGGTCATGATCTCACTGTTTGTGGGTTCAAGTCACACATCAGGCTCCACGCTGACAGCACGAAGCCTGCTTGGGATTCTCTCTCTCCCTCTCTCTCTCTGGCCCTACCACACTTGCACTTTCTCTCTCAAAATAAATAAATAAACTAAAAAAAAAATGAAAGAATTGTATGACTAATAGTTCAGTGTGTCATGACATGAACAGACCTGAAACAGCTCCCTCCCTCTCCAGTCAAGAAAATAGAAAGAAATGTTTGCTTATTATTTTATCTTATTTTTTTGTAATTGCAAGAGGTTAGACTGGCTTTAACTGGGACAGTCACTTACATAGGAAGTGACTTTTTTTTTTTAAGTTTATTTATTTTGAGAGAGAGAGACAGGCAGAGAGAGAGGGAGAGAGAAAATTGCAAGCAGGCTCTGCATTGTCAGCATGGAGCGCAATGCAGGGCTCAAACTCACAAACTGCGATATCATGAGCTTAGCTGAAATCAAGAGTCAGATGCTTAACCTACAGAGCCACCCAGGTGCTCCAGGAAGTGACTGTTAATGTGGGTTCTTGGTTTAAGTCTCTAGTTTAGTTGAGCCCAAGGGAAGCAGAATATGCTTCCCACCACTGATCCTGGGTAGACAGAAGGGAGGGCCACCCCAGGCCATCTACTGATGCTTATGAGCACCTCTGCAATGTTTTTACCCCCAACTTCCACTCCCAAAAGGTTTTTGCAAACAATGTATCCCCTTGCCCATTTTTTAGGTTGACATCTGAAGTTTTCCATCATAAAGTTAGAAAGGTACAAAGGATATGTATCACTCCTGGCATAACGTAAATATTGACTTTTAAAATCAAAAGGTGATATCACTGTTTGGATTGTATTGAATGGAATTTAAACGCTGTTGTGATTTGATGTGCCCCATCATCACTTACAAAACACACGAGCAAGCTCTTCCTTAATAGTTGGAAATTTTACATTGTTCCCTTTTCTCCTTGAATTCAATACTTCCATTCCACTTCCTCACACAGAATTTTATCCAAATATAGTACATTTAAAAAGCCCCAATTATCCTCTGGTACTTTGCAATAAAAATATGATCCTAAGGTGCTAAGAGTTATATAAATTCCTGGATTGAGTTTCTCTTTGTAATAATTATTATACTACTATTTGTCAAAACATAAATATATCACAAAGATTGATAAATTATTAGTAAAACATGCACAAGTTAAACATTCTTATTTGAGGTGTGTTTCTTGATTGTTTGATGAGGCTTTGTTTCCTGGTTTAAATTAGTTCATGATAAAGGAAGTTAATGGAAGGAAAGGAGGTGTGAATTAAAGGAAGTTCTCCTGACTCACATATCTTGAACGTGCCCTTTCTCTACCAGACATTTTTACACCTTAGGGACAATTCCCTTGGTCCGAATCAGAATGGGTGAGAAGTAAGTCTACTTTTTGAGGGAAGATGGTGAAGAGGAAAATGGGAAACAACAGCAGAGTGATGCCCCAGCCACAAACACATGACTTTTATCAATGTGGACATATGGAAGTGGAAGTCTGGAACGTGATACCCACAAAATAACCCGTGCCTGCAAACCTCTTGCAAAGTCTTCATGGGCTCCAGGGCTCCAAGGCCGCCTGGGTAAAGCTCACTACTCTAGAGAGGCAACCTTGGATGGGCTGATGTCATCACAGCTGGTGGCCTGCATTCCCCTGCCCCTGTAGCCCCATCAGTTGGCCAAATATGGGTCACTGGGTCACCTCAAGTGTGAATGACAGACACACTAGTCAAGTGTCATAGGCAATACAGATTGCTTTTGAAGGCTGTGCTTGCATTTTTGAAAAACTAGACTAATATGTGTTAAAACTTTAACTTTTGAAGGTAAGGTGGAGGGATATGTAGAGGTCTTTATATATGTTCTCAGTTAAACATGTTGTAAATTTACTAGCCTTTAATTAACTAATTCATTAACATTTCTTTCATGATCTCTGTGTTTCTTTTTTTTTTTATGCTTATTTTTGAGAGAGAGAGACAGAGAGAGAGAGAGGGAGAGAGAGAGAGAGAGAGACAGAGCACGAGTTGGGGAGGGGCAGAGAGAGAGGGAGACACAGAATCCGAAGGAAGCTCCAGGCTCTGAGCTGTCAGCACAGAGCCTGACACAGGACTTGAACCCATGAACCACGAGATCATGACCTGAGCCGAAGTCGGATGCTTAACTGACTGAGCCACCCAGGAGCCCCATCATCATCTCTGTGTTTCTGCAGGACAATTATAGTATGTCAATACTTGATGATAAGTTGGTTTTGTGTGTTTGAATATTTGGGCAGCTTATCTCTGCAACTTTTGAAGCTTTATTTGGTGTTCATGAAGACTTCCTCTTGGGCATGTTGAATCAGGTCTCTACGTGCTCTCCTTATGTTTCACTCTGTGCAACTGATTGAGTAATAGCAGGATGTCAGTAATGGTGTTCCTCATTAGATTTTAAAATTTAATTAGAATTTGCTGTATTGGAAAGCTAATTTCTTCTTTTTTAAAAAATGTTTTATGTTTATTGTTTTTATTTTTGAGAGAGAGAGACAGTGCGTGAGCAGGGGAGGGACAGAAAGAGAGAGGGAGACAGAATCTGAAGCAAGGTCTAGGCTCCAAGCTGTCACCACAGAGCCTGACGCAGGGCTCCAAAACTCACAGACCGCGAGATCATGACCTGAGCCGAAGTCGGATGCTTAACCTACTGAGCCACCCAGGCGCCTCAGAAAGCTAATTTCTTACATTTGAAGACCCAGATCCTGCTTTATACCTGATCTTTGACAAACCAGTTGCTTGCAGGAGTACATCTGACAGCAACTTTGGTTTGTTTAATTCCTGAATTGGCTAACACGTCCCCTGATTTTGTAAATTGAGAATTTATATTCTACTGGGCACTTTACAAAAAACGAGGTGAAATATCTGGATATAAAATTCAGAGTGATGTACGTTTGCACGTGTATGTTGAATGGATCTGTCTGGCTTTTCCGTGCAATGCCGCAGTGCTTCACCAGTGTTGAAAATGGTTCTTCGAAGAGAATGCTGGGATCTGATGACTAGCATTGCTGGTTCCTCTCTTGCTCAGCTCCAGACCAAACAGAAACATGCATCCTCTGCCAAGTATTCTGTGACGTCACAAGGCAGGCCCTACAGCACCGTGGCTTTTTCTTACACTTTTCCTTTTTGGGCTGCGGGAGATTTAACCTCTTTCTTGACTCTTCTGCCTCCTTTTTTCAGTTAAGGGGTAGCTATTAGAGTATATAGGGCATCCAGTAGTATAAAATCCTTTTTAAAAAAATAGATTTTATTTTTAGAGCAGTTTTAGGTTCACAGCAAAATTGAGCAGAAGGTGCAGAGTTCCCTTATACTCGCTGCCCCACCTCACCCCTTCCATCCCCCACTATTTACACCCAGTGCCAGAGGGGTGCGTTTGTTACATCCACGCACCTGCGCTGACACATCATTATTACCCAAAGTCCATAGTATACGTTAGGGTTCCCTCTTGGTCTCGTACATTCTGTGGGTTTTGACAAATATTTAATGACATACATCTGCCATTATCGTATCATACAGAGTAATTCCACTGCCCTGAAAATCCTTTGTGCTCTGCCTGTTCACCCTCTGTCCCCCCTAGGTCCTGGCAGCCACTGATCTTTCCATTGTCTCCATAGTTTTGCTTTTTCCACAAAGTCATGTAGTTGGATAGATTCTTTTTAAAAAGGATATAATAGGATAAGAAAATTTGGGAACTTCAATGAATCTCAGAGAGTTTCTATTATGTGGCCTTTTCATGCTTATCAAAATTTGGTATTCTCCAACAGTTTGAATGGGAACCAACTTGTTCAGCTTCACAAGCAAAAAAGTACTGGGGCGCCTGGGTGGCGCAGTCGGTTAAGCATCCGACTTCAGCCAGGTCATGATCTCGCGGTCTGTGAGTTCGAGCCCCGCGTCGGGCTCTGGGCTGATGGCTCAGAGCCTGGAGCCTGTTTCCGATTCTGTGTCTCCCTCTCTCTCTGCCCTTCCCCTGTTCATGCTCTGTCTCTCTCTGTCCCAAAAATAAATAAACCTTGAAAAAAAAAATTAAAAAAAAAAAGTACTTTGCATTGTTTAAAGTCAGCTTAGATATTTCTGGGAGAAGCAAAGAGAAGCATTAAAAAAAAATTCAAGGTGGAGGAAGTAGAAGGACATTTTTTTCTGTCCTTAGAAATTCCTTAAAGAATTCTTTTTTAAAAAAAATTTTTTTTCAACGTTTATTTATTTTTGGGACAGAGAGAGACAGAGCATGAACGGGCGAGGGGCAGAGAGAGAGGGAGACACAGAATCCGAAGCAGGCTCCAGGCTCTGAGCCATCAGCCCAGAGCCCGACGCGGGGCTCGAACTCACGGACCGCGAGATCGTGACCTGGCTGAAGTCAGACGCTTAACTGACTGTGCCACCCAGGCGCCCCCCTTAAAGAATTCTTTAAGTCAACTTTGGTTGCCATTTTGATAGCATTTTGGGAGATCCTGGATTAAATAAAAAGGGATTGCTTTCAAATTGAGAGAACTGGTATTAAATAGAAACAGGCTCAGGTGGAAGGTGGAACTGGAATCTATTGAGGCAAAGATGTTTAGAAAGGATAATGTGCTTTAATGGTGCCATTGGGAACTCTTGTAGAGCAGCAAACGTAGACCAGGTGCAGTGGTCACATGGAAGTGTTCTCTCCCTTGTGCCGAACGGGTCAGCTTACCATTTTACTTTGTAAATTAAGGGGTTAGTACTCTCAGATTCAACCAGAGCTAGCTGTGGGTCAGGCTTTTCATGTGGGAGATGGAATGGTTGAATTGCTTGCACTGATACTCAGTGATGAAGCTGGCAGAGGGTTCCCAGAAGTGACTACACTGAAATCTCTTCTTTTTATCAGAATCTGATACTATGTCATTTTATTGATTGAAAACATTTTTTTAACATTTATTTAATTTTGAGAGACAGAGAGGAGCAGAACATGAGCAGGGGAGGCTCAGAGAGAGAGAGAGGGAGACACAGCATCTGAAGCAGGTTCCAGGCTCTGAGCTGTCAGCACAGAGCCCGATGCGGGGCTTGAATCCACGAACCAAACCATGAGATAGTGACCTGAGCTGAGCCGGCGCTTAACTGACTGAGCCACCAAGGCGCCCCATCATTTTATTGATTTTTTAAAAGCTCTGTACAGGTTCTCTATCAGCCATACATGGGTTTTTGTGTTCTCTCCTTTTTGTTTTTCTATAATCCATTTAACCAGGGTTTATTTTGGAGGAACTTGTGAAGGGGGCATGCCCAAGACTAACAAACAGTCCAAGTCTTTAGGGCTGTGACACTAGGCTGTTAATAGTGTAAGACACTCTTGGTGGTGGAAGTAAGTCATAAAACCAGAGAAGGGTTTAGGTTCTTGTGAAAGTAAAAATCTACTTAGCATGTTTATGAGAGAGGAGCGGGAGTCATTGCTCCATTAGAGCCAAGCAAGCATTAAAGCTCCAACATCCAGCTCGACTATTTCCCATAGTTTAGCAAATCACTTTAACCCATGGCTTCCCACACTTTGCACCGTTTTCTCCAGTTGCTCTATCACAGGCAGGGCTACTGTGTATGGATCATGACCCAGAAGAGGAACAGGTTGGAGCTCCATGCCACAGGTAGCATTTTATGGCATTGGACCTGCTCCATTGATTAACTCTTAGCCTCCATGGTCCCAGCCACATTCTCACAGGAGGAGGGCTTGTGGAACTTGTTGGTGGACATTTTGCAATGTGACTCACCAGGGGCCATAGGCCTTATGTAACTCAAACTCTAACTTTTCATCACTTCCTGCAGAATGTGTTGTAGAAGGATTGAGGGATTTGGCTAGAGGCTGGTGGGTGATACTCAAACTCACTCAGGATGTGAGGTTCCTGGGTGGGCTTTGAGATGCACATTTCTTGGAGTGCCACAAAACTGAAATTTTACCACTTCTGTCTTATGAAAAAGGCCCTGCTTCACTAGCAGAAAATAGATTTCTATTGTGGGTGTTGCTGGTCTTTATATCTTAAAATTTAACAACTTAAAATTGTGTAAGGAATCATTTCTAGGATTTCATTTAAATACACATGTAGGGGGTGCCTGGGTGGCGCAGTCGGTTGGGCGTCCGACTTCAGCCAGGTCGCGGTCTCGCGGTCCGTGAGTTCGAGCCCCGCGTCGGGCTCTGGGCTGATGGCTCAGAGCCTGGAGCCTGCTTCGGATTCTGTGTCTCCCTCTCTCTCTGCCCCTCCCCTGTTCATGCTCTGTCTCTCTCTGTCCCAAAAATAAATAAACATTGAAAAAAAAATTAAAAAAAAATACACATGTAGTTTTTGACCACACGTTGCCTTAATTTCTTGTGAGATCTTGTGGTGGTAGGTTGCTAAGGTTGTAGAGAAATTAATGGGAAAGTTACAAAATACAAAAGAGTAAATGCCATATATCATTTTATGACGATGATGATATTATTATTATTTTTTTATTTTTAGAATTAGGAAAAGGACTCCATTGTTCAGTTTTCGTCGTAAGGCAATTCGGACCTGGTCGTAGGATATGGATATTCTGGGGGAATGATAGTTGGAAACCTCTAGAACAAATTGCAGGGAAAGCTCAGAGAAATCCTGATAGCCTGCCAGAGACCCAAGGGACTTTCATTCATTCTCTTCATGCAGTTCTTTGATGTTGTTTGTAAATGCATTTCACTAAAGTGAGTTGCATCTCTTAATGTCTGTCCATGTTTGGAGGTACTTTGGGAGTTGGTCTTATATGAAATGAACATGTTACACATTTGTTCATGTGAGGTTACTTTATTTTCTCCAGAGAAATGTAGATATTTCAATAGCATAAATTATATGAAAGCATCTTAGCTTTAGTTTGCCTGTACCCCTCAATCCAGCAAGGAGACAACATCCTGGACATTTTTTTGGAGATAACTGTCTTGCAGTCAATTCATTTTCTTCCTCTTGGCGAAATGGGAGTTACTTTGCTTAATTAAAACCAGAAAACCAGGGGCGCCTGGGTGGCGCAGTCGGTTAAGCGTCCGACTTCAGCCAGGTCACGATCTCGTGGTCCGTGAGTTTGAGCCCCGCGTCGGGCTCTGGGCTGATGGCTCAGAGCCTGGAGCCTGTTTCCGATTCTGTGTCTCCCTCTCTCTCTTCCCCTCCCCCGTTCATGCTCTGTATCTCTCTGTCCCAAAAATAAATAAACATTGAAAAAAAAAATTAAAAAAAAACCAAACAAACCGGAAAACCATTGTCAGCCCTTGTATAAGGCACCAACCCCTAGGTAGTTCACATCAAATTTCTTTTGAGGCTGGTAATTTTCAAAGCCAGCAATAGGATGTAAAGTAAGTCTTTTGCTGAATCTAGCAGCAGATGTGTTTGGAAAGTGAGGAAATGATGTTGCTAACTTGCTAACTGTATTTTGAGGGATAATGTGATGGGGTGTAGTTTGACTGGTATTTCCTCTTTTAAAGAAATGCAGGCAAAGTTTTTCCTTGGAATTTAAAATGTATATATTACTCTAAAAGCCTCCTGGGAATTTGAAACTGCTACTTGCTTGCTTATAACTTTCCCTCATTTTGTTCCCAGCAGTGGAAGGAAAGTTTAAATCTTGTTTCAATCTGTGGTAAACTTTCTACAGCATGATACTTGTTGGTCAGTGTTAATTCTAAATCAGTGTTCTGTCTAAAACCATATAAAATGATTCTGATACAATTGTAGACACTAAAACATCTACCATGTTTTCCAGTGGAATGTTTTTACTTGGAGGCATTGGAGAAAGGCTGAAGGGGCATGGGGAGGGACTGTTACTGCTCGTGTGTGTGTGTGTGTGTGTGTGTGTGTGTGTGTGTATTTTGAATGCTAAACTGAGCTCAGTCATATATGAAGATTGGATAGAGGTAGTTCAGTTCAGAGAGTTCCAGGCGGGGATGTTGGAGTGGTTTTGATGGAGCACGATGAATCCTGGGTGTGTGGGGCAGATCCAAGGGCCACCCCGGGAAGATGAAAGGCATGACGTTGGGAATTTTAGCAGGTTTGCAGGAGAGGGATTGAGCCCAGCTTTTTACTTTCCTTTTACATCCAGGGAGAGTTTTCCTTTTACATCTGGGGAGAATGAAGATGAAACAGTTGGAGTGGAATGAGCAGTAATTAAAATAGATGGTGGGTAAAATGGTGGAAGTGGGTAAGTTCTCTGAGCAAGAGGAGAAGCCAGATGGATGATCAGTGAGAGAAGCCCCTACTTTTCTATGCAGAGAACACACTAGGGCCTCTGCTTTTATGAATTAAAAACATAGCAGCTTTCAGATGATTACTTGGCAAGTTAACTAGTGGTGCTCTATATCTGTCTTATATCTGAATTATTCTTATAATTCTCTTGGTAGGTTTTTTTTTTTTTTTTTAAAGAGAGGGGAACATCATTGGAATACTTCAATGGAAGAGTATCTTCTGTGTAAGTTTCTAAGTGTCACTCAGATTCCCCCTCACCCAGGTTCGTTTCTCCCTCGTGGAGACTGGTGGGAGAGTTTGGCGACCCCTGTCTCAGAACTTGGTTACCCTTCTCTGACACAGCCCAGGTGACACCAAACTATACTGTTTAAATTTCCTTACAGTAAGACCTAATCAATTTAAAAAGCCCATTATGACGAATTCCCTTAGGAACAAACAGAATGGCATACAATTCATTTTTCCACTCAATAAATATTTATTGAGTCCTGTATATTTCATGTCGTCTCTGGGCAGAGCCCCTAGATATAATCTGTATTGACATTTCAGTATTAATCTTTGTGTTTCCATATAAAGCAATTCAAATAAGAACTAATAGTGAAACAATGACTAGCATGATGTGCCTTTTTTTTTTATTTTTTTTTTTATTTTAAAAAAAAATTTTTTTTTTCAACGTTTATTTATTTTTGGGACAGAGAGAGACAGAGCATGAACGGGGGATGGGCAGAGAGAGAGGGAGACACAGAATCGGAAACAGGCTCCAGGCTCTGAGCCATCAGCCCAGAGCCTGACGCGGGGCTCGAACTCACGGACCGCGAGATCGTGACCTGGCTGAAGTCGGACGCTTAACCGACTGCGCCACCCAGGCGCCCCCTGATGTGCCTTTTTAATTATAGTAAATATTTAATGTTTCCCTACAAAAGAATTGTGTTCTTAACGGAAACTCAACTATTGAAAGCCCAACAAATTAAGTACTTGGATGACAATACTTGTCAAGAAAATATATATTTTAATAATTGGTAACAATTTCTCAAAAAACGCTTCAAGTAGCAATGAAGTCATTGGGATGCCTATTACCAAAGTGGATATTTAAAATTACATTTCTCTCTTGCAGCTGTGTTTACAGCAATAAAGGGGCAGTAAGGCTCGGGGGAAGGTAAAGCTTGGCAACTGTACCAGGCTTATGTAGGCCAGGGCAATGTCTGAAAAGGGAGGGGTGTGGATCTTGGTATGGAGAGATTTCCAATATTGTGCTATTCCCAAAAGTAGCTCAGTGATATCAAGATTGTATTCACTTAACTCCAGCACCAAATGTGGTGGGTTTTATGGAAGGGAAAACACCGTTAATGACTGTCTTTCCCACTTGGCCGCATCTATCTGTGGACAATATGCTGTATCCCCAATTCATTGAAAGGAAAGGAATGTTATTCCTGGAAGTATTTTTATGAGCCGGGAGAGCCCATGTTGTGAACAGAACCAGGGCTTAGGAATGAATGTAGAGAAGATTCTAGTAGTCAAAGACTTTTTCAATAAGGAAAAACATAATCTTAGCTGGAGAGGTTTAGGAAGATAGTAGCAAGATAGAATAATGGAAGCAGAAAGGATAAATATGTTGGGAATGGATTGGCAACATGCAACTGTTAATTGTAAGTTAACCTGTTAATTAGTGGTTGACTAACATGGGTAGCTGTGTTTATCAAGCGATAGTGATACTCCTTGGCAGCTCTTAACTTTTTCAGCAGTCAAGGCAATGAAAGAACAGTTCCTGGCCCACTGAAATGTCATCGGTGTGGCCTGTTAAGACCCTGAACATGGCACAGCAGTGGCTGAAGGCTTCCACACTCCGTCTCTGCCTCCGCATAATCTGCCCCAACCGACCTTAAACCGTGGAGTCAGCTCGAACTCTCTCCATTTCTCTGTTGAGTTTGTGGTTCAGGCACAGGTAACTGAAAACAGATGTGCTGAGTGCAAACGGCTAGCGTTCCTGTTGAGCTCTTGGTGATGGGGGATGGGGAGCGAACTGTGCCTTTTGCAAACCTTTGTGCTTTTGTTGTGTGTGCAGTTTTCCCATCTCAGCAGTCTCGGTCCACATTCTAGCCAGATGCTTTCCTTTTTGTTTCTTGGAGGCACTGCTGCTGAGGTGGAGGGGAGCCTAGCCCCCTTATTCTTCACACTAATCTTTTTTTTCCCTGTTGCTGGTTTCCTGTCTGTAAACTGCACATAGCCTCCTGGGACCCAGGGTGATTTTTTCCAACCTAGAAATCGCCTCTTATGATTCTTCTGTTAAACACTCATTAAGCTGTTCAACAGCCCTAGGGACAGAGTGAATTGGCAGACCTGTCACATGCCCAGGGTTAAAAGAGAGGGCAGTGATTGGACACCAAGGAAGAGAAATAAGATGGTTTAGAGACAGAAGTATAGCATAAACCCTAAGTCCTAGGGAGGACCAAATTCTTAGGGTGGTGATTGCTGAAGTGATGGCAACAAACCTCATGGCACCATGAGAGGGGAGCAGGGGAGATGCTGGGGAGGAGGCAGTGTTCCCGGGGTTCACAGTCCAGCTGCGGCAAGGTGGGAGCATGTGGAAGCAGAGAAGCCACAGTGCAGGACAGCCCGTGTACAGGGCGGGCCTGTCACTCTCATGGCAGTCGGGAGATGGGGGTGAGGAGAGTGTCCAGGGAGGGATGTTTCCTGAAGAGCAGCTTTGTGGAGGATATGTGATTTGAGCTGTTGTTGTTGTTGTTGTTGTTTTTTAAATTTTCTCAGTGTTTATTTATTTTTAAGAGAGAGAGAGAGAGACAGAATCTGAAGCAGGCGCCAGGCTCTTAGCTGTCAGCATGGAGCCCGATGCGGGGCTTGAACCCACAAACCATGGGATCGTGGCCTCAGCCGAAGTCAGACACTTAACCCACTGAGCCACCAGGTGTCCCGACCTGGTTTTTAAATGCCTCATGGTAGAAGATTGACAAACTGGGAAGAAAGAGGGTGGGGGCATTTGGGGTGGAGCTCAGCAATGCAAGAGAGAAGAGGTGGGGGGTCTCTGTGCAGGATTTCCAGGACTGGTTTGACTGGAGCAGAGGGTTTGCACAGGAGCTGCGGGAGGTGGATTGGAGAGAATGGACTGCGGTGTGCAGGCCCCCTGGAAGACGTCTAGGAGGTGTGGATTCTGAGCAGAGCCACAGAAGACTTGATCAGGTGTGTGGGTTGTGCAAAGTTGTGTTTTAGGACAAATAATCTAACCATGATATACAGTAGAGAAGCAATGACTTATTTACTGCCTAGACTGTGCGATACAGTTTCTCAGCCATCTTCCAGTTAGAAATGCATTTTCATTGTGTACAGGCAGGGCCCCTGGCATTGTATTAGGAAGTGACCCTCACAGTCTTGTTAGTTAGGAGAGGGAAATGCTTTATCACCTTCTCTTAAATCCACAGAAGCAATATTTTATCAGTCTTTGAAATGTGGTCTGAATGATGGATATGCAATCGTCTCTTAAATACAGCACTGCTAAGCTCAGTCCTGCAATCATGTGGTTATGAAATATTACCCAGCCTGAAACGAGAAGAAAAAACCCTTGAGCAGCCTGATCTGCTCACAGCACACCATATGAGAACCTAACCTTTGAAGGGACATGGAAAAACTGGAGACTGCATGAAATGCAAATGAGAATTCCATGTGGAGACATTCTCCTCTCCGAGTTTTTGGTATTTTCTTCTCTTGAATGTTTGCTCCAGACCACACCACCTGTTTCTGCTCCAAATGTTTCCAAGGCCAAAGGTCTCTGCTCAGAGATTTGAGGCACTTGCTTGCTGGTGACCCGCATTTCATCCCTGAGGGAAGGGAAAAGGATGAAGAGAAGATGGGCAGAAGGGACTTTTAGTCTTTTTGGTTAATAAAAGTTAGGGCCAAAAGCAGTGCCTTGATTGGAAATCTTCATCCAGAAACGTCTGGTGTCCTGGCAATGTACCTGGAAGTTGGAGGGGCCATGGGAAAAAGGTATAATACATTGGTGTTAGTCTTGCTCCAGCTTAGCAGAAGAAATTCGCATTGCCCATGATAATGCACAAAGTAGTTTGGTCCTGCCTTACCTGCATTATCTTTGCCAGGTCAGCGTAAGGCTGATCCAAAGAAGCCTGAAGTCTGATTTTGACTGGTTACCACTGGGTAACCCTGCTGAATGTGGCTGGTCAAACCACAGTTTTATTCATTGCAGAAGCCAGGTCTTCTTCAGACTGTGGATCTGGGTTTTCATCATGGCAAGACCATAAATCAACAGAGGGAAGGAGCAATGTGGAGCCAGTGAATTTTCCTTAGGGTCCTGCAGACAGAGGAGTAGCCATTCATCTGTCTCTGACCTGGGACTTCGTATCCCCTGTGACATATTCTGACTTCCCCTTTGGTTCACCAATCTCATTTCACACTCATGAAAAGTGAAAGTCTTCTCTGTTTTCATTTCAGTCTCTTTTTCCACGGATAATGTAGTAGCCATTACACGTTGGCTTATAGTTATCGACTCTTTATTCTTATATATATATATATATATATATATATATATATATATATGTTTATTTTTGAGAGAGAGAGCAAGAGCACATGAGCAGGGGAGGGACAGAGAGAGAGAGGGAGACACAGAATCCGAAGGAGGCTCCATGCTCTGAGCTGTCGGCACAGAGCCTGATGTGGGGCTCGAACTCATGAACCGTAAGATAGTGACCTGGGCTGAAGTTGGACGCTTAACCGACTGAACCACCCAGGCGCCCCATATAGACTCTTTATTCTTAAGTGATATGACAAATCACTGATTTAAAGCATACATGGAACTTACCCTGTGTTACTGGGGGCCCCTCCACTGCTTACTGTGATTGCCCCACTCCCAGGTCACCCTCAGCTGCTCTCATCTTCCCACCCCTCCTACCCCGCCTTTCCAAAAGGCTCTGGAGATATTCTAGGTGGTGTGGTCCCCAGGTCAGCGGAAACAGCACCACTGCAAATTGTTTGAAATGTAAATTTTAGGGCCCCACCCAGAATCTACGGGCTTTGGAAACTCTGGGGGCAGGCCCAGCCTTCGGTGTTTTAACAAGCCTCTTAGGTGATTGTGACGCAGACAACATTCTAGGTGTGTGTGTTTTTTTAAAGTTTCTTTTTAATGTTTATTCTTGAGAGAGAGAGAGAAAGAGAGAAAGAAAGAGAGAGAGAGAGAGAGAGAAAGAGAGAGAGAGTGAGTGAGCTGAGCGGGAGAGGGTCAGAGAGAGAGGGAGACACAGAATCTGAAGTGGGCTCCAGGCTCTGAGCTATCAGCACAGAGCCCAATGCCGGGCTCAAACTCACGAGCAGTGAGATCAGACCTGACCTGAGCCAAAGTCGGATGCTTAACCAACTGAGCCACCCAGGCACCCCTACATTCTAGGTGTTTAAAAAACAGTTAACAACCAATGGCTTATGAAGAGCCTTGATCTTTTCCCTTTTCAGTGATAAAAATAAGTTTTGTATCTACCTGGATGTACATCCAAGTTGTAGAATAAAAACAGAATCTGATGCATTTCATCTTCATTCTATTCATTGTTGACATTTTCTGTATTAGAATGGGGAAGCTTAGCACTTTGCAATTTAACAGCTAGTTAAACACCACTTAACCCCTTAGCACTAGCCAATTGCTTTTCCTCCAAGCCTGTTTCTATCCCCAGCTTCCCACCAATACCCTCCTGATTTGTGCAGTCACTCACTATTAGGCTAATTTTCTGCTCTGGAGACAGTGTTAAGGTGGCTCTCTGATTAGGTGGGGATTGATTAAGCAGAAGCTGCTTTATTCTGTTGCTAGGTCAGTGGAAGCAACGAGAAAGGTCTCCTTCCAAGCCGCCTTCCATTTTGCTATTGCCTCAATTAGGTTGCTTTTCTGTGATTCGTGGCTTATTAGCATTGGTGACTCCTGCATGCCCATTTTCCTCCTAGAGCCTTTCCAGCCATATATACAGTAATATACAGTATATTATTATATACTGTATATCATATACTGTATAATATAATAATATACTGTATATTACATCTATATTATATATATAATATACAATATATTATACAGTAATATACAGTAATAATATTAGGAGTCCCTAATAATGATAGTTTCTTATTGTTGTCTTGAATGCTGGTGACAGGTAAAAAGCAAGATGAAAATGCAGCTTTTGGATAGAAATCATACTTGCTGAAACTCCTTGGGCCTTTTCCCATACTCACCTCCTCTCCCTTCCTTTGGACCAGGTCCTGAGTATTATTAGCTGGATGGTTAAGCCCTGTCCTTTGGGCTGTGCGGCCTGAGTTTGAAACCTTGAGTTAAGTTACTTGACTTCTCTAGGCATCAGTATTTTCTGTTGAAAGACCTGGGCAGGAAGGGTATTTACTCCAGAGGGGGTAGCTTGGTGTTTTGATGGAGATAATATATGCAAAGGGCTTCTGCAGTAATGCTCCCCAGAGATGAGGCTCCCTCTCTTACTGTTTCTCAAACCCTCACTCCACTAAACCTTCTTCTAGACACCCCTTGTAGGCTAGTGTCTCCCTTTCTTGAATTCTCTAGGGTGAGAATAGGCACTTAGTTGGTTTCTTTTCCTGGCACTTGACAATTATGCTCCTGATGTTATACTTAAAATTTTGCCCTTCCCTTTTAGACCGTGAGCACCCCAGGCTAGGTGATGGCTTGGTACACCCTCTCTCCTCTGTAGCTGTGGCTACCAAGCCTGGGTGAGCATCACATCCACCTGGGGAGCTTTGGAAAAAATCCAGATTCCTGGGTTCTAGCCTCAGAGAACATTTTGGTGAGTTGGAATTTAGGAACATAGATTTTTAAAAAACGCAGTATATTTATATTTTAAGTAATCTCTTTGCCCAATGTGGGGCTTGAACTCACAACCCTGAGATCAAGAGTCACATGCTCTACTGACTGAGCCAATCAGGCTCCCCGTAAGAACCTAGATTTTTTAATGATTGCCACAGATGTTTCTGTGGCAGGTGGGCCTCAGACCCCAGTTTTAGAACCAATTCTGTGAGGCAGTAGTTTCCAACTCTGTCACATTCAACATCCCCTTGTATATGTTTTGCAACATCCTCTTTACTTCCTGAAATGAAACTCATAGATAATAGACCTCACTTACACGCAATATTAAAAAAAATCACAAGACTCCAACTGTATATAAAGGAGGAAAAAATGAAAATAATTTATAGCTTATATTTTAATATGTATACAGCTACATTAGAAGACATAATGAAATAATCAGATAAATTAGGTTTAAGAAATATTCAACTGGGTATTATCAATAATTTTATGTATAAAGCCTTAGAAATGAGGGCTAAATAAATCTTTTTATGTTTATCACTAAGAATAAAACAACTATAAATGTAGACCAATATAGGTTTATTACAGAGGTGACTCAATAATCATGAGAGACATTCCTGAAACTATCATCATTTTTGGAGATGACAAAAAATTCTTGGTAAAGTTCTGAATAGAATAAATACATCCTCTCTTGATTTATAGGGTAATCAAATTCCTAACAAATTTAGTGTATTTCGAACTGGACAACATTTTCTATGAAATGCATAGTTAAGATCTGGACTCAATTATATAAACTTTGTTTCTTCACCTTTATGAAAGTTGTATGGGACATGATCAAGAGGGACCTTCTAGAGCATTGGAGGAGTCTAGCATTCCTACTCTCCCCTCCCCAGATTTCAACAGAGCCCTGCAACCACTGTAACAATCAAAAGCTCCTCACCCAGTTCCAAAGCCCCGAGCAGCAGTGCCACCATGTAGAATCACAGCTACAGCAATAGAAGAACCTAAACTATGATCAGTGCACAGGAGTCCTGTGACCTCCAGCAGGTTGCCCACAGGACATTGTGTTCTGTACGTATTTAGTGAATATGAATGAGTCACCAGACTTTGAATACCTGAAATAAATGGCATGTATGCAAAACAACAACAACAAACCCAGCAAAAGCAAAAAAAAAAAAAAACCAAAACAACAAGAAAATTTATGGGTGTAAAGTTTCTTTTTTCTAAACCAGAATTGGCCTCTGCTCTTAGTCACATAGAAACCCTGGGGTACTTAAAAAAGCTCTGTTGCATGTTTGGTTCTCTGGAAGCAGATTCTGATGTGGAATTTGGGGTGTGAGATGCTCACTGGGGAGCAACATCTAAGAAGGGAAGGAAGCACGACTGGGTAGAGGAAGAGGTTGTAAAGGTCTCAGCCAACCTGGTGGGAAGCCCTGTGGTGACTATTTGCAGTCTCGGTGCCCTGCTTTGTGCCAGAATTGCAGGCCTCTGTCACCAGACGGGGATCATCACATGCAGAAAGACAGGAAGGGGTGGCCTGGGGAAAGCTGCTCTTGGCAGCTGAGGCAGACCCTGAGGGAGCTGGTAGCCGGAGGTGGTGCACTGCCTGCACCCCCAGCGGCTTTGGGTGGCAGTCTGCAGACAAAGAGGGATGTGGGCGGCTCACCTCCGGGCTACTACAGGGTTTGTGTACATCCTCACTCTGCCTCACAGTAACCCTAGGAGATAGGTGCCGTTATCATTCCCACTTCATAGATGAGGAAACTGAGGCTTGGGGAATTTTCACTCACTTTCCTGGTGTAAGTACCTAACTGGTGTCTCAGTGAGGACTGGATTCCGGGCCTTCCAAATGCCAGCTTCCCTCAGTGGGTTCACATGGGGTTGACAGTTTTCCCTCCCTCCCTCCCCTTTCCTGTGGCTGGTGGGAAGTGCTGTGGTCCTTGCTGGAGTAGGACACCTGAACTGCTAAGCCTGTCTCATTCATGGTTTTTTTTTTTTTTTTTTTTTTTTTTTGTGGTTGGATGAATAGCTTACAGGTTGATTGGCACAGTGAGGTAGAAATATCTGAGTTCTTTTAAATTCCCAGATTTTATCACTTGATCAGTTTAAGGAATTAATTAAAAAAAATCCTTGACATGCCTGATTGCTGCTTGTTTTGTGATAAGATTTTCCTTCCAGGTTGTTTCTGGCATAGACAAGGACATTTAGGGGCTTTTGAAAAAGAGTGCCTTGGGCCTTCAAGATATCACTTCCCAGGCCTCAGCCAACTGGAGTTAGCAGGTGAACCTCTCTCTGCCTGGCAGGTGCCTAGGAATCTGAGGTGTACTTCAGGAAGCCCGGGCCCTCCGGGCACACAGGCCTGGTTCCCCGCCCCACTCCCTCTTCCTCTCTCTTGCCAGGCAGCTTTAGCCCTGGGCTCTCAGTGACCCATTGGAAAGGCTTTCAAATAATTTCCAGGTCTCCCAGGGAGAACTACTGTCTTTAATCAAAGGCAAGCCATTTCTGCTACTGTGTGTTGGAATAACTGGCTTTTTAACAAATCAAATGAAGATGACTGCTAGGTTTGAGGTCGGTCATAGGCAAGTCCAGTGGATCGTAAGCATTATTAACTCCAACACATGAAATAAACACAACAGGAGCACAGCTGTTAGTAGGATAGTTTAATGTTTTTGAGGCTAGAATTCTTTTAAAATAATTTAATTTTTAAAAATCACAAAAGATAGGGGTGCCTGGGTGGCTCACTCGGTTAAGTGTCCAACTTCAGCTCAGGTCATGATCTCACTGGTTGGTGAATTCAAGCCCCGTGTCAGGCTCTTTGCTGCCAGCTTGGAGCCTGGAGCCTGCTTTGGATTCTGTGTTTTCCTCTCTCTCTGCCGCTCCCCCACTCACACTCTGTCTCTCTCAAAAATAAATAAAGATTTTAAAAAAATTAAAAGAAAATTACAAAAGATATACCCACTGTAACAATGAAATCTCCTGTCCCCTCCATTGCTGTCATACCGTTAAGGACATCAGTATCAACGGTTGTAGGCATTTCTTTCCTTACCTTTCCCTGTGCCTATTCAAATATGTACCAATATATTCACCCACATATTTTCCCCTTCTTTTTCAATAAAAATATTCTAAACATTTCATAAATGTCTTTATCCACAAAACAGTATATTATGGACACCCCTTCCCCAGGTCAGTACATAGTTTCATAATATTTCATTGAGTCAATGTGTCGTGATTTATTCAACCGTTTTCTCTATTAATGGGCATTCAGGTTGTTTTCAGTTTTCATTATTAAAAACAATGCTGCAATGAACACCATTGGTTTTTTAAATTTTTAAATTTTTCAGTTTTGTATAATTTTTTAAAGTTTATTTTATGTATTTATTTAGAGAGAGAGAGAGCGCACACACAGCAGGGGTGGAAAGAGAGGGAGAGAGAGAGAATCCCAAGCAGGTTCTGCTCCGGCAGTGTGGAGCCTGATGCAGGGCTCAAACTCACGAACGATGAGATCATGACCTGAACTGGGATCAAGAGTTGGACGCTTAACCGACTGAGCCACCCAGGCGTCCCTGAACATCATCAGTTTTAATAGTGCTTCTGCGGGCACTGTGAAGCTGGGAATAGGGAGATGAACAAGACAGAGACGCTCCCTGCTTTCTAGAGGTTTGTAGTAGGGGGAAGCTGTGTATAAACAGGTAAAGCAATGCATAAAATAGGAAATAGCAGTTAGAAGTAAGGGCTCCGAGAAAAATAAAGTAAGATGCTTTATTAGAAGAAGGGTGTCTTTCAGGAGGTAGGTTGAAGCTGAGACCATGGGATCGAAGACACAGCTCTTTGGACACCTGCAGTAAGAGTGCTCCAGGTAAGGGAGGTTATTTTCTTGTGCTCTGGTCACTTATCAATGCAGTTTGCCAGACAACCTTATGCAACCGTTGTAGCGGTTCACACTCCACCCAGCAGTATATCACAAGCCAGTTTCCCTGCACCTTCCTCAGCTTTAGGTGCTATTAGTTTTTCAAAATTTTGCCAATCCTACACATGAAAAATGGACATTTCCCTAAGTGCTAAAAGTTAGACAGCTTTTTCTGTGTTCATTGACCTTTT
Organism: Prionailurus viverrinus; assembly: GCF_022837055.1. Taxonomy (NCBI): domain Eukaryota; kingdom Metazoa; phylum Chordata; class Mammalia; order Carnivora; family Felidae; genus Prionailurus; species Prionailurus viverrinus. The sequence continues at coordinate 33,167,163 of NC_062568.1, forward strand.
CACCTTTCTCTTCCTTCGATTGCTTATTCATAGACTTCTTCATTGCTTATTCAGTGACTTTGCCATTAAAAGAAATTGAGTTATCTAGCCTCTTCTGACCAGTGTGTAGATGCTCTTGGTTTACCAGAGCCTCGTGTGTCCTGAGTTATTTCCTCTTCATCTTACTGCTTCTGAGACTTCTTTTCCTTCAACATCAGAGATTCAGTCCTTGTTAATCCCTAGGGATTATGAACCTAAGGCTTTTCAGAGACCTAAAAACATGTCTGCAAATCAAGAAAAAATCAGTTTTTATTAGCTTCTTGAAATCTAAAAGAAAACTGTAAAATGAAGGTGGTATATATTTAAACAAATGCCTATAAAACATATAACATGTCAACCAGCCACAACTCAACTCAATATATAGTTATTCATAACTCAAATAAAAGTAATGTATACTGGGTGTGGGAGGTGGGTATATTTTTACATTTTTAATATGGTGTGGGATAGGACTTCTAAATGAAAAAATGGTCTGTGGCTTCAGAGATTTAAGCCACTCTCATATCTCCCAGAATTCTTAAAAAGACAGCATTCTTTCTTGTACTTATCTCTCAGGTTCCTTGATTTCTCCTTTTCTTGTTCTGTCTTTAGTTTCTCTGTGTTATTACCTCCTGGTCACTTGGAAGTCTTCACTCGGGTTCTGCACCCTCCCACCCTGCCACTGGACTGACCTAGTTCAGTCTCTGAGAGCCCCATGACCTAGTTCTCACCTTAGTTTGGAATTCTTTTGGGCTGTTGACCTTGCTGATTACTCCCTTTTGGAAACTCTTTGGCTTTCTTGATTTTTTTTTTTTAATGTTTATTTATTTTGAGAGAGCGAGAGTGAGCGAGTACACGCAAGCAGGGAGAGGGGCAGAGAAAAAGAGAGAGAGAGAGAATACAAGCAGGCTCTGTGCCACCAGCCCTACTTGGGGCTTGATCTCACTAACTGTGAGATCCTGGTCTGAGCCACAATCAAGAGTCACCGCTTAACTGACTGAGCCATCTAAGTGCATCTACTTCCTTAATTTTGCCCATTTTCTCGTAGTTTTCCTTGTACTTTTCTGATCCTTTCTCCTCAGTCCTTCACCAACTCAATGTTGGTTCCTTACAGATCCTTACCTGACTCTTTTCCTTGGCTAATTTCAGCAATTCCTTTGTCTTCAACTACCCTATTTGCTGCACACTGCTTCTAATCCTTTGTAGAGAAAAAAGAATATAAATTTTCAAAAGAATCTGCACATCCCTCCCACCACCACAAACTGAACAAAGCAAACCTTAAAAGATATTGCCTTAACCCAAGAGAGTACTTGAAAACTGTGATTTGCAGTTCATTACTAGGTTGTGAATGTAAGGGGCTGTGATTGCGTTTCTAGGAAATAAAATAGAACAGAAAATATAATTTTATATCATGTGTAGTAAGATATTATTTTGTGAAATTTTTGTTAACAATGTGTATTTGTGTGTGTCAGGACTGGTCTCATAACTGAGCCTTGTAAAAAAAAAAAAATGAGGAATTTCAAGATGGCGACCACAGAGACCTTCACCATAAGTGGGGCCGTTCTGAGCATGGGACCCAGTGCAGCTGCACACCCATGAAGCCATGGTGTTTATGAACTAGGTTCAAAGGTAAATTATTTTCTTACTATGGGTCACAGGCAAATATAAGTTTGAAAGCCACTGGTTCTAATGTGTGCCAAGATTCGTGCAAAAGGGTCTCCATGGGGGCGCCTGGGTGGCTCAGTTGGTTAAGCGTCCAACTTCGGCTCAGGTCATGATCTCACAGTCCGTGAGTTCGAGCCCCGCATTGGGCTCTGTGCTGACAGCTCAGAGCCTGGAGCCTGTTTCAGATTCTGTGTCTCCCCCTCTCTCTGCCCCTCCCCTGTTCATGCTCTGTCTCTCTCTGTCTCAAAAATAAATAAACGTTAATAAAAAAAAATTAAAAAAAAAAAAAGGGTCTCTATGGACTCCAAGTGTGGAGTAGCTGGTTCCAGCTGTTTGTGTTCAGGCACTCCTCTCATCTGCTCACCTCCACCTTGCAGCTTTCTTCGTTCCTGCCTCCATGGGCCCAGTTTCAGCTGTATTGGTGCCCAGCTGATTATGTCTGGCTCCCGGATCTCAGCTTGGTCATCTTTAGTTGTCTGTCCCCCTGCATTGTGTAGTGAGTCTGGGGAAACACCCTTCCCGTGGGCCCCTGGGGGAATGGCTTGGACACTGCCTACAACGAAATACTAAGGTTTCTCTTACTTCCAACCCAGATGTCTCTTCTCAGTGTTAGTCTATTTATTACTTCTTAGAAATTATACCTGGATGTCCCTTATGTCCTTCCGACTCATTTTCCACCTCACCTTTCCATCTACCTCCAGACCTGCTCTGACTTTTTTATTCATGGCTTTGGTTAGTGTCACTACTGTTTACTCAGTTGGCCAAGCTTAAAACTGTAGAGGTTATTCTTTATTCTTCCATTCTTCCTTGTTTTCCACCTCCTCATATCCATCAGCTGCCAAGTCTTGTCGGCTTGGCCTCCTACATAAATGCTTTGAGTCTGTTTTCTCTTCTCCAAGTCTGGCAGAGAGTCTGACTCCTGGGCAGGGCATACAAGGCCCTTCACCTTGGTCCTCATCTGCATTCCATCCTCAGCTCTTACCCCTGCTCTAGCCACAGATCTGTTCCCCTAAGTTCTTGGGCTTCTCAGTTGTGAGCAACAGCACACCCTTCGTTCCCCGGTACATTTGGAAATGTGTGGGGCATTACATTTTAGTTATCATGATGATGGGAGGTTGCTACCAGCAATTAGTGGGTGAGGTCAGAGATGGCAAATACCCTGCAGTGTGTGAGGCAGTCTCTGAAATGGGAAATTGTCCCACCCAGAACTGCGGGAGGCCATCCTGTTGAGAAACAGAATGGTACTGTTTCATGCTTCAGCCCTTTGTACCTGCCATTCCCTTGGCCTGAGGTGCTCCTCTTCGACCTCTGCCTGCAGAACTCCTGCATAGTTTTTGAGTTCCAGTTGAATCATGCCACCTACTTTCTGAAGCCTCCTGTGCCCCTTTTCACACCGAAGTTAATCAGTCCCCACACTTTGTTCCAGGGTGCTTGGACCTCCAGTGGAGCACTTCTTTGAGTGTGTCTTTCCTTGCAGAAGGGCTGGTCTTCTTCCACTTTGTACTCTCTGCAGCTAGCATGATGCCAGCAGGTAGTGGGTGTGCAATTAGGTAAAGAGAGTGGAACGGCTGAGGTAAATGAAACCATAGCTTTGCAGCCACACAGTTCTTGGATTGGGCTTTACTTGTTACACTTGAATTCTGTCTTCTCCTTCCTCCCCCACTTCTCCTTTTTTTCCCCCCTTTCTCAATTGCAGCCTTTCTAACTCTGGCATGCGCTTCTTCATTACTACAGATTGGCTATCTTCCATAGTTACAGTCATCTGTGGTTCCTCGAGGCATCTAAGAATTGAAATAGATCTTGGCCATCTTTGCTCTGGAGGTGTGATGGCAGGAGTCACAGCTCCTGTTTCCAAGGCAACAGCCTTCTGGTTATGAGTAGAGTGCTTTTCTTAGTGGATCTGCATTAGCAGAGAGGAATTTTAGGGCTTGTATCTCCGTATGCAAACTCTCCCTGCTTTATTGCTCATCAAAGGCCAGTTTACATGGAGAATCGAGCAGGGCAAGATATTACTCTGCTCTGGCAATTCTGAAACTTTTTATTGAAGCATACTATACATGTAGGAGAGAGCACATATAATAAGTATGCATCTCTGTGAACACACCGATGTAAATAGTACCCAGATCAAGAAACAGCACCCCACATTTAGTGGTTTTTCGTGGAAATGTTGAATATTTTTTCTAATGAGCATTTCTTATTTTAATTAAGAATCGCATTTCTTTCCCAAACCAATCTTAATCTAAGATCTGCCATATAGATGCTTCTCCTCATGCATTTTCCCATTTTTAAATTTTTAATTAAAAAAATTTTTTTTTAAATTTAAGATCATAGTACCTTGTGTGTAAGTTGGTGCAAGTGGGATTTTGGAGTCAGATCATTCCAAAGTGAATCCCGTCTGTCATCCATGCTGTGCAACTATGTATTGCTTTTACCCTTCGGGGTCTCAATTTCCTCACCTGTAAAATGGAGATAATATATTTCTTTTGCAGGATTAAATTGAGGAATAAATGAGATAATGAATGTGAGAAATACCAGCATTTCTGTGCTTGGTTCACAGAAAGTCAATGCATGATCGTTTCTTCTCTTTTCTTACCCAAGGTTGAAAATTGTCAGAGCCTTCCTGGATAACTGTTATCACTCCATGATCTAGTTGCCTCCTCCTTCCCCTGACCCAATTTATCTCCAATGCTTGTCTATCCAGGTCTGTCTTCCTGAACCATTATTGCTATATTTACTATTCCTTTCTCAAAAAGACAAATAGATTGTCAAGGCATGTATGTTAAAGCCTGGGGTAGGAGGACTTCAGAAGTGGTCTCCAGAGCCTCTGGCTTATCACCTATAACTGCCACCTGGAGAACCGTGTTACTTCAGGGAATGAGTGTGTTGACCACACTGTAACACATATAGAGAAGTGTTTGAGAGACATACATAGCTTTCTCCAGCCCAGTCTCTTGTCTCTTTGGTGAGCCTTAGGGTTTCTTTCCACTGTACTCAACCAGTGGCAATGTCCTCTCATTGATCAGCAGTTTGGGCATTTCAGACACACTTTGCCCTTTGGCCATGGAGAAGGTAATGCCCTTGGGCCATAGAGAAGGAGACAGTTGGCAGCCCTAAGCCCCTCTTTTCCTGTCATGATCTGCTGGGTTTCTGAGCCTTATTCCAACTTGAGATATATGACACCTGGAGGTCCTGTACCATTTTGGTTTTGAGGATTCGAGGGGCTCTACTTTTAACTGTGGGACTCTGTGTGAAGTCAAGTCTAATTCTGCCTTTGTGTTCCATGTTGGAAAATGGGGCTTTGGTTTTTTGTTCCTAAGTTATAATTTCTACCTTGTACCTAATCTGTTGACTCTTTCTCAGTTCCTCCCCTGGTGACTTTACTATAGCTCCTCTAGAATGGCTTCCTCCCTTGGAAACCCAGTGTTGAGAATAGGGTTTGCACTCCCTACAGACTTCTCCATACTCCTGGTGTTTTGTTTTAGACATCCCTACTCTAGCCCTAGACCAGCTGCTTACTTAGACAGCCACCAGTTATCCGGGAGCATAATTTCAACTACCCTGCCTAATGGAATGATTGTCTGTTAGCCACTGGAGATGCCACACTGAGATAGTGTGAGTTCCTTTAGTACCTCTTGTTTGGATCTTGGCTGTCTGACCTTTTACCTATCCAGAACTAGGTGGAGAATCAGGAAGAAGTCTGAAAAACAGAGCTTGTAATCAGCCAGTCTTAGATGTTACAAGCTCTAAGGATTACATTCTCTACTCCTAGGAGAAGACCTCAGACCCTCAGAGTTTTACACTTGTATCTTAGACAAACTGCTGTGGTTCTCTGGCTTTGAAGCGCACAGTAAATTAGAAATAGCCAATTATAGGTGTTAATAATAGGGAGAAATGACAATGCAACAGAAAGAGAAGGGTAGGAAAAATGACAAAAGTACGAAAGAGCTGAAAAATTATGTAAAATATTCTGGAGTGATTTAGTATTTTAAAGCATACTAAGAACATCTTTGAAATACGGGCTATATATAGTAGTACGCTTTGCTATTGGCAAAATATGCTATTACAGCCCTTATAATCTTCTCAAGAAGGTAAGAAATGATACTACTATACATTTTAAGAAAATCTCCACCTGAAATGGCTAAAATAAGAAGCATTCCCACATTTATGAGGGCTAAATCTGTATTCTTTCCTCCATCTAATATTTATTGAGCACCTATTATGTCCCAGGTACTATTCTAGGTGCTGAAGCTGTATTACAAAGCAAAATGCAAAATCCCTGCCCTCTCAAAGACTAATCTAGAAGACTAGGCTATCCAGAGCAAGTAATTCTCCATGACCTGAGAGGGTCAAATTTTTTTTTTTTTTTTTTTTTTTACTATTTTTAATAGATTATATGTAGGCAGTTTTTCTATGTTGTGAATAGATTAAATGGAAGAGATTATTTCTAGGCCTTTCAAAATTAGCTCTATGAATGTCACATACCACGCTGAAAATCTCTTTGCAGGGGCTCCTGGGTGGCTCAGTTGGTTAAGCGTGCCAACTTCGACTCAGGTCATGAACTCACAGTTTGTGAGTTCCAGCCCCATGTTGGGCTCTGTGCTGACAGCTCAGAGCCTGGAGCCTACTTCAGATTCTGTGTCTCATTTTTCTCTCTGCCCCTCCCCCACTTGTGCAAAAATAAATAAATGGGAAAAAAATAAAAAAAAAAAGAAAATTTCTTTGCAGCTTGACTTACCCTAGTTATTTCATTTTTCATCACAACAGGAAGTAGGAGGTGTGGTTTGTTTTTCTGCAGGTGGGGAAATGGTAGAATGGAGAAGTGTAGACTTGCCTGAGGTTGTACAGAGGTTAGTGGCACACTTCATTTCCTGTAGTGGAAGATTTCCCACTCCCAAGTTCAAGTCCCGGAGTTGGAGCCATCATTCAGTTTGCATAAAGAGAAAGTCCACATTTTAAATATGAAAGATGAAAAAATGGAGTGATTTGTTTGTGTAATCAGTCCTAAAATGAATTCTTCACCCATGGCCTCTGGGTCAGGTAGCAGACTTGAGACTTCCTTGTATATTAGTGGCTTAACTGTCTCTCTTAAAGATGTAATTTCAACTGTAATTTTCTCCCTCCCCCCCCGCCTTCTCTCCAGCATGCTTATAGAATGCTCATAGCTGTTATCTGAGGCTTTCTAAATTATCAAATGAAACAGCTACTGCAGCTTTTATTTTGGTCCCTAATCAGAAAAGACTGAAAATAGTGGTGTTTGGTGGAGAATTCTTTATTTTTTTTTTAGGTTTATTTATTTATTTGACAGAGAGAGAGAAAGAGGGTGGGGAGGGAGAGAGAGAAAGAGAGGGAATATTCCAAGCAGGTCCTGCACTGTCAGTGTAGAGCTTGACATGGGGCTTGATCCCACAAACTGTGAGATCGTGACCTGAGCTGAAACCAAGAGCCAGACACTCAACCCACGGAGCCACCCAGGCACCCCATGGTGGAGAATTCTTTAGACTAACCTCTGGCTGGTCCTCTGAAAGACTGTGAGTTCATCGACCAAGAGCTACCATCCCTCAGATAGGTTCTACTCACCCAAGCAGTCACTTTGCTGCCCAAGCACAAAGTCTTACTTACATACAGCTTTCCCCTTGCCTGTATCCAGCTTCTGACTTTCTGCTTGGAGAGTGAGCATTTGATATATTATTTCTTACCGAAGGTAATTTTTGTGAGGGGATATGTCATATGCTTGGCATTCTGGACTGATTTTTAATTCTCTCAAATCAAATACGCTTTAAATGTTAGCTTTTGGAAGATGTGATAAAATGCTTTTGCTACTGGAGTTCAGGTTGTGAAAACATAGGTGGTTTGGATTAGAACTCTTAGGTTATACTGCTAATAAAGCCACAAGGTTGAACTATTATCAAAAATTTTTCTTTTGTTCCTCTTTTTAATATCACGGAATTAAGTACTCCTTCAAGTATTAAAGGAAAGTGACATCCATTGGTTTGCAGTATCCTCATGGCAGAATTTAATATGCTCTGTTCATAAATGGTCTCAATTATAACACTTTCTGCATATGAGAAATCTGCACTCAGGAGTTGAATCACAAAACAGAACACTCAGTCATTTTTCATTAGATAAAGCAGAGGCAGTAAAGAAGAGAGAGAGAGGGAGACAGAGAGAGCACCCAAGCTTTCATTTTAAGACAGCTTTTACTTAAGGAAGTGCATTAGTGTTTCTGTGACTAAAATAAGGAAAAGCTACCTGGCATGTGGAATGGGTTAATGATGTGTTTACTCTTACTTGGGGTTTTGGCTAGAGTGAAGCTTGGGGTTGATATTGGCCAGAGTAGCTCTGTGAGGACTCTGCTCTGCAGGAGGCTCCCTGGATTTTCTCAGTGTTTTTGGCTGCTGACTCTTGAACCATTTTTGTCCTCTAGCCAACCATCATTTTCGTTCTGTAAGCGGTAATGACTATTAAAAAATTGGGAAAGTTTTGTATCTTTAAAAAAATTTTTTTTAATGTTTTTATTTATTTTTGAGGCAGAGGGAGACAGAGCATGAGCAGGGGAGGGGCAGAGAAAGAGGGAGACACAGAATCCGAAGCAGGCTCCAGGCTCTGAGCTGTCTGCACAGAGCCCGATGCGGGGCTTGAACTCATGGACTGTGAGATCATGACCTGAGCTGAAGTTGGACGCTTAACCAGCTGAGCCACCCAGGCACCCCTCGTATCTTTTAAACATATTGTATAATTCTATTTTTAAAAATACTTTCTTTTTTAAAGAGCAGTTGTAAATTCACAGCAAAAATTAAGAGGAAGATACAGAGATTTCCCATATACCACCTGTTCCCACATGGGCATAGCCTCCCCCATTATCAGCATCCCTGATGGGGTTGTACATTTGTTGCAGTTGATGAATCCACACTGACACATTATTTTCTTTTAAGTTTTATTTATTTAAGTAATTTCTACACCCAACATGAAGCTCGAACTCATGACCCCAAGATCAAGAGTTGCATGCTCTCCTGACTGAACCAGCCAGATGCTCTGACATTGACACATTATGTTGTAATTTTTTTTTAAAGAATCTATGAAATCTGACCTAGTAACTTTATCCTAAGTATTTTGTCCAGTTACCTGCAGTCACAGATTTCAGTTTCCTGAGCTGTAAAGATGTGATTTTTCTCTTCACTCTCAGGGGTCTGCAAGAGGTTAAGATAAGGTTCCCATTTTATAGATGATGTGAAGTATTCCACTGCCCAGATATGTCCTGCCTTTTGATGGAGGCATGATAAGGGCAGAATGAGATCTTTGTTAGGTGGGTGAGGTGGATGCTAGGCCAGAAGAAAAGACTTTCCTCTTCTGAAAGATGCCCAAGTAATGGGTAGGAAAGCCACTTCTTGTTCTGGGTTACTTATCTTGATTTGGGGGATTATGAAGAGTGATGCTAACAATACAAAAAGACTGATTTTAACATCAAAGTAACATTAAACACAAAGGATGCAAAAAACATGGTGGGAAATTTCCTTCAAGAGATACAGGGTGCTTTCTGTTTAATAAGGAGCACATATCAAAACATAGTTGTTGAATTCAAAGTACTTCAAGAGATGTATTAATAAGGATCCTGCTTTGGTCAAAATAACAACACAGAAGTTTATTTTACTCTCATCTATACTGGCTTGAGCATAAGCAGACCCAGGCTGAGAAGATAGTTCCATGATGTTGGGGATAAAGTTTCTTCCTCTCTCATTACTGTGCCCTCTCCTACCATACATCTTCCATCTTCCAGCTAACATGGTTGCTCTACTTTCTACCATTGTGGGAGTTAGAAAAGGGAGGGCAACCTCCTTTCCTTTTAAAAGCATGACCTAGGGATGCCTGGGTGGCTCAGTTGGTTGGGCGTCTGACTCTTGATTTCAGCTCAGGTCATGATTTCACAGTTTGTGGGATCAAACCCTGTATCAGGCTCTGTGCTGACTCGTGGAGCCTGCTTGTGATTCTCTCTCTTCCTCCCTCTCTGCCCCTCCCCTGCACATGCGCTCTCTCTCTGTCTCTCTCTCTCAAAACAAATAAACACTAAAAAAAAAAAAAAAAAGCATGACCTAGAAATTGTAAATATCATGTGGTTTATCTACATTGCCCAGAACCAATCACATGACAACTTACCTGCAAGGGAAATTAGGGAATGTAATCTTTAGGTGTAGGCAGCCATGTGCCCAGCTAAGCCTTCTATTTTCACAGAGGAAAGGGAGAATGGGCACTGCCTCTGTGACACAAAAAAGGAGCAAGAATATGTTCCTCAGTGTTGCTGTACCACTGTGGGTTGGAGGCAAATTCAGACCTGACACTACCCCTCATAATGAGGCATAGTTACAATTCATGAGCAGGGCCAGAACATAACACGCAATGTATATGTCTTACACTTAGTGTATTGCTCGGATGAGGGAAGTTCATTTTGAATGTATTGTCATTCTATAGTTAAAAGTGATTGTACTTTTAAATATTCTTTTGTGGGAAGAAGGGACTTGTTTTGGCAAGTTGGAATTTTCACACAGAATTTCCATAAGCACAAATCCATATGCATTGAAAGGAGAAAGGGATTCAGAAGGGGCAACCTCCAGGGAGTAGGTAAAAATATGTCATTCTGGATAGGAATTTGATTCTGGAGTTGTCAGTGGTTGGTAATTAGGGTTGACTTTATGATGTTGATTCTAGGAATGGAGCCAAACATTACAAACCCATTTAGAACTCTCCTTACCCCGTATGAGTAACTATATTAATAAGTAATTTCAGGGTCTGGGTTCTACAATAATTTCATTAAAATAGAGCAGTGTCTCATGTTTCCCTACAAGGAGATAGTGCCAGAAAGCTCTGCCATTTATTCTTTCTGACTGCTTCCTGTCTGGATTTTGTTTATTGCCCTCTTCCCAGAGCGCTCTATCAGAGGGAACTACTGTATAGCCCAGAAGGTTTGTTTGTATCAAAGTATGTGGCTATTCTGTTCTGATTGGTAGGAAGTGAGCTGCCCCTGATACTCAGATTCTTGTTGTAAAGACTAGCGCATGCCAGACATTGTGGAATTTTGGTTGAGATATCTAATTAGTGTGTTTACATTTCACCCTCAGTTCTCCTCTTATTTCATTACACATGGCAAAGGTGATTTTGACATTTGAGCCTTTTCAGATCCTCTTTTCCTCAAAAGGTGAACTAGATTTACAGGCTCTTTTCTGACCATCTCTGAAGAGTTAAGGAGGCCCTATCTCTCATGTAGTATGAGGCAGCATTCTTGTTGACTTAGTGGTATCTCCAGCATTGTTTTGGTCCTTTCCTTGGCAACGAAAAGTCTCAGATTCTCTGGAGTGGCCTGTCACTCCATCTGAAACATTCTTCAGGAGACGCAGCAGTGCTGACAGCTGGTATAGAAGACATAGGGGTCAACTGTAGTCAAAGCTTTGCCTTTGGCATAGAGACTTAGGGTGAAAGCTTTTAGAAGAGATTGTCAATTTTGTTGTTGTTTTTATCAAGAAAACCTCATTTGGGTTTCCCTTTATTAAAATTTTTTAATGTTTATTTATTTTGGAGAGGGACAGAGAGACAGAGCACAAGTCGGGGAGGGGGAGAGAGAGAGATGGAGATACAGAATCCGAAGCAGGCTCCAGGCTCTGAGCTGTCTGCAGAGCCCGACACGGGGCTCAAACCCACAAACTGTAAGATCATGACCAGAGCTGAAGTTGGACGCTTAACTGACTCAGCCACCCAGGCGCCCCAGCACCACATTATTTTTAATGAATTATAGCATGTGACCCTCTGCTTATAGATGAGCAAAGCATAGTTATAAACCTTAGGAGATAGTTCAGGACTTTGGATAAAGTAAGAACTCAGAGAAGGCAGACTTCATCCATGGTGAGTCCTTCCCAATGACATTGTGGTGTCTCCAGCACCAGGCTCAGCTCCCGGCACAAAGGGGTCTGCTGCATATGCTTGTTACCCCTTGAATTAATAATGATGAATTGGAGGACAGTTGAACAAAGAAAAAGGACAAGATTTGAAAGCAAAATTTCCTCAGGCAGCCTAAGGAGGATTGGTTAGCTTAGATGGAAAAGGTCAAGAGAGATTATTTGCAGGAGTTTAGAAATTTATGGTGGAAAAGTAAAATGGTGCAGCTTCTGTGGAAAACAGTGTGGCAGTTCCTCAGAAATCAGACATAAAATTATTATTTGATGCAACAGTTCCACTTCTGGGTATGTATCCAAAGAAACTGCAGGCAGAGACTTGAACAGGTAGTTGCCAACCAACGAGTGTGGCAGTATTATTCACAGTAGCCAAAGATGGAAATAGTTCAGATGAATGGATTAACAAAACGTGGCACATGCATACTATGGACTATTATTCAGCCTTAAAAAGGAATGAATTTCTGATACATGCCACAACACGGAAGAATCTTGAAGATATTGTTAAGTGAAATAAGCCAGACACAAAAGGACAAATATTGTGAGGTCCTGCTTATATGAGGTACTGGGAGTGGTCAAATTAATAGAAACAGAAAGTAAAATGGTGGTTACTAGGGGCGAGGGAGAGGAGGCAAGAGAGAGTTATTCTTTAACATGTACAGCTTTTCCATATAAGGTGGTGAAAAAGTTCTGGAGATTGACAGTGGTGATGTTTGCATAATAATGCGAATGTATTTGATGCCACTAAGTCATACACTTGAAAATGGTTAAAATGGCAAATTTTATATTATGAATATTTTACCACAATAAAAAAAAACCATCTGTGCAAAAAATATTGTATACTAAAAAAAAAAAAAGAAGGGAAATGGAACTGAAGAAAGTCAGGGCTGTTTTTTTCCCAAAGATTTATAACGATTAGTAAAAAGTTGACCAGTATTGTGTGTGGATTCTAAGTTTTATCAAGTAAAAAGTCTCTGTGTGCCTTCAATTTATTCTTTATGTATTTTTAAATTATTTATTTATTTTTTTTTTAGAGAGAGAGAGAGCATGAGCCAGGGAAGGGGGCAGAGAGAAAGAGAGAGAGAGAGAAAGAACCCTAGTAGGCTCCATACTCCCTGGGATCATGACCTGAGCCAAAATTAAGAGTCAGATGCTCAACTGACTGAACCTCCTAGGTACTCCTAATTTGTTTTTATTTTTTTATTTAAAAAAATTATTTTTGAATGTTTATTTTTGAAAGAGAGACAGACAGACAGACAGACAGAGCATGAGCGGAGGAGGGGCAGAGAGCAAGGGAGACACAGAATCTAAAACAGGCTCCAGGCTCCGAGCTGTCAGCACAGAGCCCAACACGGGGCTCGAACTCGTGAACCACGAGATCATGACCTGAGCCGAAGTCAGACGCTCAACTGACTGAGCCACCCAGGCACCCCTCTAATTTGTTTTTTAAAGACTACTTCTTAAAACTATGGTCAAATCGTACTGAACTGGCAAACATACTGCTTTCCTACGCACATTCAGCCCCATTTGACTTCCTTTGCAAAACAACCTAAAAGAGAGCTAATCACTTGGACTGTAAAGAAAACCCTTACAGTTATGGTGGCAGCCTCCAGGGAGTCCTAGAATCTGCTTAAGCTCAGGCACCTGCATTTTAAATCCCAAACCTGTGCCAACAGTCTGCTCTCTTCTTAGAGGCTGAATTCGTGTTTTCATCGATTCCTCCATTTTTACGAAGATGGGTTGCTTTGAGAGGTTTGGCGAATCTACTGAGGCACCCACAGCATGAATCTAGTGTTTCCTCCTTCCTTCCTTTGTACAGACTGTCTTCAACCTGTGATCTATGAGAAAGTTGAAGCCACTCACAGCACAGTTTACTGTTTATTGGGGATACATGGAAAGCCTTGGACTAGGGTCATGTGTCTGGTTCAAATTTCATAGGAGGTAATTGCTTAGAATACAGGCTTCTTGACTTGCATTATGTATATAGACCCTTACACCTGCTTCTTCTCCTGTGCCATTTTCTGAAACACCTATGCCTTTGTTTTAGGTCTTTTCTACAGGAGATTAATGTAGTTGCATATATATATGTGATGTCTTCTCCAGAAGGGATCTTAAAGTGTATTTTTTTTAAAAACTTGAGCCTGAAAATAGATATTTAACTTCAGAATATATATTTATATATATCCTCTTCATCTTCCCCAGGTTGATTGATTTCCTAATGTGATGACTATAATTCCCTTTGGTTTTGTTACTTTGATGTAGATATTTGTGTTCAAATTGTCATATCTTTTTGCTCTACTGGCCTACAGGTGCTTTTTGTAAAGCTGTTCGTGTGTCAGTATATGGAGAATATCTAAATTTTGGAGCCTTAAAAAAAAGATCTTTTAAAGGCACTGAGTCAAAGACACATAATAGAAAGCCAGGAATCTTTTTTACCACTGCTTCTGACAGTTGGGGGTCTATCCCTGACTGTTGTCAAGTTCATACGGCTAGTGATTTAGAAGCCAGCCTGGTCTATTGTTGGACATTTGCTAGAAACTCATTCTTCATCTGAAGTCTCTTCCTTTTAAAATTTCTTTCCCCATTTGTCTTACTTTCTGCCATCCAGAGCAATAAGTGAAAATGGTATGAATTCAATGATATAATATCTTAGCTTTGAAAAATGGGTTCAAATTATAGGTCATCCATACATTTTCTTTCAAACCTCCTATACAAAAGACAGCTTCCCTTAGGAAAATATACATTCAGAATATTATCTGAGTCCCCTCAATCATTTTTCTAGATTTAGATCAGATCAATCAAGATTCCTTATTATTTTTAAACTGCACTCAGTAATTACCTTTTAAAAGATCTGGTGCAAAGTATAGCACAGATGCATGATTATTAAACGTTTCTTTATTTGGTGGAAATCCTTATAGTAAGCACAGTGTTCTGCTCTGGTTTTCATTATGTGACAGAGGTGTGTTGTTACCTTTTGTCAGGATTCCAGCACTACTTTCTCTGGCTTTCTTGTCCTAGTCAATGTGTGGTTGCCTGTGGTGGGACAGCCGCCTGGGCAAACTCGGGGGTGCTGCCTCTTCCCACACTGGAAGTGGTGATAACAACAAAGTATGTGACAACCTGGAGAAAAAGAAAGTTCACAGTTGTACTGAAGACAGGCCTTACAGTTCTTCTCTTGGGGGCAGGGGGCATAACTTATAATTCACAGATTCTCTATTCTAGAACTCTGTCGGTTTAAGGGAAGGCAAGTTAGAATGGGTCCTTCTTGCTATGTAAGAAGTAATACTTAGTTTATATCCAAGTAGGAGCCTGCACAGTTGTTAATTTGATTTTGCTGTCCCTTGTATCTTTTTTTTTTTTTTTAATCTCAGAGTTCTCGTGCCCACAGCAAAAGTGATTTACCTTACGAAGAATGGGACCCTGCATTGCTGTATTATGGCTTTGCATCATTTTGCTCATGGTTCTCAAATTGGAGTTCTCTGTGACACGCCTGGGTGGACTACTTGAGGAGCTGAGCCTCCAGAATGCTGGAGCCCAGCCCGGGGAGGACAGCCTCCAGACTGGATGTCTTGCAGGGACCCAGGCAGCATTTCATTCTACCTCTTGTATCTGCTTCTCTCTGAGGTTCTTGCTCATTCCTTCCCTTTCTGAAGACCACCTTTCTTGACTCCTTGGACCACATACGTAGTAGCTATAGGTCCATCCAAAGAGAGAGATTACATTTCACCCTTCATCTCCTCACATTCCCTGGAGAGAGAATCTCTTTGGTCCCCCTGAAGTGGCCAGGGCCTTCCCTGGATGGTGAGGGCCTGGGGGCAGAACATTGCACAAACGGCTCTTAGGAACTTGCTTTGTGGATGTGTTTTGCATTTGGGCAGGGGAGCATTTTTAATAAGGCAGTCAATCTGATAGGAGTGCACCCTATTGGGTACATTAAATATTATAATACACTTAATACCTCCTCCTGGAGTATCCCATTCGTCCTGTAGTTTTAGGAGAAACATTATTTTGATATTAAAGCAAGTGCATAGTTGAAATAGGAACCGAGGTAGAATATAGGCAAGAATTTTTAAGATAGCCATGAGGGGAAAATAGTTTAATTTTGTATTTGGGACATACTCCTCTGCTGTTGAGATACTTTGGTAGGGTAGTTGAGGAAACACCAACTTTCTGGCCAATTGCAAGCTGGAGTTGGAAGATTAACATGAAACCATCTAGTAAGCTAGCGAGTGCTTTCTCCTATTTCATTTCAATGAGGCCAGAAGATTCGCTGTCTGCATATGGTAGAATTGGGCACGGAATACTCCCACTGGTGGTGGCTGAGCTAAGAAACATTAATGTACTCTCTCAAGGAACCTTGGACTGATTATTGATGTTGTTTCTAGAATGAGGCCGAATAACAAGATTTAGCTAATTCTGGAGGCCACGGTGTGCTTGTAAAACACTTAACTCTTTTTCTTGTTGACTGTGAGACCACACAGAGCCACCCATGTCTCCTCATAGCCCACTTCACATAGCATGACTTTGTTTTTCTGGGCTACAGAGAGAAGATAAAACTCTAACCACAGGGCCTTCTCTCCACCGAGCTGAGGCCGCAGCTAAAGTGCTTTTCTGTGATTTAAATGCCTACATGGAAATACCTGGAGAGATAGTAAAGAATTGCTTTATAGGGACTTCTGTTAATATCCTTCTGATTTTCAAGGCTATCCAGGTGTCTTTATATATATATATATATATATATATATATATATATATATATATTCCACACGTGTGGAATGAATGAATGAATGAATAAATAAATCAATATTCCACATGTGTGGGATAAATATCTATCTATATTTGTATAGAATAACTCATTAATAGAATAATGCAAAAATCAGCATTATTGAAGGTATTATTACACTACTCACTGTGTCTATTGACATGTATAGAATGTGTGTGGATGTGTATGTAGATAATAGATAGCAATAGAATACTGTGTGTATCGACATTATTGGATACGTTAAATAAACTCTTCATTGTGCCTATTGGCATCTTAGAATAGGATTCTTATCATGCCTGACACTAATGAGAATTTAAAAGCAACCAGTGTATAAATTGGGAATGCTACCTGGGCTTTTTACGAATCCCCTTTCAGTGTTTCCTGAAAGATAAAAATAACTTCTCCAGAACATTAAGCAGCATTTTGAAAAAATGAAATTACTCATGGTTACGCCACCGTCATACAAAGGCTTTTGGTCATTTCTGAGCAAGGGAACAAGAACAATACAAAAAAACCTCTTTGTAATAGGACTGAGGAGTCCTGAATCCTCCCCTTCAGGGAGCACCCAGAGGATAAGAGAGAGATGTGGACATTGATCGTGGATGCCCATGATCATGTCTTACCTCACCTCTGCAAAGAGCTAAAAGTCAAAACTGTTTGTCTCTGGCCTCTGCTCTTTCTTAGGTAAAAGATTCAGTAAGCGTGAAGTGGTCACGTGACTTGGCTCTGGTGTTGTCTTTTAGAACAACTCTTTTCAAACCACTACGGTAGTAAATACAGATCTTTTGCTAATCAGGGTTAAAAAATCAATATAAAACCTTAAGCCTCTTGTTAAGATTTAGTTTAAAGTGAGAATTTTGCAGCTAAAATACTTGAAAATTTGGGGACTATTTTAAAAGCATAGATACCAGGCTGTAACCCTAAAGATTTTGATTTGCTGGGCCTGGAGTGGAGGGCGGCAAGGGTCTATATTTTAAAAAGGCCCTCATAGGGATTCTGGTTTGTGACTAAACATTTGGGTAATAGAGGAGATGAGAGGCAGAGTGGCAGAAATCTAAAAAAAGTGTGTATAACAATGTATCTAATGCCTTTTCTTTTTCGCTGAAAGATTGAAGAGTTTTATTGTGCATAGTGTTTTGAGGAGCTTTCTTAAGTAGAACTTAAGGAAAACAAAATCTAAAGAATTATTTTTTTTCCCCTCTGATTTAGTACCTACCTAGCAATTTCAGGATAAAAACAAAAAAGAGATCTTATAATAGCTATTATCCCATAGTGAAAGGATAATCCTTTGTCTTCAGAGTGTAGTTGACTGTGAAAACAAGGACTGATGTGTAAATGTTAATATTACTCTTAGAATGTGGAGTATAGTGATCATAAGGTGTATTTTGGGGAAAAAATTAAGCAGTGAGAACATTCTTGTTCACATTTTTATAGCTAACATTGACATTTATGCCCCAGTTGTTGAAATCTAGGAGGTTTGGGAAACGAGCTGGAATTTGGGTCCACCCAAGTGTAAGTCTAGACGGACCAGTCATTTAGTTTGCACACAGTTTTAAGAAATGAAATTAAGCCAACTTTGTTTTGAAATATGTGAATCACAAGAGCACTAAGACCCAGAAAGATTAATGGGCAAAGAATAGGAACAGATTTTTCACAGGAGGATATACTTGCAAACATGCCAGTAGAGAGACATTTTGCTCCAAATCAAAGAAATGGAGTTCAAAAAAATAATGAGAAATCATTTTATGGATATTAAATTGATATAAATATAAGCAAACCAGAGCTGATGTGACCTCAGAAAATGGGTATATTCTTACATTTCTGGCAGCAACGTTAATAGCTCAGTTCTTTGGAAAGCACATTGGCAGTGAGTGCCGAAAATCACACCCTTTGACCCAGGCACCCAGCTCCGTGGAATTTCTTCTGAAGAAAGAATAAGGGCTATAAGAAAAAAAGGCATTTATTGTGTTGTTCATTCTTTCTTTCTTTCTTTCTTTCTTTCTTTCTTTCTTTCTTTCTTTCTTTCTATGTTTATTTATTTATTTTTAGGGTGGGAGAGCAGAGAGGGAGAGAGAGAATCCCAAGCAGCCTCCATGCTGTCAGTACAGAGCCCAACCTGGGGCTTCATTTCACAAACTGAGATCATGACTTGAGCCAAAATCAAGGGTTGGAAGCTTAACTGACTGAGCCACCCAGGTGCCCATGTTGTTATTTCTGATAGTGAAAAATTAGAAAGAATGTAGTTGGCCAACAAGGACCAAATACAGTTGGAATATTTTTTAGATATCCCAAATGATACTCAGGAAGTCTGCAGAAACAAAGAAAAAGGTTTGGAAGAAAGCATAGTGAAATGTTTATACATATATTATAATGAAATATGTGAAAATATCATCAATAAATGATTTTATTATGGTGCTGGCAATATATGTATATTTTAAAACATTAAAAACATTTTAGCAATAAATAAATAAGAGATATTTTAAAAGGAGCATTATAAAGTTTGTTATACCTGGAATAAATTTCCTTCCTTCTTAGAATAATACTGAGTGAAATAAAATGTTTTTCATTTGAAATTTGAAGGGCTTTACAACTTTTCTCCTTTTACTAGCTTACTTCCCAAAATGAATTTTCTAGCCACCTTATTTGTCTTTTCTGCTTTTAAAATTTTATAGACATCCAAACCAAGTCTTTGCTGACTTTGGGGTCAAACTGGATTTAAATCCTATTTCTACCACTAACCAGGTGTAGATCCTGGAGAAACTATCTGACCACTCTGGGTTTCAGTTTCCTAACCTGGAAAATGGATATGATAATGGCCTGTATCTGATGTGAACTAAATGATATAATGCATGTGGCAAACAGTATGGAGGTTCCTCAAAAACTTAAAAATACCATATGATCCAGTAATTCCATTTATTTACCCAAAGAAAATGAAAACATTAATTTGAAAGGATCTGTGCACCCCTGTGTTTATGGCAACATTATTTACAATATCCATGATATGGAAGCAACCTAAGAGTACATTGATAGATGAATGGATAAGGAAGATAGGTGTGTGTGTGTGTGTGTGTGTGTGTGTGTGTGTGTGTCTGCATGTATAAAATGGAATATTACATAGCCATAAAAAGGGATGAGATCATGCCATGTTGCAACAATATGGATGGACCTAGAGAGTATTATGCTAAGTGAAGTCAGACTGAGAAAGACTAATACCGTGTGATTTCACTTATAAGTGGAATCTTAAAAAAAAACCCAAATGAACAAACAAACAAAAAGCAGAGTTGGACTGGTAAACACAGAGAAAGAACTGATGGTTGCCAGAGGGTAGAGGAGTGGGGGGGGCAGGCAAAATGGGTGAAGGGGAGTGGGAGATACAGGCTTCCAGTATGGAGTGAATAAGTCGTGGGAATAAAAGGCAATGTATACGAAATATAGTCAATGATAATGGAGTAGTGTTGTATGGTGACAGATGGTCACCTGCCATCTCAGCTACCCTTGTGGTGAGCATAGCATAACGTTTAAAATGGTTGAGTCACTATGTTGTACACCTGAAACTAAGAGTCGAATAAGAACAAATTCTTTAAGTGCATAATGAGGTGCCTGATACTAAAAGTACTCAACAGTATAAGCTATTATTCTTTACCCATATTTGGGAGGCACTCATGATTGCCCACCCGACTATCTTTCTTGTTAACAGAACCCAATTTTGTTCAGGCATCCAGGTGCAATATGCTCAGCCTTAGGGAGTGAAGGAAGACTTCTTTGCTAATCAGGAAAATCTTATTCCCATTTGGCACAAATTGGTCTAGAAGTGGTCATGTGACTTGGTTCTGGTGCATGAGACTTGTTGGAAAGTCAGAAAGGGGCTTCTGGTAAAGATATTCTTCCTTATTCTTCCTTTATAAAAAAAAGAGAGGTACAGAGAAATATGTACACCTCACCGTCTCCTTGCTCTACCTTTCTTGCTTTGGACATTCTTGTGTGATGATATGTTCTTAGGAACTGGTGTGGCCATTTTGCAACCATAATGGGGTGGTTGCCAGTAATCAGGGTGACAGAGCAAAAAGATGGAAAGAGCCTGGTTCTGAATGACAGCAATGAGCCACTAAACGACCTAGTTGCTTAACAACTCAGCCTAGAATCACCTACCTCACAAGATTTTAAGAGAGAAAATGTCCAAATTGCGTAGACAAATTGTAATTGTATATTCTGATATTTGCAGCTGAAAACATCCAAACTGATAGATAAAGTCAGGTTAATTGTCATTGTCTGATGTGCTGATTTTAAAATTATGTCACCCAAAGATACTGTTTCTCATGAGTGGATTAAAATTTCTTAAAAAAAAAATTTAGTGTTTATTTATTATTGAGAGACAGAGAAACACAGAGCATGAGCAGGGGAGGGGCAGAGAGAGGGGGAGACACAGAATCCGAAGCAGGCTCCAGGCTCCCAGCTGTCAGCACAGAGCCCGACGTGGGGCCCAAACTCACAAACTGCGAGATCATGACCTGAGCCAAAGTCAGTCGCCTAACCAACTGAGCCACCCAGGTGCCCCATTTAAAAACATTTTTAAATGTTTATTTATTTTTGAGAGAGAGAGAGTGAGCGAGTGCGAGTGGGGGAGAGGCAGAGAGAAAGGGAGACATAGGATCTGAAGCAAGCTCCAGGCTCCAAGCTGTCGGCACAGAGCCTGAAGTGGGGCTCAAACTCACAAACCATGAGATCATGACCTGAACTGAAGTCGGACGCTCAACCGACTGAGCCATCCAGGTGCCCCTGATTAAAATTTCTGGAATAAGCATTCTCCTATAGTCTTTCACCTTAGATATAAGATTTTCATTATAGAAATAATACTTTTAAAATTTAACCTTAGTTAATAACTGTCTTGTATATTTTGAGCCCAGAAATGTCTTTGAAAAATGCTTTGATCAAGGGTGCCTGGATGGCTCAGTCGGTTAGGTGTATGACTGTTTTGGTTCAGGTCATGATCTCAGGGTTCATGAGTTCAAGCCCTGCATTGGGCTCTGCGCTGGCAGCATGGAGCCTTCTTGGGATTCTCTGTTTCCCTCTCTTTCTGCCCCTCCCCTGCTCATGCTCTCTTTCAAAAATAAATAAATAAAACGTTAAAAGTATATTGATCATAAAAGTGAAATGTAGATGGACTTGTATGTTTTTAATTATCAATATGAAAAATATTCCCCAAATAAATACTGTAACGATGTAGACATTTTGGTGAGAGTGAATATAAACTTGTAACTCTACAATTGATGCTCTAGCTGCAGCTGTGGTAGGATTATGGCTTAATATTTTGAATATCTGTTTAAAAATAAATTTTAATGGGGCGCCTGGGTGACTCAGGTCATGATCTCACGGTTCATGGGTTCAAGCACCGTGTTGGGCTCTGTGCTGACAGCTCAGGGCCTGGAGCCTGCTTCAGATTTTGTGTCTCCCTCTCTCTCTGCCCCTCTCCCATTCACGCTGTCTCTCTCTCTCTCTCTCTCTCTCTCTCTCTCTCTCTGTCTCAACAATAAATAAACATTAAAAAAATTAAAAAAAATAAACTATAGTACAGCTGATGAAGAGATTATGTGTTTTAGTGGATGTGTTTGCTGAAATTGCATATCTAAAATAAGCAGGAAATTGTTATTTTTCTTTGCATTTTCATAGAAACTTTTTCATCCCCCAGAGTACTGTTTCAATAAAAGCATGCTGGTGGTCACCAGATTCTCCCACACACAGAGCAAAATTGGGAAGTTCTTGTTCTTTATGTGAATCTTGCCCTATTTCAAGGTTAAATTGATAGAGGTACTTGTTAAATGTATTTTCTTTTTTTTTTAAGTACAATTTATTGTCAAATTGGCTTACATAAAGATGTATTTTCTAGTGGGATTTTCATAGTCAAAGCAAGCTGTATAGCACATTTTTCTTACATATTACAGAGTTTTCAAGAACAGAAAACTCTTCTTCTTGGTCTAGCTAAAAATGTTAGTTCTCCCTAAGCAAAATTTTCACTTGTCTGCAGCAGCCTTGCCATCATTCCTCAAAGTACATATACTTCAGTGCATCCCTCCACATGGACACCGCAGGCTACCTCTGCTCCGAATCCCTTCTTTTCATCTTCCCAGAGATCCTTCTTCATCTGTAGGAAAAGACTTTCTCCCACAGTCTTGCACCATTGCAAATTGGTCTTTGTATTATTAGTCAGCGTTCTCCAGAGAAACAGAACCAGTAGGAGATATAAATACATACATACATTCATACATACATACATACATACATAAAATAATTATTATACAGAATTGGTTCACATGATGTTAGAAGCTGGGAAGTCCAAAATCTGCAGTCCAAAATCTGACAGACTGGAGACCCAGGAGAGTGGATGCAGCTCTCACTGGAACAGGTACAGTTCCAGTCCCAAGGTAGTCTGCTGGAGAATTCCTCTTTGCTCTGGAGCCTGGCCTTTTGGTTCTATTCAGGCCTTTGACTGTTTGGACGAGGTCCACCCATGTTATGGGGGATACTGCCTTACACCAAAGTTCACCCATTTAAATGTTAGTCACACCAAAAACACCCTACAAGTTGACACTTGAAATTAATCCTTCTAGTTCCCTCCAGATTCAAGGTAATTGAGCTCTGCTTTCTGTCCCTCTGGCATCATTGGGCAGGAAGTCAAGAGGGATAAGTATGGATACAACTACTTTTTTTCTCCTCTACTTCTGGGTTGTTCCAGTAATTGGGGAGCAGGGAAGTGGGAAGGAGGATGATAAGCACCAGAACCATTATTTATTGTGCACACTTGACAAAGTGAATGTCTTAAGCTCACAGAAACTGCAACATGGGGCTCTGTGGCTAGCCACTTTCCAGTTTTCCTTGGGCACCTCCATTCCTCAGCTAGGACTTTTGGACTGAGTCAGGCAGAACTTTCTTTACCATGGAAGAGGCAGTGTTTGAGAGAAAATAATTGCTCTTCACAGCTAGGACCCTTGCACCAGACTTGAGAGGAATCCTGGGTTCTTGTCTTCACTCTTTTGTGTGGTTTTAGGTAAGTTAGTTGTCATCTTTGTGTGTCAGTTTCCTCATCAGCCAAATGGGGATAGTAATAAGATCTCAGAACATTGCTGTGGGGATTCTGTCAGAGGTTGTGTGTAAGTGATTGGTACCGTATAATGTACTAATGAATCTAGTTAGGGTTTTTACTTTGTGTCACTTGTTACCACCAGATAAAACCTAATTTATATAAGGAAATTAATTTTACTCTAGGTATGCAGGAATTTTGCCAATATCATTGCCCTCTGATAGATTTGCCAAATTTTCTCTCAAGGTACAAAATGGTGTATTGTAGGGAATTTGTTTCCTGGATTGGGGAGCTGTATTTCAGCACCCCGCACACCCCCCCCCCCCTTCCTCAGCCATGTAACTTGTAACACATCCAGGATACAGGCATGTCCCTGCTGCCTTGGTTGGAAGCCCTTGCTGACAGTGAGATGAATAATTAACCTAACAAGTTCTTGTATGATTTCTTTGTTGCCTGGTGTTATCTTCAGAGATGAGACTTCCTGAGCAGAAGCTGAAACCATTTTTCCCTCCATGGCACTGAAAATAAGGACCATGCTTGAATGGAATAAAAACTATTTGTTCATTAGCTTGGACACTCATTCAATCAACGCATATTCATCACGGGGACCACATTGTGAACGGTGCTGGGCAGGCAGTAAGGAAGGAGCAAAGGGGGAGAGAGGGAAAGAAGACCGAAAAGATGCAGAGATACCCGATGGCTGGGCTGGAGAGTTTGGATTTCATTCTTTTGATGTAAAGCATGGAGATTGCAAGCATTGGGTTTGGAGTTGGACCGCCTAGGTTCCAATTCTGGCCCCACTACTTCCTAGCTGTGCAATCTTGGGTAAATTACTAGACAACTCGGTGCCTCTGCTTCTTCATCTGTGAAATGGAAAGAATGACAATATTGCATATAAGTTATAACATGGTGGTCAGGATGAAATGGGAGAATGCATGAACATCACTTAGAGTAAGACCTGACCCTGGCAAGCTGCTGTAGATGTTTGAGCTGTAGAACACATGCAGGTCAGGAAACGGATCTGGCAGGGATATGAGAGTGAGGTGGTACAACGGGGGAGGGCTGAAAGGGTGGTGGCTGGGGACACTGTTGCAGTATAAGCATGGTTGTTGGCGGCACCCGGGGCCTGGGAATTGAAGCCTGCTTTGTAGGGATGGCTGGGCGGAATAGTTTGCAAATGTAGGGGTTTTGTGTGGCAGGGCATAGTTATTTGTGAGATTATAGATGGACTCTCATCTTTTGCCCCATCTCTTCCAGCTCCTTCATTAAAGCCTGGCCTTATCAGAGCTCATGTGGCCATACTGTGCCCACGTTCCTGATGTCATTTTGTGGTTTGGGACAGAATGGAACATTAGGAATGGAACATGGCAGGGAAATCCAAACTACTCACCCTTACTTTCCCCCACTTTCTTCCTTATCTGTTTTCTACTCTCATTAAAATTTTTTTTAACATTTATTCATTTTTGAGAGACAGAGAGATAGAGTGTGAGCGGGGGAGGGGCAGAGAGAGAGGGAGACACAGAATCTGAAGCAGGCTCCAGGCTCTGAGCTGTCAGTACAGAGCCTGATGTGGGGCTCGAATGAGGACCGCGAGATCACGACCTGAGTAGAAGTCGGACACTTAACCGACTGAGCCACCCAGGCTCCCCTCTCCTTTCATTTTAGTGAGATGAAAGAGGTTACATGATATCTGGGTACTGTATTAGAGAATATATTTTATTTCACTTGCCTTCTTTGTTTTTGAAGTGTTTCTGGAGGAATGTAGGTACAACTTTGATTTGCTTCCCCCGTATTCAGTTTCCCAGAATGAGGAAATGGAATGGAAAGGTATTCCAGTGGTGCGGAATGGCGTCAGCTGTGGTGGCTCCGGCTGCTGGCTCACCTGGAGTGATCCATACAGATAAGGAGTTGCAGTCTCAGGGTGATTCTCATGTGACTCTCTGGCAGTTTCTACCACTTTGGGGAAAAATAACCCACAAACAACTTTACCCTCAAGATCCCCCCTTCCCCTTGACCTGAGACAAACTATACCCAATGACCTTTTTATTTTATTAGGTAAATAAGCACCCTCAAGTTAATCTGATTTGTAAATTGAAATTTTCATGTATTTTCTTAAAACAAGCGGTGTATGCATACCCGCAAGATTGGCTGCCCACAGAGCCATCCATTTATCCACATATTTCTACCATGAATGGAGTGGTAGATCATCTTGATGGAGCAAGGGGATAGCTAAAGAGATGATTAGCATCACTGCTTGAGATCTATAGTTGGCTCTCTTTTAAAAAATCATCAAATCAGGGGTGCCTGTGTGGCTCAGTTGGTTGAGCACCTGACTCTTGATTTCGGCTCAGGTCATGATTCCAGGGTTGTGGGATTGAGCCCCGTGTTTCCCTCTCTCTGCCCCTCTCCCCTGCTTGCGCACTCTCTCTCTCTCTCTCTTTCTCTCTCTCTCTCTCAAATAAAGTTAAAAAATATTAAAGGGGACCTGGGGTGGCTTAGTTGGTTAAGCATCTGACTTCGGCTCAGGTCATGATCTCACAGTTCATGAGTTCGAGCCCTACGTCGAGCTCTGTGCTGACAGCTCAGAGCCTGGAGCCTGCTTTGGAGTCTGTGTCTCCTTCTCTCTCTGTCCCTCCCCCACTCATGCTCTATCTCTGTCTCTGTCTCTCTCTCAAAAATAAATAAAGATTAAAAAATTTTTTTAAATATGTTAAAAAAATGCTTTGGGGGTGGGATGGGTACTGGGTGTTATATATAAGAGATGAATCATTGGGTTCTACTCCTGAAGCCAAGGCTGTACTGTATGTTAACTAACTTGAATTGGAATTAAAAAATATCATCAAGTCAAAGCTTGGCATTAGTTACATTTGTTGAGGGTAGAAAGTGAATAATAAATCATTTTTGTAAATGTTGTACTTTTCCCCATCTTGCATTTCCTTCTCTCTCCAGCAACAGTTTCAACTGACATATGAGGTACATGTAGTATTCTGTCCCAACTCTGTCTTTACATATACTTGGTGACAGTGAATAGAAATGATTACTAGCAGGGTCGCCTAGGTGGCTCAGTTGGTTAAGTGTCTGACTTGGGCTCAGGTCATGATCTCATGGTTCCTGAGTTCTAGCCCCATGTGGGGCTCTGTGCTGACATTGCAGAGCCTGCCTGGGATTATCTCTCTCCCTCTCTTTCTGCCCCTCCCTTGCTTGCAAGCTCTCTCTTTCTCAAAAATAAATAAAACATTAAAAAAAAAAGAAGGAGATGATTACCAGCAAAAAGACATTAGAAACATTCCTAGATCCTTCCGAAAAACAGGAGAATAAACAAAAACTATTGCCTGCTGCTTAGGTGGTGACCAATCTTGCAGCTGATAGTCTTCCTATTTGCTAAGTTGATAAGAGAGTGGGAAGCAATTTTCCTCTAATGCCATTGTATTCTGTGATGTATACATTTATCTGTTTTCCGATCACACCATGGGTAGTTGCTTAAGAGAGTCTTGTCCAAGCATTTCAAAAATTATTCTCCTTGTTGTATGGCTGCTGACATGAGCTATTAGGAAACTTGAACATTTAACAGCAGTTACTTCCTCTGTCATTTATAGCCAACTAAGTTGTTTTGAATTTCTTTGCACTTTTGAGGTGTGGTCCATGTGTGAGGAGTATTTGGCTGTTTTGGCATTTCTGTCCTGGAATATGATGACAATGACATTTGCTAACTTTTATACCTAGGTCATTTCATGTCCGTGTTCATGGGCGACATAACAGTTCTGTGTTTATTAGTAATGCTGTTGATTTCTTAACTCCCTTGTTTTGGACCCACAACTTTCTCCTGTATTTCCTTTGTGTGTTTCCTTGGCCTTCACTTATGTTTCAATATGTTAGTTTTAGGGAGGCCCAACTAACTTGAACTTATTAACACTGATTCAGTTAACACGAAGCTTAAGAGTTTAGGCCCAAATTTCTCTTACTTATAAAACATTACTATTTTTATCTTGAAGCTGTACTTCTGTGGGGCTGGATTTCTTGTTTCTTAGGCTCTTTAGGAGTTCTTTTGAGATAGGATTACAATCTTCCTTTCTCCTATTGGCTGGAACAGTGACATCTTAAGACAAATTCAGCAGTGTGAACTAGAAACATATTGTATATTTGGTGAACATATGTGTAGAGTAAATACTAAAAAAACCAGTAGACTTAGTTTATTTTTGTTTTGTTTTGGTTTGATCTGTGGAAATTTATTCCTCTAAATGAAGAACTTTTCTAATACAGTTTTGTGGGTCCACTTTAGTCATTAGAACACTAGCTCAATGAAACCAATGGAAATCTCAACACCTTATAGAAACTCAGTCCTAGTAGAGCTGTAATTAGAGCAGGGCAATGTAATTTCCTAACCAAATACGTTTGCTGCTTATTTGGCTAGTCACAGAATTTAGGACTCTTTACTCAGGTCTGGAAGCAAAGGAACTTGTAACTATTTGTGGCCCTTACATCTGGCTGTTAGCCTGGTGGGTTGAGAAGTCTGAGAGAGGGGGCTTTGGGCTGATGTAATTTCCCTGGGTTTCTCCCCTTTGAGTTGCAGAGAGTACTCTGAGATGTTCTGGTCTCATCTTGGGCAATGAGGCAAATAGAAGCTTCCTTTGCCTCTCTTGATAAGGGAATCAAATCCCAAACTCTGCCTGAATTAGTGTATCCTGTTGACCATTCTTGACCTTCTCTCCAAGCCAAAAGGAAGGGGGCCATTCCCAGAAGCATGGGAGCATATTCAGTGGGGAGAACGGCCTGATAGGGTGAGAAGAAGAGTTCTTTTGTTCATGGTGAATCCGGAGAGGTGGCCTTGCCAGTTCAGTCTCATCACTGTGGTTCTAACTGGGGACACAAACACCTAAGCAAGAAAGTGGTTTATAGGATTGCTAAAGATAGGCTTTGATGCCTGGATTCTCCTGTCTCCTTTGAGAAACCTGGTGTAACTGGAAACGTAGGACGCCTCAGGATCAAGCATCACTGAACATTTTTTTCTTTTGGCCAGAATTAAATTGCTTTTACTTCTCTAGAGAATCCAAGTTAGGATGATAATCAAACTGAAATCCAGTAAGACAAAGCAACCCATCATATCATAAAATATTGGCTACATAGATCAGTTACAACTTTTGTTTTTCTATGCTGATTGTTGTCTTTATTATTTTATAAAGAGTATTAAACATAGTTAGGTAATTAGCTACTAAAATAGCCGGTCATGAAGAAAGATCTGCTTTTATGGAATTCTCCAAGAATAATCACACATTTCCTGGAGTATAATAGGCATGCAATAAATTGGTAGAAGAATGAATGATGGAGTTTAAAGATCTATTCATAAGTTTTGTTTGCAATGCACCCCAGCAAGTTTTTATATATAGGACACTATTAAAAGATAAATCAAGAAGTTAAACCAAAAAAGAGACATTTTAAATGATTAAGGGGAAAAACACAATAGATAAATATATTTTTTTGAGATTAATACTGTACAAGTATTTTTATAATGTTTGCAGGCTTTAGTTTATATATTAGTAGTCTAAAGAGTTTCTTTTTCCTCTTTTGGGTCACCAGCACTTTGTGGTAAATCATCAAAATCTTCCTTTTTATTACTCACATTAATACCAGAACCTGGCATACTGGAGGCATACAATAAATCTTTAAAAACAATAAACACCTCAGGGTGCCTGGCTGGCTCAGTAGGTGGAGTGTGTGACTCTTGATCTTGGGGTTGTGAGTTCAAGCCCCATGTTGGATGTAAAGATTATTTAAAAATAAAATCTTAAAAAAAAAAGAAGCAAAAAAACAAGGGTGCCTGGGTGGCTCAGTTGGTTGAGCGTCTGACTCTTGATTTCAGCTCAGGTCGTGATCCCTGTATCAGGTTCTGTGCTGTTGACAGCATGCAGCCTGCTTGGGATTCTTTCTTTCCCTCTCTGTCTCTCTGTCTCTCTTTCTCTCCCAAAATAAATAAATAAACGTTAAAAAAAAAAGATTTTCTCTCTCTCTCTAAAATAAAATAAAAAAATAATAAAATCTTTAAAAAATTATTAAAAAACAATGAATACCTCTATTTTTTGTGAGAAAGAAAATTCTCACCTTCGTTGCTTCTGATTCTTAAAAATATTAAAATAATATAGATCCAAATATTATTTTTCTCTTATCATATGTAAGCTTTTCAAATTATAAAAGCAATATAAATTTATTACAGAGAATTTGGAAATACAGAGAATTAAAATTACTTGTAAACTTCAGTACCCAGAGATAGCCCTATTTAATTTTGATATATTTCTTTCCAGTCCAGCATTTTGTTATGTGTACTCTACAGAGGACTTGCCATAGAAAATGCTCTGATAAACAAGAGTTCAAGTAGAAAACCTTGGCTCTCTTGTACATCCATAATGCATATTGACAATAATAAAGGCTCTGAGAAGGTTTGCAATGAAGGTTTCTTCATTTTTTAATCCGTGTTTCCCAAGCTTATTTGACTACTAAGCCCTGTGTGTGTGTGTGTGTGTGTGTGTGTGCACCTGTATGTGTGTGTGTAATGCCTATTAGCGTCCTCTTATTTTGACAAATTTATTTCTTTTTCCTTTTCTTCTTTGAAGATGTAAGCTTTTCTGAATGTCTGCTCTTGCTATGGAAAATTCCCTTTTAATTTTCTAGGCCTGATCTTTTGGTAGACTTCAGAAAGAGGACCAAGATTCAGAAGGAGAAAATTTGCCCTGGAAAGTAGGAATAATCTTCAAAGCCTGATCATTGTGGGCTGCATAGCACGATTTTATGTACCGCCAGTCCAAAAATTAAATGTATTCATGATTAATAGGATGCTTCTGAGTTTTTGCCAGCTGTGGATTGTGTATCTGGGGAAGCTGATGGGGAGGCCTTTGATCACAGTTTAGCTTGTTGTAGAATTTCCTGTCTCCAAAGAACAGACACTTACTTTTAAGAGAGGATGGGTGTGTTCCAGTGGGGGTTGGGTGGGTGGGGCACAGACCATAAAATTGTGAGATATGGTTATTATATAGTATACCATGTCCTTGGATCTGTCTTTCTGAGATGACTCCTACCCACAATAAAACATTACCACGTGCTGCTGTGGTTAATCAAAAAACTTACTTCAGGACTGCTGTAGCCACACTAAATCTAAACTGGGCATAAAGCACCATCACCTTCAGATAAAGTCTTGCTAGAAACAAGTGAGGTAGCATCTCTAGCAGTTTTGTGGATGTTTCCTTTGGGCTTCTATCAACTGTCATTAGTGTCACTAGATTGCTGTGTATAGAGCAGTATTAGGGATTTCCACCTTGCTTCTTACCCAGCTTTTCCTCTTGATTCCTAAAATGCCAACTTAGTGGTTGCAGTTTGAACAACTCTTTCTTTTAAAATTTTTTAAAAGTTTATTTACTTTTGAGAGAGAAGAGAGAGAGAGAGAGAGAGAGAGAGAGAGAGAGAGAGAAGCGTGAGCAGGGGAGGGGCAGAGAGAGGGAGACACAGAATCCGAAGCAGGCTCCAGGTTCCAAGCTTGTCAGCACAGAGCCCCACACGGGGCTTGAACTCACAGACTGAGAGATCATGACCTGAGTGAAGTTGGACGCCTAACTGACTGAGCCACCCAGGCACCCCTGAACAACTCTTTTTAATATTTATTTATTTTGAGAGAAAGAGAGAACATGAGTGGGGGAGAGGGGGAGGGAGAGAGGGAGAGAGAGAGAGAGAGAGAATCCCAAGCAGGCTGTACACTGTCAGCACAGAGGCCGACACGGGGCTCAAACTCATGAACCATAAATCATGACCTCAGCCAAAACCAAGAGTTGGATGCTTAAATGACTGAGCCACCCAGGTGACCCCGAACAACCTTTTTAAAAAAGAAGGTATCAACCTGGTTTGACCTACCTCTTAAATGTATATTTCTATGTGAATTTTATTTTATAACCAACAATTCAACCATTGGTATTTTAGGAAGTATAGAAATCATATAACCAAAAATGCATATAAGGGGGTATGTTTGAGAGATTCACAGAAAAATGAAAAGCCCTTCATCTGACTGAAAACTCACATTGAAACCATTTGAGAAAAATTAGACTGGTTGCGTTTGGTTTTTATACAAGTGTTCACCTGGTCACATTTTGCCCTCTTGTTCAGGGTCTGAAATCCATCTAGATATTAAAACTTCCAAAGACAGGTTACTGACCTCAAGGAAGGTATGAAGTAGAATTGGCAGGTATATAAAATGTGAAACTTTGCTTTCTGGGACAGTGTAAATGTTGCAAAAGTCTTTATGAAGTTAGAAAATAAAGTCAAAGCAGAATGAAAAGCATTTCACAACTCACGTGAGATTGATCGCTTCGTTATCTTACATGGATACTAACTTGTTTCCTCACATCAAGGCTGGAATTACTTGTTGTTATTGAACAGACAGGTTTCCTCTTCCCTTTTGGTCAGCCTTGACTGCTTAGGTAATGTCCACTTGGGGAGAGACTTGCTATTACCGGGAACAGCAAACTGGGTCCCCTCAAGTATTTTTGCATTCCAGTATCCAGTCTTCCTTTCTTTAAAAGTAATATAAGCTTTTCCTAGAGTAAGGACTATCTTTCTAAACTTCCCTTGCCACTAGGTATGGCTGTGTGACTACATTCTGGCTAAAGGACTTAAGCATGAAATCTTCAGAAAGGGGATACATCCCCCCTTCTTTAATCCATTCTTTTTTCCTGATGCCTGGAATTGGATGAGATGGCTGTACTTGAGCAACCATTATGGATCAAGTAGAAGCATGAAGCAGATGCTGAGGAGAGCTTTGCAGGAAGGTAAATGGAACCTGGGTCTTTATTACTGTAGAGCACTATACAGTCCTGGGTAACTTCCTTTAGACAGACCCTTGTTTATGAGGGAAAATAGGCATCTACCTTGTTTAAGCCATTGTTGTTTGGAGTTTTCTGTACTATCCTGAGGAACCTCATCTTCTATCATATTCTGCTATCTTTAGGGCTGAACCAGTTCTTTGTAAGGACCATGATCATAGCACAGACCACAGTAAACCACATTCACTGAGAAGAGTCAACTTACTAGCACTATATTGAGGCATTTGACCAGGCAATTCTCAGGATGGATTCTTTGTCTTCACCATTTACTAGGGCAGGGTGTCAGGACATGCTAATCCATTCAGCTAATAATTGAGTGCCTATTATGTGCCAGGAACTGTATTAG
This sequence comes from Prionailurus viverrinus, assembly GCF_022837055.1. Taxonomy (NCBI): domain Eukaryota; kingdom Metazoa; phylum Chordata; class Mammalia; order Carnivora; family Felidae; genus Prionailurus; species Prionailurus viverrinus. The sequence continues at coordinate 33,199,819 of NC_062568.1, forward strand.
ACTCCAAGAATCCAGTGAGAGCAAAACAACCATAGTCCCTGCCCTGACAGAGCTTGTAGTCTGGTATGGAAGATGGATATTAATCAAAGGACCATAGTTAGGTAATTAGTCTACAGACTGTGATAAGTGCTCTGTGGAAAAGCACAGGAAGCTATAAGAACCTATATTAACAGAGAAATCTCATGTAGGCGAGGGAGTAGAGGAGGACTAGGTGGGGAGGCTCTCCTGGACAAGGGGCTTTTGGATTGAGATCTGAAAGGCAGATTCAATTTACTTACATGAGGAAGGGTGTGTATGATGTTTTAGAGAGAGGGCATGGTCTGTGCAGAAGCTCTGAGGAGGTAGAGAGCTGGTGCATCTAGGAGTGGAAAGGTCACTGTTGTGTTACTGGTGCACAGTGAACAAGGGAGAGCAGTGTAAGTAAACTGCACTTCCTTGGCTAGGATGGTATTTTTCAGGAAATAAGCATTACCTTTTATTATGAAATTATTTTAGAGTCTGATTGTTCATTTTATATTTATTTTTAGTTTATTTCTGAGAGAGAGAGAGAGAGAGCACGTGCAGGAGGGTCAGAAGGAGAGGGAGAGAGAGAATCTCAAGCAGGCTCCACACTGTCAGCTCCACAGAGTCCATTGCGGGGCTTGAACTCAAGAACCGTGAGATCATGACCTGAGCCAAAATCAAGAGTCAGAGAGTCTTAACTGACCAAGCCACCCAGGTGGCCCAAGAATCTGAGCGCTTAATTCCTAATCTGTCACACAATAGATAACACAATCAGACCTTTAATATCCTTGGGAATGATGCTCTAGGATGTGTAACTAAGCTCCAGGTTCCTTTTCGTGCAATTCTTGTCTATCAGCTGTCATTTGCGCATTTGTGCCGGTGGACAGTGGGCACAAATGGAACCAGCATTAAAGACATCACACAAACTGAAGCTCCTAGTGAGAATGCTAGTGCCGTGAAATGTTTTTAAATGAGCACGTTTCCTTGAGTAGAGCCCCATTCCTAAAAGAAAATGATTTTAGCAGAGTAGCTTGAACACACGTGAGTTAGTGAGTCTCCTTTTTTGAGAAAGGTATTGCTGAAATGGCACCTTTTAAGTTAATGCTAGTGAAAGGAAAAACAGCAGAGGCAGGAAAATATTTATTTTCCAAACGTGTTTTATTTATAGATTGGTGAGTTCTTAGAAAAGATGATTTAATAATTGATTCCTTCTTTGTTTTGAACAAATACGGTATTTTGTGCCTTTCTTTTAAGCATAGTAACTAGTACTGAAACATTCAAGAGTGCAGTACTGTAGGAGAACAAAGGTCTATTCTTGGGGAAAAAAAATAATACAGTCAGCTATTATTCAAGACCCACAGTTGATGGCAAGCGACTTTAAGGAGTCGCGTTTGCTCTAAAGACGAGTCTATGCTGCCTCTTACACTATTGCCATCCCTGCTGCTGCCCCAGCTTCAAAGAACGCTTTGTTCCATCCATTTTCTTGCCTTCTGGTGAGAGACAGACAGCAATGTCTTGCTTCTCACCATTTCCCCTCTAATATTTCTGAATGCTGATGTGCCTTTGCTACTTCTGGGAGAGTCAAAGGCAGCATAGTATTCAGGTCTTCCCCTTCACTGTGTACTCTGTACCAACTTGGGCCTGGTGTGGTACAGTGACTCACTTTTTCTCAGTAGCTACTGTAAAGTTTCTTTCTGTCTTCCCCTTCCAACCCTCCTTCCTTCCCTCCTTTCTTTTTTCAGTAGTTTGTTGAGGGGAGAGATTGGCAGTTTGGGGCTTGGATTGAGAGACTCTTTGGGATAAATGGAGAAAGAAAAGGGAAACTTTTTTAGAAGGTCCATAAAAGGAATACATGGGTAACACCTCTAACCATGGAGGTAAGAGAAACTGCTAGGCTCTGTAGACCAAACCAAGCCTCGACATTTTAGGAAGAAGTTAAAACAAGAAATGTTCTATGATATCCTCTGTTTTATTGGCCCAAAGAAACATACCTTTCATGTGGTCTCCTGTTGCTTCTTTTTTTATGAGTTCAGGCTCTACCATTGACTAGCCAGGGAGGTGGGTTCAGGACACTGTTGAGGTAGAGTAGATAGTTCAGACACTTGTGAATGCTTTCCAGATAAGATCACACATCTTCTTAATCTTGTCTTAATTTAGGCAATGGGCACACAGTAGATGCTTAGTGATGGCTTTTTTTTTTTTTGAGAGAGAGAGAAAGAGAGAGAGAGAGAGAGAGAGAGAGAGAGAGAGAGAGAGAGAGAATGAGAATCCCAAGCAGGTTCCACACTGTCAGTGCAGAGCTCGATGCAGGGCTCGAACTCGCTAACCATGAGATCATGACCTGAGCCAAAGTCAGACGCTTAACCCACTGAGCCACCCAGGTGCCCCACTGATGGCTTTTTAATGTATTGACACAGTCAGTCATCAGGAGAGGGAAAAATGCCTAAAACTTAAATTCTAATCCTTCCAAGAAAGCCTGCAGAAGGGACAAAGGTTGGGGGATTCTGGACATCATTTAGGGTCTGTATTGAGCCTCTTTGTGGCATGTGTCAGGTGTTTACCTCCTGGAGCATTATATCCTCTGCACATCAAGTGTGCCATTACACTCAGATTTCTCTTACAGACAGAATTTATCATTTTATGGTCATAGGATAAATAGCCCCATCAGTTGACTCTGTGTTTTGAGCCCACACTGCAGTGCTGAGGCCCCTGTTCCGAACGACTTGTTTGCTTTTCTGGTCCCTGAGAGCCCCTCCTAGAGCACTTACTGCCTGTACCATTCATTTGCTCAGCCATCATTTTGCATTGCCCGTCCACTTTACATTGTTAGCTAATTGTTTTCTGTGTACAATCCTCATCCCCCCAACTGGTTTATAGCTTCTGGATCTTATACTACTTTTGATCCCCTCTCAGCACACAGTAGACAATCAACAAATATTAAAATCTGGAAGTTTCAAGTGAAGATAGTTTTGCTCTTGTAGAAGATTCTGGCAATATCATTTTATTTATAGAACCCAAGACCATGTTTACCTGGGTAGATAATTTATAGAACCCAAGACCATGTTTACCTGGGTAGATAATTCCTTAGAGTGTGCTAAGATATTTACACATGTGCCTCTTTCTTTGGTCTTAGCATTGTTAGTGAGAGTGTGTGTGCACATGTGTGTGCGCTGAGGTTGAAGTTTGTAATGCTTCACACAGAAAGCCCATAGGTAGAAGTCCATTCTCTCTGCAGGTAAAACACAGGACGGATTGACCAAATGCTCTCCACAATGAATAAGGAATGCAGTGTGAAAGATAGAGTCTTGAGTCTGAAGTGCTAACACTCTCGTTAGCCTTTTCTTTAAAGGGCTCAGAGTTCACTCTATTTTCCATAAAGAGCCTTCTACTTATCCCTGGGAGGAAGAGGGTGTTAAGAGGAACTTTACTGCACACGGGTTTCAAGTGAAATTTGGAGAGAGGCAATAAAACGGAGTCCATGAGCAATTTAACCTTAAAAGTTTAGCAAAGCTTTGTAATTTTGAAAATTGGGAACCACCAAATTTCTATCAATAGGGTCAAGTAAAGTTTGGGGTATTTACCTAACAGAAACCAGATGCTATTAAAAAGAATGAAGTTGATAGGCATGCACAACATGGGAATAATCTATGAAAAGTCAAAAAAGCAAGTTATAGAGCAATTTGTAAAGTATGATCCCAATTACATAACAAAACATAACAAGAAATTTTTGCATATAGGCACATAAAGTCAATTTGCAGAAAGAAGTCTGGCAGGATTGACAGCAGACAGATTAATGGGTGATTACCTCTGGGAAGTAAAGACAGGTGGGATTTTCTAGTTTACTCTGGTATATTTTTGTATTGTTTGAAACTTTTAAATTGAGAACATATTTATATCTTATTTGGTTGTGAAAACGTAGAAAGAAAAACATACAGCCAGTGGTCCATAGATATTCCCCTGTGGTTTCCCCTTTGTGGTGTCCTATGAGAGAAAACTGGAAGAACAATTGAACAGTGTGTAGTTTTGAATTAATTGCATTATTATTATTATTTTTGGCCAAAGGCGAGTGTGGTTAAACTTGAGTATTGCTAAACAATGAGAAACTGTGATATGAAATAGAATATAAGCAGTTTCTTTTTATTCCCTTTGTTGAGTCAATTTAGAAGTCATCGGATATTGGTTGAACAATAAAGTACAACAATTAGGTTAATAATATCATTTATGTAATCAAACTTATATTTGCTAACAGTTCTATCTCGGTTAGAGGCATTCCGTGCGTGAGAGGCATAGTGCTAATTTCCAGAAGGAAGCTATGATGCCACATTTACAAAATGCTCTTGCATATTTTATCCTGTTGGATCCTGTTAAGAGCAATGGCTAAAGTCAGGCAGCGCTGGATCTGCTTAACACAGGAGGAAACAGTCTCAGAGAAAATGAGTGACATAAATCGAGTCACCGTGTAGTAAGTGACAGGGTCCAGACTTGGATGGAGCCAGGCTGTTCAATTTCAGATTTTGTTCTCTTTCTTCCCAGCAGGAGGGTGTGCACTGTAGCAGAGTTGCTCGGGGTAGAATGTACTGGGACCGTGTTTTGTGTCAGTAAAGCCTCAAACCATTGCAAAGTGTTGTGAAAGAGTATTTGGCTTGAAGGGAAAAGATGAGGGTCAAATAAAATAACAAATACAAAAGAACTTTCTCGAAAGACATTTTACAAATGTGATGTAGTGTTTTGGTTGTCACTGGTGTAACAACACATTCCATCTCTCCTTGGTATGCTTTGAGAAGTGCCTGGGCACTCTGCTCTCATTTAGATGGGAAAGCTGATGCGGAGGAAGGGGAGAGGTGAGAAGGGAACAGAGCCAGGAAAGGAATCTCATGAACTGACCTCCATTTGGATCAAATGGGCTTGTTGCCATTAAGAGAAGCTTCTTTCTAAGAGGAGGTGGGCCTACTGCAGACGCCAAGGGGCTCCTGTTCTCCTGTGTGGACAGATTTTGAGTGACATTTTTTAGTATTGTGCTCAGCCCCTGCACCATATCATTGGAGCTGGGACAGTAGGTGCTTTGGGGGGGCTCAGATCAAATGGAATTCACCGTGCGGCTGCCACAAGGGTACCCCATCCTATATCTTTGGATCCAGAAGAGGTTATAAAGGCAAGGCTTTATGCTTCATTACCGGCCTGTAAGGTCATGTGCTCCTTTGAGCATTGGGTTTCTTAAGGACAGACTGGATTATCATCACTTCTTGTTGTTTCGTTCGGTTTTCATAATGGGAAGACTTGAGAACCAAATTGATAATTCAGGCTCAGATAAATTCATTCCCAAGAAGAATGCTGCCAATGACTTAGGTAAAGGCATGTCAATTTTTTGTCAAAATCTGGATTGATTTTCTTCCTCCTCATGGCAGACAGAATGCTATATGTTATCAAACTATGTATTCTTTTTCTTTTGGGCCCATTTTCCAGCCTTTCTTTCAGTTGGCTGGAGACATCTTCTGGGGCCCTGACATCCTCTTCTGGATCCTGTGCTTAGAATTAACAAATGAGGAGACACAAAGTAAAGGATTATGTGTGGGGTTTTATAGGGATGAGACCAGAAAGTAGCCTGTCCTCTCTCCTGGTTTGTTGACTATAAGCACAGGATTTGGAAGAGGGCCCTGAGGCCCTGGAAGATGATGAAGCCACTGGAGGAAGAGGCCCAAGACCCTGAATAGCTGCGTGGAGTCCAGCCCTCTCCTGATCTGCTCTGGACTGTAACATGAGCAAGAAATACTCTCCCTGTGCAATTCCACCAAGATGTAGGGAATGTTTGGTATAGTAGTTCCCTTCCCTGATTAATATACTCTCTCCTCTATTGGAAACCTGTCACCTGTCTTTACTTAATGTTCCCTCTTCTCTTTGGTTACTCCAGTGACTTGCACATGTCATAACCTAGGATGTACCCCTCTCTTTGTGGTACCAATGTTACAATTAATTATATACCTTTCTAGCTCACACGGTTTTCCTTTTCAAAATCTTCTTTGGGAGGGATGAGTGTGTAGATCCTCCTCTAACTATCCTTTGAGACTACTAGGAACCAGTCATGGCATAAGGAGTTTTGATTGCAATCCAAGCAGAAAATTCCTCCTGAATGCTGAGTTCATAGTAGCTTTATTCCCCACAGAGTTCAAATGGTGACATTTCTTAAGGCAGAGGAAGAAAGAGGACAGTCAATCCTTTTATTTAATTTTGGCAAGACTGCGGGTTATGGTGCTCTGGGGAAATGCAGCCACAGATGTATCAACCTTTTAAAAAATTCTTGGCAGTCTAACCTTTAAGTCATAAACCTAAACACAGACAGCACATCCTCAAAAAAAGCTTGTTGGCTGGCTACATTTGACACCGATATCCCACCTTCCAAAACTGTTCCTTCCAACTTTGTTTGTGAAATGCAAGTTCTGTTTATTTTAATCAGTATCTGTTTCCTAGCTTTTTGGGTGTGTTGTGATTTTTCAGCATATTAGGCAGTTTTATGGTTAGCTCAGCAATCACTGTACTATATAACTTTTGCTGCCAAGTTATGGGTAAGCAGAAGGGATTTTCTCTTTTCCTTTTCTAGTGATAATCTTGCATCTCTGTTTGGGAGGCAGCATAGCAAGGTAGTCAAGATCTTGGCCTCTGGAACCCTACTGCCTGAGTTCTAACACCAGGTTAGCATTTTGCCTGTTGTGTGACTTGGGGCAAGTTACTTCACTTCACTGTGCCTTGTTTTCAGGAACAATAATTTTTCCCACTTCATAGAACCATTGTGAGCCAGAGGGGTTAATTTGCCTATGGACATTAGGTGCATGCTTGGCATGATGTAAGTACTTCATAAATATTACCCATCAATATTCACTGAATGCCAAGCTCTGTGTTTTCATAGGCTTTAATTACATGGGGATCAAAAGGAGAAAGTAGCTATCATTATTTAATTCATTAGATCTTTAAGTCCCCTCTGTGCTTTTTAAGGACTTAATTAGCTAGAGTTTTAAAACTTGTTTTGGGGGAAATTTTCTATTTTTCTATGTACAAAAATAGAAAAAAGTATGAAATAATATATATCAAAGTGTTAATAGCATCATCTTTGGGAGGTTTGAATATGGATGATCTTAACTCATTTAAAACTTTCTCATTTCCGTTTTCCATGTCTTTCCATATTTGCCTATATTGCTTATAGAATTTTGTTTTAGCAGGCCAAAGAACTTCATAATTTTGACATTTCCAAAGAGAATTTGTACTGTATTTACATGTGATTTATATGAAATTTCACATGAAGTGAATATTTTTTGCCTTAACTTTTTGTGATTTCCCCCTATGTTTTCTCCATTCTAATAAAAGCATTGGTAAGATCAGTGACGCAAATTGCCACTCACAAAGACTTCTAGAACATAGTTACACATTCTATGTAACTTCTCTATAAGTAGCTTTTCCTCCTTTGTTTCTTTCGTGCCTCATGTCTGATAGTCCTGGTAATTAGCTGGGTTCCTGCCAGCCACCCTGATTCAGGTATGGGTCAAATAGCTATAGGACATGGAGCTCATACTAAGGGGACTGCTTCTGCTTTTACCTTGAAAAAATGTACTTATGATCCAACCCCTAGAGATGAATGTGACCATACCAGTGTCTGAAATGGGAAGGGGGTTGACCAGATCCCTCACAGTCCACCTGCTCTTACACAAGGCCCATAAAGAATTGGACTGGGTTAAAAAAGAAATCTCCTGGTGAGAAAGGGAAAATGTGGTCCTTAGCAATACGCTTTGTTCTGTTGAGAGGGGGAGCTGATGACTCAAGTAGAATCATGGTGACCATCTATTGACAGCTTCCTACTTGACACATATGATCCCTACTAATTGCCACAATCCTGAGAGGTAGGGGAGATGGTGACAATAACAATAATTCCTTGACAATAGTAACCAAGAGCTAACGTTTGTGAAGCACTTGCCATGTGCCCGCCACCAAGCTAAGCTCTTAACATGATTATCAGTCAACATCGTCAAACCTCCAAGGGGACTTGTCGCTGTGATCCCCACTGCATAGATGAGAACAGTGAGGCTCAGAGAGGTTACTTGACAAGGCTAAGTTTGACTCTAAGTCTGTGTGACTCCACAGGCACAGTTCACCATGACCTTATATTGCTAAATTGTTCTATGGTCAAATCTTTTTTCAGGATTTTAGCACTTCTGAATGTCTTAAGTGTTTAATCTGGTGATAATAAATTTCTTTTCATCTCCTTTTTCTTCCTAATAATACTTACACTTACATGTATTTTTAAGTAAACTTTATTTATTTTTAATGTTTATTTATTTTTGAGACAGAGAGAGACAGAGCATGAACGGGGGAGGGGCAGAGAGAGAGGGAGACACAGAATCCGAAGCAGGCTCCAGGCTCTGAGCTGTCAGCACAGAGCCTGACGCGGGGCTGGAACTCACGGACCGTGAGATCATGACCTGAGCTGAAGTCGGACAGTTAACCGACTGAGCCACCCAGGTACCCCACATTTATGTATATTTTTATACAGATGTTTTAATCTAGATTTATCTCTATTAATTATCCTTTTTTTGGTCTTCATAACCAACCCATGGGGCAGTCAGGACAGGTGTTATCTCAGCTTTGCCTATGAGGAAAATGGAACCCCGAAAAATGGACTTACTTCAATGTATGCACCCAGTAAGTGACAGGAGTGGGGCTGGCCCTGAGATCTTCTGGCTGCTGGTCCAGTTCTTGTTCATCCCTGCTTGGTTCTGACACCTCTTTCTCACAGGTTAGCTATCTTCTTCTTCCTGCTCCAAGAGGACTGCTTTTTGTTAGAACAAAAACAATTTCTTGGTTAGTTTTAATAGGTTAGCAGGATTAGGACGTGCATATGGGATCAGGCGGGACAAGCAGAGAACACGGTCCACCAGGAGTTTTCATACCTTGAGTCGTGTGCATCAGGAGGTGTTCGCTAACCCCTGGGTGGGGTAATTGTGCTCACCCCTGTAGAGTCTTGGAAAAGGGCCAGTGATGCAGTGGGACACCCAGTACTTGAGGAGCTTGGCCCCTTGCCAGCCCGTGCACTGTTTCTTCAGTCCCGTGTTTAGCTCTCCCTGAAAGCAAAGACCACCCGTCTACAAATGATTCCTTTTTTAAAAAGTTGCCCCGAAGCCATTTCTTTATGTGAAAGCTTTTAGTTCGTCCCTATGCTAGATACTCAATTTTTATCACCAAATGAGGCTTTTTTCTTTTTTTAGAAGAAGTTATTTTTTCCTTTTAAAGAGAAATATCAGAAGACAGGAGTTAGTGGAAGCAATAAAGGAAATCATTAATACAGATTGAGAATTAGATGCTGCTTTGTGGTGGAGATGGCAAGGAGGGGTGTTTTCCATGTTACAGGGTGACATGGTTGTCATAACAGCAGCAAACTGCTGGGTGGAAAGACAGCAGAAAGGCTGTTTATTGTGTGGCTGGTCCCTGGAAGGTCCAAATTGTGGTCCCTTTTGGACTCAGATTCTGAGATCTAATTTTGTTATGAGAAATGGAGTTGTGAGAGAAGGTAATATTATAGAGAAGAAAGAATCTGGAAGGCATGGGTTCTAGGCCTGGCCATGTGACATAATTACCTATGTGACTTTAGGAATGTCCCTTAACAGCTCTGGGCCTTGGCTTCCTTACCGTAGAAAGAAGTGGTTGGACCAGATCTGTGGGATCTGACCCTCACTGTGTATCAGAATCACCAAGGGGAACTTCTAAAAAATACAGGTGCCTGGGCCCCATCCATAGAGATTCTGATTTAATTGGTGTGGGGTGTACCCGACATCAGTATTTTTAAAGGCTCTCTAGGGGATTCAAATGTGTAGCCTGGTTAAATAGACTCTAAAATCCCCTAGGCTCTAGGGGTGCCTGTGTGGCTCAGTCAATTGAGCATCTCTTGATTTTGTTTCAGGTCATGATCTCATGGTTCGTGGGTTTGAGCCCCATATCGGGCTCTGTGCTGACAGCACTGAGCTGTCTTGAGATTCTGTCTCTGTCTCCCCCTCTCTCTGCCCCTCCCCTGTTCACACTCTTTCCCAAAACAAACAAACAAACAAACAAACAAACAAACAAACAAACAAACAAACATTAAAAAAATAATCCCCTCTAGCTCTAAGAGTCTATTATCTGGTTGGTCTCTTACCAAAGGATTTCTGAACCACACAACAGCTTAGAAATGTGCTTACTGTAATGAACACTGGATTATTTTTGTCTTGGAAAATACAGAAAAGTTATCGAAGAGTTATAGAAGCTATGTTATTGATTTGTAAGATAATTCTCTAGAGGAAGCTCTAGATTTCTTCTATGAGACATTGAACATGGGAGAGAGTCACAGAGTTTAATACAGCCAGGAAGGAAGAATTGTTCATTTTTGGGTTACAGAAAGCTTTTTTTCCTCAGAAGTTTATGCTAGAAAAATATGTTCATAGTCCTGGAAGAGAATGTTTGGGTTGCAAACTATTTTAAAGGTAAGCACAGTAATTTTTAGACCACACAGCTTTTTTTTTTTTTAATTCTTATTTTAGAGAGAGTGAGAGTGTGTGCAAGTGTGGGAAGGGGCAGAGAAAGAGAGAGAGACAGAGAGAGACAGAGAGAGAGAGAGAGAGAGAGAGAGAACTCAAGCAGTCTCCATGCTCAGCATGGAGCCCGACGCAGGACTCAGTCCTACAACACTGGGATCATGACCTAAGCCGAAATCAAGAGTCAGACACTCAACCAACTAACCCACCCAGGTGCTCCCTTTTTAGCTCATACTAATATTTAAGTCCAAAGGGATAAAACAATATTTCTTTTAATTTTTTTTCAACGTTTTTTATTTATTTTTGGGACAGAGAGAGACAGAGCATGAACGGGCAAGGGGCAGAGAGAGAGGGAGACACAGAATCGGAAACAGGCTCCAGGCTCTGAGCCATCAGCCCAGAGCCCGACGCGGGGCTTGAACTCACGGACCGCGAGATCGTGACCTGGCTGAAGTCGGACGCTTAACTGACTGCGCCACCCAGGCGCCCCTAAAACAATATTTTTTAAAGGCCAAATTATTAGGTCTGTTTTTGAGTCAAACCAGTCCTCATTAAAGCAAATTACCCTTCCTTGAGAATCAGATTTCTCCAAACCAGATTTGTCTTTAAATGTAATACACTAGAAAACATAAGATTAATCAAATGTTCTTTTCATTTATTTAGTTTCAAATTATTAACCATATAAGAATTGGGAGGATTTTTTTAAATAGTTTTTACTTGGGTATCAGAAGAAAAATTGAGATGTGTGACATAAAATTTGATAGCAAAGCTTTCCTCACAAGTACTTCATGTTCATGTCTGAGGTTCATTGGATCCCCAGAGATGGTTATCATCCAACACATAAGCAGGTCAGAGTAAATCCAAAGCCCAAGGTCATCCCCCATCCCTCCCTCCCTCCCTACCACAAACATAAAAAGCTTTCACTATGTAATCTCCTTTTGTGTCTGAAGAATCTCTCCAAGATTCTGAACTGCTGTTTCTTCCATACAGGAAGCCACCATCCATTTCTATGATAAACTTCACATTTATTTTGAATTGAGATCCTATGCTCTATAACAATTGTGTACCAGGAGAGTGGACTGCAAATGAGCTCATGTTGCAGCCGGTAGGAGTGTGTATAATTAGATAAGAGGTGTTTTTGAAACAATGTTTCTACTTATTACTAGCCCTCGACTCTTTTTCCTGAAAAGGGAAAGAAAATGGAGTTTGTATTTAAAAATTCTATGAGGCGTTAAAAAAATACTGGGTATTAGTTTTTAAGTACAGAAAAGCATGGTGAAGAAAACAAAAATGACCCAAATTCATCACCTAGGTAATCCAGTAAGCCTCCGAAACTCACATGTGCAAACAAGGACACAGAAGAACTACTCCCTAAATATCTGCTTTTAATAGAGAACTTTTTCTTTTTTTTTAATTTCTAAAATGAGGTGGGGTGCCTGGGTGGCTCAGTCGGTTAAGTGTCCAACTTCGGCTCAGGTCATGATCTCATGTTTTGTGAGTTCAAGCTCTGCGTCAGGCTCTATGCTCACATCGGATCCTGGAGCCTGCTTTGGCAGGCTGTGTCTCCCTCTCTCTCTGCCCCTCCCCCACTTTCTCTCTCTCTCTCTCAAAAATAAAATAAACATTAAAAAATATTGAAAAAAATAAAATGAGACTAGAATATAATAACTATATTTTGGCCCCTTATTATGCGACAATTCCTGTTCTAACTTTTAATCCTCCAACAACTATTATAAAGTAGATTATTATTGCCATCGCTTTGCAGATGAGAAAAGATGCTAAGTGATTTATTTGCCTACAGTCATGGTTAATATGCAGGACAGCTGGGATTTGAACTCAGACAGCCTGGCTTCCAAAGCCCAGCTCATAAACCATTTCTTACGCCACTTATTACAGAATTCTTGGGAGTTAAACTATAGAAAGTTATAACTACTCTTGCTAAGTAAATTAGTTTGCTGTAGAAACCAAAAACTATCATCTTAGGTTGTTGAAGAACACTTCTGAGGACCATCTCCTTATTCAGACCTACCCCTTGGGATCAGCTCAGAAAAGCAGAATTTGGTTTAACAATACCTGAAAGATTATGCAATTTCACATGCTGTATTAGATTAACATTATGTTTACAGGGTGGAAAGTGCCAATTGTGGCTACAGTTTGAAATTGATTTCCCTGCTTGCTCTTCTTTATTTTTCAATTATTTAATTTTTTTTCTTTCTGAGGATCTTCAAAATATGGTCAAGATCTAAACCATGGAGTGCTGCTTTCATCAGAGCAATGATAATGGTGGTAATGCATCTTGTACCCTGTCAGATGAGGCCTAGGACTTGATTTGCCTTCTAGAATGGAGGATGACTTCAGGGAACAGTTTAAGGGACCAAGATCCTTCTCTGGTTGTAATTAACACCTTAGAAGCCAACATTTCATATATGCAGATAGAAAATTATTTTCCTAAATGCATTCTGTTACACATGCTGGCTCACACATTGGTGGAATCTTGTATTTTATTCATTCGTCAAACCTTTTTCTTTAATTTTTTCTTTTTTTCTTTTTGCCATTTAAGAATTTATTTGTTGCACAAGTAATAAGTGAAAGTACACAAGTAGATATAACCATCGGATTTATAAGAATTCAAATCTGTAAGTAACAAATGGTGGAGAAAATGTAGGTACCCAGGAACTCTCCCACACTGCTCCTGGGAGCGTAAATTATTACAGCTATCTGGAGGGTAATTTGGAGAGAGTGAGGTTGAAGCTGTGCACCCCCCACAACCCAGTGGGTTTGCACTCTTGGGAAGCTCTTGTGTCAGAGTGTAAAACAAGTTCAAGAGGGTTCATTGCAACATGTCAATAATGAAAAAACAGACAAACTGGAAGCAAATGTAACTGAAACGGAGAAATACAGAGCGGTCTTTTTCATGTGATGGAATATTATATAGATATGAAAATGAATGAACTACAGTTACATGCACCAACATAAAGAAATCCCCAAAACATAATGTTGAATGAGAAAGGCAAGTTCCAGAAGGAGCATTATACACCATGATTCCATTTATACAAGCCTTTAAAACACTACATTGTTTATGGTTATAAACATACTTAGGAAATATCTAAAAACATGCATGGGATTGATAACTACTGGTCTCAGGATGGTGGTTTACTGTGGAGCAGAAGGATGAATAATAGATCTGGGGCTTTCCTTACATCTGTAATGTTTCATTTCTTAAACTGGGTGGTAGGTACATGCATGTCTCTACCCTTGTCTGAGCTGCTGTGTATATGTTTCCAGTATTTCACAGTTCAGTACTAGAAAAGAATGCAACTGTCTTGAAACCCCATTGTAATTTTATCAAAATAACAACACCAAATAGAATCAGGAAGAAGGGAAGGAAATCTGATGAAGTAACATGAAATGACTGCTTTGCTCAAGGAAACCTGTTGAAAGCACAGACAAAATGAGCACAGCACTAGGAACACTAGATCGGAGGGATGATGACCTTTCCTCAAACTTCTCCTGACCCCTTATTTCAAGATGTCCCTAGCCCAGTGAAAGACCAAGGAGGAGAAAGTGAACGGAAGAGGATGTGTCCTTGGTCCAGAAGAGGGATCTAAGTCTTTCAGAATAGGACCATGAAGTGCCTTTTGAAGAGACACACACAACCCACAGGTGATGGGCATCTCAAGGCTTAAATAAAACTTCATCTTCATGAATGTTTCTGATCCTAATGCAAAATTTAGTTCTTATCCCTCACCATTCTTGGTAGGGTGTTTTGTCTCCCGTTTTAGAGCTTTCAGCTACGGCAGAAGTTCAGGAGGCTGATTTCCTACCATCTTCCTCTTCTTCCTGTGTCTGCTCTCAGGGCAGTGGCCGGTGCTTTCCGGGAATAAAGAGAAAGGAAAGTACCAAGCAGATTCTAGTAGGCAGTTGCAGCACACGGTATTAGGATTGCCAGCCTAACATTGTCCACCTTAGAAGACGATCTCATATTCTAGAAACCTTTATTCTGTCTTCCTCTGTGTGCCATTCATAGCCAGAGCAGAACCATAAAATAAAAGATTTGAGTCCGGGAAGTTGTTTTAATACTGGGATTGTAGTAGAGGAAGGGATCCTCGACATTCAGTACAGTGTTCTCATTTTTCAGATAGCAAGAGTAAGATTCCAGTATATGTAAGTAGCCTGACCCAAGAGGTGGGAGAGCCAGATTGGAGCCGCCATTCCTGCCCTCACGTGAGGGGCTTCCTGCTCCGCCGGCCATCTCTTCAGAGCCCATCTTGTTTCCAGTTCTTACCTTTGGCTGAACTATCTGAACATTTCCCCTGTGTTCCATCTCTAATTCCAAGACCTTTCCGGGTTATCTCCAGTGAAAAGAGACATATTATGTTGTCCTTTTGCCAACGACTTTCAAAAGGAGTGAAAGAGGACACCGAGGGAGGTGAAGATAAATGCATTAATCCTGAGCCCCTCACACTGTGCTTCAGATCCTTAGGGAATTTTTTTTCCCCCCTGAAAGAGATGAGAGGTTGAGCCACTCTGAGCTATGCTTTCCTCCTTAGGAATGACTTTCTTTTGTAGTCAAGGTTAAAGCAGGAGTTTGAGGTCAGGGCTGCTAGTCAAAGAACAACCAAACTATGACATTAAAGAGGTTTCCTTCCTTATCTAGCAGTTATGTTTTAAAATAATTCAAAGTATATAAATTTAGGAGATGGATACGTTCTCCCAGCTGTTTTCTGTAAAAGTAACTTTCACATCACATAATATATCTCAAAAGCAAACGATCAATTGTAAGCCTACCTGTGAATCTAAATGAAGTAGGCTCCTGAACGTCCATTTAATGAGGGCTTTTAAATGTCTCAGAGGTTTTAACACTGATTTATATTAACAGGTAAATTTCTAAGGCAAGATTCTCTGAGACTGGTTGCTGGGGGCAAACTAACTGCTTCAGCTGGGAGCTGTACTTGTAATCCTTTTTTACTTGTCCCCCCAGAAATATCAGCTTCACACAGCAGTGAATTGAAGCAGCGTCCATCTTCCAGCTGCGGAGCCTCTCCGCCAAAGTGAAGGGTATTTGTGATTGCGTCTGGCCACCAAGCAAATTGCCAGTGTCCACCCATAATAATTCTTCATCACATTTCTTTCTCTAGGACACATTCCTTGTCTCAAAATACTTGCTGACGGTACTTAATGAGTGGAGAAAAAGGCAGAGAAATAATAAAAACCCATTATACAGACAACCCATTTTCTAGGCTAACAAACATGACACCAAGAATATCGTTGTGCCTCATCTAATTCCTTGTTGGATCATAACCCTGTAGGATTTATAATAAAATCTTCAGGCATATTAATGACGGCAAATTTTGTTTCTGGAGAAAATGGGAATAAATGTTCTTCAAATTTAAATATAAATATATGGTAAAGAAGAAACAAAAGCTGTCGCGTAATGAAGGCCTGCTATAAAAAAGGATTACGTTGTGACTGTTTTGTTTCTTTATTTTTTTCTACGTTTAGTATTGTATACTTTCATTCTTATGTAACTTTTCTAGATTGATTTCAAAGTAATTTATATTACACAGACTTTTCTGACCCCAAAAAAGGTGATCCTAGAATATTCCTCTACTACACTTTAATAAGTTATTTGCATATGTAAGGAAAATATGAAGAGCAGCTTTCTGAATCTTGATAAAACAAAGGGCATCTTTTCTGCTAAGGCTTTTACTCTCTTTCATTACTTCCTTCTGTATTCTCTGAGGCCTCTCCCAGCCTTAGGAGATTTGTCTGTTTAGCCTGATTTTAATTTCCTCTGTAGGATGTCTTCTTCCCTTGGGAGATGAGACGCAAGCTTCTCTTGTGTATTAGAGCTTTCTCCTATTACAAATATAAAGCAAAGAATCCTTTTCCAGTGATTTGCACTACATAGTCCATTTGGTTAATTCTCGTCTGGGTTTCTCAGACCTTGATTATTCTCAAGATCCTCAAATCAAGGTCTCATTTGTTTTCATAGTATCATAAAAATTTACTTTATTCACTGTTTTTATTTAAAAAAAATTTTTTTTTCAACGTTTATTTATTTTTGGGACAGAGAGAGACAGCATGAACAGGGGAGGGGCAGAGAGAGAGGGAGACACAGAATCGGAAACAGGCTCCAGGCTCTGAGCCATCAGCCCAGAGCCTGACGCGGGGCTCGAACTCACGGACAGCGAGATCGTGACCTGGCTGAAGTCAGATGCTTAACCGACTGCGCCACCCAGGCGCCCCTATTCACTGTTTTTAAAACAGCCCTCAGATCCTTCTTGAATTTCTTGTAATTACCTGTCTAACTATACATTTATTTATCAATCAGGATGTTATTGGATCCAAGTGATGGAAATCCCACTCAAACTAGTTTAAGCAAAAGTGACATTACATTCCAGAGATGGATGGTTGTGCTGGTCACACAACAATGTGGATGGCCTTCATGCCACAGAAATGTACACTTAAAAAAAGTGACTTTATGAACCCCACCCCCTACCCCCAATTCTGAGAAGTATAAATGGGCTTCAGGAAACTCTGTTTTCTTCACTGTCTCTTAGAGATCCAATATTTGACTCATCATCCCTTGCCTTCAGTATGTGACAGGGAAATGTGGGAGGCAGGGAGTGGACTGTAGCATGGGTCACAGGTGGCTTCATGGAGAAGCTGGCCCTTGAACTATGGTTATTGGCTTGGGAGCAGTTGCAAAAAGAGCTGTCAAAATAAAGTGATTGGCTTGAGCAGAGGTGTGAAGATGGGAAAACCCAGGTAAATAGTTGACTTTGGCTCTCGAATGCCCTGTATGATGTGTGCACAGCAAGCAGAATGGCATAGCTAAGTTCAACAAAGGTGGTTGGGAACAGTGGGAGTTCCATGGGCATTTTATACATCCCTGGAGATGGAAGTGGGTACGTGAGGACAGTGGCACCTCATAAAGAAGGCAGAGGCTCCTGCTCTGGGGAGTCCAATGTAGAAGGAGTGTTGGAGAAGGATCATCTCAGGAAACATTTTCCACTCCTTCTGTTCGAATGTCTTTTTATCCTTTCTGTCATGTTACAGGTCCTCTTCTAAAGTATCCCAAGCGAATAAGAATCCATTCTGTTCTGGTGTCTTGATCTCAAGAATTATCCTTTTCTTCTATCTCATTCTAGTGTTTTAATGCTGCCTATGAATTTTCTTATTTATAACCCAAGCCCTCATGCTATTGCCAAACTTATTCTGTCAATAGGAAGCAGAGGGAATGTTTTCATCCAGGAGTGAAAGGCTTTGTTGCTAAATATCTTTTCCTCTGGGGCCAATTACACAAATGTTTTTCTGGAAATTCTGTGGGAGTTGTGTATTCTGAGCGGAACTTCAGACTTTTTAGATCTGGAAAGGACCTAAAAAAAAAAATAAAAATAAAAACCAACAAAAAACATGCCATTCAACCCACTCATTTAACCGATGAGAAAACTAGATCCCACAGTTGCAATATAACCCTATCATACTTTATTACCTCAAAGGATAAAAATCTCAAGGGTGCACCTTGAGGAAGAGCAAACGAGTGATTCAGAACCATTATCTCTTTGCTCAGAAGTGGAAAATAGCCTCTTCTGGATTTGTTACCCAGCCATTTTCCTGTTGCTTAATTTCTCAATTGTTTTACACAACAATTTTAAGTGTCTTTCAGATACAGAGTAGAGTATGCTATTTTTGCTGTCTCCCTCCAAGAGAGTCTATTATGTCTTTCAAGCACATACTAGTCTTACTCTGGTTGAGTCACTTGGGTTTTGGTGGGCTATGATGACACCAACATTTTCTCTGGTGACTAACACTAATATGTTCTGCCATTGAAATCCATTTTGGGAGCATTCCAGCCTTACTGAGAGTCTGATTCTCTGGATGGTTTTAGAGCCTTTGATAAAAACCCTCATGGTGTTTACATCATATCTGACACCCTGGATCTTTCTTTGTTTCTTTATGGGTTCTGACAGACTGAAAAACACATGAATCAGTCAGGAAACAGGAGGTAATTGTGGCTATTTAGATAACCTAGTAACATGGAAGATAATTGGGTCATGAAAAAAGTGAAAAGTAAATGAAATGATTTCTGCTCATCAGCAACACCAAGCTCACTTGGCAAACAGTGATGAGAAGAATAGTTAAAACTCCTTCTTCATCTTCCCGCTCCTTTTATGGGCTGGTGATTTTATAGACCAGCTGGCTCCGCCTTCTTATTTGTGATGGTGGTTGAGCCCTTTTTTTTTTTTTTTTTTTTTTTGCCAAAGGAGTGATTTTGGTTGTTTGTTTTTCTATTCGTGTGCTTGCTTAGAAGCCAGCCACTGGCTGCCTTAGGTTTCATGCTATTTCAGGGCGGTAAGATAGTATTTCCCGGAAGTTGATGCTTGTGAGGACAAAAATGTTTTTCTGCTGCAGAAAAGGTAGTTATGTGTGGTATGATGTTAGTGCAGAATGGAAAGTCTAGTATTTTCCAGTCATAGGCCACAAAGAGGAAGATGGTGAATGCAACTTTACTCAGGGTCTTGGAGAGAGGTCACCCTTGCTCCCCTCCCAAGAGCCAAACCAGTTCCTACAAGAGAACTCTGACTGGTCAGCCTGGGTCATGTGCCTGCCTTGGTGGTGAGCAAAGCTGCAGGAAGTTTTCTAATTAATAGTTTCTTCTGAATCACGGGATTTAAGAGAGTGAGTTCCTAAAATGGAGGGAGGTAGGACCAACTAAAAAGCTAAGATTTTTCCTCCAGCAACATTGATCCTTTGGAATACATGGGTTAGTTCACAGTACGTGCTCCAAAGAGATTTGCTGGATCACTGATAGGAGAAGCCCTGGAGGAAATATTCGTCCTAAGGGAGAGATTTTTAGGGTGAAATATCCATTCATTTCCTTGTTTGAATAAAAGTACCATTCTTGTATATTACTTACAGATTGGGACAAAAATTTTTGAAAACCATACTGCATATGCTGTATTTTAAATGACAGTTTTGTACTCTGAACCTTCACATGAGTTGCTCTCTTAAATCTTCCCAGCAGCCAGAAGAGGTAGGCAATTTCCTTTCCATTTTACAGATGAGAGGACAGAAACCATGGGGCAAAGTTTCAGAGCCAGTGAAAGGCAGAGCAAATCCTCGAACCCAGGTCTGTGTGATTTTTGTGTTCTTTCTTCGATGCCCCAGCTGCTTAGGAGACAGCTGGCGGATGTGCTGTTGATCGAGGTTGTGACGTTGAATACAAATTGAGAAGGAAATGAGGAGGAAACAGCATCATAAATCCTGACACAAAAGTTTAAGTCTCTTAAAGGCCTTCAATATGTCATGGCTCTTAGGATCTCTCAGTTGGTGCCACACAATTAGGCCCAGAGTCTTAATTGCAGGTTGATTTCCAAAACTGCATGTCCCTGTGCCAGTAGGATTTATGTGGAGACATTTACTTTAATTAAATGGCTACTTAGTGACAGGCTTAACATAGATCTTTTAAAGTACCGGATACTTGGTCAACCAAGAATGCGTATCTTCCTTACTAACAATACATAGAGATGTTTATTTCAGTTAATTGAAGCTATTAAAAATTGGAGATTGTTCTCTCATTCATGGTTTTAGGGATGGAGTAAGCTGGAGGCTATGGATTTACTGCTTCACACTTTCGCATTTTGAGTGTTACACTGACTCGCCATACCGGCTGACCCCCTACACTGAGAGAAACTCATGCTGCCAAACTCTTGGGTTTCTGCATCCCAGTCAGTACCTCACAAAATAGGCTGTTTTTTTTTTTTTTAAACCAGAAACAAGAAAGAGCTTCAGGTGAAAAATTGGGGCTGGCTAGTTACTTCTTAGTGTTTTTCAGCAAACAGAGTAAAATATACTAGCACATTTTGCTTAGATTTACTGTATCAACCCAACATGGAAAAGTCTGATGGGGAACTTTAGATGAACTACACACTTGCTTTTTATTTATTTATTTATTTTTATTTTTTTAATTTTTTTATTTAAATTAAAAAAAATTTTTTTTAATGTTTATTTATTTTTTGAGACAGAGAGAGACAGAGCATGAATGGGGGAGGGTCAGAGAGGGAGACACAGAATCTGAAACAGGCTCCAGGCTCCGAGCTGTCAGCACAGAACCTGACGCGGGGCTCGAACTCACGGACCGCGAGATCATGACCCGAGATGAAGTCGGCCGCTCAACCGACTGAGCCACCCAGGCGCCCTGCACACCTGCTTTTTAAATGCAGCTATTAAAAATAACCAATAAATAGATGCAGTCGTATGCGTGCAGCTATTGGTTGTTCTAGTGCCTGAGCTCTGGTTTGGCCTAACTTTGAGCATCCGTCTGGGAAGGAACATTCGTGACCTTCTGGTCTCTGAGGCTTTGCTTCTGCTATAGCCATTGATATCATCTGCCTTCTGTGTTCTAGTTTGTATTTCATTTAGACACATGTTTTCGCATTTCGTTTTTATAATGTTTCTTTTTCTTTCCCAATGATATCAGAGATCCAAAATTTGGAATATGTGCATGAAAAAAATAAAAAAATGAGAAAGCAACTCACCTGTGATGTAATCACTAAGAGATAAATACTACTGACTTGTTGATATTTTTCCTCCCATTTTTTTCTCAACACTTCCTTATTTAATGTATGTGTATATGTGCTTCAAAATATAGACTTGGTAGCTTGTATATTTGTCTTTATGCAACCGAATTCTTTTTGCATGTTTGCATGTCTGTTTGTATGCCAGCCTTGGCGATCTTGGATATGCTTTTGTTTACTTGTTTTCCTACTATGTTACAAAAAAGTATTTCTCCAAGTCCTTAAAACTTCTTTGAAATATCATTTCTTAACAGCTGCATAATATTCTACCATATGGATGTGCTGTATTTTATTATATCCCTAAGATTAGATAATTAGGAAGTTTGCAATATTTTCTATAAATAACATCCTAATAAACATCTTAAACATGAATCTTTGTGCTCATCCCTGGTTGTTTCCTTAGGGTAACTTCCCACAACACTTATAGAGGTAAAGAATGGTAATATAGGGGTGCCTGGGTGGCTTAGTTGGTTAAGCATCCGACTCTTGATTTCGGCTCAGGTCATGATCTCAGGGAGGTGAGATTGAGCCCTGAGTCAGGCTTTGTGCTGGGCGTGGAGCCTGCTTGAGATTCTCTCTGTCTCTGTCTCTCCCCTGCTTGTGCTCAAGTGTGCTTGTGCACTTTCTCAAAAAAACAAACAAAAAGAATGTGAATATAGGTGTAGCTCATATGAATGTACCTTTAGCTGCAGACTCCATCTTATTCTTTGATTCTTTATCCTTTAAAGTGACTTGATCGCCTTAAAATGATCCTAAAATTTACATAGCAATAAAGAAACCCAAATTGTATTTTAGAAAAGATTCTATACTCCTAAAGATACTAACGTTTGATCGCTTAAGGTAACTGTGGTTGAGATATTATCTTTCTAACAATGAACAGAAGAGTTCTAAGTTTGTTTACTCAAGAAATCTGATAAACCAGATCATTAAAAGTGTTAGAATCATCTTGTTTATGAAAACTTGCCGTTGGTTTAAATTGGCTGTTTAAAGATCGTATGAATCAGTTGCCAAGAGCTTGGCAATGCACATGTCCAATGCCATTATTTGCTCAATAACAACTTTCTGCTTAGGCTTAGCTTATAAGGCTGATAATTGAGGCATGATGAGACTGCACAGTGCTCAAGGGTATAATAAACCTTGCTTATTAGCTGGAATAGAGAAATATTTACCCGTGCTCTGCTAATGAGCTGTTCTTTATATCATTTAATTAGCTGGATTTATTCTAGCTGAGGTTAAATGTGTTTAATATATTTCATAGAGGTCTTGAAATAACGTGTTGAAATCAATGAGACAAAATGCAGAAAAATTTCAAGCAGGCTTTCTGTGGAATAATCACCATGCAGATATTGTTTGGGTTCATCTTAGAAAAACCAGAAAGCTGGCTGGAAGATACACTGCCAAAAATAATATCCATGTTATATATACTTCTTTTATAGACCACTCGTGGAAGTAGACGTACAGTGTTCTCCTTTGGAAGATACTCCTTATTCAACCTCATCTTGTTTGGGGTGATGTACAGACTATGTTCCAGGGGGTACAGCTTTCTGAGTGACTAGTTTTAAGTCTGTATTTGAAGTAAAGGTCTGTAGAGTCAAAATGATCCTTTAGGATACCTTTGGAAGGCTCCACCTTAGAGTCCAACACGATGTCCTGGATGGAGTCCGACAGCCAGTTTTGCCTACAAAGCTGTAACGGATTGCTGTTTCTCTGAGCAGCAGATAAGCAGTTGGCTTGTGTTTAGGGGCCAACGTGTATGAAAAATATGTCTCTTTAAACACCAGAGTCCTGCTCACCTCTGTGAGGTGTTCACACTGTGAGAAGCTCTCCGGAAGGAGTCCAAGGGAGCTCTGGAATAGTTTCTTTCTCTTCTCTCTCTTTCATTCTAGGGCATGAGGTCACCTAGTGGGATTGCTGGTATGCATGCGTGTATGTATTTCCCTGCCTCCCTCCCCTGTAGTGGCTGTTATTGGATTCTTTTGAGTGAAAGCAGGTGTTGTTATGTGACACCACAGCAGTTGCTGTGATGCAGGATTTTTACCCATGTTGAAGTTCGTCTGTGAGACCCTACAGTGACCTCATTGGTTTAACACACATCATAAAAACAGAGTGGATGAGGCTGGGTGAATGAATGTGTTATTTTGAAATTATCCTCTAATAATATTATAGTGTTCCCTTCTCTACATTCAGTGAGCATAGATTTGTTGAGGACCTACTATGTGCTAGGAGTTAGGGACACAATGGTGACTCTGTAGACTCAATACCTACCCTTCTGGAGATTATGGTCTTGGTAGGTTCCTGAGAATGTGCTGTTGCCTAGGCAATGATGGACTGACCAGATAGTCATTAAATCTATAGACATTCAAATGTTTGGTGCAGAAAATGCTTATTTTGGGTTTGTGACTTGGAACTGTATGGTGAAAATAGTTTCTTTGAGAACTACCCATTATCTAAACTCACATACCTACCAGCATATAAAACCCAGCCTCAGAGGCCAGATGACCTTCCTATCTCATGTCAGCATACTCTCACCGTATCACTATCTACCTGTTTCCAAACTCTTGGCCCTAGTACTGCCTCATGTCTGGCATCTTCTGTATCCACCATCATCAGCACCTCCTCGCTCCGGTTCCTTGTTCTTGGGATCTGTATGCCTGCCCTCGCTCCCCTCCTTCCCCTGAAGTAGTGGTGGCAGGGTGTGTGTGTGTATGAGAGAGACAGAGTTTCAACAGAGTAAATTCCTGTGCAGGAGAGTTTTCTTTTGATTACCAATCCTTCATCACTAGAGCGCTGGTCACAAAACTAGAGAAGAGGCCAAGGTGATTGGGTCCCCAGTTGCATATGTTCCTTTGGCTATTTTGGTCTTGATCTGTTGACCTTTCATGGGGTCTCCTTGTGCTTCTACCCCTTATCTGAGCTATGGTTTATAATCTGCCTTTCTTAATGAACATTTACAACCTCCAAAGTGGTAAAAGAAGGATAACCTCCTGGTGGGATGGGGCAGCAGGACTGAATGACCCTGACTTGGTCCCAGAATCTTGTGCCCTTCAAGATGGTGCATCGGAGGTATGGCAGGGTCTGCCGAATTCACAGGATTAACACAGTTTATCTTCCCAGATGGTTAGGTTTTTTTTTTCATTTGTCAACTAAAAAACATTATTCTTACACTGAAACAAACGTGGTTATCTTAAGGCATAAACCATAAAATTTACATGAATTTTAAGTTAAAAGATTATTTTTGAGTCAGACATCCAAGGAGTACATTCCCTCTTGTCTCCTGTCACAAGTGCTTTGGAGGAAGAGTTTGAACAGGCCTGATTGGGTCATGGCTCCTTGGTTCATTTATCTGAGATATGTAGGAAGCAATCAAGGTATACTGGTTGCTTTCCCTCCCTGCTTCCCACTTCCCTAAGTTATCCCCTGTGTTATCGCTCACACTGAATGTGCTCAGCTCTTCCCATCACCCTTCTGTATGCCTGCCTGTTCCACAAATGCTGCTGACATTGCTCCTGGGTTTCCCTGAACCTGCTCAAAGGATAGGCCCTGTGGTTCCTCAGTATTGAAGGTAAATAGCGCAGGACCAAGCAGTGAGTGGAATGGCAGCAGCCTGGCTTCAGGACATCAGAGTGAGAGACGTGTACTGAGAATGGACACAGGGGCCACCTGGCCCATTACCCTCCCTTGGCACACAGGTGCACAATGGAGGCTACATAACATGAGAGGGTGTCTATAGTCCCTAGGCAAACCCTACTGAGGAAGCAGGACAGAATTAGCTTATTGGCTATAACACTGACCAGAACAGAGTTTGCCCTGGACACTTTCTGCTCCATCAAACTCCATCAAAGGCTGTAAGGACATTTGTCCCTCTAAACTTTCACTTTCCTCTGTGTGGAGTTGAGGCCATGCTCAGCTTGGGTTTCTGACCTACTTTGAAGTTGCATCTCTCCATAAAGGAGGAATGGTATCTGAGTCCAAGGAAGCTGACGCTTGTCATTCCAGTTCATAGCCCCTGACCCCCTAATCTGTCCAAGGCAAGAAGTTCCAACAGGTGGGGTGATCCTTCTCTTTTAAGGCCTCCCTTGTAAGAGGAGAATTTGCTTCCTTCCTAATCTCTGGAAGAAGGCTACAGAATAAGAGAGGCATCTGCCTTATGGAAAATTTCTGAGTATGTCAAGTGTGTCTTTGATGCCTTCCCAACAGAGCCAGCTCAGTGGAATGGGAGAGGCACAAGCTTTAGGACCAGATAGATCTTTTTTTTTTTTCATATTTCTTTAATTATTTTGAGAAAGAGAGAGTGTGTGTGCACATGCAAGCATGCATGGGCAGGGGTAGCAGCAGAGAGAGAGGGGGAGAGAGAATCCCAAGCAGGCTCCATGCTATCAGTGCGGAGCCCGACTCAGGGTTCGATATCACAAACTGTGAGATTATGACCTGAACTGAGATCAAGAGTCAGGACGCTTAACTAAATGAGCCACCCAGGTGTCCCAAATCAGATGGGTCTTAATTTGGATCCAACCCTGGTCCTTCACTAGCATTATAACGTTGGTTGGGTTACTTACATTACCAAGCCTCATTTTCCTCATCTGTAAGAGGATGGCATCAAGAACTCACTGTTAGTAGTGAAGAGGATGCAAAATAATGTAAGAGAAGTGCTTGGCATGTAGTAACAACTCAATAAATGCTCCTCATGGCTATTCTGCATCCCTGAGCCCAGGTGAAAACACTATCTTCCCCCTTCCTGCTGATCTCTATTGAGGAGTCAATAAAAACAAAAAACAAAAAACAAAAAACCTCATTTATTAAGTAAACAACTTCTCGGTATGATGTGACTGAATGGTAATCTTCTAACTCACTCATGTGACTAAAGCCTTAAAAGGGGAACTTTAACTCAAAGGAGTTTTTGTTACTAAGTCTTTTAGGTGGTGGGAGTCAGTTCCCGTGGTTTCTGAGCAGCTTGTGCTTTGTCCCTGTGCCTTCAAGAGAGGCCCCAAAGTACCCTCTCTCCCTGGCAGCCCTCACCTAGCTGCAGTCCTGTTCTTACTGCCTCTGAGACCAGACCCGTGCTCTGATTCTTTGTTCTCCTGGCTCATAAGGCAACCTTGTGCCGTGTGCTGAGGCAGCACCCTTATCTGTCCATCTTACAGAAATCAGAAGCTGTTGTTTTAGCACTTCACCCTTTCGAGCTTTTCATCGTGATTTACATAAGTGATTCCTGTTCTTAGAGGAAAATAAAATAAAATTGTTAAATAAAATACCGGTCAACTTTTTATCATTTGTATGCAACCGATGGATTGAGATGTGTTGAGAAAGCTTCTGAGGTTGTATCTGTGAGACCAAAAAGAGTGTCATGCTTGATTAGTGATGTCTGCTAGAGACACGGGAATGGAAGTAGCAGCTCTGACTGCGTATTTTTTTTTAATGTTTATTCATTTTTTGATACAGACAGCACGAGCGGGGGAGGGGCACAGAGAGAGGGAGACACAGAATCCGAAGCAGGCTCCAGGCTCTGAGCTGTCAGCACAAAGCCCAACGCGGGGCTCGAACCCACAAACCGTGAGATCCTGACCTGAGCCGAGGTTGGATACTTAACCGACGGAGCCACCCAGGGCCCCTCTGTGTCTTTGTCATGCCTTTCTCCAACTACCCAGCCACTACCCATTCCATCATTTCTCTCTTCGTTTGCTTTCCCACTTGAGAGCAGTTGGGGATCAAAGAATGTGGTTTCAGGTTTACTCTGGTAAATGATTTAACAGGTTGAAAGCATGATGCCAACTAAAACTTGTTTTCTTCAGTTTTCTATAGATTTCATATTTATCCTGTTATTGGTGTCCATTCACATGAATAGTTAAGAGTGGTTATGAAGTCAGGGTTTGGGATCCTGAGGTCCATAAACTGCATCAAGATTTGGTTCATTTGGAGAAACTGCTCAGAACGTCTTGTCTTTTCATCTCTGAAGAGCTGTGATCTTGTGAACCGTAGGCAAGGAAATGAATTACGTTCATGAATCACTTGAGCGACACAAAGCAAAGAGCTGCCTCTGATAGTACTGGCTGCTGTATCCACTTTGCCTTTATGGTCCATGCTTGTTTTTCAGATAGTCTAATGGATGAATCATACTATATTCTGAGAGAGGGGCACAAACAGCCTGGAGAAAATGGGTCGTTTATACGGGGTTTGGGGTTATTCTTCTCCAAGGTTACATTAGAACCCATCTGAAAGCATTAAAATGAAAGCGATTGCTGACAACAATCAACCGGGGTGTGGCCTGAGGTGGCTTGGCCTAAGGGCCTCTCCCTGGGAAAGTTGAAGGAACTGATAGCTCTTTTCCTGAAGATTTGCTTCCCTGCACTCTTCCCCTGGGGAGCCAGGGAAGGGGAAGTGGAGTCGATAATCAGATGAGTTTTGCCTAGAGCCAAAGAAAGACGCCAGTGCTCTCTCTGACCTCCCTTTGGTCCTGGCACTGGTGGCATGTATGGGGGTGGTTATCAGCACCGAGCGTTCTCCACGAGGGCCCCTGTAGACAGCTTTAGATCACACTTTGGTTTGGAGCTGGAGAGAAAATATCTAAAATGCTTAACAGATCTTAAGCATCTCTTTGAGTATCCAGAGGAAAATAGATATTTAGAAAGTCTGAGGAAATCAGTTTTTTAGAGTTTTTCAATACTGTCCCAAGAATACCATAAAACCGTAAGCTAATAATGGCAACAAAAGCGCCCATCACCATTTGGCATCTTCTCTTCTTTCCTTGTGGTACAATTTATAAAGGTGGGAAGGGGTGTCTTCAAACTTTACTTTTAGGAATCTAATACATTTTTTTGTAAGTTGATCCTGTTTGGAAGCTGGCTCAAAGGAGCCAGGGGATGTATGCCTCTAAGTCATTTGTTCTTCTCTAATCTACCAAGGTTAGGATTATTTGACTGTGTGGGATCCAATTTCTTTCCATCTAGAACATTTCTGGGGAAGCAGATTTTGACTCCATACTACCAACCAATGGGGTATGCTCCGCCTTTGCTGGTAGACCAGGGAAAGCTATATAACACACCCATGAAAGATCACAATCAGTGATCAGCGGTGTGATTACTTGAGCTAGTGTTGTAAGAGCCGAGTGAAAAATGGAAAGGAGCAGGAGCAAGTTCATTAAAAAAAAAATTTTTTTAATGTTTACTTATTTTTGACACAGAGACAGAGCATGAGCAGGGGAGGGGCAGAGAGAAAGAGAGGCACAGAATCCGAAGCAGGCTCCAGGCTCTGAGCTGTCAGCACAGAGCTCGATGTGGGGCTTGAACTCACAAACTACGAGATCATGACCTGACCCAAAGTTGGGTGCTTAACTGACTGAGCCACCCACGCACCCCAACAAGTTCGTTTTCTAATGTACTTTTTCTCCTTGCTGGCCATTGAGATGCTGGAATGACAAAGATCAGAAGTCATCTGAGAGGTCACAAAAAATAAAAACCACCTCAGGGCACCTGGGTGGCTAAGTGGGTAAAGTGTCCAACTTCGGCTCAGGTTGTGATCTCACAGCTTGTGAGTTCGAGCCCCACACTGGGTTCTGTGCTGACAGCTCAGAGGCTGGAGCCTGCTTCCAATCCTGTGTCCCTCTCTCACTCTGCCCCTCCCCTGCCTGTGCTCTGTCTCTCTCTCTCTCAAGAATAAATAAAACATTAAAACAAAAAAAATCATGAAAATCACCTGTAGAAGAGAAGCATCTTAATGTGCCATCCACAGGCACAGCTGTTTAACTGAGGGTGATTCTTATGCTGGGATCGAGGAGTGAGAAGAATGTTGTAACCAGGACTTAAACAAGTAGGCCTCTGGTAAGAATGTCCTGGCCTCACTGGTGACCAGGGACTGGTTGGAGTAATTCAGGAAATGGAATAGTGCAGACTTGGGGAAGGTCAGAGCACCGGAAGCCCCCTCCTGACGTCTGGTAAGGCTCTGAGCAGGAAGCCCCTTCAGACACCTGCTGCCTTCCCTCCAAGTCTCTTGTTGCTTGTTCTGTGGTCAGTTTTTGGGTGAATCCAAACTCGTTGCCAATGCGCCTAGCAAATATCCCGAGTACAGCAAGAAGGGTTTTCATTTAATTTAGTGTGAGGCCACATTTAGTAAGGTTTTAATAATTCTTCTAGTTTATTAATTTAGTACTCCATCTCCATTTCTTTTTTAGTCAGGCAGTCATTTCTGTTTGAGGAATGAGGAATTAAAATGTAGGTAAATTCTTCTTACTTTCCATGAATGAAATACACCAAAAGCAGACAGTCTGGTTTACCTTCTCATATATGAATATTAAGAATACAACTCTGAGGAGTACTTGCTTTGTTAGGATGTAACTTTTCAGATTTATTTTATGGGCTCTTATACTTAATGATTCTTTGAGAATTGATGCTGGAGGAGGGAGGAGCCAGCCCCCTAACATCCTTTACCATCTGTGTTATTCTTGGCAATCTAACCAACCAGTGTGCTTTTTGTCTATTATTTAATACTTTTGAAAGTACTTTCCACAAACATCTATTGCCTAGCAAAGGACAGACTCCATGATGGCAAGGACTAGGTTTCTTTTTGTCCAAGCAGAATGGCCAGTAGATAGCCAGGGCTCTGTAGTATTATTTACCGTGAGAAGTAAGGAAGGAAGGGAGGGAGGGAGGGAGAAACGAAGGAAGGGAGGATGGAAGATACATCATCTTTGCTTCACAGCATCTTCCCTGCCACCATGTTTGTGTGGGTGACCATCACCTTTTCACTGAAATTCTGTCCCCCAACCTTCCACGTGATTGCCTTGCCAATCCATTTCCACACTATAGCCAGTCTGATCCTCATAAAATGTGATTCTGAAGAGTTACTCCTTTGTGTTAAGCCTCAACTCTTCCTGTTTCTCTTAGGATAAATGGCAGTCTTAGTGTGGCACATGAGTGCTTGGGGCTCTGTCCTGCCTACCTTGCCAGGCCCATGTCTAGCTTCCCATTCTCCAGCCACCCTGAATTTCTCACATTTCCTTACACATTAGGCTCCCTCTGGCCTCCGGGCCTGTAGATGTTGCACCCTCAGCCTGAAGTCCCTTTTCCCTTGTCACCTTAGAGCCCTGGCTTTGACGTTCTCTCCTCCCAGAAACCTTCCCTGATAACGCAAGGCTAGATTGGATGCTCCTCCTGTGTGACCCCCTCGTTTTCGCTGTAATGTAATTGCTTACTTTTCTGCTCTCCTCACTAGATTCCAAAGCCTCTCGAGGCCAGGGACTGTATCTTAATCATTGTTGAATCCCCTCCACCTAGTGTCGTGCCTGGCTCATCAGGGCCACTTGAGATATTTGTCAAATGGGTCAGAGGAGGGCGATGCAGAATAGTTGAACTAGCGAGTGATTTGGAGCCAGAAAGATCTTCTCAGTGGTGGCAATGACCTTGGGCCATACTCAAATCTACAAGCCTCAGTTTCTCTTTCTGGGAAGTGGGATGGAGGACATTGCTTCTGACCTCATGTGGTTGTTGTGAAAATTCAGGGAGATGACATAAAGAAGGCATTTAGCACAGAGCCATAATGAGTTCCAGTAAATTGTTCTTTCTTTCTTCAGTCTTTCCTTCCCTTGTCTGCCAGCTAGGTAGAACCGTGGATTAGAATAATAGAATTCCAGTACAGATTCAGAGGTTCAGTGCAGTGTTTCTGAGCCACCTGCCAGGCAGCTGAGACTCTTCTGAAAAATACATACTCCTAGGCCTCACCCCATGGTTCTGGGATAGGGTCCAAAAATCTGTGGTTTTTTTTTTTTTTCAAGTTTCTGATACTCCCCCATGATGGGGAGCCTTTGACCTAGTCCAACTTCTGACTTAAGCAGAAGTCTCTGTAGTCATCGCTGGAACACCTCAAGGATGGGCACCTCCATGCATTTTTGAAGTCCCTGTTTATTTGACGGCTGCTCTAATAGAAACCACTCCCTTATTTACTAGGCATTATTCTGCTTCTCGCCCACACCTAGCCTTTAGGTTGGTTCTGCCTTCTAGAGACAAATGGATTAAGTCCACACCATCTTGCACATAGCCTTTCTGTAGATATTTGAAGTTACTATCTCTGTTCAAAGGTTTTTCTTTTCCAGGCTAAACATTCCTGTTCCTATAAACTTGAGTTTGCTAACTGGCGCCTGTGGGCTACATCCAGTCCACAGATGTGTTTTGTTTGGCCTGTGGTTTGAAAAGTATTGAATAAGTTGCCAAGGTTTAAAACCCAGGGCATTTCACTGAACCGTCCGGAGCTGCGGCATTTCTTGAAAACTCCAAAGAATCTGGAGCCACAATTCCAGCTTTGGATGGGACATAAATTCTCCCCAGTGTTGCAGTCTTAACCATTCCATAATGCTGTCTAGCTCCTGCTGTTTATATCATGACATCATATGTTTTTTAGACCTTCCATTATTCTTGTTATCTTTTTCCCATCTGTGTCCCAAAGTGTCATCTGATCTCATCTTTTATTTTTGTATTATTTATTTTTTTAAGTTTATTTATTTATTTTGAGAGAGAGAGAGAGAGAGTGAGTGAGTGGGGGAGGGGCAGGGAGAGAGAGAGGAAGAGAGAGAATCCCAAGCAGGTTCTGAGCTGCCAGCAAAGAACTGGATGCTGGGCTTGAACCCACAAAACCGTGAGATCGTGACCTGAGCTGAAACCAAGAGTCGGATGCTTAACCGACTGAGCCACCAAGGTCCCCCCCCACCCCCC
The DNA here is from genome assembly GCF_022837055.1 of Prionailurus viverrinus. Classification (NCBI taxonomy): domain Eukaryota; kingdom Metazoa; phylum Chordata; class Mammalia; order Carnivora; family Felidae; genus Prionailurus; species Prionailurus viverrinus. Next base: position 33,231,649 of record NC_062568.1, read on the forward strand.
ACCCTGGTCTCACCTTTAAAAAAAAAATTGTTTATTTTTATAATTATAAAACAATATTGAATTATAATTTAATATTTTAACAATAAAAATAATATAGAAAATTTGGGAAAATTCAGAAAAATATAAGATGAAAAATGTATCTATTGATAAACCTATTCAGCATTTTTAGAAATTTCCTTTTCACTCCTTGTTTTTCTGTGTGTATTTATATACTATGAAGCTGGGGTCACACTATAAGTAGTTTCACACACTCTTTCCACATTTTCTACATCTTATTAAACTCCCTCAAAAGATCAATTTTAATAACTAAAATATTCTGCTTTATGATTGTAACTTTAAAAAATTTTGGTAAAATAATCAACATGAAATTTACCATTTTAACCATTGTAAAGTGCATAGTTTGGTGGCGTTTAGTACATTTCTGAGGTTGTGCAGCCGTCACCACAACCTAACTTCTAGAACATTTTCATCACCCCAAAGGGAAACCCCACTCACTCCCCATCTCCCCCGCCCCCTTCAATCCCTGGTAACCACTAATCTCTTTACTGTCTTGATGAATTTGCTTAACCTGAATATTGCTCATAAATGGAGCCATATGATGCATGGCCTCTTTGTGACTTCGGTGGCTCCTTTCATGTAGCATAATGTTTTTAAGTTTCATCTGTGTTGTCACGTGTGCCACCAGGTGTCAGTCCTTTTCTTGGCTGAATAGTGTTCCATACATGTTTATGCCACATTTATTTATCCATCAGCTGATGGACATTTGGGTTACTTGTACCTTTTGGCTGCTGGAATAATGCTGCTATGAAGATTTGTGTTCTACGTTTGAACACTCATTTTCGATTCTTCTGCATGTTCACCTAGGACTGGAATCTTGGGTCATTCCACGTTTGACTAAGGGAGGAAATGCCAAACCGTTTCCGCAGTGGCTACACCACTTGACGCTGTCATCAGTAATGTTCTAATTTCTCCATGTTCTCGCCAACACCTAGTCTTTGTTTTGTTTCATGTTAGCCATCCTAGTGTGTCTGAAGCGGCATCTCATTGTGGTTTTGGTATTTTGATAGGGGTTGCATCGAAACTATAGACTGCTTTGTAATGTGGACATTTTGACAGTATGACTTCTTCTAATCCATGAACATGAAATATCTTCATGGTTTTGATTTGCATTTCTCTAATGACTAATGACATTGAGCATCTTTCATGTAGCTGTCGGCCCTTTTATAGCTTTTGTGGATTCATGTATTATAACTTATTTAATAATGTACTTAACTTTGACATTGGTTCCTTTCTGATTTTTACTATCATAAATATTGTTGCTATGAATACCTCTCTATAAGAGTTGTCTGTATACCTAGTTATTTCTGTAGGATAGCTTCCTTGAAGTGGGATTGTAGGGTCAAAGTGTAATGTTTCTAGTGTTGATATGCAGGACCACATTCGGTATGGCATGTTTGAGGAGCATACTCAATTGCCTGTAAAGCCTTTTCAAGTGCTTGTGTGCTGGGATTGCCATCTCTAACTTACTGCGTCAGAATCATCGGTGGGCTTTTTTCCTCAAAAAATCTGGTCTTCCACTTCTCGTCCTCAGGGAGTTGGTAGTTTTGAACTCATCTTTTCTGGTGAGGCAACAGGTTTCTGCTAACTTTGTTATTTGCCATAGCTATCTAATACCAACTCACCAAGGCTAGTGTAAACCCAGGTCTCTTGACTCCTCAGATAATTTCTCTCCACTTCCCCCATTGGCCTCCTTTTGACATTTTAGATTGTTCATGATTCAAGAGGAGAAATGTGGTTGCACATGCCAACTGTATTTAGAGCACTCTAGAAGAGAGAACAGGTCTCAACACGTCCAGGCAGGCTGCTTCTGTCCCACGAGACCCTGGTTTTAGTGCCTTTGGCCGAGCCCCCAATTCTAGCCCTGGGAGGAGGAAAGGCAGCCAAAAATCCCCCTTACTTAGGACAATGGGACTATGATCTCAAAGGAACCATGATCTTATTGTGCATTTTAAACTGCTGGAATGTTGTGTGTTGACTGGGTAACAGTTGCTAAGTGCTTTGATGTTCGGTGCATGTTGCCGATTCCCAAATCTAGACTTGACCTGCAAAGACACTAGTGGAGTCTCCATACCATTTAGAGCTGATGTCGCGAGGAGGCTGGTGCGGAGAATGGAGTGTGGAGACACCAAGAAAGGAGGCACATCAGTTATGCTCAGTCAGGTCACAAGGAGGCCTCACGACTCTGGACCCGATCTCAGACCTCAGTCACCTTTGTGGTTGGAATGGTACAGCAGAGGTCAAAGGCTTTTATCTTTTTTTTTTTTTCCTACTGCTAAATAAAAACAGATAGTAAATTAGGTTTTACTGAAAGTCAGTTATTCCTTCTCCTTATTAAAAGCCCTTATTTTCTGCAATAAGACTATCAAGATTATGTGTTTGAACTTGGCATTCAAGTTAACATCCTGGGAATAAATCTTGTTTTCCTAAAGTTTAGAAAATACACTGAAAGCTAATTTTAGACATGAGCCATGCTTGATGGCCTTGCTTTTCTCTCCGAGTGAGCTTACCATCACCTGGACCCATCAGTGGGTTTTTTCCGAATAAAGTTTGGTGGGAAAAAAAAGAGAATCATAGACTTCCTTGTGGTGCCAACTTTGATTGAAAATTACCTACAACTTTTTTTAAAATAATTTTTTCTTTTGAGGCAGCGTGCGAGTGAGCATGAGCAGGGAGGAGCAGAGGAAGAGAGAGACAGAGACAGAGACAGAGACAAAGAGACAGAGAGAATCTCAAGCAAGCTCCAGCCTGGACTGTGAAATCATGACCTGAGCCGAAATCAGGAGCCCAATGCTCAACCAACTGAGCCACCCAGGCGCCCCTAAAAATTACATACAACTTTTAAATCTCAAATCTTTGAGATAAAAAACACATGCCTAATTTCTTATGCATAATTCATTTTCAGAACTTTCTCATAGAGCTACTTATATACATTATTGAGGCATAACACATATCTGGCATAAACAGTGAGCTCTCAAATCCTATTTCCAGTATGATGAAATGTAAAACATGTCATTAAACATGGTTTATATTTAAATGGACTTGGTAGGTTGCAAACATAGCATTGCAAGGTAGAGTGAAAGACCAATGCTGTAGTGGCTAGTTTATCAATACCAACCTTTTTAACAGAGTTTTTGATTCTCAAAAAAACTCAGGTTTTGGTTGAATTAAATCACTCAGATTTTATTATTACTTTATTCCATGTTATTCGTGTTATTTTCCAGATGGACAGGAACACTATAAATGACTGCTGTTGTTTAAAGGGCACAGAAAAAGTGTGGTGTGTGTGTGTGTGTGTGTGTGTGTGTGTGTGTGTGTGTGTGTTAGCAGGGGTAGGTTGGGCATGGGAAGGACGGCGGGGGGTGGAATTTGGAGAGTATTTTTAAGTTTTTGCTGGCTGGAAGTAATGCATTTTAAATCTGCATTAGTATAATGCTTTGTGGCAGTTAAGCTTTGGATTCTTCTATGTCTTTAAGTGGAGGCTGGGTGGGGGTGGGAAGAATATAAGAGAGGCTGTTTGGAATTGCATTGACTTGGAGAAGGAACTGCTTATTGTCATTCTCTAAGCATATATGTGTCTAAAGTCGTAAAGATGGCTCATTTGTCACTCCAAAATACAATTTTTTTTTTCTCCATGGATCTAAACCATTTTCTGGCCTTGTTCAAGTCCTGCCAGACTTGAACACACACAGACCACTGACTTCTTAGCTCTTCTTGTTTCCCCCTTTCCTGAATCCAAGAAAGCCCCTAGAATGTTAAGGCTAAAAGGACCTCCGAGCTATCTCTCCAGTCTGTCGCCATGTGGAAGGAAAACCTGGCATCCATTTGCATAAAGTGTATGGAACACGGTTCAGTCCTGTCTTGCACAGTTTAATTGTTTTGTGTGGGTTAGGCTTATGTCCCCAGCTATATTTGGCATGCTCTGAGGAAGGGACTATGTCACACATTTCTATTGTATATTTTATAAAAACAGCGTATAGTAGGTATTCAGAAAACGCCTTCAGCTCTGGTAGCACTTTTCTGTGAAATGCACTGGTGAGGATAGACACTGACAGAAGCTGGTTTGTTGCAGCACAAACTAGAAACAACCTGAATGTTCATCCAAAGGGGAATAATAAAATACATTGTGACATATCCATGATATGGAATATGATATAGCTATTGAAAGAAACGTGTTAATCCTGTAACTACTGACCTGGGGGATGGCCTCAATATATTATTATTTTACAAATAGCAAGAAAGAGTAAATTGTACTTTTGTGATAACATTGTAACCTCCTACATCTATACTTGTATTTTTATATATCAGCAGGAACATAAGATGTGGAAGGATACACATTAGGCTGCTAACATTAGGAGAGGTTATTAAGTTTTTTCTTTACCTTGTTTTTGTATTGTTGCAATGGGACAACTTCTAAGATTAAAACCCTGCAAACATAAGAGAAAGAGAAAATGGGTAGAGGTTTTCGTGCATTAGAAAGTCCCTTTCCCTAATACTTCTTTCTGTTTTTCAAACTTTGTATGATTGAAAAAAGAAAAGAGTTTTATCTTCTTGACTAAATTTTAGAATTGGGAAATAAAGATAACGTGGATTAAGTTTTGTCTGTTTTCAGCTCATGACATGAAGATAAGTTTTCTTTTTACCAAAACCTAGACTATAAAGGTAGCACCCAAACCGAAAGCCCTGATGTTCTGGTTTCTGTGGTGGGGTGGGGAGAGAAGTAGCAGGTTGTTCAGATGCAGGATGCTAACTGACGTTTGGTCCCTGGGAGCTTCCTGTCCTAGGGCAGAACTGAACCGAGTAAGCAATGGGAGGGCCTTGCACAAGTGGAAAAGTAAAAAAAAAAGTAAATGCTGCAGAACTTCCGGTGCTCCTTGGCTGATGGTTGGGGCGGCTCCCTGCCTCCCACAGAGGAAGCTGGTGAGAGTCTTTCTGAATGTAGACAGCCATGCCTGAGTGGGCTAGCTCTTGCTGCATTCAGGGTGGGCATAGTTCATTGACTTTCTAGATCTGCATCTTGGCCACCAGCAGAATGCTTCTCTCACAATGGAGGGGCACTCCATCCCCAGGACCTCCCATCTAGACTGTTGTTAAAGTCACCTAACTTATTGTATCACTCTAGTTTTTAATTCCAGTTCATCACGCAGGCCATTATTTCCACAGATTGTTCTGAAGCGTACCATTTAGGTCACTCTCCTGCTCAAAAACCATGCATGGCTCCCCAGTGCTAGAGAAGAGAGTCTCAGTTTCTTAGCCTGGCATTCAAAGCCTTCTGTAATATGATCATTGTCTGCTGCTCAGTTCACCTCCCTTCTCTCATGCTGCAGCCAAATGAAACTGTCCCTGTGCATGTTTGGTCTTCCCGCATCTGCTCACATTCCTCTGAGGTAGGAGCACTCACTTCCCGTTCTATTTCTTCCTATTTAAATCCTTTATAAGGTTCAATATTCATTTCAAAGGCTGCATCTTTCAGGACACCAGATGTGATCACTCTCCCTTCTTCATGTACTTCTATGCTGTTTCCCTTACATCCAAGTTATATACTCATATATTTCATTCTACACCTCAGTAACTCTTTCAAGGGGAGACTGACTATAGCATCTCAGTGTCTAAATTTCTTAAGCTCAGTAGATTTTTGAGGTTTAATCAATCTTTTTAAAAAAAGTTTATTTATGGGGCGCCTGGGTGGCGCAGTCGGTTAAGCGTCCGACTTCAGCCAGGTCACGATCTCGCGGTCTGTGAGTTCGAGCCCCGCGTCAGGCTCTGGGCTGATGGCTCAGAGCCTGGAGCCTGTTTCCGATTCTGTGTCTCCCTCTCTCTCTGCCCCTCGCCCGTTCATGCTCTCTCTCTGTCCCAAAAATAAATAAACGTTGAAAAAAAAATTTAAAAAAAAAGTTTATTTATGGGGCTCCTGGGTGGTTCAGTCAGTTAAGCATCTGACTTCGGCTTAGGTCATGATCTCACAGTCCATGAGTTCAAGCCCCACGTTGGTCTCTGTGCTGACAGCTCAGAGCCTGGAGCTTGCTTCGGATTCTGTGTATCCCTCTGTCTCTGCCCCTCCCCTGCTCATGCTCTGTCTCTCTCTGTCTCAAAAATAAATCAAAACATTAAAACAAATTTAAAAACTTTATTCTGAGAGAGACAGAGATAGCATAAGTGGGGGTGGGAGACAGAGAGGGAGGGAGGGAGAGAATCCCAAGCAGGCTATGCACTGCCAGTGCAGAGCCCCATATGGGTCTTGATCCCACAGGTCATGAGATCATGACCTGAGCCGAAACCAAGAGTCAGACACTTAACTGACTGAGCCATGCAGGCCCCTGGTTTAATCTATATTTATCTATATTTATTGGATTGAGTTGAATGTGGTTGTTGCCTGAAATATACCAGATTAATTAAAAAAAAAACCCATAACTTTTATGTCTTGATGGCAGGGTGCTGTGTAGAGAAATAAAGGGAAAATGAACTGGGTTGGTGTTTCTGCAAGGAAGTGTGATGTGACTGTCCTTTTTTTTTTTTTTTTTTTTTTTGCAAAATTTCCCATTTTATATTATCTAATGTTTTTCAGCCTTTTGGACTCCTCTCTTCCTGCTGCCTTATCATTTCCCTTTGGTATCTGTTACTGAATGCCCTTCTCTTGCCAGGACATTGGATGGGGAAATGGGCAGAATACCTAATAGATTTGCATTCCTTGTGAGACTTTCCTGGTCTTGTGGGCAGAAGGGAACCCTCCAGTCATCTCAGGCAGAGACTAATAGAGGTGCTGGTCAACACCGTGCCTTAGATTTGCAAGTGGTTTGAATAGGCAGGGCCAGGAAGGTGACCCAGTTTCACACATTTCCCTAATTTCTCACCTGGCTCCCTGGGGTGAGGCAGTGGAGTATGACAGTTTTCTCCCTTTCTAAGGAACGCATAAGGAATTCAAAGACAAAAAACTAAGGAGAGGAAGGAGAAAGTTTAAGGGGAATCCTTAAGGGGAAGTTCTTATGAACTTTAGAATGACTTAACTGGGCAAAAAGTGGCCTTTGAAAGAATCCCGGTTCTAACAAATTTTAGACAAACCCAATTTGGAGTTTGCCCGAATCATGAATGACTTCATGTGATTGAGTTAATCTCTATACCTCATATATGGTCATTCTATCCCTCTTAATTTCTCAAGAAATTGCCACCTTCCTGGTGAGTGCCTTTTATTTCTATGCATTGATTTTGCTGTTATTTTTTTTAAGCCTTTATTTATTTATTTTGAGAGAGAGAGAGCATGAGCGGGGGAAGGGGCAGAGAGAGAGAATCCCAAGCAGGCTCCACACTCAGTGCAGAGCCTGACACGGGGCTTGATCTCACGAACCACGAGATCACAACCTGAGCAGAGTTCAAGAGGCTGACACGTAACCAGCGGAGCCACCCAGGCACTGCTTCTCGTTGTTACTTTTAAGTTGCTTTGCTTAGCTTCCCAATTTCTAATATTCCTCAAAAATTATTACTCTAGATCATGAGATAATGTTACTGTAGTTATAACTCATCTTCTATCATATTTTTTCTTTGGGAATCCTATTTTATCATTGCCCTAATTATGATAAGGGAGATGCATACCAGATATTAATAAAAAGTAATGTTGTATGATCCATTCTAAACGGAGAACCACTTTCTGTATCTGAACAAAGAAATTACATTCAATACACTTATTACCCTGAAAATCATCTGGCTGTATAATTTTTTTCCACAGAGATCACTAAAACAGCTTATACTGATTAACGTTATCAAATCACCCTTCATTTTTGAAACCGTCTGAATTCAATATGCTAGAAAATAGAGTTATACAAAGAATGTAACCAAAACTAAGATAGGAAACAAAACCTCTGTAACAATTTTTCAAAACAGGAAACTGTTGTAGAAAGATATTGCTGTTCTTTTCTATTTTACTAAAATTACACTCATCTAAGTATTTTCTATTAACTAACCTCTCGGATCCATTGTGCTCTTGTTTAAATTAACTTTCTTTAAAAGTTAACTCCCGAACACTAATTAAATTAACTTAGCTAAAGTTTTGATTTGATCTCAAGTTGTTTGAAAGTTAGACAGACTGAAAAAAGATGTGGGTGGTTGGCAGCAAATCCCAATAAAAATATGGCATTTGGCAAAATATGCCTGCCTTGTTTTGTTTTGCTTTTCTCTTTATGGAAGTGGCCTATTTTTGAAATGCTGTGATTTAAATTCAGGGATCAAGTGACAAGTCTGACAAAACAGAACTGACTTCAGCAGAGGTTCTGTGGGGAAAAATGGAAGTGTTCCAGGAACTGGAGGAAGTAACCTCAATTTCACCTGGAAACATTAGTGTCTCAGGGGCAGCAGATTTGGGCTATATATAAAGAGTGAAGGAAAGTGGCCAAGATGCTGAGCCAAACCTGCATCCAGGAATAGAGCGGCATCAAAGAACTGACAACAGTATCTGTTGTTTCCACTACGGCCCTGTAAGTAGCAGAGAGGGAGACATAGGAAGATTGGAAAGTTCTTTCCTGTGATGCCTTAGATTGTGGCAATAGTCTTCTGACTGGGTTCTCTGGCTCCCTTCTTTTCTCCCATGCCTGGCGCATGTAATGGATAGATTAAATGTTTGCAAAAACTCTGTGCTGTTCTCTTGCTCAAGACCCTAGTTCCTGTTTCCCCTCAAGGTTGGGTTAAAACTCCTTCTGCTGGCACGACGCTCCCCCCACCCAGTTATTTACTTAACTTAAAAAAAATTTTTTTTTAACGTTTATTTATTTTTGAGACAGAGAGAGACAGAGCATGAACGGGGGAGGGGCAGAGAGAGAGGGAGACACAGAATCAGAAGCAGGCTCCAGGCTCCGAGCCATCAGCCCAGAGCCCGATGCGGGGCTCAAACTCACGGACCGCAAGATTGTGACCTGAGCTGAAATCGGACGCTCAACCAACTGAGCCACCCAGGTGCCCCAATTTACTTAACTTTTTAAACATTTTTTTAAATGTTTATTTATTTTTGAGACAGAGAGAGACAGAGCATGAGTGGAGGAGGTTAGAGAGAGAGAGAGGGAGACACAGAATCCGAAGCAGGCTCCGGGCTCTGAGCTGTCAGCACAGAGCCCGACGCGGGGCTCGAACTCACTAGCTGTGAGATTATGACCTGAGCTGAAGTCGGACACCCAACCGACTGAGCCACCCAGACCTCTTCATTGGCTATTACTCAACATGAAGAAGGATTACTCCTTTGTTAATTCTTCAAAATCTAGGTTAACACCTACCTTCTCTGTGTTCCTAACTCAAACTTGCACTGAGCCCCTGCTTTAAAGTATATTGTACCTCTTTGTTTTGCATCTTTTGGCAAGATTGTTTTATTGTTGGTTTGTTGAGAGTAACTATATCTAGAAATATATACACATATATAGTCACTATGTACATGCATACAGAGTATAGATATACACACATATATAGAAACGATATATGTGTGTGTGTGTGTGTATACATATATATATATACATGTATATATATATATATATATATATATATATATATATATATACATACATATGTATATATATAGTGACATCTTTCCTTAGTGAGCCATGAAGTATATAATAATTCTCCATGGGAAGTACCCTGAAACTAAGGCTGAATTTTGAATCCTGAATTACATATATTTATTATATATTCATTATACTATATTGTATTCTATTGTATTCTATTAAAATGACATGTGAGAGAAAGTGATGATCCTGGAGAATCAGGAAAACTAAATTCTAGTCTCAACTTTGCGACTACCAGGTAAATCATTCCACCCCCTGCCCCCCACCGAGAGCTCCAACCAGGGGATCAGTCTCTTTATGACCATCAGGAGATCGTAAAGGAAAAGTATAACTGTACACATTAATGGTAACCTTAAATAGTGAAATTATGATTTCATGTCCCATCCAATGGATATGAACATGTGGCACCCTTTGATTAGTCAAAGGGGGATGATGTTTTTTTAAGGTGAGTTGCTATTATTTTGGCACAATAGATCAGACCTTGGAGTACAGAGAAGTTGTGCAACATTTTTTGAGGTTGCCCAGTGTAACAAAGACCAAGTCAGGCTCAGCTGGATTTTTGCTCTCCGGCTTGTAAAAGCTTCTCTCCCAGTATGATGGGCCTATCTACTCTAGAGGTAGAATGAATGGCTTATGATCCTAACTTGATTTACTTGCTCTGTATTTTTTGGGAAATCTCTTTAGATCCCTTATTTTTCCTTTTGTAGGATGAACATAAATATACTTGTCTATGAATGTTTTTGAGCTTGTCAATTCAATGGCAACACTAATCACTATTTTAACTGACTGCACACTACGTGTCTACATATATTAGGCCATTTCTCAAACACGTCTTATGAAATGGCTATGGTAACCCCATTTTATAAATGACGAAATTATGGCTAGGATTTAATTCCAAGTCAATATGATATCATATGGTAATCTCCCTACTGTGGAAGAAAAAGAGAGAGAGATCTCAGGTCTGTAAGATCAACATCGCCTCCAGATTTCAATTTAACTGGTACGTTGTTTCATCACTTCCTTTTACTTAATCTTTTGCGACTAACTAGTAGCAAAGTTCACATGCCTGGGTTTCTTTTTTCCTTGGGTGAGCTATCCTCTGGTGAAGGTGCTAATCAGCAGTATTAAAGGGTAGAGAAATAGCCATGGAGGATGTCAGGAAAGGAAGGTACAACAAAGGATGAATGTTTTAAAGACTGAGTAATTGGCCCTTGAATAGCTACCCCTTGGTCCATACCTATTACTGTTTTCGCTTTGGAGGAGGTTAGATAATTTCTTCATTTTCTGACTAGATGTAATTGTTCTTCTCTGGTAAGTATAGGGTAAATAAATAGCTACATAGAGGGTATTACTGATACTTAGAATTTTGTCCTTTTTGTTTTTAATAATAATTATAGGTAATTGGAAATATTATAGGCATTTACTCTGTAGCATAGCCTGTAGGAGACGTTTTCAGATATGAAGTCCTGCTTTTCAAAAAATGTTTATGGGGACTCAGTATGTTTTGTACAGTTCTTAAGGGAAACAGATTTTGACTTTATGATCATCATTATTTTTCTGTGATAGAGTGAACTTCTTCCCAAATAAGGAGTGATCTATATTCAGGAAGCACTTAATGGCATCCTTTCAGCAGATCACACAGCAGGACCCACATGAATAGAGCTAACAAGTTTTGTCCATTAAATCTAGTGACTCGAACAAATTTTTATTATCCTTTTGTAAAAATGCAAGCACTGCCTCATAGAAAAACCAGTTGTTACCTAATGAAGTGTTTCAGCATGTTCATATAAGTTGATGGTTTCATATGGCTAGATTATTGCTGCATCAGCTAATAGCCACTAATAACATGCTCCTATCTTGCTTTAATGACATACTGTACTCAGAATACTCAAGTATGGACAGATGTTTAAGAATATCATTGTTTTTCTTCTTGGCTATTGATTAATTCCCCACATCCACTCCTGATTAGAATGCAAGATGTTTTCTTTCAGATGTGGAATCGTTCATTACCCAGTCTAACCAAAAAAAAGACAAGCAGTATGCCAGGAATTTGTATCAAAGTGCTGGAGCATCTTCTTAGACTTCTTACCATTGACAGTAGTTACACAGATGCTACGTGACAGCTTCTATCACCCTGCATGTCTTCCAAAGCCAATTCATTAGTAAAGAACATGCGGCTCCAACAAAGGGAATGTGAAGTACACTATACAGGGTTTTAGCAAAAATCCAATTGGTGGTTTCATTAGGGATTTGGGAGGGGGGACCTACAATCTCGTTACAAGACAGAGCAGGTACTCTAAAGCAGCTACACTCTCTTCATAAAACCCACGATGGGCTTTACTCTTTAATTGCTTGTCTGATACTTCTAGTAGTACTTTTTAAAAGTGGAATTGAAGAATAGTTGAATTGAGTTTTTAAGTGATGAAAATGATACTTTAACTCCTGAGTTTTAGATTGCATTATGGTTTCCTAAACCTGGACCCTCAGGGATCAATAGGAAAGCTTTTTTTGTTTTTTGTTTTGGTATGTGCATAGCATGTGTTTACTCTTTACTGAGTGCTCTCTCTCTCTTTCTCTCTCTCTCTCTCTCTCTCTCTCTCTCTCTCTCTCTCTCTCGGAAGCTTGAGTTCTCTTAGGTCTTGACAAAGTGGATCTTCCAGCTACCTTGTCTTAATTGCACAACCTGAACAGTTACTGTTATCTCCCAGGTAACAAATTAACCATCTTGCTCCCCCTAGTGGAATTGTAACTCTACTTCAAAGTTTGGAAATACTGTTATCAATACACTTTGGATGTAGCGTCTTATTTTTGGAAATCAAGTATTTTCCCAATTTATTTTTGAAGGCTGACAATAAAATAAAAAATATTGCATTGGATGGGCTGATAGGGGATGTGGGTAGAGATAGTAGCTTTTTATGATGACTTTTCAGTTCCTAGTGTTGGCAAGGTAAGCTGCATGATTTTAAATGGCTGCTAAATCCAAGGGATCTTTCTGCTCTGACTTCTGTCTTAGAGGGGTCCAATGTCATCAGCCTGGCAGATGGTCATTTCTAGATGGCAGCTGTCTACACTTCTGGTAGTAGTGGTAGGGTGCTGATAGTTGGGGATGTTAGAAGACAAGGACAGGTCCCATCTGAATATTGAATCCCACTTGCGCCATTGGTAAAGTAGGCCCAGGAGGTATGCTTCTGCCTTCTGAATCTACGTGTGGTACTGTGCCAGTATCCACAGCACATGACAAATCACCGTCAGTATACACTTGCTACACATGCTGAGGGAATTTTAGTAATTGACACTGAACTTATTGCATACCTCTCAAGAATTTTGTTTTTTGGGGGCACCTGGGTAGTTCAGTTGGTTAAGTGTCTGACTCTTGATTTCAGCTTAGGTCATGATCTCATGGGTCATGGGATCGAGCCCATCATTGGGCTCTGTGCTGACAGCATGGAGACTGCTTGGGATTCTCTGTCTCCGTCTCTCTCTCTGCCCCTCCCCCGCTCACACGTTCCCTTTCAAAACAAATAAATATTTTTTAAAAAAGCATTTACTTTTTTTTTAGGTTATGATAGCTAATGGTTTCATGGCATCAGAATCCCCTTTTTTCCTGCCACTATTTGTTTTTCCCAAGTTTGACCCTTGTTATGACTTTATATTTATTCAGCTTCTCACCCTAATGCACACAGAGCACTAATATTTTGTATATGCTAGTGTTGAAGTGTATGAATTGTCCGAAAGAGATACTAATACATACCAAGGCTTAGGACTCTGTCCTTTTGCAGGTGAGACTTTGCTTAAGTCTTATCAAGGTCAAGGGTAACACTACAACAGATATAGTGATTGCCAAATTACTGGTCAATAGAGTATAAATACTTGATACTTATGAGCAAAAATATTTAGGGTATTCCCCCTTTCTTAAGATCATGTAATGGAGATAGTATTTAGATGTGTATTTTTTCCAAATATTCTCAGGGTAAGTGTTTACCTAGGGAAAAATAAAACAGCAGGATTGGATTAAAAATCCCATCAAAAAGGAATGCCAGAGTGCTCTCCGGGCTGCCTTATTTGAGAGGCTGGAGAAACACACACACACACACACACACACACACACACACACACACACACACGCTCATAATGTTTTTGGGTTTTTTTTCAATGCTATTTGCTCAAGAACCACAGTAATTTAGTTCAAGAATTACATCTAAGCAAACACACAGCTTCTGACTAACACAGCATGTACCTATGAAGTTCTGATTTGGAATCACATGATGCTCAGATTCCCAGTTGTGAAGACAGTGATGTCACAGTGGATATGGCCCCACTGGGGCTAGAGATGTCCATCCAGCAAGACTTTGGGCTTTGGGGAACAGGAACTTTTCCCTTCCACAGGCAGTGTGAGGGATTTGTATGTGAATCAACACGTATCTCTGTATATACATGCATCAGTGTAGATATGTTATGTATGTATATGTGCGAATGTATGCATGTACATGTGTGTATATGTATGTATACATGTGACTGCAGCACTGGAAGAGTTGCTTCTTTCGAATGGATGCTAGAAATTCTGTGCATTGACAATACTCTGTAAAGCAGCTTTTAGCAGAGCCAGGCCCAGAGGTGTAGGGCGGGTGTACACGCCATTCTCTGCTGGGAATTCTGTGCATTGATGACACCCTTCAAAACAGCCTCAGTGACTGGTCCTGGAGGTGTTTGGGGAGCTCCCTGATGAAGGACTGTGCTGGCATCCTTGTCTGGCAGCTTTGTCAGGGAGGCTTTCCTTGGGATTCCCGCCCTAGCTTGGAGCTCTTGTCTTTCTTGAGAAGTGTGAGCACTGAAACAACAAAAAACCTATGTGCATTCCTGGCTCTCATGAGTGACCTGAGGCTTTGCTTAACTAGCTGTTTCCTTGAAGTGACCAGTGATAGATAGTTTATGGGGATGGGTTGGTTCTAACCTGTTAATTGATCACTGTTGATTTAACACTAAAGTCTTGTCAGACTCTGCCCCTGCTTGTCATCTAAGTCATATGGCTGTTAGGTTTCTTATTTGTTTTCTCTTCAGGTTCAGAAAGACAGAAAATTGCACACAAGCATTTGACTATGAGCACAGCAGACAGAGAATTATAGAACAGATAAACAAGATTTAGCATTGTTGTTGAAATCCTGAGTTTGTGTCTGACTGTTTTATATGAAATAGGGTCCTTGCCGTGGGGCAACTGAGCTGGAGACTTGGTTAGCAGTGGTCAGCAAGCAAGTGGATGGATCTCCTCGTCTTTGGGCAGATCAACCAGCTAACACCAAACTGATAGAAAACTTGCTATCTTTTCAAGACTTCTTTCCAGTTACTTAATTGTCGGCAATTTAAGAAACTATCTTTGAATCATTTACCTTAGCAAGAAGGTGGAATTGAGGGTATTTGGGACAAAAGAAGGATACATCTATCTGTCCACTTGCTGGAAACTTTTATAGCAGGGGAAAAACTGTGGAAAAATTCCTGGCATATTGAAATACTTATCTGTAACTTGACATTTTAAATATAGTGTTTCTTTTGGGGAGCCTGGGTGGCTCAGTTAGTTAAGCATCAGACTTTGGCTCAGGTCATGACTTTAAGGTTCGTGGGTTAGAGTCCCGCATTGGGCTTTGTGCTGACAGCTCAGCGCTTGAAGCCTGCTTCAGATTCTGTGTCTCCCTCTCTGTCTGCCCCTCCCCCACTCACACTCTGTCTCTGTCTCTCTCTCAAAAAATAAACATTAAAAAATTTTTTTAAATATAGTGTTTCCTCAAGGAGTCTTACTATATTCTACTGATAATACTTATATTATTGCCTCCCCCCAATAACACAAAACACCACCAGAACCTGTAAGAAAGGCAACAGGAGGGTAGCAAAAGAGAAAAGAAAATTTATAGCGGTAATGAGGACTGGGATGCTCATTTAGATAGCACAGGGAGACGTTGAGGCAGATGATGCTGATGATTTCACCTTAGGCCAGTGTTCTAAGAGTTAAGTGAGCATTTTATTAAAAGTAGATTCACATGTTTCCACCCCAGATAGACTAAGTCAGAATCTCCAAGGAAGGGATCTTGGAATATTGTTTTAACAAGCATCTCAGATAACTCTTATGGCCAGACACATCTGGGGAACTGCTGTCATCTTATTGCTGACATGAACTACTGTGAAGTATTTCCGAAAGAGGTGTGTGTGTGTGTGTGTGTGTGTGTGTGTGTGTGTGTGTGTGAGAGAGAGAGAGAGAGAGAGAGAGAGAATATGTAATTGCCAAAGTTTTTAAAGTTTAAAAATAATGGTCAGATATTCTACAGTAGCGTTGTTAAGCATTTCTTGTTTAAAAATATTTATTTATTTTGAGAGAGAGAAAGGGAGAAGCAGAGAGAGAGAGAGAGAGAGAGAGAGAGAGAGAGAGAGAGAGAATCCCAAGCAGGCTTCATGCTGTCATCGCAGGATCCAATGAGAGGCTCGATCTCATGAACCGTGAGATCATCACTGAGCCTACATCAAGAGTCACATGCTTAACCAACTGAGCTACCCAGGTGCCCCAAGCATTTATTAGTAAGAACATCTGTTATTCGTGTAGGGTAGTATGGTTACAGAGGGTTTTCCATGTATTATCTCATTTGTTCCTAATAGCAATCCTATGAGGGCTTGGACAGCAAAGATCATGCTCACCCCCAGGTTACACACGGGATGTGGGCTCAGCACATGGCTGGCAAGTGGTGGAGCTGGCTTTGAACAGGATTCTTTTTCACGTGGGGCGAGCCCAACCTCAACCCCAGAGCACACCACTTTTCTTCTTTTACCCACTCTCTGGTCACCAGATTGATGGCAGCATTTCTAAGATATCAGGTTCTTTGCATGTGCACACCTTTGCACACCCTGATCCCTGGGCCTGGAATGTCTTTCCTTCCCGGTTTGCAAACTCATGCTCGTTCATTATAGTGCCTTCCATGAAGCTTTTCTAGATATACTCTTCTCTTCATCCTACCTGCCCTCCAAGCAGAGCAAGTTTCTCTTTCAGTTCTGTTTCCATCACTCTTTATAAATCCCTTTTCTCTATGTCAGGTCTTGTTTAATGTGGGTGAGTTCAATAATAAGTGCTCAGTAATATCCCCCTTCATGATCCCCACCCCACCATTATACCACTTACTTTGAATGGGTAGTAGGGATATAATCACATCTGAAACACTCAGTGCCTTTAGTGTTGGCTAAGCTCTGGGAAGCGTTTGAGAATGATTTCAAAGGCTTTCCAAACATTGAAAAGAAGTGTTCACGAGGCCAGAAACATGGCCATTAACATCCTCTAGAAATGGAATTGTCTGAGGGTAACCAGGGTACATTGTCTAATGAGAGGTCGGGAACTATAGGGGACTGTATGCTCAAAACTGCAGATTTGGTAATTTCCTTGCTGGGTAATTTAAGTGTGTTTCAAGGACGTCTTCAATTATGGGTGATTTTCATGTCATACTCATAGCCCCAGGTTGGATGTGACTATCTGTTACGGCTTTCAAATTGCATTATAGTTATTTCTCTATGCAGCTACCTCCCCCACCAGACTTCTAGTGTGGGTGAGTCTGAGCCATATTCATCTTTGTCTGCCAATTGATTATTGTTGAATAAACTTTTGGGGAACGCCTCTTATAGCCATCTGCATCTGAATGCAGTTAAATGTGTTTAAGTATAGTTCTAATTCAAATTCTCCTGTGTTTACAGCCACCCCTGGTCCAAGCAATCTTCAGCGGTGATCCAGAGGAGATACGGATGCTCATCCACAAAACCGAAGACGTGAATGCTCTGGTAAGAGATGCTATGGTTTTGCCTGCTCAGGCCCTCTTAACCTTTCTGTACTATGGACCTCTTTGGTATCTGGTGAGAGCTCTGGGCTGCTGCTCAGAATTCTCTTTTTAAGTCCACAAAATAAAATATATATGGTTAGAATGGAAGTCAGTCATATGCAAATACAGTTATCAAAATATTCAATATCAAATCTGTGATAGAATAATATATGTGCTTCTCTGTCAGTACATTTAAATAGCAAGAGACAATGGAAGATCTAATAATGAGCATAATTGAAGAATAGTGAGGAGCGTGATCAATATTTTGTGTTGTCTGTGACCACTCTAATGTGGTAGGAACATACCTGTGGTTTCTGCTGGTGACCAAGTCACAGTTACTGTTGACACTACTGAGAATTGCTTCCTACATTCACAATGGAAGGAAATGTGAAATTTCCATCGGAAGTTAGTAAAAATAAAGACATATTTTTACATCCAGAACCCATGCTCTGCCACAGGGATTGACAAACTATGGTTCATCACCTATTTTTGTACAGGCTACCAGCTAAGAATGGTTTTCATTTTTTAAATGGCTGGGGGAAGAAATGAAAAGAAGAACAATCATTTGTGACACACGAAGATTATATGATATTCAGATTTCCATGTCTATAAATCAAGTTCTCTTGGGGCACAGCCATGACGGCTTTCACACTGTAGCAGCAGAGTTGGGTAGTAATTGATGACAGAGACTGTACGTGGCCCAGAAGGTCAAAGATATTTACTATCTGGCTGTTCAGAGGGGAAGTATGCTGACCTCTGCACTAGAGGGTCCATGAACCTGGGACCAGTGGGTAAATCGGGTACCCTGGAATCATATGTAATACATGCGTGCGCTTATGGACGTGTATTTTTTTCTGTGAAAGAGTAAAGACATTTCATAGTATTTGTAAAGGGGTCTGTGGCCCCCAGAAGATTCAGAACGGTTGGATCTGGAAGTTCCTGAAATAAACAAAGCTTCAATGAAGAAAAGTGAAAAGAGTTAGTCAATGATTTACCCTTGTAATAGTTTCCTAGACCTAGATTGAACAAGCAATTACATGCAGTCCATGCCACTAATTCTCTTAATGTAAGTCAATTACCTCAGTGCTGTAGTCCATCAGGGAGAGGGGCTCTCTTTGAAGTCTCTAGCGTTAGGTGGAAACGACAGAAAGAGTCAAACACATCTGCAGAAGAAGAGCTTTGCCACAGGGAAATGAATTATGTCTGAGGTCGAATCTCTGTCCGGCTGGCTGAATGCTTCATTTGGGAGAGTCATTTGGTACAGCCCTTGTTCTGTGGCAGTGCAGATTGGTGTGGCTTTCTGAAAAAGCTGCTGGCAGCTTCTCCCCAGCTGGCACTGAAAACAACAGGGCAATGTTTTATGACATTTTGCAAGGTAAGCACCGATGAGGCCAGGGCCGAACTACTTGAGAAGGCAGTCAGGCATTTGTCCAGAGCCTATGGGGCGTGACCCATCCTTCTGAGAGGAGCCGAGGCCAGCAAGCTGACTGTCCAGTGTTCTGACATCACCGGAATTTGCCTAGCCTATTTTGTGGCTCTCGCCCAAGCCCAGGCAAGCCCAAGGCAAGGTTAGTTACTATCTTTTCCTGATGATTATGGGCAAACCAAGCTTCTGTTCATATCAAGAAAGGTTGCACTGTCCTCTGAATGGCCTTTATTTCTCCTTCGGAAAGTGGCAAACACTTGCTGGCTGTTAAAGGTTAAGAAGGCTTAACTTCAGTTGTAACCTAATTGTGTTACTGAATTAGATAGGTTAACTGCTGTAACACATAGACTGCTGAATTAGATAGGTTAACTGCTGTAACACATATATTTAGAAATATATAATTGCTCAGATATGAGAGAAGTTTAGTTCTCTTATGAACAGATCAGAGAGGTGGCTCTTTTCCACAGAGGGTCCTAGGTATCAACACGTAGCTTCCAAGGTCACCCAAGGGATTCATCTTCAGTCCAGCCAGTCAGAAGGGAAAAAAGAGCATGGAGGCAAAGCACAGGACGATTCTTATGGGTGATCTTGGAAGTGGCATTATCACTTGAGCACACAGCCCATTGACCAGAACTCAGTCCCATGCTGCACTGAACCACAAGGGAGGTTGGGAAATTAGTATAGCTGTGTCCCAAAAGGTTGGAAAACATGAATAGTTAGCAATCTTGGCCACATCAATTTTTGGTACTACAGAATTTTAGGGAACTCAAGGGATAACACTTACTTGTCTTTGCGGTGCCTTACTCATTCAACAGTAACTGACTGAGTTCAGACCCAGTGCTGAGTGCTAGGGATATAGCAGTGAGATTGCTCTCTCCCTCATGGGCTTGTGACATGGCAGAGAAGCCAACAAATGTGGAATCTTATTGACATATATTTTGAAAGGGAAAATGCAGGACACTGTTAGGGGTCTGGGTTAATCATGAGGGACTGATGAAGTGATGTGGCAAATTGACACCGAAGGGATGCTGTTGTGGAGGTTGTGTGTGTGGGCTTTTGGATGACCTGCATCAGGGAAGGGTGGGGTAGAGGGAGGAAGAGCAATAAATGAATGAATGCCTGACCTCCTTCCAGTGATGGTGTGGCTCCTTGTGTCCTGGTCCCTTTCCTCCATTGTCACTTCTGTAGACCCTCTCTTCATATCCCCCTTTCCCTTCCCTCGGGTGAGTGTAAAGAACCTCAGTTGATTCCCTGCTCTCTTATCAGGTACGTTGGAGACAGTGAGTTGTTCTCTTAATGCCATGCTTTTCTTTGGCCAACACTGCTTGGGGATCAGTCGTGTTGACTGTTTTTCTAGGGGTGGATTAGGCAGTTTAGGGAGAGTGATTGTTAATGAAGGAAGGGCATATGGAGATGGAAGACAAATAAGGATTAGGGATCTAAGTCTGCAGCTTTACTTCAGGAGGGAAGAGAGGCCACTAACCAGTACATTTAAATGGCAAGGAAGGGAAATAAATAACGGAGGCGCCTCCTGTTAGTGGGAGGACAATATTTGTCTTCTTCTCTTCTCACCCTTTGCTTTTCTCTCTTTACCGTATTTATTCACTTAAATTTTCTTTTTTGTCCTAGGTTCTGATTTTTTTTTTTTTTGCCTTTTTTCTTTCCCACCTTCCTGTGTCTTTTGATTGGTCCCCTGTTCTTTGGTATGAATATCCCTTGATTAGGGGCTCCTGATATGGGAAGCAGTCTCATTCAGCTTTGCCTCTCTGTGTTTTTCCTATCTTGATTTCCCACTGGCAGTATTCATGGACTCTATGTGTGAACTGAACAAAGTTATTCAACCCATTGGTATTTGTTTTCTCATTTCTCCACTGTTCCCATCCCGTCTGCCTTTCCAGACCTATTGCTTCTTCCATTGAGTTGTCCTAATTCTCGTTTCCTTTTTGCTGCCTTTTCTGCCACCTCCCAACCCAGTCAAAGAAACCTACCTCTTCTCTCACCTCCCATAGCTCCTTGTCCCTCACTGATCACTTTACTTGAGCTATTTAGTTTTAAGAGACTGTGAGCTTGATGACATGGTTGCTGTGTCATTCATTCTCTTTTCCTCAATTTCCTACTTCAGTCCTTGGAGCACATGTTGAGTGAATGACTAAACCTTGCTTTATTAGTTATGTTAAGCCAATTTGTGGTGGCCTGTTTTTCCTATCTGCCAATGAAGGGGGTACATTGTCAAATAGTGTCTGGCTTGGTTAGTGTCCCTCAGGTCTCAGTTGTAAGATTAAAAGTTTTGTTTGTAAGATTGCAAATCTGTAGATGGATTTGAGGAGCCACTGAAGGACCAGGAAGTCCTTTTTGTGGATTCTCTGGCTGGTGGCATGCCAGGGTCAGGAAATGTGGGAAGGCAAGTTGTACACTCTGAGAAATTCATTTAAATTGACCCACATGTAGTCGACAACTAGAAAGATTTTTAGAAGGCTTTATCAGACTAACAAATTGAGCTAGAATTCAAAGTAGAGCATCTGAAATCAAAATGAATGCATAGAGCCTGAAAACCAAATTTGAATGTAATACAGTCATTTTTAGGATTATGCTATGACAACGTGACACCAACAGACAGTTCCACTGTGCCATGCTGGAATCGGTACAGAGATAATTAGTGCCTGTCATTGGTGAGTGGTAAAGACCAGGAGGGAACCATGCCATGTGAGGAGGGGCTGAAGAAGCTGGTGATGTTTTAGACCTGGGAAGAACAGGAGAATTTGAGGCCTCAAATAGTTCAAATGCTGTCAAGTTAAAATGGAACTAGACTTACCATTATGTCGGTGGTTGTAAGCTACCGAATGGATATACAGCTCGAAATAGAAAAAATAACTTAATGGACAGAGCTGTCCGAAGAAATAATGAGCTGACTTAATAATAAGTAGTAAGCTCCCTGAAAGACCACTAGACTGGTGGTTCTAAGTGGTTCTAAAGGAGACTAATTGTAGCACATGGCCCCAGTCTCCTCTCATGTGCCCTGAGCTGACCTTGCTAATGGTTTGTGGCATTTCTTTTTCTTTGAGTCTTAAAGACCAAAATTTCTTCTCAGGAAAGCACTATTGAGTTGGAGTTAGCCTTTAAAATGAAACCTCCTTCCCATGCCTGGACTAGGTGATGTTTAAAGTCTCTTACAACTGTGAAGGACTACAATTCCAAGATTTTTAAGTCCCACATGATAGCAAACCCATGGTGTTTATTTCTTTTTTAAAGTATCAGTAACAGTTATTAATACACACATGCACTCATGCACACACAACCATGATCATACCAAACAAAATCAACAATAATTCCTTATCTTCTAATACCCAGTGCATTTTCAATTTTATTTTGTTCCAGTAGTTTCAAAAAATTTTTTTTATAGTTGGGTTGTTCCCAAGTTGATTATTTTAATACAACTATTTTCTACAACAAAATGGTTTTGTCAAACTATTAATGTTTATTATTTTCTCTAATAGGATTTAGCCCAAGAATATTGGCATGTTTTGCTTGTCCTCTCCAATTCCAACATAGGAATGGATGATATGTGAATATAATAGAATAAATTGCGAGGTGAACGTTAAGCTTACGTTGGTAGGGGACTTACAGTGAAAAAAGGGGAGACAACCATTAAAGCTTTTGTTTTTAACTATAAGCGTTAACTTGGGTGAGGTGGCCTGCTAGTCTCAAGATCCAAGTGAGAAAAAAGAACTGTACCAACAACATATGATGAATTTTCTAAAAAGAAATAAGACGAATTACCAATAGTAAGCTTGTAATATGCACTCAGTGTCCATTTGTGTAGGGGTGTTGCACTATTTCTTTATTTTTTATTAGAGAGTACACAAGTGAGTGCAAGCTGGGGCGGGGGTGCAGAGGAAGAGAGAGAGAGAATCTTAAGCCGGGCTCCATCCCACGACCCTGGGATCATGACAGAGTCAGACGCTCAACCCACTGAGACACCCAGGCTCCCCGCAATGTTTCTTTCTGTTAAAATGATCACTGTAAGTCTAGTTAACATGCATCACCTCACATAGTTACAAAGTTTTTTTTCTTGCCGTAAGAATTTTTAAGATCTGTTGTCTTAGCAACTTTCAAATATGCAATACAGTGTTATTAACTATAGTTACATCCCCATGACTTGTTTTATAACTGGAAGTTTGCACTAATTCTTTTAAAAATAGAACATATGTTTTGAATCCACCCAGAAGGGTGCAATATGGCTCTACCTAAAGAGCCTTGAGTCAGGGGTACCTGGGTGGCTCAGTTGGTTAAGTATCCGACTTCGGCTCAGGTCGTGATTTCACGGTCTGTAAGTTTGAGCCCCGTGTCACGCTCTGTGCTGACAGCTGAGAGCCTGCAGCCTGCTTCTGATTCTGTGTCTCCCTCTCTCTCTGCTACTCTCCCAGTCATGCTCTGTCTCAAAAAATAAACATTAAAAAAAGTGTAAAGAGCCTTGAGTGATAAATTTAATACCTTAAGTTTTTCTCAGCTTGATTCTATCATGTCAGATTCCCTAGAACATTAGGAATACAGACTATATAGCCCAGCCTTTTAAGCTTCTAGATTTTTGTGTGTTTTCCGTCACTTACATATATGTTGCTTGACTTTTTTCTTTTTTCTTTTTTTTAATGAAGAATTGATAGGGGGATAAAAACCTGAGATGTTTTGTTGGCTTAGAGATCTGAGCACTTTCTAAATTAGACCTAAATCAGAAACTGCTGGGAACAAGGAGACTGGGATGGCAAACTCCAGTCTCATAACTAATAGAAGCACGCTGACCCACTCAGCTCTGAGTGTTGGTATGCAGGAACGCGGGCCCAGTGTGGCCCAGACTTCCTACGTTTTTAAGAGAAAATACAGGAAATCTCTAAATTGTTAAATATTGGTTCCAAAAAGCGATCCAACATTGTTGAGGCCAAAGAAAACATGTCTGTGGGCCAAATCTGGCCTGCAGGCCACCGTTTTACTAACCGTGGATGAGATCAGCAAATATTCAGCAGTAAAGGTTTCTCTGGCCACCTGTATCTGGAAATCTAAAGTGTGAAGCCAGTGGCTCAGTGTTCTGGAGAGAACGGTGGCCTGTGTTCTTCAAACATTGACAGCACTTCTGGCTCGTTAGCCTGTAGGGAGGCTGGTGGTCCCTTCATAGCTCTGGGAGGGGTGCTTTTTGTGCTGAGGGTAGGTGCCTGTCTCTCAGCATGTGCCTGGCAATACTGTCCCATCTCCTGCTCCTTGTTGGACCAGTGCCCAGGATGTGGGGCTGTGGTTTGGAAGCCATGACCTGTGTCTTGTAGAGAATGATTCATAACCTTCAGACGGCACTGGGCAGGCTGCAGTGATGTGGCTTCTTGGCCATTTAAAATGTGTGAAGGCAGGTCTGATTAGCATCATTCCTAATGATCCTCTAGGGGATGCCCAGCAGCTCGTGGCCCCATTTCTCCAGCACTGACCTTGGAGGTAGAAGAGCCGTCCGCTGTGAATGAGAAATCTTACAAGGGTGTATACACTGTGCACCCTCCAAATAATAGAGATCATTGTTTGGAACTATGGAAACACTCCAAATGTAATGGCATTAGTATTACTTTGCAATTGCTAGGCATTTTTATAGCACAAAGAAAAATCTTTCAATTAAAATATGTATATTGTAAATAGCATGAGAATATGGACATCTCTAGATAAAAGGTTATGGCTCTTTTTTTCACATTAGATATTATGTTTGAGGGGAGGATGCAAATATGAATAAATGAGCTATATTTTTCTTATATTGATAAAACTCAATTGTTTGAACTGAATGTATAAATTCAGTTATACATATATATGTATGTATACATATATAAATACAGTTGAATTTGGGGACAGGACTTCGGGTGGGGAAAGTTGTCAAGATCATTCTAAACTTTAGTATTTAGAGGAATAAACATGTGAGAAGACTCTTAAAAAAGAATATCAGGGGTGCTTGGGCGGCCCAGTTGATTGAGCATCTGTCTGACTTTTGATATTGGCTCAGGTAGTGATCTTGGAGTCAGTTGTGGGATTGAACCCTGCATCAGGCTCTATGCTGAGCCTGGAGCCTGTTTGGGATTCTCTCTCTCCCTCCCACTCTCCCCCCGCTCTGTTTCTCTCTTCCAAAATAAATAAAACTTAAAAGAAAATCAACAAAGGGGGAGTTTCATAAAATCTATTAAAACAAATGACAAAAAAAATAAAACAGTGTGTTATTGGCACAGGAATAGGCAACCAAATTAGTGGAACAAGGAATCCAGAATTAGACCCAAGTGTATATGGACATTTGGTATAAAATAAAGAACGTGTTTCAAACCACTGGGATGAGATGGGTTAATCAATAAAGAATGTTGAGACAACTGGCTAGTAAAAAGCTGAACTCTTCCCTAATTTCCTTTTTTCTCCCCCGCCCCCACCAAGTTCCTATATGAAGATAAATCTAGAGGTAGAAAATAAAAAGATAAAGTAGTGAAATATAAGAAGGGGGAAATATTTTTTTTCAGTCTTGGTGTGGGAAAGAACTTCCTAAGCATAATAACAAAGATAAAAACCAAGATGGAAAATGTGGATACTTTTGAATATATAAAAACTATGCACTTCTGTATATTAAATCATTACCAAAAGCAAGATTAAAAGATAAATCAAAGATATGTATGCTATATGTGAAAAAGCATTGAGATTCCTAATACATAAAAAACTCTTGTAGATTATTTAGAAAAAGATAAACCTCCAAATAGAGAAATGGGCAGAGGACATACAGAGGGCACTCACCAAAGAAAAAATGCAGATAACCAAAACATACGAAAGGGTGCCCAGGCTCAACTTCACCTGAAATCGAAGAGTTCATATAAAGCAGGCATGCTTTGCTAGTTGGATCAGCAGAGGTGAAAATAAGGTCTCAGGGATGGTGTAGTTGAAGGGACACTCTGATGCCTTTTTGGGGAAAGTTTAATTTGTGCTCACCTTTGAAGGGTTTGGCAGTCTGTATCAACATTCAATTGTGTACACCCATTGACACAGCAACACAACTCCTGGGAAAATCCCCTAAAGGAAATCACCAGACAGCAATTTGTATAAATGTATCTGTTTCTGGGTGGTTTATAATAACAAGAAACTGGGAATTACCGGTACTTTATTTCTTAAATATATTACAGTACATATATATGTGGTAATATCATACTATCATATGTGGCTTATTTATTTATTTTGAGAGAGAGAGAGAGAGCGAGAGCGAGAGAGAGAGAGAGAGAGAGAGAATCCCAAGCAGGCTGCACACTGATGTGGGGCTTTGAACTGTGAGATCATGATCTGAGCTAAAATCAAGAGTTGGATGCTCACCTGACTGAGCCACCCAGGTGTCCCATCATACTAGCTTTAAAAAGGATAGCTTATGTCAGTTTTTATTTATGTCATGTATTTATTGATAGATAAGTTCTTTAAGATATGTTTATGAATGAAACAATCAGTTGTTAAAGTATATCATGTATATATACAAATAGAAGAAGAGGTCTAAGAGAATATTCTTCAAAAGTTTAATTATAGTTGAAATTGGTTAGTGGAATTTTGCTTTTTTGTTTGTTCCTTTATACATTATTAGTATTTTTTGCACTCACCATGTATTATGTTGGTAAGAGGTAACAACAAACTAGCTTCCAGAGTTGTTCATATTTAGTATAAGGATATGACTTTAAATTTTTTTTTATTTTTGAGGGAGGGAGGGAGAGAGAGACAGAGAGACAGAGAGAGGGGGAGAGAGAGAATCCCAAGCAGGCTCCACAGTGGGGAGCCCGACACAGGGCTCAATCTCACAAATCAAACTGTGAGATCATGACTTGAGCTGAAATCAAGAGTTGGATGCTTAACCAACTAAGCCACCCTGGAACCCCAGGATATGATTTTTATTATTTATTTGTTTATTTTTTAAAATTGTTTTTAATGTTCTATATTGATTTTTGAGAGAGAGAGAGAGAGAGAGAGAGAGAGAGAGAGAGAGAGAGACACAAACAGTGCGAGCTGGGGAGGAGCAGAGAGAGAGGGAGACATAGAATACGAGCTGTCAGCCCAGAGCTGGATGCAGGGGGAACTCACGAACCTTGAGATCATGACCTGAGCCGAAGTCAGATGCTTAACTGACTGAGCCACCCAGGTGCCCCATGACTTTTAAAATACACTTGTTGTATTTGTCTGTTTGAATAAGTGTAGAGCATACTTCAGTGACATGGTGCTTATTACCTACAATGACAGGCAGGGAGGTATTCCCATTTTGTATTACATCACTAGGGTCTTTTCTACGGTATTAGCAGGAGCCTGAGGAATGGTGGTGGGAGCTGTTGTCACCTCACTAGAGTTCTTTTTTTCTACCATCATGTTTCCCCTTTTACAGGAATTTCAGAGAGGACTCCCTTTTTTGATATTGAAGACTGAAAATGTATAAGATTCTAGATGGCAATATCATAAAATTGCATTTCTTTTTACTTAGCTATATGAACATTTCATATCATAAATTATGGAAAGATAATTTTAAAAATTTAAATATAATTGACATGTAACATTGTATAGTTTAAAGTGTACAACATAATGATTCAATATTTGTATACATTGCAAAATGATTGCCACAATAAGTCTGGTAAAGATCTGTTACCATACGTAGTAACAAAATATTTTTCCCCCTAAGGAGAACTTTTAAGATCTACTCTCTTAGCAACTTTCAAGTATGCAATACAGTATGATTAGTTACAGTCACCATGCTGTATATCTCCATGATTTATTTATTTTATAACTGGAAGTTTGTATCCTATGACCCCCTTCACATATTTTGCCTACCCCCCCGCCCCATCTTCTACCTCGCAACCACCAGTGTGTTCTCTTTATCTATGAGCTTGGTTTTGTTTTGTTTTTGATTCCACACATAAGTGAGATCAAACAGTATTTGTCTTTCTCTGACTTATTTCACTTAGCATAATGCTTTTAAGGGCCACCCATGTTGTTGCAAATGGCAGGTTTTCATTTTTTATGGATGAATAATTTCCCATTGTGTGTGTGACACACACACACACACACACACACACACACACACACCACATTTTCTATATTCACTCATACATCAGTGGACACGTAGGTTGTTTCCATATCTTGGCTATTGTAAGTAATACTGCAGTGAACATGGGGTGCATATATCTCTTTGAGTTCAAGTTTTTGGTTTGTTGTTTTTTTTTTTTTTTATAAATACCAGAAGTAAAATCGCTGAATCATATGGTAGTTCTATTTTTGTTTTTTGTTTTTTTGAGGAACCTACCAATTGTTTTCCATAGTGGCTGCACCAGTTTACATTCTCACCAGCAATCACAAGGGTTCCTTCCTCGGCATCCTCGACAACTCTTGTTATTTCTTATCTTTTCAATAATAGCCATTCTGACAGGTGTGAGGTGATATCTCAATGTGGTTTTGATTTGCATTTCCCTGATTAGTGATTTTGAACATCTTTTCAAGTGCCTGTTGGCCACATGTAGTCTTTTGGAAAAATACCTCTTTTTTGAATTAGATTCTTTGTTTGTTTGTTTTTTGATGATAATTTATCGTGTAGAAGCTCTTTACTTTGATGTAGACCCACTTGTTTATTTTTGCTTTTGTTGCCTTTGCCTTTGGTGTCAGGTTCAAAACATCATTGCCAAGGACCAACGTCAAGGAGCTTACTACTTCTTATTTTTCCTTCTAGGATCTGTGTGACTCAGGTCTAACATTTAAGTGTTTTGAGTTAATTTTTGTGTATGATGCAAGTAGTGGTCTAGTTTCATTCTTTTACATGTGACTGTCCAGGTTTCCCAACACATTTATTGAAGAGACTGTCCTTTCCCCACTGTATGTGCTTGGCTTCTTTGTTGTAAATTAATTGACCATATACATGTAGGTTTATTTCTGGGCTCTCTGTTCTGTTCCATTGATCTTTCTGCCTGTTTTATACCAATATTGTCCTGTTTTATTTTTTATTAAAAAAAAAATTTTTTTTCAACGTTTATTTATTTTTGGGACAGAGAGAGACAGAGCATGAACGGGGGAGGGGCAGAGAGAGAGAGAGACACAGAATCGGAAACAGGCTCCAGGCTCTGAGCCATCAGCCCAGAGCCTGACGCGGGGCTCGAACTCACAGACCGCGAGATCGTGACCTGGCTGAAGTCGGACGCTTAACCGACTGCGCCACCCAGGCACCCCATTATTGTCCTGTTTTAAATACTATAGCTCTGTAGTTTGAAATCAGGGAGTGTGAAACTTCCAGCTTTGGTCTTCTTTCTCAAGATTGCTTTGGCTATTCAGGTTTTGATCGTTAGTTTCAATTAGGATAAATTTAGTACAAGTTTCCAGACACTTCATGATTTCCTTCATTTTGCAATTTCTTTTACATTGAGAATATACTTGTAATCAGAAAAAAATTTTAAATCTTTGTGGAAAAGAGATAACTCATATTTTAAAAATGAATTAGGCAGATATGATCACATTCAGATTATTCTTAAAAGACATGCTTAAATTAAAAGGATATAAGGTATATTTTAGTTTGATTAGTTGTGCTGGCCCTGATTTTTACCAAGGATATATTACTTTCTGTTTCAAATGTTAAATAACTGTATCATTATGGCAGCCAGAGGACTTTCCAATTGTAGTTTTATAGACATATTACTATTGCCACTGACTTTAAAAGAAAAGAAAGGAATACAAAGGGCTAAGTGGATATGTTATTCAATTAGGGTAGAAGCCTGGAGGAGGGGTGGGATTTTTCTCCAGGAGGTTGCATAGCTGGTTATAGTCACATCACTTGCCAACTTTCTGCTTAAAAGGCTGTTCCTGGCAGTTAGTACAGGACAGTTATGGGTACTTGCTGTGTACTTTCTAAAGTCATCCTGAAGTAATACAGGCTACCTTCTCCTTCTCCTCTAGTCCCTTCCTGAGCTCCTCCCTGGCTTTCCGTACCCACACATGCACACATTCACTTTCTGGTATAGCCCCTTCACAACAAACCTGGTATATCCATGCTTGATATATTTTATTGGTTGGCTACATAATCTATATCAGTCCCACCAAAATGCAACTATGATGGAGGGAGAAGAGTACTGGGCTAACCTCAGAGGCAGAAGCCTCTTGATATACTCTGGCCTCACTTCCCTGTCTATAAAATGGCCACTATAACAAACTTTTTATAAGGTTATGGCTAGGGAGATGAAATGTGTATCTGTTAGGGTTAGATTTGACTGCTTTTGACCAAAAAAAAAAAAAAACCAGCAATAATAGTAAAATAGTAGCTTTTAATAAAATAGAACTTTATTTCCGTAGGAAATAGAAGTTTTGTTTGTTTCCTGTATATGAGTCTAGAGCCAGGCTGCCCAGACTAGCATGATACTTTATGGTGTGGGACCCAGTTTTTGTTTCCTTTTGCACTGCTATTCTTAGCAGGTGGCTTCAATCTCATAGCCCAGAATGAGCACTTGAGTTCCAATCATTATATATCCAAATTCCAGCTAAGAGAAAAGAGGAAGGTGGAAAAAGGGTGTACCCGTTCTCTTTAAGGATACTTCCACTAAGGATTGCTCACATATTGTACAGAACCCCATCAGGTGGCTGTGTACTCAGTTAAAAGGCAGCTTATTATTTATTATGTTTATTACATTTATGATGAAAGAAAGATGTGGGGGCAAACCGGCAGTCTTTGCCACAGTTCATGAAAGACTTTTGTGACCTAGGAAATGCTTCTAGTACGAAAAGTATTTATGTAATATTGCCAGGAGCAACCTGATGTACATTCATCCATTCACCAAGTGTTTATTAAGTACTTACTGGGGGTGTAGCACTAGAACTTGTGCCCATATACTTCCTCATATATTTCTTAGTCAATTTATGTTATCTCCAAGAAAAAGGGTTGAGGGATTCACATAGCTGTGATTCTCCCCTACTTTGCTGTGCATGTGGGCATAGAACATCACTAAGATGCTAATCCCTTTCTTTGAAAGGAGGGAAGGGGAAGGGTGACATTGGAGCATGTAAAAAATGACAGCTCTCTAGCCCATCAGTACAGACTGTGCATGTTTTTCCCTCCCGCTCACAGAGGTCCCATCTTTTGTCATCAGTTCCTCATGTTGATTTACGTCTTGCATCCTCACTTACTTGGATATATGCCCTTTTCCCTATTTAAAGCACATGCGCAGGATTGACTTTTCATCTTCTTCCCTCTTCTTTTGAAATAGGGAACACTGTGTTTGAATAGACATGCAATTTACTTAGGAAGCAAAGATAGATTAGATAGATAGATAGATAGATAGATAGATAGATAGATAGATAGATAGGAAAATAGATCGATCGATCAATCAGTGGGTAGGTGGGTGGTTGGATGGATGGATGGATGGATGGATGGATGGATGGATGAATAAGTATACATAAGCAAGCAAGCATAACCTAATCATCAGGCAGCATTGTCAATTACTGGCTGTTTCTCAGGGGGGGCCTGAATACTTGCAGGACCCTTTAGGAAATAGGATCTACAGTCACAGGCTTAAGATACTCCATTTGGAAGGAATTCAGAGATGTCTAATGTCCTTCATCCTAATCTTTCAGGAATTGATGGTAATGCGCTTTCTTTTTTTTAAAATCTCATTTTATTATGAAAACGTTCAAACAGAAAACAACCACAAGCTCATGACTGAGATGGAAAAAAATGTTAACACTTTGCCATATTTAAGAAAAAACACAAAATGAAATTTTATAGATGTCAAGGTTTTCTCCCATATAAATACGTTTTGGGTCATTCATGTCTTTGCATAAATACTACCGTATCTGGGACACCATCCCCAATCTTCCATGTAAAACCTCCCCTCTAACCTTTTCTTGCTAGCAGTTTTCAGCACCTGACATACATAGTGTATTTATTTGCTTGTCTTCTGTCCATCTCCTTCCACTAGCATGTCAGCTCTGTGAGAGCTGGATGTGGCTTTGTTCCTGATGAATCCCTTTCTCCTTCAGTGGGGCTGGCACCAGCTAGGAACTGGTGAACAGAGCTGAAGCCTCTTTTAGGCTTCCTCACACATCACCTCTCTCCCTGCTTCTCTTCTCAGGGGGAACCACTGTCCTGAAGTTTTATATATCTTCCCCATCCTTGTCTTTATGCAATCCAATTTTATTTATACCTTTGTATCTCTGTGTGAGCATTGTGTACACATACTCTAGAACAATAGATGGTCGTGTGTACCTTTAGAAATATGACGGGGGGGGGGGGCAAAAAATATTAGAGGGATGCTTGGGTGGTTCAGCCATTTAAGCATCTGACTCTTGATTTCTGCTCAGGTCTTGATTTCCCGGTTGTGAGATGGAGCCCCACGTCAGGCTCTGAGCTGAGTGTGGAGCCTGCTTAAGAGTCTCTTTCTCTTCCTCTCCCTCTGCCTCTCCCTTCTCCACATGCACATGTGCACTCACGCTCTCTCTAAAAAAAATTACATATGCAAACTATATATATATTCTCTCTAACTTACTTCTTCAAACATTATGTACTTGAGATTTATCTATGTGAATACAGAAACATTTACTTCATATATTTCATATTCCTATAGTATTCCTTCTAAAATTTTATCCCAGTGGATCTATTTTTGTCCATAGCTTTTTAATATCAGCTATATGTTACCTTTCTTTTGTGAGGGACTCTCTGAGTTTAACCTGTGGTAACGATTGTACCAATTCTAGAAATGGGTTAGAAAACAGTTAATGGGGTTTCACATTTGTGAAACTGTTGGTGGCTCAGTCGGTTGAGCATCCAACTCTTGATTTCAGCTCAGGTCATGATCCCAGGCTTGTGGGATCAAGCCCCTTGTTGGGCTCCATGCTGAGTGTAAAGCCTGCTTAAGATTCTCTCTCTTTTGGGGCACCTGCGTGGCTCAGTGGGTTGAGCATCTGACTCTTGACCTCAACTCAGATAATGATCTCAGGGTTCTTGGGTTCAAGCCTGGCGTTGGGCTCTGGGCTGGCAGCACAGGGCCTGTTTGGGATTCTGTCTCTCTCTCTCTCTGCGCCTCCCCTGCTCATGCTCACTGTCTCTCAAAATAAATAAGTAAACTTAAAAAAAAAAATGATTCTCTTCCTGCCCCTCCCCTGCCATTCTCTCTTTATCTCTCAAAAAAAAAAAAAAAAGTTAATGCGGTAAATTTTGTTATGTGTATTTTACCACAATTAAAATATTTAAAAACTTACCGAATTGTATACTTGGAAAAAAATAAGTTAGGGGGAACCACGTAAGTTTGTTCAATAACAATTATCCTCTTTGAAAAAATAAAATCATTATAAATGGTATTTTTAGACAGCGGTTTTTATGCAGCACCACTGAACACATTTATTTATAAAATTCTCTTTTTCAAGGAATTGTGATTTTGTTCTTGGTACTGCAAGAATAGATTTCCCTCAAAGAAGACATACAGATAGCCAACAGGTACATGAAAAAGTGCTCAACATCACTAATCATCAGGAAAATGCAAATCAAAACCACAATGAGATACTAACTACCTCACACCTGTCAGAATGGTTAAAATTTTTACACAAGGAACAACAAATGTTAGTGACAATGTGGAGAAAAGGAACCCTCATGCACTATTGGTGGGAATGCAAACTGGTGCAGCCACTCTGGAAACAGTATGGAGACTCCTCAAAAAGTTAAATATAGAACTACCCTACGATCCATCAATTCCACTTTTGGGTATATTTCTTTTTTTTAAATTTTTTTTTTAATGTTTTTGTTTATTTTTGAGACAGAGAGAGACAGAGCATGAACTGGGGAGGGGCAGAGAGAGAGGGAGACACAGAATCGGAAGCAGGCTCAGGCTCTGAGCCATCAGCCCAGAGCCCGACAGGGGGCTCGAACTCACGGACCACAAGATCGTGACCTGAGCTGAAGTCGGATGCTTAATTGACTGAGCCACCCAGGTGCCCCATTTGGGTATATTTCTAAAATAAATGAAATAATTATCTTGAAGAAATATCTGCATTCAGGGGCTCCTGGGTGGCTCAGTTGGTTAAGTGTTCGACTTCAGCTCAGGTCACCATCTCACAGCTCGTGAATTTGAGCACCGTATTGGGCTCTGCACTGACAGCTCAGAGCCTGGAGCCTGCTTATGATTCTGTGTCTCCCTCTCTCTGTCCCTCCCCTGCCTTCTGCTCTCTCTCTCAAGAATAAACATTAAAAAAATAAAAAAAAAAAGAAATATCTTCATTCCTGTGTTCATAGCATATGCATTATTAACAGTAGCCAAGGTGTGGAAACAAACTAGGTATCTGTGGATGGATGAATGGATAAAGAAAACGTCGCACACACACACACACACACACACACACACGCACGCACACACTGGAGTATTGTTCAGCTAAATATTATTCAGTTAAAAAAGAGGAAAGCCCTGTTATTTGCAACATGGATGAGCCTGCAGGATATTATTCTAAATGAAAAAAAAATAGACAAACTCTGCATGGTATCACTTGTGTTTGGAATCTAAAAATGAATGAATGAATGAATGAATGAATGAATGAATGAAGGTTAAGTATGCGAGGTGAGAGATGTGTTAAGTCCATGCGGGGAATCTTTTTATAATGTATGTATCTATCAAATCATCATGTTATACACTCTAAATATCTTAACAATTTGTCAGTTATACCTCAATAAAGCTGGAGGAGAAAAGAAAATAGATTTCCTCCAGAGGTAAATCACATATTTCAATATATAGTTCCCCCATTAGTAAAGCTTTAATGGCTTTTCCTTCAAGAAAGGAAAAACTAGGGACAAATATGTTGAGGTGCTTTATAGTAATATTTAGAATTCTTGGTTTTTGATAAGATTGTAAATGTCAGAGAAGTCTGTTTTTGCTATAATATGACAATTTGACTTCAGACATAGGTACAGAATAACTCCAGTGCCTGGGTTTTCTTTAGTACACATTTAAATATTCTTCTTCTGAGCTTCCTATTGAAAGAATACTTGTTAGAGAACAAGGTTTTATTTTAAAAGCATTTTGTAGATTTTGTAGGTATAATTGAAAAGTTAAGGAAGATTTTACCATCTTTAATTTTGAATAATGACTCAGTAGTCCTTGGGTCAATGTGAAATTGTTCTAGAAAGATCACATGATTGACCCTGTTTTGCATTTTGCTCATAAAAATCCATGGGGGCTATGAATGGATATCTTGTTTCTAGAGATGTAGTCAAACTTCAGTTAGCTATTTAGCAATTTCAAAATGGGTTTTGTTATGTATTTCCTAAATTTGATTGGTAATTTCCTTGGGCCCTATTAAACTTGAATATTTAAAGAAAATATTTAACACACAAGTGACAGTTAAAGAACTATTTGAGCATGGTGTTTTCACTTCTATTCAATCAGCAGACATCGAGCATCACCTACCACATTCCTGGCATTGTGCCAGGGGCTGGGAATTTAAGATGAACAGGGCAGGGTTCTTGTCCTCCTGGGTTATATAATCAGGTGGTTGAGACAGATATTTAATCAAGTTTGTCAAAGGAGATGGTCAGTTCCACAGTAGAAGTAGAAATGCTCCGTCCCTGCACACTCCCTGTGTGGCCAGGACTCTTAGTGCAGCAGTCTCCTCCCTCAGCAACAGTGTCAGGAAGGGCCTGGGTAGGTGTTGGGGTGGGGGTGGTGGGAGAACTTTTAAGCCCACCTACCATCTTTATTAACTTCCTTCTCCAAGTAATGATGGTGATTTATTATTTGGGTGAATGATGTTCTCTCAATCTTATATAAAGTATGAATAAAAAGATGTTTAGAAATTTAATTTTTTTTCCAAAAATTTTTTAATGTTTATTTATTTTGAGAAAGAGAGAGAGACAGAGATAGATAGAATGCAAGTGGGGGAGGGGCAGAGAGAGAAGGAGACTCAGAATCCAAAGCAGGGTCCAGGCTCTGAGCTGTCTGCACAGAGCCTGACACGGGGCTCGAACCCACAACCTGTGAGATCATGACCTGAGCCAAAGTCAGACACTCAACCAATGGAGCCACCCAGGCACCCCTAGAAACTTTTAATTTTATTGAATTAAAAAATAGACTTTATTTTTTAGAGCAGTTTTAGGTTCACAGCAAAATTGAGAGGAAGGAAGGTACCCTTATATCCCCTGTCCCCGCACATGCCTAGCCTCCCCCATTGTCAACATACCCCAACAGAAGGGTACATTTGTTACACTCCATAAACCTACATTTTCACATCTACACATTATTTCCACCCGAAGTCTATAGTTTACATTAGGATTTACTCTTGGTGTTGTACCCTGTATGGGTTTTGGCAAATGTACAAGGACATGTAACCACCATTATGGTATCACACAGAATAGTTTCACCACTGTGTTCTGCCTGTTCATCCCTCCCTCCCTTGTTTTACTGAATTTTACCTATAATTTAAGCAGGAAGAGTTTGCCAGAAGTGCAGAAACAACTCCAGTCAGATTGCTTCTGCAAAGCCCTCCAAACACATTCTGGAATTAACGCTGACTGTGTTAGCTCCTTTGGCCATCCAGGCCTCTACCTAACAGCTGCACAAAGGCCCAAAGTTTATGTCAGGATCTGTGGCGCTAAATCCTGCAGTTTTAAAACCAAGGAATGTGGTGGATGTGCTCATGGCTGACTTGTTGGTCACCATTCTCCCTCCATCCTCACAGGTTGACCGCATTCATCTTTCCAGAAAGGTTGGAAGTCCCCACATGGAGCCACCTCTGTACTACTGAGGGTTAGGGGGTTTCTGTGCTCCAGATGTTTGATTACAATACAAACAGACCTATTTGCTTTTAGAGAAGCCAATGTTTTCTGTGTTCAACTGAGCTTGTAAAATTTCATTAAGAAGCTAATCATTAGCCCTGATTAAGTAAACACTGGATGTTTGGCATGAATATTTTAACTTCCTATTTCCAAGCTGGCTCGGCCTTCTCGAGGTTACTAATTGTCAGCTGGGACCGATAATTCTTCATTCACCTGTGCAGTTTACCCCCCACTCTGTCATTGGGGAATGCCCTCCCCATCCCCATTCAACTGAGGAAGAAAACCAAGGCTTTCCCAGAGCCCCAGGCATGAAGTTCGTCCTCTAATGCTCTTTAGAGGACTCTTCTCTCACAGTCTAAAAAGTGAATCTCATTACTGCCTGCTCCAATACAGAGCAAGAGCCTAAACTCTGCCTCTTTTTCTAATTCAACTTGAAATTGCCACCATTTTCCATTCTTCCACACTTGTCTTTATAGACATTTTTGGCTTTAACAAAGATCGGATTTCTTCTTATTGGCATTAAACATATGTGTATGAATATGTACTTAATATTAAGCATTTATTTTCAAACCTGAGAGCAAAATAGATAAAGCTGCACAAAGCTGAAAACAGTTGTTGCCAATGACTCAGACATTATTAATATTGTTGTAGGCACGGTGAATTGGAATGATGGTGGAAAGATTTGGGCAGGGGGGAAGAATACATTGGATACCATTTTCCAGAGTGTGTCTCTCAGAGTCTCAAACAAATCTGACGTGTGTTTAGAAGGGGAAGAAAGAAGTTTTGTGGCTAAATAAAATTGGGAAGTACTCCTGCAAAATTCCTTGTGTTATTGATTTACAGTGCATATTGCCATATTAAAGGCTATGAGAATTTCTGCCGTGAGGAAATGTGTTTAACTTTCTTGAACACAGTGTTTTCCAAAGTCATTTGGCTTCGAATTCCGACTTCTTTTGTTTTTTCTCTTAATTTTAACCTATCACCTAGAACTGACCCTCAGAGCCAGTAGAACATGCTTTACTTTGTTGGAGAATGAGAGTCTCTGGAATCGTCTAGGGCAGTGGTTCTTGAACTTGAGTATGCATCAGAATCCCAGGAGGTTTGTTAAAATATAGGTTGCTGGGCCCGACCCCCAGAGTTTCTGATTTGAGAGGTCCAGGGTGGGCTGGGAATCTACATTTCTCATAAGTTCCCAGGTGATGCTGATTGCTGGTTGGGACCACACTTTGAGAACCACTAGTCTGTGGTCAAACTGGAAGGAAAACAAAAGTTCCAGGGGGTAGTGGTGGTACCACAGGTGTGCCTCTCTACAGTGTGCAAGTTAATGTACTCACTTTGAGTATACAGATTGAGCCTGCTGTATTCCAGGCACTGTGCTGGGTGCTGGGGTTGCATACATGGGTGGTGGATGCAGGCCTGGTCTTTGCCTTCAGGAGCTTACAGTGTCATGGAAAGGCAGGCAGTAAACAGGCACAAGAAATGAGTCAGTTGGTCCATACAAATTGGGAAGGCCCGGTGAAGGAAGCCCACAGTGTGCTATGATCCTGAACAAAAGGTGATCTGGAAAGATCTCTGGGAGGTGGCAGTGACATTCAAGCTGAGATAGGCCATGAAAAACTGGAGGCCCTGAGAATATGAGGTTAATTTTTTTTTAAGTTTATTTATTTATTTTGAGAGAAAGAGAGAGAGCATGCACCCATGCCAGTGGGGCAGGGGCAGAGAGAGAGAGAGGGGAAGAGAGAGAGAGAGAGAGAGAGAGAGAGAGAGAGAGAGAGAGAATCCCAAGCAGATCCCAAGCAGGCTCTGTACTGTCGTCGCAGAGCCTGATGTGGGGCTCCAACTGCAACATCATGACCTGAGCCCAAGTTGGACACTTGACCAACTGAGCCACTCAGGTGCCCCAAGCTTAATGTTTTAGTTGGGATAAAGACATGTGTGAAGGCCCTGATGGGTTGAGGGAGAGTGGCAAATTCTGGAAACAGAAAGAAGGCCAGTGTGGCTAGAAGCCAGTCAGCAAGAGAGAAAATGGAAGAAAAGGAGTTTGGAGAGGAGACAAGGAAGGGCCGGGTCATCAGAGCTCAGTGAAGGAGTGTGGGTTTCATTCTAAGTGCAAAAGGCTCTAGTGGTGGTTTAAAGTTGTGTTGTGTGAAGGAAGGAGTGTGAGGAGAAGAGCAGACACTGTGAGAGAACAGCAGGAAGACCGGGAGGCTAGAGTCAGGGTACAAATGATAAACCTGCAGTGGGGCTGCAGCTCTGGTCAGGGTTGCTGTGTACCCATGAGCTCTAGGGGGCGCCACTCACATGGATTGCTTGTATCTACTGGAGGTGGAGAGACCTGGATTGCTTCCAAGCATATTATGGAAGTGGATCATAACAGGATTTGACAATGGATTAAATCTGGGGCTCAACAAAAGAGAGAGGTGCCAAGAACGATTCCTGGGCTCCTGGCTTGAGCAACAGAGGAGAGAAGAAAAGAGGAAGAGCTGGAGGAGAAGGAGGGGGTGCCAATTCGTTTCTGAGAGAGGGGACAGAAAAAAAGAGTTACTTTTCAGGGGACAGTGAAGTGACCATAGCCACAGTTATTCTGCAAATATAGTAATTGGCTTTATGCTGGTACACAAAAGAAATGATGTTGGGGTTTAATAAACATTCTTATTAGAGAGTTGCCCTATATATCACAAATCAATGGCTGCCCGGTTGCCCTGAATTAGAAAACAAATAAGGCCATTTAACACTGAACATAATGTTGTCTTTCTGTAATAATTCAGAGAGCACTTCAGAATCTCACAGAGACCTTTACTGTTGGCTGTGTAACAAACCACACCACGATTTAGTGGCGAAAACAGCCATTTTATTGTGCTCATGGATTTTGTGGGTTAGGAACTAAGACAGGGCATAGCAGGATAGCTCTTCTGTGTTCCGTGATGTCTGGGCTCAGCTGGAGAGACTTGTCAGCTGGGGGGACTTGACAGATGGGGGCTGGAGTCATCTGGAGATGTCTTCACTTACATGCCTGGCAGGTGATGCTGGCTGTCAGCCTGAACACCTACACATGGCCTCTCCACGGGGCCCAGGCTTCCTCACAGCAGGGCACCTACAGGGCACTTGAACTTCTGACATGGCAGCTCTGGGCTCCAAGGGCGGGTCATCACTGCAAAGATCTTGAATCTCTAAATTCTACAGGACAGGTAGCTGAATTCATGTTCTGCCTAATAGAATGCTAGATAAGAAAGGGATTGCAACATGCTCAGCGTGCTGTCTTGGGGATAACCTGACTCGGGGAAGAAGAGTCTGGTAAAAGGGAGGAACTGGATGTTTTGCATTAAACCAGATGACAAGGATATTCTTACGTTGGCTGTGAGCCAGTCATGTGGTAAACAAGTATTTTTCCATTCTCTTCCACTTGCCCAGCCCTGAGAGGTGAAGCAACCAAGCATATTTTATACTAACCGGATAATAAAAGGATGTTTATAAACTAGGACATCTAAGAACAGGTTGGAATTATTTAAACATTACAGAGACACAGATTTGCCAAGACCTCTAAGATCCATTCTGGTGGGTTTCACCTCAAGTAGCAATGCACAATGCTTCAAGTTTAGAAATTATTCTTAATTTGGGTTTTGAGTAGCCTTCGAGGATTTTTAACTAGTCTAAGTTTGATGCTCTAGCTATAAGATAAGGTCCTTGATCTAAGGCATCAGATTCCAAAAAGGGAAGTATAAATATGCCAAGAAGCATGCAAGATGATTCACTGCGGGCAGTGGAGTACCTACTTCTATTCCTTGGAAATTATTTTAATATATATTTTTGTGTGCATCTTAGAATATTAAATATGATAATATAGTAATGAGTTTATGAAATTTATAAATGACTAGTTAAGTAAATAACTAACTTTGTTTCTGCTTAAAAAGTTGCTTTTTTCATTGATGGAGAATTTACACCTTATAGCTAATGGTTTTGAAATTTTATGCATACAAATCACCTGGAGAAGCTTGATTTTTCTCAGCTCAGTGCAAGAGTGATTAGAATATGATGAATTGATTCACACTATCTAAGCTACAAGAGACTGACTTATAAACCAAAATGCCAAATTTATCATTTTCTGATAGCATGAAAACTAGGCTTATCATTTATACATGTTATACTATTTTTCCTTGACAGAGTAATTTCTCTCAGAATACGAAATATCAGGGCCTCCTGGGTGGCTCGGTCTGTTGAGCATCCAACTCTTGATTTTGGCTCAGGTCATGATCTCACAGTTTCATGAGTTCAAGCCCCACATCGGGCTCTGCACGGACAGCACACAGCCTGCTGGAGGTCTCCCTCTTTCTGTCCTTCCCCCACTCATGCTCTCTCTGTATCTCTCCAAATAATAATTAAAAAACTCCAAAATATCAGACAAGAGGCTTGATGAACCTTAAACTAGAAAGAAACTTTGGATTCCTAAAGGATATTTGCAAGAAACCGATGCAGCATAACGGTGGGTTATTCTCGGGATGCAGCATAGAATGGTGGCTAAGAGTGAGCGCTCTAGTGGCCAGACTGCCTGTGTTCCAACTGTGAATCTGCTGCCTACCAGCTGCAATGTGACCTTGGCTAAGTAATTAACCTCTCTGTGCCTGTTTCTCCATCTGTAAAATGGGGATACCCATAGTTCCTACTCACTCTGAGCTACATCCATGAAAAATGCTTAGATCAGGGCCTGACATATGTTAAGAACCCAATCAACGTTAGTGCTTCTTCTCTATTCTAAGCATGTTTCTTTCTAAAGAATTTAATTTTTGTCTGGAATCAGCAACTCCCACATCTCTAGGCATGTTCTTATCACATAACACCCTCTTTTCAGTATTCTTCAATTTCATTTGGTGCCTTGGTTATTTCAGTATCTTAATCCCTTATGGTACAGGGATTCTTTGGGTATCCCCAGAACCTATCCCAGTGCCTAGCTCTGAAAAACTGCCCTTAACAGTTTATGGCATTACATGTGCCTTACTTTGGTATTACATGTGCCATTACATGGCATTACATGGCATTACTGTGCATGTGCCTCAGAGCGTGTCTTTGGATTGCAGTTCATTGGGTCCAAATTGTATTGCTTTAAGCCAAAGGCATGGACATACTTAGAAAGAAAGGTATAGAACCCGGTTGCCCCTTACAAGCTTTCAGAGTCTAGTTGCAGGTCCAGTGTGTGAGGAAGGCAGTGGTGGTGGGGGAAGAACTGTGCTGAACTAGAAACATTTGTACCCCAATAAAGACATTCAAATTTAGATTTTAAAAACCTCTGTGCTGGCCAGACAAGATATGGGGGTAGATTTAGGGTCTGGGTTTTGAGCTCTGGTATAGATTAAAATAGGTATAGATAAAACCTTACAGTGGCGCCTGGGTGGCTCAGTCGGTTAAGCGGCCGACTTCGGCTCAGGTCATGATCTCGCGGTCCGTGAATTCGAGCCCCGCGTCGGGCTCTGTGCTGACAGCTCAGAGCCTGGAGCCTGTTTCAGATTCTGTGTCTCCCTCTCTCTGACCCTCCCCTGTTCATGCTCTGTCTCTCCCTGTCTCAAAAATAAATAAAACGTTAAAAAAAATTAAAAAAAATAAAGGTCTTTTAAAAAAAAATAAAATAAATAAAAAAAAATAAAAACCTTACAAACATATGTTTTGTTGCCTCTACTAAAGTATGAATTTAAGGGCTAGCACAGTGCCATTTCTCTTTGTTTGAAACCCCTCTCTCCTGGCCCAGTGTAAAAATTATTAGAAAATCCTTCTCATTTCCTAAAATGAGCCAGATCATTTATATAGTCAATATGTCATATCAAGTGCATTATCTAAAATAAGTCCAAGTTTAAATGCCATTACATATAAATAAGTGCTCATAGTTACTACTAAGCATTTCCTTCATTGGGTAAGTTTTAGGGTGGATGTTTCCTGATGCCAGCACCTTTTCTCATCAGTAATGCTTCCACAAATTGTATTTAATGGTGGCTTACTCCTGGGAAAACGCAAGCATTTGGCTAATTTGTCCATTGTCTTTTAGACACAGAACTGCATTTTCTGAGCTTCTCTGGTGTTCAGAGACTCTTCGTACAATCTCTAGTCCTGGCTGCTCACAGGGGCTTGCCCACAGGAAATGAGACATATCGCGTGAACCACTCACTATGGTTGGTGCTCACTCCACCTTTCTGTCACCACAATAATTATAAATGACTGTGACAGCAATTAGAATTTGTTCACCAAAGACGAAGATGAAAGGCTTGTCTGGTCAGCTCTTCTGTCAGGTGTTCCCTCCCACGATACTGAGCATGTTTTGATTTTGTTCATCTAATCTTATGCATCTCTAGCCACGAGACCTGCTAGAGAGGACGTTTATCTGGCCCTTGGACATATTTTCCCTCCTCCTTTTGGATAATGCCGTCTTGATTACTCTGGAATTCAGTTGAGAATGGGTTGGACTCCTTAACCTCCCCACCTCCGTCCCTACCCTGCCTTCTCTCCCTCCTTCCATCAGCCAGCCAGAAAGGCATGCTGGGGAAAGAGTGAACACACGGATTAAATAACACTGGGCAACATTCATGCATTGCTAACTATATACTAGGAACTGTGGCAAGGGCTTCATTAGCATCATTTTGTTCCATCTCACAAATCCCCAGGACGCAGGTCTAATCTTATTCCCACGTTACAGACAAAGAAATGGAGGCTCAGAGGAGGGTCCAGTAAGTTACCTGAGGTCATATAGGTCTACAAAGCAGGGTCAGTCCTTGAACATGGTCGTTCTGCCTCCAGAACCCACTAGGTTGTACTGCCATCCTCAGAGGTTGCTAAATCCAAGGCAGAATCAACTAAGTGTAAACAAAGCCTGGGGACCACAGAGGGAGGGACTACTACTTCTGAGAGATACTGCTTGGAAAGCATTGCTAGGAGGCCCTGGGGGAGGTTGAGGGCTGGGCCACCTGAAAAAG
Organism: Prionailurus viverrinus; assembly: GCF_022837055.1. Taxonomy (NCBI): domain Eukaryota; kingdom Metazoa; phylum Chordata; class Mammalia; order Carnivora; family Felidae; genus Prionailurus; species Prionailurus viverrinus. The sequence continues at coordinate 33,275,259 of NC_062568.1, forward strand.
TAAGAAATCTTAGGGGTGGAGAAAATGAGGAAGAGGCAGGTCTATTGAGTAGAGGTCTGGGGCCAGGAAAGCCAGTGCTCTGTGGCTCCAAGGGGGCCTTTGGCAGTGGTGGGGATGAGAGACATTGGGGTGGGGGCAGCTGCAGGGAGGGGAGCCATGGGAGGTGTGAGAATCCCATTGCAGGATAACCCTCTCCTCCCATAGAAAATAGACTGTGTGTGTGTGCGTGTGTGTGTGTATGTGTGTGTGTGTGTGTGTGTGTGTGTGTTTGTGTGTGTGTGCGTAGGAGGACGGGCTTCAACATTGCACATGCTCAGTGTGGAGGCAAAGCCCGCCCTTCTTCCACAGACAGTGCTGTGGGAAAGGGCTCTTCTGAGAGCTGCTCATCAGCTGGGGGCAGTGCATGACCTGCCTGACCCCACAGTGTGGCCCTGGAGAACAGAGGAAAAAGGCTTCCTGTGTCAGCCCCTTCTGGGAACTCCAGGAACACGCAGCTGCACTTCCCTCCCTCCTACTTCAGCCCTGTCTTCCCCACACTCTTGACCTTGTGCTGCGAGAGAGGGTCCTGCTACCCAGGCACAGCTGGTAGTGTCTGAGGCCAGACCTCCGGGGACCTGAGGAATGTACAAAGCCCTCACTCAAGCAGGTTGGAAATAAAGTTCTTTCTCACCCTCTGAATAAAATTTCTCCAGTAACTCTGGTCCTAGCCAAATGACATGGCTGGTCTGGCTTGTGGGTCTCCCAGCGCACCTCAGCCTCTGGGAAATTCATCCTTCTGGGAAATTCTTAAAAATTTAAAAGAGTTAGGTGGGGCACCTAGGTGGTTCAGTTGGCTAAGCATTGGACTTTGGCTCAGGTCATGATCTCATAGTTTGTGAGTTCAAGCCCCACATCAGGCTCTGTGCTGACAGCTCAGAGCCTGGAGCCTGCTTCAGATTTCTCTCTCTCTCTCTCTCTCTCTCTCTCTCTCTCTCTCTCTGCCCCTCCCCAACTCAGGCCTCGTCTCTCTCAAAAACAAACATTAAAAAAATTTTTTTAAAAAATAAAAAAGACACCACCTGTGACCCTGCTTCTATTTCTTGTCCTTTATATGTTTTTTAATTTATTTTTGAGAGAGACAGAGACAGAGTATGAGCGGGGGAGGGGCAGAGAGGGAGACACAGAATCTGAAACAGGCTCCAGGCTCTGAGCTGTCAGCACAGAGCCCGATGCGGGGCCCGAACTCACAGACTGTGAGATCATGACCTGAGCTGAAGTCGGACGCTTGCTTAACCGACTGAGCCACCCAGGTGCCCCTATTTCTTGTCCTTTATAAAGCATGTTGGTGGAACCACTCCCCTGTAATCTCATCAACCCTCTCCTTTTATCCCCAGCACCCTTCCTCAGCACTGAGCCTGCACCAGCCTGTTAATAGTTACAAACCCACGCCTTCTACTTTCCATGACTCTGTTCCAACATCCAGATTTCCTCTGCCTGGAACTATTCCATACCAGCAGTTTGATTTTAATAGGAGCCTCTGATCATTTCATACACAGGTTTGGGCTAGCAGAGACAAGGAAATAAATGTGCCACAATTAAAAAAAATTTTTCAGTGTTTTTTCCCTAGTTCCACAAGTCACTAGGTTTCTGGGAACTGGTATTTGTGGCCTGGCCACGGACATTAATACTTCTTGTAGGCGAGGTCTCACAAACCATATCCCTGCAGTAGGCAGCCCTCCTTAAGAGAGAGCACAGGTGAGTGAGCTCAACTGAGAAGGGATGTTAGCTGAGCCTCATAGTTGCTTGTTACAAGCTTCTTAGCAAGCCTTCCTACATGCTGGGTAAGTAAGGTGCAAGACCAAGGCCCCAGTTGAGAGCAATAGAATCGATAGGAAGTCTGAAGGGCTGAAGGTTCTAGGATGGTCAAACAGCTTAAAATTTTTGTTTTTATTATTGAAGTAAGATTGGCATACATGTTATATTAGCTTCAGGTGCACAACATAGTGGTTCAACAATTCTGTACATTACACAGTGCTCACCACGGTTAAGTGTAGTTGTCATCTGTCACCATACAACATTATTAAAATATCATTGACTACTTGGGGGCTGTACTTTTCATCACAAACAGCTTTGAAACAAGGCCAAGCCTACCTATAATGGACTGAGGGGGTTGCTATCTTCAGTCAAGGTTAGAGGTAGTTGAGAACCATACACAACCATGACGCCCACCCACCCAGACTCTATGGCATCCCTAACCCCTTGTAGACAACCACTCCTCTGTCTCACCACAGAAACCTTCAGGCCATCTTTATATAGACCCTGTTCTAATTGGGGGGTGTATGTTTTGATAAAGAATCTAAGATAAATCAAACATTACTCCTTTTTATTCCTTCAAGACACATATGTTGAGCACCTACTGTATGCCAGATGTAGTGCTGGGTTGATACAGAGATGAATAAGACTATTTCTGCCCTCTGAGCCCTCAACCTGGTTAGTGGGAGGCATGGAGAAAAGAAGAGTAGACAATTGGATGTGATGGTGCTATAATAGAAACTGTAGAGTAGAGGAAGGGGAATGGGATAGAGGATCAGAGAAGGTTTCAGAGGAATGGACATTTGGGCTGACACTTGAGTGAGGTGACACTCTTCCAGGTAACTCCAAAGCCCTAAATCAGTGGCTCCCTGTTTTATGACTTTATTTATTTATTTACATTTTTTTTTTTGAGAGAGAGAGAGCACCTGTGCACAAGCAGGGGAGGGACAGAGGGAGATAGAGACAGAATCATAAACAGGCCCCATGCCCAGTGTGGAGCCTGACACAGGTCCCAATCCCATGACCAATAGTGAGATCATGACCTGAGCTGAAATCAAGAGTTGGACACTTAACTGACTGAGCTACTCAGGTGTCCCCTGTTTTGTGACTTTAAAATAAAATGTCCTTAATTATACTTGAATTCAAAAAAATTAATTAAAAACATCCTTTTGTCAAATGTTCCTGCTTCTTTTCAAGAGGGAACTGTTTTCTGTTGAGGGTCTCAGAGCATCACACTTTGACATTTACATCTCTCTTAAACTTGGCTTTCCATCAGGTTACTCCAGATGGTAGTCTTTGCTTTGGTGAGTAAAAGGTAGAAGAAACTCATCAGGTTCATAGAAGCAGGAAATACAGATTCTTAGACATAAAATGGTGTGTAACAAGTAGGCCAGTGGTCATAGAGCTCTGTGCTTTCTCCAGTGGTGTTCAGAGAGTGGAAACCTAAACATCTTGTCGCATTTAGGATGGGAAGAGAACATATCAGGATAGTTATACTGAAAACCCAAGCATATCTTCTTAAGGTTGAAGTTGGGGAGTGATCTAAGATTAGCATTGATCTAGGGACGATAAAGAGGAAAGTATCACATACCAGAACATACTGTGGGCTAAGCCATTTGGCCAGGTGGATCACTAATGATGATGGGGTCTTATGGGGGATTTCAAGGCTGAGCATGAAGCACATCTATGAGTATGGAACTAATAGATAGGAGGTGGGTAATGGAGGAGTAGTCCCTCCAAGTTGTAAGATCATGGCAATGTGTGAGCTGGTAAAAGTTTCCATGTCTATAGGAAATAGAAGGCTGATGTGCTAATAAGATATGTCTGGCTCTATTCCATCTTGAGGTCAAATTGCCCAGAGAGGGCACAAAGACTTCAAGTCTAGAGCAGCCAAAAGTAATACCCCAGGACACTCATCTGATTGAACGTCATGTCTTCTTTTATATTTTAGTCATTATTTTATAATTCAGGTAAACTAATCAATTCTTCACAACTTAATGTTTAAACCACTTTCATAAATACATATGGTATGCAGAACAAGATACATTTAAATTGAAGATCATTCCCTCCCATGAATACATAAGTTCAATAGAGAAAGGATGATAATTACAAGCAAGCAAAGCATCCAAATATGCATTAGCATTTTATCCATCAATGAAATGCCATATCCCTGTGTCTTCTCTGGTGTTGAGTACATGGGTATTTGATGTCTTCTAAAAGAAGACCCATTCTTGTTTTCTCTATGCTGCCAGAAGCCAGATTGTTGAATGAGGATCTTAAGGGGGTCTTAACCCACATGAAAAAGTCTAGTTAGTTGGGAAATACAGTAATTTAAAGTTGATATGGGGAAAAAAATTTCCCTTACAGCCCAAGTTTATGAAGGCCAAGTGCATCTCAGTGACCATTTTCTCTGATGGTTGTTCTCAAGTGCTATAGGTTTATTAGAGGTTGCCTGGAGGTGGAGAGGTACATCTCCCATATCCCTTGTCTCCAAGAAGCATGTTATGTAACCTTCAGGTTCTGGGACTGCTACTATCAGTCTGTAATTGAGGGGCTTGCTAAGCCTGCCATTTTGCAATCTACCTTCTCTAAGCTGACTCTTCTATATGGAATCTTTGCAGTGTGGTTAGCTTTCTACCCAATTGTTTGAATTTGGTAAGGGCATAAATGAATATTTCCTTCCTTGTTGATTTGGAAGGTGACCCCCAGGTTATCTTCCTGAGGAACTTGAACAATTCTGTGGTGGATTTCTAATAAGTTAATGAGGGGAACTATCATTGATAGCATAGGTGTCGTGAGTGTCAAAACCGTCTTATTAAGTGTTAGAAAGGTTTGGCAAGGGTGTTCTAGCTTGGGGATGCCTGGTTCAAAGGTTTTCAGCTTTGGGGAAGGAAAGAAAGCACAGCATCCAAACCCTTGGGGCAGCTCCCATCTGTCCAGGTTGCAACCAGATCTGACTCTGCTGAGCTACCAAGAATAAGTGACAAAAAAGGCCTTCAGGACAGTAGGGGTATTTTCTGAACAAGGATTTAGAACTGCTGAGGTGTGGGTCTTTTAGGTCATTCTGTGAGAGGAAAAGACTCCACTGTGAGTTACATGAGATAAAGGATGAATCATGCAAGGCCCAACTCTAGAGTCTGGGAAAGGCTTTGGTTACCTTTGGTTGAGGTTGGACAGGATACAATGGCCAAACCTTTGGGGGGTGACTGCTTCAGGCAGGAAAGGAGACAGGCAAAACACTGCTATTGGCCAGCTTAGAGTAGGCAGCCTCAGCCCTTCTACTGGTAAACAAATATCATGTCTTTACTTCTTTTTAAGGTTTTATTTTTTAAGTAATCTCTACACCCAATGAGGGGCCCAGCTTACAACCCCAAGATCAAGAGTCACATGCTCTACTCACTGAGCCACCTAGGTGCCCCAACAAATATCATTACTTGACAGTAAAATTGTTTCTCCAGTAAAATTGTTGCTCTGAATCTCCTTCTTGTTTTCTCTAAGCCCAAGAGGAACTGAAAAAAATCAGGATAAGCTGCAAAGATGTCTGTAGTAATAATGATAATAGGATGGCTAATATTTATCTAACATCCACTTTGTACCTGTTGGAGAGATAGTCCATTTTCATTTTACAGAAAAGGAAAATGAGTCTCAGAGGTTGATTTATTTGCTCAAGGTCACACAGCTCGTAAGTGGCAGAGGAGGGGTTCAAAGTTCTGTCACTCTTACTCCAGAGTATATGCTTTTTTAGGCACAAGAAGATGCCTCTAATGAAGGGGTGTGTGTGTGTGTGTGTGTGTGTGTGTGTGTGTCCCAATCCTGAAGGACACTTGACAGAAAAGGTCCCATTAGGACCAAAGGCCTCCAAAGGCCATGAAAAGGGTGGAAACAGGTTTTTCTTTGGAGAGGAATGTTACTGATTAGTAAGGCTTTATATGGTATTGAGAGAGAACACAGAGGACTCTGGACAAGTCATTTAACTCTCCCAATCAGCCTTGATTCCTGTCTTGCAAAATGGGGACAACAATACCACTTGATTAGTTCCCTTGAGTTTTCTCAAGAATTAGATGATGCACTGTGTAGGACAGTGCTCTGGCAAGGCTATGGAGCATTAGAATCCTCCCATGTTTAGTCATAAACATAATGTTTTGTCATTTGCACAGAAACACATTTGCATATTATAACCTACTACAAGATGATTAAGGCTTTGGACAATAAATAATGTCCAGTGCATTACATTTATATGCAGTTAGTTAAAACTGACTCTTGTTATTTTTTTATAGGAAAGTCTTTTCTTATTTACAAAAGGAATTGTGTTTTCTTGTTTCTAAACTGCATTATGTACAAAGTCTTGAAAGACAGGCAAAGAAAGAAGAAAGTAAAGAACACTCATAAAATTGTTCACCCAGAGGTAATCACTGTAACCATCTTAGTACATTGAGCCGATCTGATATGTCCACACCTGCATTGGTGGTTTTTATTGTTAGTATTACATACAAACTGTTTCTAAAATATCCACCTGGAGGCTGGAAAAAAAACTTGTGAAGAGCTACTAAATCTTTTCAGTTAGGAGGATTTTCTATGACTGCAGAAACAGTTTTTCTAAGATTTAGTTTTAATTCCCCTCCCCCCAACCAAATGCACACGTGAGAGACAAAAACAGACCCAAGAACTAAGTTATTGTTGTATCCAGACTGGACGCCTTTGAGCATTGTCTCCTTTTATACCACACTCTTTCTTTCTCTCTTTGGCATTTTCTACACTGTGTTATGTGTGTTTGCTCTTTGCTGACTGGTGTGATTAATATTAGTCTACTGTAGTAAAGAGCCCATCACCATAGTCAAGAGAGCAAGATCCCTTGAGGCTCCTGTGAGGGGAGGGACTTGTATCTTGAACGCAGCTGCATTCTAGAACTGAGCATGCTGTCTGGCACATAGAAGACCCTAGTAAATATTTTGTCATTTGCATTAGTGAAGGATTCTACCACTGCCATTAATAGCCATGTGACCTTGGGCCAATCAATTAAACTCTCTGGATGTCTCTAATGCTTTCCAGTTCTAATATTTTATAAATTTAGGTTTCCTCTTCTGAGATTTTGATTCTGACAGTTTGTGGCCATTTACCTGATGTCAAATTTTCACGCTTGCTAGCCCCTGATAGGTGTGAAAAGCTAGCAACTGCTTTCTTTTTACTCTTTCATCAATAGAAGATAATTTTCCAATTAATTTATTTTCTTAGTTATGTGCCTTTCCTATTAGGCACCAGTGTTTTCTTGAGTAAGCTGGTTAATGAAGTAATTAAAAGAGACAGTGAGCCGGGGGTGGGGCCCCAACTGAAACTAGACTTCTCACCTCATTGGTTAGTTCATTGGAACCAAGAGCAGTTCCAATCTATGAGTTTCCTTAAATGCCCTTAGTAGTAAAACATTCCCACTTGTACAAGAATTAGGGTTTCTTCATAAAAACTATTTAACAAATGCATTAAAAGGTACTGCTCCTTAATATGCTTGAGATACTGCACAGAACAGCTGTGAACTTTATTAGTTTGTAGGATGCGAGGGGAGGTAGTGCTTTGAAGACCTGCTTTGGTTTTCATCAGACACTCCTGATGATGTCTTTGCAGTGGCTGGATGTATATTACTGTTTCACTGGCAACAAAGCACAAGCATCTTGGCCAGTTTTCCGTTCTGTAGCAGTTGAGGAGTAGAATCCTTTTCTATATCCTGTTTGCACTGTCAAGAAATTTTGCTGGCCAAATGATATCAGAGCAACAGAACAAATAGTTGGCACTCCATCAACTTTCCTAGGCAGAAATCGATGTAAAAGGGCTTCTGGCATTTGGGAATCTCGGGGTACTGTGGTAAGATCCCATAAGTCCCTTGGTAATCCGCTGACATGCTGCAATGTACCCACAGGTTAGGCATAGACCATCCATCTTCCCACTCGTACTTGATTTTCTGGATTTATTTTCTACATCCTTACTCAATACACATTTGTCACAGGTTTCTTTTAGGAAATGTAAGTGTTCCAAGGGATTTTGAAGAGAACTCTTTCTTGTGCCTCTGTTTAAAGCATGTAGATGTAAATCCAACACCCTATTCTTTTGCAAGGGCTTCACTTTTATGTCTCTACATGAGTGGGACATAACATGAGTTGCCTCTAAAATTAATACATTATTGGTTGATCAGATTCTATTTCTTTTCTCCTATTAACTGAATTTATATTATTGCCTAGGTGTATTTTTTTAACTCATAAATATCCCCTTCTTTATGTTACACAAGCGACAGAAAGTTTTATTTGCCCACTTGTGTATTTTCACAACAGCTTAATTGAGATATAATTGGCATATGATATACCAGACATGCCTAAAGTGTACAATTTGCAAAGTTTTGACATATTTATATCCATGAAACCATTACCACAATCGAGATAATGAACCTATCTATCATTCCCAAAAGCTTCCTTGTGCCCCTTGGTAATCCTTAACCCCCGCCCCTTCCAATCTCTGCTCCAGCCACCTCAGGGAACCACTGATCTGCTTTCCATTGTTGTACATTAGTTTGCATTTCCTAGAATTTTATGTAAATGAATTCATACAGTGTGTACTCTTTTTCTATGCTAGCTTCTTTCACTCAACGTAATTATTTTGATTCGTCCATGTTGTGACACACAGCAATAGTTCATTCCTGTTAATTACTGAATAGTGTTCCATTGTGTGGAAATAACACCATTCATCTGCTGATGGAGATTTTGGATTGTTTCCAGTTTTTGGCTATTACACATAAAACTTGTGAACGTTTATGTGCAAATCCCTGTATGGACATATACTTTTATTTCTCTAGGGCAAATTCCTAGGATTCTGGATCGTAAAGCACATCTGTGTTTGACTTTTTAAAAAATTGTCAAACTGTTTTCTCAAGTGGTTGTACCATTTTATGTTCCTACCGGCATGTCTGCATGTTCCGGTTTGTCCACATCCTCAACACCTGATATCACCAGTCCTTTTAATGTTAGCTAATTTAATGAGTATATAATTTTGACTTACATTTCCCTAATGGTTAATGATATTGAGCTTCATTTTATATGCTTATTTGCTATCTGTATACTTTCCTTGGTGAAATATCTGTTCAGATATTTTCTCTAGTTTTTAAATGGATTGTTTGCTTTCATGTTAGTGAATTTTGAGTTTTTGTATAGTCTAGATAGAAATCTTCTATTCAATAGATATGCTTTAAAAATATTTTCTTCCAGTCTGTGGCTCATCTTTGCATTCACCTAACGGTGTATTTCAAAGAGCAGACGTTACTAATGTTGATGGAATACAGTTTATCAGTTTGTTCTTTTCTGGGTTATGCTTTGGAGTTACATCTAAGAAATTTGTGTCCAACCCAAGGTTGCAAGGGATTTCTCTTGTGTTTCCTTCAGATATTTTATAGTTTTACATTTTACATTTAGTTCTGTGATCTTGATTTAATTTTTGTCTAGGGTGCAAGGTACAGATCAAAATTCATTTTATTTGCATGTGAATATCTAATTGTGTCAATGCTGTTTGTTGACAATGCTATCCTTTCACCAGTGAATTGCCATTTTCCCTTTTTTGAAAATCCAGTAAGTTGTGCATATATGCGTCTTTGCACCAGTACCCAATTGTCTTGAGTACTGTAGCTTTATGATAAGCATTAAAAGTCAGGTAATGTTAATTCTCCAACTCTATTCTACTTGCCTGCTTGCACTTTTTACTTATGAGAATTTTGTCCTCAGGTCTAGAGTACTAGGTCAAGAGTGTTAATTGTAATGAAAAATAACTTGCATTTTGTTTACCCAGGCTTGTTAACTATTCAGAGAGTCAGCAAGAGCATAAACAATGGAATCGGATCTGGTTCGGAGTCCTGGTTCTGCCATGACTAGCTGTGTGACTCTGGCCACATTACTCATCATCTCAAAATCTCATGCTTTTCTACTGCAAAATGGGAATGACAATATGTACCTTACCACAGTGTTTCAAGGATCAAATTAGGAAATATATAATCTCTGATGCAATTTTTATTTAGTACGCATCTTAGTTTAAAAAATTAGCGTAGGGGCGCCTGGGTGGCGCAGTCGGTTAAGCGTCCGACTCCAGCCAGGTCACGATCTCACGGTCCGTGAGTTCGAGCCCCGCGTCGGGCTCTGGGCTGATGGCTCAGAGCCTGGAGCCTGTTTCCGATTCTGTGTCTCCCTCTCTCTCTGCCCCTCCCCCGTTCATGCTCTGTCTCTCTCTGTCCCAAAAATAAATAAAAAAAACATGGAAAAAAAATTAAAAAAAAATTTAGCGTAATGTAAAAATATCCAATATTTAGTTACCTAAGGCAGATACAATCAGAACACTTTTGGCATTCTTATTTCCCTTAGTTTACCTTCGTTTCAAGTGATTTTTGAATGATTCTTGTTTCATTTTAAGAATTGGGTATCGTTTTGAGGTTTGGACTTGTCATTTGAACATGTTTAGATATCACAAAATGTACTGGTGTTTCTCATACACTCATTTAAATTCAAATGGATGGGTTAAAATACCAACAGAATGATGACTGAATAAAGTTGTTTGATGCTGGAGGTATGTAGGGGCAGAGATTTGCTGTCACATTTGAGATGTAGAAAATTCCAGCTGAGGAAAATCCAGCTCCATAGGATAGATGAATACTGACTATCAATCTAAATTTTTCTCCTATGATAACTTGGGGTAGACATCAATTCATCTCTGCTGTGTCTAGCTGAAGGCATAACTTGGTTTCCATTGAAAGTTGAACTACATAAAAACTCTACACATCATAAGAAGAAGACTGACAACTGAACTTAGAAGTGAGTAAAGGATATGTACAGGCAATATGCAGTTGAAGAAGCCAAAACTTAAAAAGAAAACAACATATGAAAAAATATTAATTTCACTTGTATGTAGTGAAATGTACATCAATGCAACAATGAAATATCGTGTCAGGCACATCATATTGGCAAAAAGTAATATGGTCAGCAGCATCAAATATTGGCAAGGATGTTGGAGAAAGGAGCAAATTTATGGCTAGAGAGTATAAATTGTAAAACTACTTTTGAAAGCTATGGAAAATACCTAATAAAGTTGAGAATGTATAAACACTGAGATCCAGCACTTCTTTTTCTTGGTATCTGCTGTAGGGAAATTTTCACCCGTATGTGCAGAGGGACATGCACAAAGATGTGCATTGCAACGCCATTTGTAATAGCGAAGAATTCAAAACAGTCCCTTCCCCCAACCTCCTCTTTCTCTCTCTCTTTCCTCTCTGCCACACACTTCAAGTTATTTTCAAAACCATTGCAAGTCACAATACTCCTGGCACTTTACCCCTAAAGCTATTTTTTAAAACAGAGTTCTGAGGCAGATAGAGAAAAATGTCAACATGTTTGATTTTGCTGGTGGCAACATACAAATCTGTTATTTTCTGTACCTCTCGTATTTGTGAGATGTTAAAACTTGAAAGTAAACATGAAAATTTTAAAAAGAAACATGACGTTTGTTTCTCTGCTTTAATTCTTTACAAATTTCTTTTAATTCCTCACCTTAAGACCCATCTTTCCCATTTTGCGTCTTGTTTGATGTCAACCTATAACATAACATGTCTTGAGTCTTTTCTTCACATGATTTGAAGTATCTCCAAGGTAACTGTTTTGTGTTCAGAGTTTTTTTTAGACATCTCCTTCCTTCTAGCGATCTCTGTTCAATATCGCATTAAACTTATTGGGCCTAAGTTGTCCGTTATTTCCTTGCTTCTTTGCTATTCATGGGAGTTTGGATTGACAATCGAAACTTAACTGCTGTGTTTCATGACAGCAAGGCTTTGCAGGGCTTCTTTTCTTAATACCGCTCCATCCGCCTGTCTTGGTACGTAAGATATTTATATGTAGGGAGGGATATTTGTTTTAGTGTATGATAGATACTTATAATGAAGATTAGATCATGCACTTCTAGCTGAGAATTTCTAAAACATATAATAAACAATTCTTAATCTTCAGAGCAGAGGCTTGGGGTGCCCCCTCAGTCTGCCTGCGTACACCGTATTTTTGGCTGCCACAATGGCTTCTCTGCCCATGTCAAACTCACTTTATGTGTATATACTTCAAGTTCCCTATTTTCTTTCATCTGCCTCTTTGGTAAACAGACGACAGAAACTTCCTCTGCCTGATCTCTCTATGACATACTGCAAATTTAGCTCAGACGCCAGCTGGCTGTGTGTGTGTCTGGCTATTCATAGAAAGGAAGGGTTTACCTTCCTTCCTTCTGGAGAAACCGTCTTTTCGTGGCTACAAATCTGTTTTCAAAGGGCTATTTGGAATCGGAGCTACTGGTTAATGGGAAAAGGCCTTTTTTTGTGTGATACTTGAACAATCTTTTAAGAAATACACTGATGTGGGGCACCTGGGTGGCTCAGTCAGTGAAGTGTCCAACTTTGGCTCAGGTTGCAAGCTCACTGTTCGTGAGTTTGGCCCCACATCGGGCTCTGTGCTGTCAGTGTGGATAAGTCACCGATGAGTCATTTCCAATGTGTGTTGAATTTACTGTGGTTGCTTTTGCATTATTTTCTCCTTTTGTATGATTAGTGTTGGAAAGACCACCATGACCATCCATCAACTCTTGGTCATTGTGGAACATCCACTTGAGGACCAGGTGTCAGTGAATGCAAATGAAGCAGAACACTTAGCTCAGCCACTATATCTGAATGTTCCTCTCTGGTCCTGACCTGGTCCTCGATTCTAACTTTGATCCAGAAAAGATCCCTAAGTCAGCCCTGTAACATATAGGCTGGGCTCTGTGGCTAAAGTGAAAGTCTCTCCCTGGGTTTCTGAAGTTCCTAGGTAAACTGGAGCCAGTACGGTTTCTAGAGAGCCCTGGGCAAAATGTGCTTATTTCCCAATTCAGAAGTGATTTTTCTCTTGTCAGTTTAGATTTGCTGCCCAGGGCAGTTCAGAATGGGGTGGGTTTCAGGGCAGTATTCACTAAGACATTAGTCTCATCACTTATGGTAATTTTCACAAATCATTGAACATCACAAGTGTCACTAATTGCCACTTGCTTCTTATTTTTATTCTAATGTCCTAGATTCGGAAACTGGTAACTGGGTTGTAAGTTTCTTTAGGACAAGGCCTGGATGTTTTTCATTTGCGTTCTTAACATCCACCACAATATCTGGGGTATAATAACTTCTCAACTAAAAGTCTATGTCTAGAAAATATGGCTGAAAAATGATTGTAAAACATACCCCAAAGTCACTGTCCTTATTTTTTCTTCTCCTTTCCTTCTTGTTTACTCTTCTTGTTTTCATCTGTCTTAGTCCAGAGCTTTAGATGATTGGCAGCATCATGTGTTTGTACTACTTCCTGAAACTCTTCCTGCACACTTCTCCCCCAAATTTTGTTCATTAAAAAAAAAATAATGTTTTTTTTTTCTTCTTGGGCCTTGCCTTTTACATCTTAAATGATTTTAAACACTATTCATATGTTTATCTGATTCTTCTGTTATCTCAAGTTCTCTTTGGTTGTTGTGCCTGCTGATTCTTGGTTATATTTAATTGCTTCCACATGGGTCTTGTGGCTTAGGCTTGTGAGCTCATCTTTGGGGGTGGCTTAACTGTGGGTGTCCGTTGTTGCTTTTATTGAGGACACATCCCTCCAAAGAGGTCTTGTTTCTTCTTGTTGTCACCCTAAGGATGTCCTAAGCCTAGAACCAATTTTATGCCTGTTTTTCCGCTTGAAAGTTCCTGGAATACGCAAGTATTGTGAATTCAAAACTCCAAACCACATCACAGTAAATTGTGGGAATGCTCAGTGGAGATACTTTTATTCCCCCACCAAGAGTCTAGGCCAAGGCATTGCTCTTCCATCTACCTGTGAGAATGTTTGGCCTTTTTTCAACATCAACTTATTTCAAGAATCTTTCTTCAAGACCACTGCAAGGGTTTCTCTCTCTGTGAGGGTCAGTTCTAATTCTTCACCTCATCTCCCATCCCCGAGTGTTGGGCAAGTCATACAGAATGCTCAGAGTCCCTAGCTTTTCAATCTAAAACATCATAGCTTTCAAATGACAATAATAAGACTTAACAACATGATTCTGAAAGGCATGTCTCCCCAATAGGGATGTTGTGAGATTCAAGTAGTAGAATAGATTAAAAGGCATTTTGAAAAAAAAAAAAATTAAAGCACTCTGTAATTAGGTTTTGTTTCTAGATACTCTAGGAGTGTCATTGGCCTAGAACATGTTTTTCTAGTATTATTGCGAGTCTACTGTTTTCCCCAGACCCTTTTCCTTCCTTCTCCTACCATCACATCTTCTTGTCCATTTGTCTAGCTTGTGGCAAAGTAGAGCGGCCTTATACTTAGGCAGAGGATGAACTGCAGCCTCTGAGCTGATTTTACCTGATTGAGTTTGGTGAGTACTGTGGCTCTCTTATTTACCTCTCAGCTCAGGACCCTGTATATCATTCAGGTTCCCGCCAGAGAGCGGGTGTTGGTGACCCTTGGTCAATAGTGGACATGATTTGTTATTTTAGTTAAGATCTTAATAGCACATGAAATTGTTTATCTAGTTCTGATGCTGTAGAGAACCAAAGACCTGCTGCCGGAATACAGGTCTTCTCTGCAGTTACCTGTCTGTGGCATGTCACTGAAGGAGAGTATCAATCGGTATAGTTGTTCTGGAAGCTACAGGAAACCTTTAAATACATTTCAACAGGAACACTGGTATTTGCAACCCAGCATTTTTACAATATGATCTCATGTAACACATCCATTTTATATTCTAAAAACTTCAGTTTGAACAAGCCATGTCATAAAAGGGGCCACAGAATCAGCAAAGCCAGTCTTATAATGACAGGCCAAACAGTTTTAGATATTGGGGTTTTCTTGATTTATTTGAGGCCAAGCTCTCACACAGAGCATTGACTTTGCTTCAGGTCAAATGAAGTCATACTTTAGACTGGGTTAGTCCTTGTTTAAGTCACTTAGGTAAGGTTTAATTTGTTGAACCAAACCCTGGAACCCGTTCAGTTCACAGAAGAACATATAATTATGTAACTTTTGTCACAAGACTCAAGAAAAATGTTTTATAGTCACAGCAGGGATTCAAAGAGGTGAGGCTAAGATGGAAAATGCTTGTAGAGATAACAGTAGAAGAAAAAGAAATGGAAAGCATTTGTGAAAGTCTAGTCTCAGTTCTTAGTGTAGCTCTTTGCACAAATTAATACACTTGAGATATTTTTCAGGTTTCAAATACTGAATCTCTATTTTCATGGAAAGGATGGTATAACTAAGAGGGTTAACCATGGTTATATAGCTTTCTGAATTTTCTACAGCATACCCTTACTTTATATGGAATAGTTACATGACTGTCCTATTTCCACTTATCAGTAATAATTGCCTGCAACATACATAGGAAACATAAATTCCCAGCTAATTCAGACCCCTCTTTTTACCCACTTAAGAGTTAGTCCAACCCTTCATAAAACCTATTTCCCAAACCTCCTAACATATAGACTGGTTTGAACATCAGTTCTTGTCATGTCCCCTGCCTGCCATCTGTTTTAGATATTAGTAAGTCACAAAATGCCTAAAAGCAGTAGTCTGAAAGAGACTGAGAAGGAACAGAGGGTCTGAATTGTCAGAAAACAGAATCGTGTCCTTGGGCAAATCCAAGGGTGGTTGGGTAGGTTGTATCATCAAGTGATAATAGGAACGATGATAAAACCAACAGTAACTTCACAAATCTTGAAAGTAAAATGCATGCTGGTTTTAGGGGAAACCTCCAATACACAGCATACAAACTTTGATTACTATCGTGGAGCAATCAACGGAAGTTTGTAGAAGACGCAATGCACGTAGACTGGTTCAATTTGGCCAATTTACGCTGAGCGTCTAGTTGGCCGCTACTGTGGGGATAAAGGGAGCAAGTTCTTTACCTTGTGGAATTCTTGTTCTTGGAGGGGAGATATCACACAACCATCTACGCTCATGATGAAGACAGCTTTGCCTGGAACTCATGGCATGCACAGGCCAATCTTCGTGCCTGCCTAGGGCTCTATTTACTTATATTGTCTTGAATTCTCTCATCACATCCTCCAGTTTACAGATGGAGAAGCAATATTTTTTTCCGCTGCATTTTATCATCTTAACAACACAATATGTTAAATGCTTTGCCATGGACTTAGAATGGAGTCTGACAGGCAAAAGTCCAGGCTTGGCTCTGCTATATACCTGTGGGGTCTGGAGGAAATTTCTTAATTTATTTGAGCCACAGTTTTCTCATCTGTAAAACAGAGATAATGGTATCTACCTCAGCTCTCAGCTTCAATGTCAATATTTTCAGAAAGGCCTTACCTTATTCCATCATTCTGAGGAATCTTGTTCCCATCACGCCAGCCATGGGATCCCATTACCCTGTTTTAGTTTTTTTTTTTTTCTTTTTTTTTCAACGTTTTATTTATTTTTGGGACAGAGAGAGACAGAGCATGAACGGGGGAGGGGCAGAGAGAGAGGGAGACACAGAATCGGAAACAGGCTCCAGGCTCTGAGCCATCAGCCCAGAGCCCGACGCGGGGGTCGAACTCCCGGACCGCGAGATCGTGACCTGGCTGAAGTCGGACGCTTAACTGACTGCGCCACCCAGGTGCCCCACCCTGTTTTAGTTTTGTTACAGCCTTTATCACCATCTGAAGTGTTGTCTTGTAACTGGTTTCCAGGACTATTGGCAGCCTCCCCATTTGAATGTAAATTTCACAAGGATAGGGACTGAACCCAAAATCTGGTTCCTGGCACACAGTAGGCACTCATTATGTGTTACATGAATGGGCAGCGAACCAGGCAACAGTTAATGGAGATGGAAAGGAGAAAGTGACTGTACTTATATTTAATGTCCTTGTGAACAATTCTATGTTCGCTTTGAAAGAAATCATTGTATGCTTTGAACACTGCTATTACAGTAGGTAGAAGGGTTTGAATTTTTTCTATTTTGCCATAACGAAGGTCTGAAAATAAATTGAATGTCATCATCCATTGCACGATAGTCCATCCCTGACCTGAGCTGGGCTCCAGTAAAAGGAGCAGGGACACAAATGCAACACACAGACCCCGAACGGGATCTTTTGAATTTTTTTTTTCAACGTTTTTTATTTTATTTTTTTGGGGGGGGACAGAGAGAGACAGAGCATGAACGGGGGAGGGGCAGAGAGAGAGGGAGACACAGAATCGGAAACAGGCTCCAGGCTCTGAGCCATCAGCCCAGAGCCTGACGCGGGGCTTGAACTCACGGACCGTGAGATCGTGACCTGGCTGAAGTCGGACGCTTAACCGACTG
Source organism: Prionailurus viverrinus (assembly GCF_022837055.1). Lineage (NCBI taxonomy): Eukaryota > Metazoa > Chordata > Mammalia > Carnivora > Felidae > Prionailurus > Prionailurus viverrinus. The sequence goes on from NC_062568.1 coordinate 33,292,395, forward strand.
CGCCACCCAGGCGCCCCGCGAACGGGATCTTTTGTATGTGTGACTGCGGGAGACGCTGAGAGAAATGTGGAACCAGAGCTCACCTGAGTAGGTTTTAGCCTTCATTCTCCCCACAAACATTAACCTCAGAGTAAGTGACATGTCTGGCTGTGTCTACAAAAGGCACCTCCGGCCTCCACTGACTTGTTTATCTTTGCCGCTGTTTCAGGATTCTGAGAAGCGAACCCCGCTTCATGTGGCTGCGTTTCTGGGAGATGCAGAGATCATTGAACTCCTGATTCTGTCAGGTAAATACCAGATCTACTTAAAAGTCAATTGCAGATAAAAATTTAAATGACCAACTCACTAGATTGACTATGACAGTGAACCCAAACGAAATTTCTTTATTGTGCTCATGGAAGTTTATTTGATCAGTGATTTTATCAGTAGACAAAAACAAAAAAAGAAAACAAAACAAAACAAAAAAACAACAATGCAAGGACTTATTCTTATATGAAAAATGGCGTAGCCATTAAAACATTTTATTACTTTGAAAGTCTGATTTGACTAATCAGGCCCAGTATTATAGATGAATTCAGTAGATTTGGATATCTTTTCATTTTTTTGTCATTAAAAAAATGAACAAACAAAACTGACTCCTTAAAGCCTGCATGAAAAACACAAATGTATCTGTGTATTTACATACATTTAAATTGTGTGGCAAAATAATACTATGTTTTGTTTATGGATACATGACTATGACTATGTAATAAAAAATGGAAGGAAAGGAAATATACCAATTTCCAGATGGTGGTTACCTCTGAAGAGGCTGGTTGAGTGAGAGATATTTTCAGGGAAGGGTAAAGAAGAGACTACAACTCTGTAAAATATTTTGTTTAAAAAAAATTGGAAGCAAACATGGCAAACGTGGTTTGGGGGCTATTATTCTCTTTATATTTTATATTTTATGAATTTTAAAGATCTCATTGGATCTAGAAGTACCAATGCTTTCATTTTTGGAAACCTGTATGCTTGGTACATCTCACCAAACTGGTTTCCAAAACCAATATGTGCTTTCTCCCTTGAGTATTTGCTAGACAAATCCCTAGAATGAATCTGAGCACATGCACGTGTCTCGGTGTGGATTGCAGATCATCTGGCTTTTTCCCCTCCTCCTTTTTGTTTGGGAAGATTAAAATCTGGAAGAAATACCTCTGCCCGCAGACTATGCAAAAGGCCTATATTAAGATTTTGCCTTTGTTTGCGATAGTAAAGGGAAACTGTAGAAATCCAAAGTACGCTATGCAAAGGTAGGAGCTAATGCATGTATTCAAACAGACGTGGGGAACACTGTAGAAGAAACTAACAAGAATTGTGCTGTGATACACCAGGAAGGTTCACATTGCCCTTACTTTTGTTCTGTTCGTGTTCTTGAGGTGGATTTTCCCAGGAAGCAAGTATTCAGTGCCTTACGACGTGTGTGTGCTCTGTGCTCCTGACAATTGCACGGAGCTTAGGTTAGATTCTGTGTGACATTCCTTGTGCTTTAAAGAACAGGCCTAACTGCTAATATATTGAGATTTATTTTTGCAAGTCATTTCTTATTTTATGTTTAATGTACATTGTTTCCTCCATTTTTTCACTTTCCATTTGATAGACTGATTTTTTTTTTCTGCTGGATTAAAGGTAATATTTACTGAAAAAAAAAAAAATAAAGAACAGGCCTTCCTTCTGACAGTTTTAAAGATGTTCCAGGGCTGTGTTCCAAACAAACATGTATTGTTTGGTGTGACACAGACTATGGCTGAGAGCCAGTACATACCTGGCTGGTTGCCCTATAGCTGTAGAAACTTGGGCCATGGAAAATTGTAGGCAAAACCAGTGGGGGTGTAAAATAAGAATTTTGTGGCACGACAGCTAAGGGGTCCCAACCAACCAAGTGTTGTATTAAGAGACATCTCAACATCTCAGAGGAATGTTTAGTTCATGAAGGTGCAAATTCAAAACTTTGTCTTAGACCCCCAACTTTGGTTTTTTGTTTGTTTGTTTTTCCACATCCGAAGGAAGATTTTAATTCTGCAGCATGAAGTTGACCCCTCTATGTTCCTCAGGCATCTGTGGGCTGGTGACTGTTTGAGAAACTTGGTTTCATATCACCTTCACGTGGGATGGAGTCCATCAACCTCACTTACATGGGGCTCATCTACTAGAGCCTGGAGAAATTTTTCCGTCGATCCTGATCTGCACACCTGTTTAGTCCCTGGTATAATTTTGGATGGCACATGCAATGGAATTTTTCCTCCTCCTCATATCCAATTAGGAAGACGTAGGGTACAGGAGAGCATTGGGAAAGTTCTTTCGAAATTTTACTCAACTGTGGAAGCTTAGACAAACTCTTGGAATTCACATGGCTTTAATTTCCTTGAAAGGTCCTTTATTCAATTTGTATATTAAATTCCTAAAGAAATATCCTTGTAAGAGCACGATGATTTCATTTCTGAGCTTACATCTGGCAGCTGACCCTTTAGGGAATCCAACCAAACTGCTTTCCAGTTTAATAATGGATGAGGTGCTAATGATTCCCATGTTGGACAAATGATTTGGCCTTGCCAGAATAGCCCATTACAGCTATGTACTCCATTGTTGTATTAACTTACAGAGCATAGTGTAACCCAAGCCCACTAAATTCCCACTGACATTATCTCCTATTAGCCAGGCGGATGGAACCCTGAATGCCTCTGAGTAGAAAGGGAGGAATTCAGGCCTTGAAACTTTCCTCTTCTTATAACTGCCAGTTCAGATTCTGGCTTTATTCTCCCCACCCCATCCCCAGTCTGGCCTCTGGCTTCTGTTTGGGAACTAGCCGAGTCAGGATTTAAGGCAAAGAGAAGGTGAAGAGCATGCTAAATCATTTGCTGGAGATGCATGAATGAGATCAGCGTGAACCAATCAGTGGATCCGTGGCTAAGAGTTAAGAGATTGGGGTTGAGCTAGAGGAAGCAGAGCACACAGAAAACCGAGCACTGTCACAATACCCTGTAGAGAAACTGGGATGCTCGAGGTTCAGGTCCTGGGCTGAAGGAAGAAAACTGGAGGTACCCACCTGCTAACGTGGGAGTGTTTGTGAGGTGCAACTGCTAACTAAAAATGATATGTTTATTAGACATAGGCCACCAAACAAGTGTATTCTTGTAAAATCATTTCCTGTGATTTGTCAAAATGTGATTACCACGGTCAATGCAAATTGCCACCAGTGCCAGGGGCAGGTCATTCTTTTGATTCTTTTATGCATAACAAATATTCATTATTCATCCTTTGAGGTTGGATTTGATTGGTGTTTGTTTGTTTGTTTGTTCTGGTGAGAGAGGGGTGATTAAACCAGGCACCCTCAGTGTGGTGTGATTACAAAGTAATGAGCCATTTTCTGGTGGATGTGTAAACTGGTTCTAAAGGCAGGTCCAAAGGGAGTCTGAAAAATGTTTTAAGCAATTGTCACATACACTGAATTATCATACACTCTTCCAAGGTTATTGCTTTGAAGGACAGTGCTCCTGGGCTGTAATAACATTTGGTCTGTTTGCTTAAAAGCAAAATCAATAGCAAGCTGATCTCATTACATTGAAGTCATATTTCATATGATCTTTCGTATGTATTTATTTCTACAATTAAAAGTCAAACTTTGGATAAACCAGACTTAAGAATCAATTATCCTTTCTGGGCCTGTAATGTTTTTCAGTCACTTAGTCTACCTTTTTCCTTTGTTTTACTTCTTCCTAGATGACAAGGCTGAGAGAACAGGAATATTGCCTCTGGGAAAGATACTTAGTTTCCTTTACTCTTGATCTCCATTAAAAAAAAAAAATCAAGCACTAATAGGGATAAGATGAAAACATACTTAATTTATAATTAAAGTTTATGCCTGACAACTTTTAGTTGGGTCTTTGTTTCTGAAGAATCAGTATAGCCTAGCACCTTTTTTTTTTTTTTTTTTTTTTATGTTTAAGGTTGAAAATGTCCTTGGGTAAAAAGCATTTGCCTTTAAATCATTAGACATGCAGACTCTGTGTCCTTCAGTGCACAATGGCGCCTGACAGGCAGGTAAATAACATGAAGCTTCCTTTAGAAAAATCAGTTATAAATATTCAACTCAAAACCATCTGACGTCTCCCTCTGACATGTAAACAAGACTCTTGGACGTGTTCAGCGGAAGAGGATGAGGAAACCAGTGGCAGGGGATGACATTGATGAAATACTGCTTGGTCCCCATTCAGATAACTCTGCTTTTGTCATAATAATTTTGTTGTTCAGGGAGAGGAGATTTTCCTGGCAGCTGCCCGTTTAACCTTCTGGAGGAGGAGAAGTGGAGGGATAGAAACTGAAGGAAGCTACTTCCTAGATTTCTAATTATTTTTCAATTCCTCAAGTGATGCTAAAGCTCCAAGGAAACAATGCTGGCATTGGTTGGTTGTTACACGCCAGGTGTGGGTTGTTTTCTGATATCAGCAAGCTCGGGGTCATCTTTCTCCTTGAAAGAATGTTAATATTAAAAGCCACATTGAGCGCTACATAAAACTGAAAGTTTGCAGACTATATAAATAATAATAGTAATAACAATATAATATAAATGTATAAATATAAATAACAAGAAAAACACTAATAGAAAAATAGAGGAAACAGGCAAAAAATATGAACACGCAGTTCTCAGAGAATAAATTGCAAATGTCCAGTAAACAAACATATTAGAAGATGCCCAACCTCACTATTAAACAGGAAAACAGAAAAATGTGATACTGCTTCCTTCCAATCAGATTTGCAATATTTTATTGGCTGATAATATCAAGTATTGATGAGGATGTGGGGAACTAGGCAATCTCACACATTAGCACTCTTTGGAGGATTGAGACTAAGGATTAAAACTGAAAGTGTGTGTGACCCATGACACAGAAAGTCCATTTCTAATTATCTATCCTAGACAAATACTTGCACATTTGTAGGAGGAATCATTTTATGGGTGTTCACAGCAGCATTTTTTGAATAATGAAATACTGGAAACAACTGAAATACCCATCAATGGACAGAATGTCTAAAAAATGTACTGTGTTTATATGTTGGAATACATGTGGTAATTAAAAAGAATGGCGTCGTAAATATCAACAGAGATAGGTATGAAAAATATATCGTGTGAAACAATGCAGAATGTCAATTCAGAAACAATTCAGAAACTCAGAGTGTTATAGTAGGATACAATATTCAGAGGGTTATTACAATATGATATAATCTATGTAAAAGCATACTTATAAAACACTATAGATTTTTAAAAATTACTGTGTAATGTTTTAAATTTTTTTTTCAACGTTTATTTATTTTTGGGACAGAGAGAGACAGAGCATGAACGGGGGAGGGGCAGAGAGAGAGGGAGACACAGAATCGGAAACAGGCTCCAGGCTCTGAGCCATCAGCCCAGAGCCTGACGCGAGGCTCGAACTCAACGGACCGCGAGATCGTGACCTGGCTGAAGTCGGACGCTTAACCGACTGCGCCACCCAGGCACCCCTGTAATGTTTTAAATATGCAAAAAAGAATATTGTACTGACCACTCAGCTTAATTCTCTCAGTTTTCCTTGGTACACATATTGGCCTGCGTAGGGGTACAAGAAACTGGAGGCTTATGTACCAGGCTCAGGGCAGTGATTTTTTTTTTTAACTTCAGTAAGTGGGGAGAGTCCAGCATTGAGAATGATTCTCCAGAGGACTTTACTCAAATCTTTAATAATTCACGTTTTGGGGACGCCTGGGTGGCTCAGTCGGTTGAATGTCCGACTTCAGCTCAGGTCATGATCTCACAATCCGTGAGTTTGAGCCCCGCATTGGGCTCTGTGCTGACAGCCCAGAACCTGGAGCCTGCTTCCGATTCTGTGTCTCCCCCTCTCTCTGCCCCTCTGCTGCTCATGCTCTGTCTCTCTCTGTCTCAAAAATAAATAAAAACATTAAAAAAAAACCAATTCATGTTTTAAAGAAGAATGCATTATTTGTATGATGAAACCATGAAGTAAAATAGGTCTGCTGATTTTCATTATGTTAGGCAGATTTTCATAGCTGCTGTATAAACTAGCTCAGTGAAGGAGACGTTGAGGAATCTCTCTTTTAACCAGAAAGCTTCCTTCAATTAGCAACTGTTAATTTAGGACTGCCCTGGGCTTGGACCTAAATTGGCACATCGTGCCAAAGACAGATGCCCCCAGTTTCTATTCCTTAGTCCCTGATTCTGCTCTGATAATAGTTAACAAGCAATTATGTAGTGCTTACCATGTGTCAGAAAGTGATCTCAAGTCTTTTGTGGTTTATCCTTCTAGACTATTCAATATTTTTACAAAAGCAGGCTCAGGGGCGCCTGGGTGGCGCAGTCGGTTAAGCGTCCGACTTCAGCCAGGTCACGATCTCGCGGCCCGTGAGTTCGAGCCCCGCGTCGGGCTCTGGGCTGATGGCTCAGAGCCTGGAGCCTATTTCCGATTCTGTGTCTCCCTCTCTCTCTGCCCCTCCCCCGATCATGCTCTGTCTCTCTCTGTCCCAAAAATAAATAAATGTTGAAAAAAAAAAAAAAAAGCAGGCTGATATAATATTTTGGTACTTACTTTTTCCACATAACAATGGTTTGTGAACATCCCTCCAAATTATTAAGAATTCTTATAGAGCACCACAGCCACCGCATATGGCTATATACTAGTTTATTTAACCAACTCTTCTCTGTCTAACACCAAGATTGTTTCCTGTATATTACTTTTTTGGCTAACCTTTTTTTAACACATTCTTGAAGATTAGTCTTAACATTAGCCCATAGTTATTTCCTTTAGAAACATGTTATAGAGCATTCTAATACACATACACAAAGACAGAAATAGGTTGTGGGTAAGAGAGAGAGAGAAAGGGAGAAGAGAGAAGGGGAGAGAGAGGGAGGAAAAAGGGGGAGGCAGAACACAGAGGGAGACTGAAGGTAAGATTTGGACATGCCATGGCAAAAGCTGGTGGACACAGGTACCATGCACGTGCCCTCTGCCCCTCGTTGGTATCCTGGTGATCTGCCTGGTGAGGAGCTACTGGGGTGAGATGTTTAGATTCAAAATGTTGTGATAAAATTTGGGAAGACAGCAAAAGATTCCCTGAGATTCTCAAGCTCTCTCACCTCTGGGTAGTCATGAAGTTCTGTGGTCCCACCTTTTCTGGGTGTGCTGACCTTGCTTCTGTTCTACAGCTGGGGATCTATCTGTGGGATCAGCTACAGTGATTGAGGAGGGAAGAGAGCATGAGAACACATTGTTAACTTGAAAATGTCTTTTCAAATTGGACTGTGCCACTGAGGTTATCTACAAATCCAACAGCAGTTGTGGTTCCTTATCAATTATATACCTGGAGTGAGCCTTCGGAAAATTCTGGAAGAGACTGTGCCTGGGCCACTTTATATGAAAATGTCATTTTTTTTTTTTATCCGTGAGAAGGGCCACTGACCAAGAAAAAATAGCATAAGAAAAAGCATCATAATCTTCCCCATTTTTTTAAGCTTACTTATTTATTTTAAAAGAGAGCGAGAGAGAGCACGAGCTGGGGAGGGGCAGAGAGAGAGAGAGAGAGAGAGAGAGAGAGAGAGAGTCCCAAGCAGGTTCTGCACAATCAGCATGGAGCCTGAGTTGGGGCGTAAACTCACAAACCGCGAGATCATGACCTGAGCCAAAATCAAGAGTCTGAACCACCCAAGTGTCCCAAACTTCCCTATTTTTATTAAGAAACATAAAACTCCAAATGCACTGCTTTCTTAGAAATGTTTAATAGTAGGGGCGCCTGGGTGGCGCAGTCGGTTAAGCGTCCGACTTCAGCCAGGTCACGATCTCGCGGTCCGTGAGTTCGAGCCCCGCGTCGGGCTCTGGGCTGATGGCTCAGAGCCTGGAGCCTGCTTCCGATTCTGTGTTTCCCTCTCTCTCTGCCCCTCCCCCGTTCATGCTCTGTCTCTCTCTGTCCCAAAATAAATAAACATTGAAAAAAAAAATTAAAAAAAAAAAGGAAATGTTTAATAGTAAATATTTCAAACATACAGAAAATATGGAGAAAAATATAAGTAATACCCATGTACACCAAGCTTTAAGATATCCTAACGTTTTCCATGTTTGTATCATATCTGTTTTCTAAATTTTTTTTTTCAATGTTTATTTATTTTTGGGACAGAGAGAGACAGAGCATGAACGGGGGAGGGGCAGAGAGAGAGGGAGACACAGAATCGGAAACAGGCTCCAGGCTCTGAGCCATCAGCCCAGAGCCCGACGCGGGGCTCAAACTCACGGACCGCGAGATCGTGACCTGGCTGAAGTCGGACGCCTAACCGACTGCGCCACCCAGGCGCCCCTCATATCTGTTTTCTAAAGAAAATATTGAAGATACACTTCCAGCCCACTTGGCATACTTCATCCTTTTTTCTCTACCATCCCTTCCTAGAAGCAACCACTGTCTAGAATTGCTATTTGTTTTCTTTAGCCATATCTGTTACTTTTGTTTCACACCTATGCATCCACAAACATCATGTAGAATTGTTTTTGTAAATTTAAAAACTTTATATAACTGACATTATGTAATAGGTATTATTTGTAACTTCATTTGTTCATTCACGTTATTCGTCTGAAGTGCATCTGTGTATATATATATATATATATATATATATATATATATATATATCTCAAAAACTTCAGTCCGTTCATTTCCATGACAGTATGACATTCCATTGTACACATATACCACAATGTATTTATCCATTTTCCTTTTGACCAGCATTTAGGATTTCAATTTCTTGCTGTTACAAACATGCTGCAGTAAACATTTTTCCACATGTGCCAAAGTTTGTCCAGGGTATATGTTTGGGATGGGTCGCTGGGTAGGAGGGCACATGCAATGTCAGTTTTACTGGGTAGCAGCAAATTGCTTCCCAGAGGTGGTTGTACCAGTTCATACTCCCACCAGCTGTATGTAAATCTTTTTTTTTTTTTTAACGTTTATTATTGAGAGACAGAGAGAGACAGAGCACGAGAAGGGGTGGGGCGGAGAGAGAGGGGGACACAGAATCTGAAGCAGGCTCCAGGCTCTGAGCTGTCAGCCCAGAGCCCGACACGGGGCTCGAACTCACAAACCGCGAGATCATGACCTGAGCCGAAGTCAGACACTTAACCGACGGAGCCACCCAGGCACCCCAATATAAGTGTTAATATTACCCCCTACCCTTATTAACTCTTGGGATTGTCATACTTTAGAATTTTCACCAATTTGATGGGTGTGAAATGGTATGTTAATGTTGCTTTCATTTGCTTCTCCCGGATAAATTTTGAGAAGTATATTTTCATATGTATCTTGCCATTTGGGATTCTTCTTGCATTAGCTTTTTAAGCTTACACACAGGCAATGCAAAATTTGCTCTGTCAAAGACTATGAATAATGAAGTATGTATTTTTGTTTCATATTATTATAACCAGTGTTTAGAGCTAAAAGGAGAAATGTAGGGGAAAAGGAAATGAAATCAAGGGGGAATGTATATGTATAAATACTTGAAATATAAATATATATATATGAAAATGGAAAAAGATAGAGAAAGATGGAAAGATGGAGAGAGGAATGAATCTAAGGAAGGCGGAGAAAGATTGGAGAAAGTAGAAGGGAAATTTAATCAATGTTTAGGGAAAGTTAGTTGTGAAGTGAGGCACACTGCCTAAGAGCTTGGGCTTTGAAGTCAGACTGCCTGGGTTCAAATCTGCCATTTCCTAGCTGGGTACCTGGAGCTTATTACTTCTCGTGGCCTTAGTTCCTTCATCTACAAAATTAGCATCTTAATAGCATCTCCCTATTAAATGGACTACACATTTGTTAGTATACCAAGCAAGAGCTCAGATTATATTAGCAGTCTCTAACAAGGCTGTTAGCAATTGCACAGCTGTAATAATAGAATTTTAGCTCTTCCGAACTAAAGGGAGCTTTTAAGCAAATGAGTAGACAAGTTGGGCTTTACCACTTAGCATTTAGAACTGCACTGTCCAACACGGTAGTCACAAACCTGCGGTGGCTACTGAGCCTTTGAAGTGTGGCCAGTTCCAGTGTGGATGTGCTGTAAGGGTAAAACACACTCTGGATTTTGAGGCTTTTGCATGAGGAAAAGAATAAATTACCTGAATAATTTTTAAACTCAATTACATGATAATAGTTTGGGTATATTGAGTTAAATAAAATATATTACTAAAATTAATTTTGCTTCTTTTTTATATCCCCCTTTTTAAAAAAAATTTTTTTTTCAACATTTATTTATTTTTGGGACAGAGAGAGACAGAGCATGAACGGGGGAGGGGCAGAGAGAGAGGGAGACACAGAATCGGAAACAGGCTCCAGGCTCTGAGCCATCAGCCCAGAGCCTGACGCGGGGCTCGAACTCACGGACCGCGAGATCGTGACCTGGCTGAAGTCGGACACTTAACCGACTGCACCACCCAGGTGCCCCTTATCCCCCTTTTTAATGTGGCTACCAGAAAATTTTAAATTGCATCCTTGGCTCCCATGACATTCCCACTGGACTGCACTGACTCTGAGGCTCCGAGTCTGAAGGGATGTGGTACCCACAGCAGGTACCACATCTGACACACATAGCGTTTCTTCCTACGAACGTACTAAAGGAGGGGGTGACTACAGTGGTTAATGGGACAGCGTGCAGACAGTTCAGTGACACCTCAGACTCAGACACAGGGTGTGATGCGACCAGGTGTTGTCCCTCTCAGATGACTGGTGTGGCTTTGTGACATGAAGTTAAAACTGGACAGGGCAAGTGAATGGGATACCCTGATGCAGGCATCCCCACCAGGCATCCACCCCTATAGGACGTTCACTCCAGAGCGTTTAGCTCAGGACTTCTTGCTACAGGACAAGGAGATAACCTGCCGCTGTTGATTCTTAGCATGCCCAAACTGATTTTATTTCATCCTTATTGATGTAAGGGGCTTCAGCCTTTTCGGGTAAACTGCCTGGACAGAGTTAGTAGAATTAGGATTCAAGTAATTTTAAGCTTGATGAACTAAGCAACAATTTATCAGTGGCTTTCAACCTTGACAGCATATTAAAATAACCTTGGGTCTTGGGGAGCTTTTAAAAAATACCTGCACTTGGGTCTATCTCAAGCCAATGAAGTCAGAAGGAGGGGAGGGGAGGAGAGACCTCTCTCTCTCTTGTTTTAGGGATTACTATGTTCTTGCTCTCTGTAATTAATATTGTTGATGGTATTTGTTCTTCAGTTAAGGAGAAAAAATAGGGTAAGTTCTATGATTTGTTATTTCCTTTTAGCTGGTGGCTTAAACTAAATGGCTAGCTCACTTTTACCCATGAAAGTCTCCTGTCGCCTTTTTTTTTTTCTTTTCTTTTTAAAACAAGGTTTCTATTTTTCAGCTCTCAGCTGGCCTTGGCCTCACTGAGATTAGTCACTCCCTGATTCCACTTGACTCACTTTCTCGGCCCTTGTCCCAGAGGCACCCCCTCCACACTTCCCCTCCTCTGCCTTACTTTCTAGTTTCTTTGATTCATGTCTCCACTCTTCATCCTCACAAGCTTCCTTCCTTGTTGTCCTGAGGCTAACATAGGCTCCTCAGGTTGCAGCTACAAAGATATCACACATATTTATCTTATCCTCCTCTTTTACAGCCCTTTAAAGAAATTTTCCATCTGGGCAAAACACTGATCAAAACCCTGGACCCAAAAAAGGGAAGCTCATATTGGGTGTTTCCACAGTTCAGTTGTAGACTCAGTGAACTTGCACTCATAGATATGGTGAGGGTATCGTGGAAGGAGGGCATGCTCTACTCTCTGGAAATCCATTCACATAGAGCTTCTGTTCCGTGACGGCGACGTGGCTCCCAGAAAGTTGAGCATGTGGGGCACATCCCTGAGTGTGCACTTGTTCTGGCCCATGTGTGAGCCTGTCTGCCCACCCCATAGTGGCGGGGGAGGGAGGGCCGTGATCAACGTGTATAGACTTCATGTCGTGTCTGTCCAAATGCTTTGGAAGCTGGCTTCTTCCTACCGAGATACCTGGCTAGTCTCAGAGAAATAATTGGGATTCCTGGATAGAACAGATTTCTGCTAATCCCCTCAGCCCAGATCAAGTCTCATGAGAACTCAACCTTACAAGACTTGTTTGAAATCCCACTGGCCTCTAGTATACTTTTATTGGAAGGCTGCTCATCCTAAGCAGTTTGCCAAGAAGGGTATTGTGTGTCCTGCGTGGTAAGTATACTTGAAGACTAAAACTAACATATGTGATTATATATTGTATATTGTCTATAAAACATTTTATATTTATACATTTTATATACATATATGTTTATATGCATACACACATACCTGCGAAGTTCTTCATTCTTCAGAATCGACATTTCCCTGCTCCTGGAGAATCTCCACCTTCTTACATCTGTGTTTCCTATCCAATGAGGCACTGCACTTCTCACACAGTCTTTATGCAATTCTGGTGACATTTTCAGCTCCTGGTTTCACTTTTTCTACTATGCTAGGTCTTTCCTCCTGTCTGGTGGCTAGCAAATGCATGACCGGTACAAAGAGAAAACAAAACAAAATATGGTGGTTGTACCAGGCAAATGAGAGCACAAGATATCACATTTGATTTAACATCAATAGAATTTCCCTGACTGCATTATGCCTCTAACTTGTGCTTTTGGTTCCAGGAGCTCGTGTAAATGCCAAGGACAACATGTGGCTGACCCCACTGCACCGGGCTGTTGCCTCCAGAAGTGAAGTGAGTGATTATCTTATATAATCTAGCACCTCCAGGCCACAGAAAGAGAAAAATGCTTTCTGCTGAATTCGGTATTGTTGCTTGTGAACAAAAGGCTTTTACTTCTAATACAAGAGGGTTACCAAAAAACAGTTTGTTCTTTTGAGCACCTCCTTCATGCCAGGCATGGTGCTGGGGGTGGTGACTGGAGTAGTCCCAGGTAGACAGTGTGATACTTGACTTCAGTGAGTTCTCAGTCTGAAGGGGGTGCTCAACATGTAAGCAGATCAGTACAATATCGTAACTTAATTGGAGGAGGAAGAAGGTAACTGCCTGAGTAGAGAAGTCTTCCAAGAAGAGAGGTCGGTTGAGCTGGTGCTTAGAGGATGAGTAGGGACTTACCAGGCCAGAAGGAGGGGGGAGGGTGGAGGCAGGACAGTAGACGTGCTAGAGGACAAGGGCCACGGACATGAATGAATGGCAGGTTCAGATGGCTATAGATGGAACAAGGGATGTGGTGGAAGATAAGTCTGATGGCAGAGGCTGGGGGTCTTCTGAGCAGTAGGGTACAGTCATGGCAAGATAAGAATGAACCTGACAGGACTTGGGACCTTGTGAGGGTGAGGTAGAAGAGAGGTCACTGGGTGAATGGTGATGCCATCGATTGAGAAGGCAGAGGCAGAGGAGCAGGGAAGGGAAGTTAATCAGTTCTGTATGAACATGTCACATTTGGCAAACATATTACCAGAATGTAAGCTCCATAAGGGCACAGACTTGTTTTTTGTTGTTGTTGTTGTTGTTGTTGTTGTTGTTGTTGTTGTTTTGTTCCTTGATGTGTCCCAAGCCTGGGACATTGTAGGTACTCAAGAAAGAATTTATTTTAAATTCCAAAAATGCAGATGAAGATGGTTAATAGATGATCATTTTTTATACACGTCTAGCACTGAGGAACTGAGAGGATGTTCATTGAAGCTATAGCAAATCTTAAAAAAGGGGGGGGGAGGGGCGCCTGGGTGGCTCAGTCAGTTAAGCTTCGGACTTCGGCTCAGGTCATGATCTCACAGTTCATGGGTTCGAGCCCCACGTTGAGCTCTGTGCTAACAGCTCAGAGCCTGCAGCCTGCTTTGGATTCTGTGTATCCCTTTCTGTCTGTCCCTCCACTGCTCACTCTCTGTCTCTTTCTCAAAATAAATAAACATTAAAAAAATTTTTAAAGAAACTACAGCAAATGGGTCAGCTGGTTCAGGGAAAGTATAACAGATGCGAAGAGAGAACCAGTGTTGGGGAGGGGTGGCCAGGAATGCTGGTGAATATGAACCTTGCAACCTCGTCAGAGGGGATGCCCACCATCCAGGGATACAAGAGGCTGTCACCTAGGGGGCACTTGTCATTGGATGACTAGTTTTTGTAGCTGATTTTTTACCCAATGAGGCTTCTCTGCTGCTGGAGAAGGTGCTGTTCTCCAGGTACAGCTAGGAGCAAGTGGTATTGCTGACGTGTTGATGGCTATCATCAGCGTCAGCTTTTCCTCTTTGGCAAACTATCTGGACATTTCACAATATGCTTCGTAGATGACAGTTAACTTAGTGCTCATAATCTTCCTTGCTGTGCTGTGTGATTTGAGTAGTTTTTATAAGATGCGGTCTGTTCTCTTTCCCAATAGCCCACATGGAATGAGGGAAACAAATGATCCTAAGTTGCCTGACTCAGATCCTGGGGAATCCAGAATCTCCTTATGGTCTTACGTTTCATTTCTGTTTAACCTGGGAAAGCAGGTACAGTGGGCTGCTTGAGTTTGTATGACCAGTGTCATGTGTCATGAGACTAGCTCCTTCACAGAGTATTCCTTGGTCTTTGAAGACTGTTTGATCTTCAGTAAATTTCTTTTTTTAAGTATTCTTTGAAAACTATGAGTTTTATTCCTCTTCTAACATGAACCAGGTCTTTTTAGTTAAAAAAAAAAAAATTCACCAAGCACTTCCAACATGCCAGGAACTGTGCTTAGGAGGCTTGTAGTCTAGTGGCACAGAAAGATGTAAAACCAGATGATTTCAGTATTATGTGATCTTTCCCAAGTGATCTCCCCCTTTGTGAGCTCAGCTACTTGCTTTAAATCTTCAAAACACCCATTTGCCAGCAACCATCAGCTTGCCTTCCTTACATGTCTTTAGTGTATTTGATTGAGTTCAGTCAACCCAATGATGATTCAACCTTTATGTCTGAGACAGGCGTTTGTTGCTTCCCTGAGGAACCAGCTCCCTCTACAGGTTTGCCGAGGGAAAAATATCCCTTGCAGGTGTCTCTTGTTAGGAAGGAATTAAATGCAAGCCGACCCTGAGTTGTAGTCAGGGTCATATCTTCATATTAATATCTGTCACAACAAGTCAAAAAGATTCTTATGAAAATTGAAGTCTCTGTGACTGTCGTTGGAACAGACTGTGGACATCTGAACTCCAACACAGCACTTGGCTGTGGAAGTCCTAAATTCGAATTTTCTTCTTCCTCTGAATTTGATCTTATTATGTGATTATTACATTCCATTATATCTCCCCTAAATAATAGCTGAGAAAAGAGAAGCAGGCTTGAGGAGAAAACAACAGAGAAGGTTTGGATTGTGTTTTGGAACTTGGCTGTTAGCATTTGCCAAAGGAGATGTGTGTGCTCAGCCTGAGAGTTGGCACATCTGTCTGTTGCTTAGATTGGCAAACACTGGTGTATGATTTACGCGAATGTGAATTAAAAACCGTTTCTGCATTGAAAGGCTTATGAACTCTCTTCTGTCCTCAAAGCCCTTTGCCTCTAAAATGTAGGCAATTGATGTCTCAGGGCTCAGGGTTCAATCAGGGACCCAGAACCACCATGAGAGATACAGAATAAGATATTTATTGTAGTAATTAAGCCTCACACAATTGTGTGAGCTGCTGGAGAAGTTTGTGTAAGGCCATCACCTTGGTTTCTGTGTGGTTCTGAAGTCACTGCTGGCAGGCAGGGTCTGCAGTTGCAAAGAAAAGCTGGACGTGAAATGGGGGAGAACAAGAACAAACTGGAACCCCTGACTCTCACTGCCTCAACATTGCAGACTTGGGAGACTTGCAGAAGGAGCCGTGTGCTTCACCTTAGAGCTTGTGGGCACCTGACCCAAGAACAGGAGAAACCGAGGGAGATACTGTAAGTTCTGAAGAAGCACCAACCATGTCCTGTGCAAACACAGGGTCCAGCTGGTCAGTGACAGTGTGTGCAAGCTGCAGCGGCACCTGGCACCCAACACACCAATCAGGCTGTGGTTTCATCTATGCCTCCCAAAATCCAGGCAGATTTCCCTTGTGGCAAACAGGGCTGGGGAGGGGATTCTGGGAAATATAGTTCAGCTTGGCTATGTTCACAACATAAAACTATCACTGAAATTATTATTCTATTCTAAGTAAAAAGACATTCTCAGGGCACCTGGGTGTCTCAGTTGGTTAAGTGTCCAACTTCAGCTCAGGTCATGATCTTGTAGTCCATGAGTTCGAGCCCCGCGTCAGGCTCTGTGCTGACAACTCAGAGCCTGGAGCCTGCTTCAGATTCTGTGTCTCTCTCTTTCTCTGCCCCTCCCCCTGCTCATGCCTCTGTCTCTCTGTCTCTCTCTCTCAAAAGTAAATAAATATTTAAAAAAAATTTTTAAATGACATTCTGGATAGTAAGTTCCTTGAAATGAGTGTCATGCCTGTTGCTTGTCATTGTGTTTCCAGCATCTAGCCTGCTCAGTAAACAACTGTTTTTTGAGTGATTCATTAAAGACTAGATTTCTAACTTAAGCTATGTTAATGTGATTCTCTGTACAACTGCTAACATAGAACTAGTGTGCACCACAGAGAATGCCGATGGTAATCATCCTTCGTGCATGCAGGGTAAACTGACTCGAAGCTTGTTTATGGAAGTGTGGCACAGGAAGCTGTTTAAGCCACTGGAACCCACGAGATCAGGATGAGTTTCAAAATTGTATGCAGCACAGATATCAGTAGAAGTCAAAGATATCGATATCAGTCAAATTTCTGAGCTTTCTTTCCATCCAGGCAAGTTTTATGTTCAGATTTCTATGCCTGGAAAAATCATATTCATTGCTAAATGTATTTCCTGAGCCTGTAATAGCAATAGGAGTATCAGATTATAATATTGCTTAAACATCAACCCATGCCTGACAGAAAAACTCCTACACACACCGAAAAGTAGATCAAGACGTGGTCATACCCTCCGAAGACTGTCCAGCATAGACTGGGATCTGGAGATAAACCTTCAAGACTTTCTTGCTACTGACCAGGCTGTGTTGTGTGCTTCCTTCTGATGCTTCCCCGAGTCCCCCTCCTTCCTCCCCACCTCCTCACACCTGGGATTCCCAGGGAGGAGACAGCCAAACCAATAATTGGAGCCATAGCACTGTCTTCTGCGTGACCCCCCAAAGGCTTCTTTCACCACCACCTCCCCTTTCTCTGACTACTCCCACTGCTGAGAAGAAATGAAGATATCTCTTGCCAAAGTGTTAGGGAAACATATTTTGAGATTCTAGATAACACAGATGAGCAAGATTTGGGGCTTCCAGGAAGAGTTTTCTGAAGTGTGAATTATTTCTGATTGTTCCTCCTGTTTAACTTATTCTTTTTTTTTTAATTTTTTTAACATTTATTTATTTTTGAGACAGAGAGAGACAGAGCATGAACAGGGGAGGGTCAGAGAGAGAGGGAGACACAGAATCCAAAACAGGCTTCTGGCTCTGAGCTGTCAGCACAGAGCCCGACGCGAGGCTCGAACTCACGGACCGTGAGATCATGACCTGAGCCGAAGCCGGCCGCTTAACCAACTGAGCCACCCAGGCGCCCCCCTGTTTAACTTATTCTTATTGCTTTTTTGTTTTTCTGTCTTAGAAAAGAGCAGCCATAGGGGACAGGAATTAAATGCATATGAACCTGGACAGTTTAATACCTTGTTTATTAGAAGCCACCCAGTGGAGGACACTGTTAAGTGTGCTACAGGGGCCTTGAAGGGTCACAGAGTGTGTCTTCCAGGACATGGTATTTAGGGCAGACACCCAGGCACCCAGTCTACTGTGGCCTGCGTCCAAATGCAGCCGGCTTTTCACACATGCCTTTTCTTCTAGAATGAACTGAAGGTAGCACCAAAGGAGAATGGCTGAACTTTTCACTTTCCTGTTCTAGCGGCTGTCTTTTGGTTAACAGTGCTAAAAATGATTGTGTACTGTCTTTAGGCTGTAGAAGTGAGGATGTTGAGTCCAAATATATATTGTCACAGTGAACGTTTATTGAAACCTTAGTGTGTGCTAGGCAGAATGCTAGGCACTTTCTGTGCATGATCCCGTTTTAACCTCCGGGCCACTCTTTGAGACTGATAATGCTATTAATCCTAATTTAGGAAAGGTAATCTCAGTGAAGTTAGGTAACAAGCCTAACATGCCGCAGCCAGTAAGTGGAGGAGCATGTAACTCGCGAATCTGCTCTCTTAACCACCATGATCTGCTGCTTCCCTCAGATCAACCGAGCCCCCTGATGGATACTGCTCCTACCCATAAAATGGGTCTGCTTTTGTGTCTGTGTAGACAGAAGTCCTGACAAGTATAAAAATGTTTCCCAGAGCCGAGCAGGATAAGCATTTTATCATATAGCTCAAATTTTAATACTCATGCTTTCCCCCTTTCTCTAAAAAGCATTGTCATTATTGTGAGCTAAATGCTAGTAGACAAGAGGATTGGAAGAATTATATGGGAGACGGGAATGTTATTGCTTTCCTTAAGTTATTCCATGATTATAAAAAGATGGTCACATAGAGGACGTAGTACCGGGAATGAAAGAAAGTAAGCACTCTATGACCTATTACTTAGAATGTAGGTGAGTGATACTCAGATTTACTGTGCATTCATATTATCTGGGGTGCTTGTCACAAGTACCTGTTCTAGAACCTCATCTCCATAGATTCTGATATAGCCTGTGGTCGCGCCCAGAAATCTGCATTTTAAAAAGAAGATTGTGACGCATGTGGTCTCCACACCACACTCTGAGAGCTGAGGTCTAACACCGGGAATACTTTAGTATCTGGCCCTCCCTGTGTCGAAAGGCAGCACTTCTTCAACAGTTGCCTTTGAGTTCCTCCATACCCCAGAGTCTCCAGGGAGCCCCCTTTGTACTGCTAGTTCTTGGAATAATTGAACTCCAATAATAATTAAAATAATGAAGGGCAAGTTTGATTTAATAAGGAGGGCTTTTGGAAAAATATTCAATTAATTGAACAAATTAGTTGGGCACCGATTTATGCAATTCTTTCAGAATATGAAATTGCTGTAATCAATAGAGGGTGAAAGCCCCAAATGATTTCAGTAATAGAGTAAATGCCGTCAGGACTGCAGGAAATGTCTTGTTAATACTGGCATATTTTTACTTAGAGAGTTTCTAATGATTATACCAATGCATTTATTCTACCCAAATATACTGAGTGTATACAGTATGCACAAGGCACCTGCCAGGCTTTGGGGAGAGTTTCTACAGAAAACTGGGTGAGACTCAGACCCCGGTCTAAACCAACTTTCAGTTTATAACATTTGACATTGCTTATGCCTGCATGGACTCTCTATAGTCACAAACAATTACTTTTCCTTGAGTAATTTATGACCACTTAAATGCAATGCACATTTGGAAGTGAAAAAACAAACATTAAGGGTGACAGTTTTTAAGACACATGCTTCCTATTTCTTTTCATCTTTTCCATGTGCCGCTGTGTATGTTTCTACTTCTTATTACAGGGTTCGGGTGGCCTTTTGTAAAAAGAGAAAGTCATAAAAAGTAGCAATAAAGTGACTGCAAATGCCGTCTCCAATTCCCTTCTGCATGGCATCCCATGACAGTTGCTCACTCTATTATTTCCATGATTGATACAGAGCAGCCTACTGTGGAGTGTAATCCAACTAGGTCTACAGTCCTAACACTGAATGCTAACTGGGCTGATGCCTCCATTCAGGAGAAATGCCGGACTCCTCACATGTGCTTGTTCATTATAAAGAAAGTTTTGCGGGAGCCCTACTCACAGTGTGGGTTGTATACCCATCTAAGCCCGTGAGCTTTTGTCTTAAGACAAAATGATAAGAGTAAGCATTCAGAAACTTTTAGAGCAATTTGATGGAGCAGTTTTTTTTAGAGCAATTTTTCATTGCACGCCTGCTAAATTTAATAATAAAAGAATCAAGTTCAAAATTTGTCTTTTTAAATTTTATTATCCTACTAAATACTTTTTATTGTATTTCACAAAAGCATTGACTCATGATTGATTTGAAATAATATTTTTTTAAAAACTGGTCCTTCACCACAGATAGTTTGAGAAACACTGTTTAGGTTTTTTTTTTTTTTTTTAATGCTTATTTTTGAGAGACAGAGAGAGACAGAGCATGAGCGGGGGAGGGGCAGAGAGGGAGACACAGAATTGAAAGCAGGCTCCAGGTTCTGAGCTGTCAGCACAGAGCCCAACGCTAGGCTCAAACCCACAAATTGTGAGATCATGACCTGAGCTGAAGTTGGAGGCTTAACTGAGCCACCCAGGCGCCCCTAAATATCTTTTCTTGATTCAGAAAGTGTTCAGTGTCCCTTGCCCCACATTAGTTTTCTTCTTTTCTTAATGCTGATTTATTTATTTTTTTGAGAGAGAGAGCACATGCACGTGAGCAGGGGAGGGGCAGAGCAAGAGGGGGGGCAGAGGATCCGAAGTGGGCTCTGTGCTGACAGCAGAGAGTTCGACCGTGGGGCTCAAACTCACGAACCATGAAATCATGATCTGAGCGAAGTTGGCCACTGAACTGACTGAGCTACCCAGCTGCCCCTAGTTTTCTTTTATCTTGTAAATTTCTGTCAGGGCAGACTCCTAGATTTTAGCTAGTGGGTGATACTAGGAGAGAAAGGCTTCTTTTGATTACAAAAATTAACTTCCTAAATAGCTATAAAATTACTCTCTCTTAAAACCAAATTGTGCTTCCAAGATTAAAATTTTTGAAAGAGAAATGCAATTTTAAAGAAGGAAATTACTGTCTTTCTAAATCAAAGCTTTGTTTTTTACTGAAGTATTATATTAAATTTCTATTAATGTTTAAGCAGGTTTGGCCGGCTAAAACAGAGTTAAAAATTTTAAATAACTAAGGAGAATTAACATTTAAAAGTACTTATGTCAGCATGTTTGGCTGAAACCGTCCAGTGAGTAAGCTCTGGCCTGGTAGAAAATGCAGAAGCCAGGCTCTTAATCAGCCAGGCTGACAGATCATTCCCCTTGACTCAGTCACCCTGCCTATCACATGAAGCTGCCTATTCAAATGAAGAGGTCAGGCCAGATGACCCCTGAAGCCTTCTACTACTACTTCTTCTTTTTTTTTTTTATGTTTATTTATTTTTGAGAGAGAGAGAGTGTGTGTGTGAGCAGGGGAGGGACTGAGAGAAAGAGAGAGACACAGATTCTGAAGCAGGCTCCAGGCTCTGAGCTGTCAGCACAGAGCCCCATGTGGGGCTCGAAATCATGAACGGTGAGATGAGGACCTGAGCCGAAGTCAGATGCTCAACCGACTGAGCCACCGAGGGGCTCCAGCCTTCTCTACTTCTAATATCCCATGTCTATGAAGTTAATTCCATAATAATTTTAGAATACTTGTATTTTCATTAATAAAAAATAGTTAACTTTGGGGGGCCCCTGGGTGGCTCAATCAGTTAAGCACCTGACTCTTGATTTCGGCTTAGGCCACGATCTCATGGGTTGTAGGATCGAGCCCCGTGACAGGCTCTGCACTGACAGCATGGAGCCTATTTGGGATTCTCTCTCTCCCTCTCTCTCTGCCCCTCCCCTGCTCACTCTCTCTCAAAATAAGTAAATAAACATTAAAAAAAAGTGTTAATTTTTGGAAAATAAGTAAGATACCCTCCTTTGTATACTAAGTATTTCTAGATAGAGTCCTTTCTTGTCAAGTAAGATGAAAACAATGTAATCCATTGCATAAGCAGATAGAGAAATAAAAATGAAGAATGGCAAAGCTAAAACATTTTATAAAAGTAGATAAATAAAAGTAACGGTTATTCTAGGCATCCTTGAGCTATGGCAGTTGAGTGTTGGTATGAGAGACAAATGTGACGAAGTTGGCACTCACATGGTACTTGCTTAAAGTTCACGTGAAAGGAGACTTATTAGAAAGCCTACCTGCTTCTATTTTTTTCCCCATCCAGTCAATAAACTTGAACCTTTAACTTGTCTAATTTTGGGGGTGTAACTCCGCTGCTGGTTGGGGCACCTTGCCTTCTAAATGGATATAACCGGCTGGAAATGATGTGCCATATCTTGTGCAAAGTCTAGCATTCTTCCAGTGATCCCAAAGAATTCCTGGAGATCTGAGTGTTTGGTTGCCTGGCTCCACCAAACTGCTCCTGATGTTTGTTTGGTTTATGTATCAGCTTTCTTTTCTTCGTAGCCTGCTGACTCTGTTCCTGCCCAGACGTACACCTCTGCCCTGGGGTACAGGGCCCAAGTCCTCTCTTCTTTCTCTCTGTCCTCACCCCTTCCTTCCTACCAAGCTCCAAATGCTGCTTGTTGTATTATGCCCCAAAATGCAGCTTGGTACATCCTCCTCCCAAATTCACTATAGACCCACCACTGCATAGCAAGGACTGAACACAGAGGCTTCTAGCCTCCTTAGAAGACTATTTGGACTCAAAACAGTATTTTTTTGTGTTGGTAAATAACAAAATTTTATTTTAACCAGATTTGATCATTTGCAATTTGTGGTAATTCAAACAAGGAGCAAGATGGACCAGGGCATCTGCAAACTTTTTCCAGCAAAAGCCAGATAGTAAATATGTTGAGTTTTGATGGCTGCATACTCTGTTACAATTCAAACAAGCCATAGATAATATGTAAAGAAATGAATGACTCTGTGTTTTAAGAAAGCTTTATTTACAAAAACAGACCAAAATTTTTCTGTTTAAACTATTTTTAGAAGTATTGCCTATTTAACAATGCAGATTTTCTTCCCAACAAGCTCTAATGCTACTTATTTATATATAAACTATAACTGGTATGTAAAATGTATATTTTCTTGGCTTAACCTGTTACTTTGAATGAAATGTAAATCATTCTTAATCATTTAAAAGTAGGGCCTCTCCTAGGTAACATCTTATTCACCTAGTCTGAGTTACTCTCAAAGTAATCATATTTTGTTATCTTAAAAAAAAGGTTTTGGGGGCACCAAGGTAGCTCAGTTGGTTGAACGTCCGACTCTTGATTTCAGCTAAGGTCATGATCACAAGGTCATGGAGTTGAGCCCTGTGTTGACCTCTGCACCAAGCGTGGAGTCTTCTTGGGATTCTCTCTCTCTTGCTCTGCCCCACCCCTCTCTCTCAAAATAAAATAAATAAATAAATATATTAATTAATTAATTAAAATTTTTTCATGAATTCAGTGGTCTTATGTCCGAATAGTATAAATTTGTGAAATGTTCATGTATAGTTTCTATTTTGTTAGTCTATTCTGAATTTAAATAATATTTAGTGCAAAGCAATAATCTGTATAAATACAGTAAAATAAGACACAAGACAAAGGAATTAA
The DNA here is from genome assembly GCF_022837055.1 of Prionailurus viverrinus. NCBI lineage: Eukaryota > Metazoa > Chordata > Mammalia > Carnivora > Felidae > Prionailurus > Prionailurus viverrinus. The sequence goes on from NC_062568.1 coordinate 33,315,778, forward strand.
AAATATAGTGTATATTCTTATTTTCTGTGAATATGTACAATGCCACTTTTATATTATTGCTTTATGATGTTTATCTCCAACCTTTTTGGCTGTATCTCTGCAAAACTTTTTCAGCATGCATCTTCAAGATATGCATCTTATTTACTTATAAATTATATATCGGAATGACTATTATTAGCTAATATTTCAAGTATATCACAATATACTTAGGGTGAGGCTTTTCATTTATCATAGTCTTACATAACCATGTAGCTAATAGACTTCTGATGATTTTCTTCTGTTTTGGCCAAGCTCTTGTCAGATCTGATTAAATTTGTCATTATTTTTACCCTGTAATGTGGATGATAGAAACCTTTTACTCAGAGTAGAACTGTCAGCTCTGTGACTGCACATTATTTACACTTGCATTTGTATTATCATCTTTAATCTGCAGGTTCCTTGCATACATCTTTTTAGTTTAAGGGTACATATTACAATCTGTAGATTGATTTGGCAGGCCCATCACTGTGCATTTCAGTGCATTCGGAGCAAATGAATGGAGAGGGCAAGGCTCACCCCCTCTGTGCCTGGAGGCCCCACTGTTCCTGGAGAGCATCTCATTTCCTGCGAGGCAAGATCTTCTGTGGAGCTGAGGGCACAATGCCAACCCAGAAGTTAAATACCGGCTAAAATGCTTTCCTTTTTAAAGAAAACAAACATGAATGGAGGTTCCAATATTTTCTTTCCACATCACAATAGATTGTATGTGCATCTGCATAAATCTCACAACTTTTGAGACCAAAGTTGATAAAAAATACCATCTTTTTCTTATGTAAATCTTCATCCTTATATTGTGGCTTAGCTCTTCTTTTGTTTATTTTTTTTTCACCCAGCTAGCTTTTATTATTTTTTTTTAATTTTTTTTTCCACGTTTTTATTTATTTTTGGGACAGAGAGAGACAGAGCATGAACGGGGGAGGGGCAGAGAGAGAGGGAGACACAGAATCGGAAACAGGCTCCAGGCTCCAAGCCATCAGCCCAGAGCCTGACGCGGGGCTCGAACTCCCGGACCGCGAGATGGTGACCTGGCTGAAGTCGGACGCTTAACCGACTGCGCCACCCAGGCGCCCCTCACCCAGCTAGCTTTTAAAACAGAGTCTGGAGGCATCTAGGTGGCTCACTTGGTTGAGCATTTGACTCTTGATTTCAGCTCAGGTCATAATCTCAGGTTAGTGGGATCAAGCCCCATGTGGAGTTCTGCGCTGACAGTGTGGAGCCTGCTTGGGAAATCTTTCTCTCTCTCCCTCTCTCTCTCTGTCTCCTTCTGCACCCTCCACCCCCCCGCCCCTTGCACATGCAGTCTCTCTGTCTCGCTCTCTTTCTAAAAAAAAAAAAAAGAATGTGACTAATGTTTCTTTCAATCTTCTGCAGTGTTTCACATATCATGGTTGAGCATTAAGAATACACGTATACAAGGGCCCCTGGGTGGCTCAGTCGGTTAAGTGGACAACTTCAGCTCAGGTCATGATCTCCTGGTTTGAGTTCAAGCCCCACATCAAGCTCTGCACTGACAGTGTGGGGCCTGCTTAGGATTCTTTCTCTTTCTCCCTCTCTCTCTCTGCTCCTCCCCCCACTTTCTCTCTCTCTCTCTCTCTCTCTCTCTCTCTTTAAAATAAGTAAACTTAAAAAAAAAGAGAGAGAGAAGAATGTACGTAGACATGTTTCACTCTAACATGAGCTCCAGGAATGTTTTGTGGACTTTATTGCCTTGCTGAGGAGGTGTGGCATATATCCTTTTTTTTTTTTTTTTTCCTTTTTGGTAATTTTAACAACTTACTTGCTTGGGCCCTCTCAGTTTATTGTTTATAGCATCTAAATGGAGTCACACCGCATATTTAAACTGTATTCTCTAATTTGCAAAATTAAATGTTTTTGCTCTCATTCTACTGTCCAGGTTAGCCATTCATCTTAATGTGTTGCTGCTACTGATTCCTAGAACATTCTTCTTCATTATTTATGTCCCTGATAAAAATGTTAATTTCGAGAGTTCAAATAATTTACTCTCTGGGCACTTTTATGTACCTGCACAATAAAGTAGATCAGACAGTCCAGGCCTGTGAGGAATAAGGTGGACAGGGTAAGTTCTTGGTCTGTGAAGGGTGGCAGGAGCGTGGTACCTTTCATTGCGTTTCATTGGTTTATTGATGCCACACTGACAAGATGTTCATAAAGGCATCCCACTCATTGGCTCTAGGGTTGTCTCTAGAAGTAAAGAGAAGCAGTCAACAGTCATTCCCATCTTGAGAGAAGCTATATCATTTTCTTGCTGTAACAGAAGAGTGTCCTAAATCTTAGCTGTATAACAAAATCCCCAGATGGCTTTACAGAAATTCTGAGGCCAGTTAGAATCTCTGGTGTGGGACCAGCGATCTGTATTTTTAAGAGTTCCCCAGGTGATTCCATTGCACAGCCAAGGTTGAGGTTTCAAGAGTCTAATAAGCGGATTAGATCAATAGAAGGAAAATTAAAAGTGTAAGTCTCAATAAAGGTGAAGGAACTCAACAGTAGAAAAAAATTTACCTCACCATAACATGGAAAAAAGTTGGGAAAAGATGGAACAATTTTGTAGCTTCAAGTTGAGGTAGTAATAGACATCTTCCCTTGATTGCTATGGATCACACAGTGAAGGTTAAGATGTTGGCAGAGAAAACCAAAGATTTATGAATTGATCCAAGAATGTCTGAAGGACTTTGAGGTCCTTGGCTTTGGATGATGGAGGCTTATGGACAAACACTTCCAACTTTACATTATCTTTGGGGGCTTTTTGACCTATGGATATGTTTACTGTGGCATGCGTACCTACGCATGAGTGCTCACATTTAACCTAAGGCTGCTCATACCTCATTAAGAAACCTTACGTTTAGAAGGTTTATTTGGTTTTGAAGATTATCTTTGCATTACATTATCTTTGGGGGCTTTTTGACCTATGGATATGTTTACCGTGGCATGCGTACCTACGCATGAGTGCTCACATTTAACCTAAGGCTGCTTATACCTCATTAAGAAACCTTACGTTTAGAAGGTTTATTTGGTTTTGAAGATGTGCCAAGACTCCTGGTCTAGCAAATAAAGATAAAGTGGATCTGTTTTCACCTGTGCCACTCTTTTGATCTTTATCATATATTACCTAGCTTTTCTCAGAAGAATATACATCATGAGCCAGCCTCTGAGGGCATGGAGCCTTCCCTTCCTGTAGTTCTGGGGTCTGGTAAAGCATCTTCTATTCAATAAGTATTGACTGAGCATTTGTCAGTGACCCCTGCAAACTCCGCTTTGGTTGCAGGAAGCAGTACAAGTATTGATTAAGCACTCGGCTGACGTCAATGCGAGGGACAAGAACTGGCAGACCCCCCTCCACGTGGCAGCTGCCAATAAGGCTGTCAAGTGTGCAGAAGTGATCATTCCCCTGCTGAGCAGCGTCAACGTCTCCGATCGAGGGGGGCGCACAGCCTTGCACCATGCTGCCCTGAATGGCCATGTGGAGGTGAGTGCCCTCATCACTGGGAGCAACAATTCTTACTACAGACTCCCTTAGCCCCAGGTGGGACCTAATCTTAGTGCTGAGGGTTTTAGAGAGTGTGATCCTTATATCTGTACACCAAACCTTAGGCAACCATAGCAATTTTTAAATTCACAGCCAGTGGGTTAAAAAAGTAGCCATCACCTCAGTCTTTTCCTCTGACACACGTGCCTCACAGTTGTCTGTGACATCATCTTCATACTTTGTGTGAACTCCAGGTTTCTGATCCACCTTGAGATTTGATGTTAATTTGACTCAGAGTATCTGCATGTTGGTTTTATTCCAGATGGTCAACTTACTCTTGGCCAAAGGAGCAAACATCAACGCATTTGACAAAAAGGACCGGCGTGCTCTGCACTGGGCAGCATATATGGGTAAGGATTCCATGAATGGAAGGCAAAGTGCAGATACCTGTACCTAAAGAAGCCACAGCCCTGCCATTAACCATGTAGGCCTTCTCTTGGGCAGGCCTGACTTCTTTCCAAGGTTGGAATTCACCCGAGTTAAGATTTGGTCCATTTTACTGGCATGCATAGAGCACTCTCATTACACAGTTGCTTTCTCAGAGATTCATTTACCCCACAGAGAGGAAGAGGGATGAATCATGGCCCAGACCTCATTGAATGGGTTTCAGTCGGGACTGGAGAGTGGTGTGAATTGAGCTTCTTTTGAGCTTGTCATGGCAGCAAAATGAAGTGTTCAAAAAGAAAGAGGGCTGGCTAGCAAAGCAAGGACATAAATTCCATTTGTCCTTTTATTTATAAATATTTTTGAAATAAACAAAAAGGAAGGAAGGGCAGCCCCCTGGCTGTTATGGAGGTTGAAGTGACGAGAGTAACCATGGAGTATCCTGCTTCTGTACCACCGAGAGGCCAGGGCTTGCCACTCCCGCTTCTGCCAGCTCGCTGGGGAGAGATGAAGGGAGCCGTGACATTTCCGTGTTTTTCCTTTTCACTTCTGTTGGCACGAATACCACTCACAAATGACAGACCTCATGGAATTTATTCTCAGTGTAGACTTGTGGGAAATGAAGAGCTAAGATCCTTCCTTTGTGTTTCTAACTGGAGAACGTCCTGCAATTTGAAAAGCTGATAGGATTCTGTCAGCCCCAAGTTATAAACAACCCGATATGCCCATCCACAGGAGATTGTGTTGGTGAATTATAAAGATAAGCACAATGGGACACTATCCTGTAACTATAGTGATGATGTCATTAGTATTTATTAACATACAAATATTCTGTGATATGTTAAGTAAAAACAGATCAATACACAGTATGGATATTATGATCCTCATTTTTGTAAAAAAAAAAATCCATGCAATCTAAACTATCTATTTGGCTGTCTATTCAGTATACACTGAAATGTCTGTTCAGTATTACACACTGAAATGTTGGCTGATCATCTCAAGGGATTGGCGATTATGGATGATTTTTGTTTCCTTTTAACACCGTTTTGCCTTTTCCGAAATCTTTTTAGTAGGCATACAGGCCTTTTATTATCATAAAAATAATAACATTAATTGTGGGGAGAAAAAAGAGTGGATTGGGTAGGGATGAAATAAATTATGTGGCTGTAGATGAGTCTGCATGGACATTTGTGCTTAAAACATCAGAATCTTAAGATCTTGTAAGCATTATCATTTTTTTTTTAAAGACAGCAGGGACTTTTGTGCCGATTGAAGCAGATTGGATGTCTGCATGGTACCTGCAGGACTGGAGTCAAGAGGACATTTGCCAGACTGGTGTTTGTGTAGAGCACACACTAGACTAGTGTGAGATGGGACTCAAAGAACCTGGGGTTTCAAGTTTGTTCTTTGCTAACATATAGTTAAAACATTCATGTAGAATTGCTTTCAGCATTTGTATGGAATTGCTTTTTGTGTGTCATCAGGGTACAAATAGGAAAAAAATATATAGATGACTATCTTTAGGGAATAAAGGACAAAACCAGGACAAAAGATAACACCACTTAAGCTTAAGATAGCACCACTAGTAATTGAAAGTAATTTTTCCATATACAAGTCTTGGGGGAAAAGAGTCAAATTTTAATACAACAAGCCATGGCCAAATGCTCTCTCTGTGTCTCATACACACACACACACACACACACACACACACACACACACACACACTTCTCTCCCTCCCCCCCCAATACACCCCTCCCTCCATCTCTCTCTTTCTCACACATATGCACACACAATCCCACATGCATCTTAGACCCTTGGAATTAGTACTTACCTTCTACCCTTCAATTATGAACCATGTTTAGAGCAATGACCCAAAGCATCAAATAATCTCCAGTCACAATATAAAGGCCAAACACATTTATCATACTATTTATATAGTGAGATAGGATATAAAGGATAATATTCTAGAAAATATGTCAACAGGAGTTGAAACTAGAAGGGTTTCTATTTAGCCAGTAATTCACAAGAATACTTTTAAGTTGAACCATATGAATTGCCACTTCTGTGATCCACAACTATGGTCAAGCAGCAGCAATATAATTTAACAATAATCTGGAGTTATTCCGATTGATTTTTTTTCTTCCGTTAGTTTTTCCAAACCAAATTGTCATTGTTGGACTTTTCAGTGAGGAATGGCAATTGCTTTCAAAAGCATTGCTTTTATTTTAACATATTTTAGGTTGTGGTACTAACATATTTAGCACGATTTGCAATATTGGTGACAGTAGAAGCTAATAGTGATGATTTAGGTGGAATAAATCGTCAAATTATCCTAAAAAGGTTCGCCATGTCTTCTGTTGTTTTGTTTGTAAAGGCCACCTGGACGTCGTGGCATTGCTCATTAACCACGGCGCAGAAGTGACTTGTAAGGATAAGAAGGGTTATACCCCCCTGCACGCTGCAGCCTCCAACGGACAGATCAACGTTGTCAAACATCTCCTGAATCTAGGGGTGGAGGTGAGCTATGTTTAATGCATCAACCCATGGTGTATTTGTGGGTTTTCTGTTGTTCTGAAATTGAATCCTGTTTGATTTTTAATTCCAGAGGGTAAAAAAAAAAACAACCCACCTTCTTTTCTAGCGTCCTGTCTTTTTGAGTTTACAGGGGCAATCAATGAAGGGCAATGGGGGCATATAGCAAGTAATGAAAAACCAGAAACAGGCTAACTTTCTGTATCAACATAGAGAATTATAAACATATATGTTGCCTGTAGTACATATTATTAACCTGTTGTTTTTTAAGTAGGCTACGGTTCTCCATCCCGCCTTCAGAATTCAGCCTTCTAAGTTGTGGTGTACACGCAGAAATAAAGGAGTGAGTGGCAGGGACAAACAGCAGAAATGTCCAATGCTGAGCTGGAGAAGTCAGCCCCATCCCAGCCTCCCTCAATTAGCAGAACAGGGGCAGTGTGGGGCTTTGGAACATCCCTGTCCCTGGAGGAAAGGAAAACCAAGTTGCAATGCTGAGACTGAGATAGTGAAACCCAGCAGTGCAGCAGTTCTGGGACAGCAGGAGAGAGCCCTGAGCTAAATCCCTAAGACAGCTCTTGGCTCTGCAGCTGGGACGTGGCTGTGGGAGGTGTCGGACGGCAGAGCCAAACCAAGTGGCTTCTGAGCCCAACTCCTAGTTTAGAATCTGCAGCACCTCCCTGCATATCTCCCAACCCTTCACTTCCCGTTCTCTGTTGAGTTTTGGCTCTTTTCTTCCCTGATTCAGTTCTCCTCTGCCATTTTGAGGCAGTTTTGCCTTTCACTCTTTATCCCTTCCCTTGCTGAAAAATTTCTCCCCACGACTTGAAACCTCCAACTCTTCCTCCCAGTTCACTATTTGTCACATTCACTTTTTGCTGTCTTTATCTTGGGATGACAGGCATTCCCAGGATGACCACACCGGGACAAGAGAAAGCTCTGAATAATTATGTTGGCAGATGGAAGTTTACTTCCCTTAGTGTAGCCATTAGGCTTTCTTGTGGAAAATGCAATAAAGTGGCTCTGGTGATTTTACCCATCCTGTGTTGGACTCATTTGCAGATTGATGAAATCAACATCTACGGAAACACGGCCCTTCACCTGGCCTGCTACAACGGGCAGGATGCTGTAGTTAATGAGCTGACTGACTACGGTGCTAACGTGAACCAGCCCAACAACAGCGGGTTCACCCCTTTGCATTTCGCTGCTGCCTCCACACACGGTGCTTTGTGTCTTGAACTATTGGTAAACAACGGGGCGGATGTTAACATCCAGGTACGACATTCTCAGTCTCTCTCTGGGCTAAATACCTTTGCGTTGAGCCTCTGCGTGAGCAAAATCAACTGTTGTAAATTATGCCCTGTTTTAGTAAACAACAGCCTTGCCCTGTATGGGTGTGTTACAAAAACTTAGCTGTGTTGTTACCACAGAAATGGTAGGACCAGCTGGAAGACACTGAGGGTCTAGACACATGCTTTTGGTAGCTTAGTGAATGTTCTAGAGCAAATACTGGTCTCAGGAATGTTGACTTGGCTTGGTTTCTAACACTGAGGTGAATGTTGAGCTAACATGGCAGAACTGCTTGAGAATCAAAAGGAAAGCCTAAGCCAATGATCTCAGGTCTGCTTCTAACCCTGGCATGGCCCTCCAAAAAGTTTCTCAGGCACTGTCCAATAGTAAACCCTAGATAGTGGCTTTAGTAATGTAACATTGACCTGGACCTGATAGTCTTTATTCAGCACACTTACTGAAGATCATCTCGTGCCCTCTGTTTAGTTCGGAAGGAGTACTCCAAGATGAGATATGAGCTCTGCCTTCAAGGAATTTACAGTACGGTAAGGAGATAGTGTGCTCAAGTGTTCGTGAGGCAAGAGAGGAATGTGCTGAGTGGCACGAGACAATAATAGAGTGCTGCAAACTGTAAGAAGCAGTGCTTATTTCTCGAGGATCAAAAATGGAGCCTGCTTTTGAGCCGAGACTCAGAAGATTGATATCAGTTGATATGAGGAGGGATAGAGAGAATCTGAGAGAGAGCACTCCAGGTAAAGAGAACCACATGAAAGGGTTTGGGAATTCTGGATAGGAAAAGCTCTGGGTAGACTCTAGGTTAGTAGTTAGCTCACTACAACAGGTAACCAAGAGGAACTTATGCGTGCAGCCCTCACCATCCAGGTTACATCATTTGAATGCATTTAGGTCGTAGCAGAATATCCTAACCTGTACCAAGTGACCTTGTACTCATCCTCAGCTTCCCTTATCCCAAGCACACAGGAATCTTAAAGCAAGGTCCCAATGTGTTCTGCCTCTGCTTTTGAAAAATTACCATTTCTGAAATTTAATTTTAAGAATATTGGATCAATCTGTTTTATTTTTTTAAGATTTATTTACTTAAGTAATCTCTCTACCCAACTTGCAGTTCAAACTCACAACCCCAAGATCAAGTGTCATATGCTCTACCAACTGAGCCGGCCAGGTGCCCATGGATCAATCTATTTTAATGACCTTTCCCATTCACTATTAAAATCTTTTTACTTTTTTTGTTACAATTTTTAATAGTGAGGAAATATGAGACGAATTTTCAGAATGGTGATTTATTGTGCTTGAATGAAATGTATGAAAGAAAGTACCCAGGAGCAAGCTGAGATGTGACCTGACCAATGAAAAGGCTTATCAACTAGCTGAGGAGTTTGGGCTTCTATAAGCTGTGGAGACCAATACTCATTATAGAGGTCATGTGATCTAAACTGACAATTAGAAATAGTAATCTGGCCACAGAACACCAGAGAAAAAATTGTATATATGACTACATAAATTTTTTAAATGTTTATATGGCAAAACAAAACAAACCCCCAAAAAACAAAACAAAACAAAACAAAAAAACGCAGACATAAACTAAATTGAAAGAGGAACAACTCAAAAGAATTTTTTCTGCAATACACATGATAAACAAAATGTTAACACATTTAATATATAAAGAGCTCATAAAAATCTATAAGAAAAAGTCTGATCGGGTACCTGGGTAGCTCATTCGTTAAGCATCTGACTTTGGCTCAGGTCACGATCACACAGTTTGTGGTTTTGAGCCCCACATCAGGCTCTGTGCTGACAGCTCAGAGATTGGAGCCTGCTTCAGATTCTGTGCCTCCCTCTCTCTCTGCCCCTCCCCTGCTTACTCTCTCTCTCTCCAAAATGAATAACCATTTAAAAAAAAAGTCTGAAAATCTTCTATAAAATCTGGGCAAAGGCCAATCACAAGACTGATAATACAATATCCATTAAACCTATGAAAAATATTCAGTATCATTAGTAACTAGAAAAATGCAAACTAACACACAGGTATATTTGCCTTTAAGATTGGCAAATATGAAAAAAAAAGGAAAAAAATAAAAGAAAAAAAGATTGGTAAATGTGAACAAGACTTGTAATACCTAGTGTTATCAGTGAAAAAATTAATATGCAGTAACTAAATATCTAATTTTTTAATTTAAAAAAGTATGTGTCTGTGTATATGAATAAAAAGAGAAAAATATTTGGAATATATACCAATATAATATCACTGCAGAGAGGCAAAATTATGATTTGGGTTTTTAGTTTCTTTTTTATATACTTGTTTTAATCTTCTGATTGTGATACATGAGCATGTGTTATTTTTATATCCAGGTGAAAAAAAACTATTTTCATTTTTATAAAAAGAAAATTCAGGTGTAGTGGACCTAGAGAGAGGACAATTAGAGAATAAATGAAAGTCAATAAAACTGGTCTAGATAAGAAGTAATGAGCCCAGGGGAGTTGGGACAACCAACAGAAGAGAGAGGCTTCACAGAAAGAAAATCAATGAAATTTGGATGGATAGGAGATAGAGGAATTGAAGACAAATGTAAGAAATGAAATCTGGTTAAGAGATAATACAGAATAGTAGTTAAGTGTTCAGTTCTGAGGCCGGACTGCCTATATTCCAATCCTAGCCTTGACTTTCAGTAATTATGTAATCATAAACAACCTCTCTGTGTGTCCGTTTATCTGTAAAGTTGGGGAAACAGTAGCATCTTCTTCATGGAACTGCTGTGAGGACCAAACAAGTTACCTCACATAAATTACTTAGAACAGTGTCTTCCACATGGCAAGCACTCAATAAACAATTATCGTTATTAAGGGGGATGTTAGGAGAAAGAGTAGGCTTAGGAGGTAAAACTGGTAAGTTTAGTTTTTGAGAAGGTGATTTTGAGCCTTTGGTACAGTCTGAGAAAACCAACAATGGAAAATGTGATCCTCCAGCATGGGAGAGCAGTAGAAAATAGAAGAAAAAAAATTAGGCTGCCTCATTCACACAGAGGTGATCGATAGTGGAGGTTCAGAGAAAAGGTTGAGGTCACCCAAGGAGAGAGTGCATCACAGCATGAGGAGAGGAAGGATGAAGGATGCCAGAAACCCTTTGGTCTTAGGATCAGGAAGAGGAGGAAGAGCCAGAGAAAGGGATGAAAAAAGAAGAGTTGGAGAAGATAGAAAGGAAGTGGAGGGGAGTATAATGTCTTCATGAAGGTGGAAAACAGGCAGAAATGAAGAAGAGAGTGTTGAGTGGAGTCAATCCAGGGTGCTAGGTGGGGGTAAGAGACAAAGGGGCATCAAAGAGACTGAGGACCTGTAACCCAAGGTGGGAAGAGTCATCATATGGCATTGAAGTCACAGAGGACAGTGGTGAGAAGGCAGGAGGTTTACAGGTGGCCAAACTTCTTGTCCCCAAAACTTGTGACACTTGTATTGCCATACTGGTATCTGAAGGAAATCCTTGAATTCTCCAAAGAAAGGAAAATTATTGAAGTTAAATAAAATAGCTCGCTTCACCAACCTTCAGTTAATTAATTCAAAGAGCTGTCTGATGTTCTCTATTCCCTCTTCAAACCATGCCAACTGGTGCTCTCAGTGTGCCTGAGAACAAGGCTAGAAGGCCACTTTCTGGCACACCTCCCTACTTCTCCCAGTTAACTATGCTGTCTCAGTTTATGGCAGCCTTCTCTCTCATAAAATGTGCCTGGAAAGCATGACCACTTGATTTAAAGAATTAATTTTTCCTGTACACTGCTAATCATCAATACAATATGGAAATACCTTTTTTTTTTTTTTAATCTGAGACTTAGGTTTATGTAATAGCTGATCTGTGTAAGTGGGACTTTGGTTCAAATCTAGCCTTCTCCTTCAGTCTCCTTCAATCTACTCTGTTTACATCGGATTTCCTTCTCTTGAATCCTCCTTCATGATTCCGGATTCACCCTGGAGCCATAATCTGTCTCCCATTTCCGTAGAGCCATTCTGTCTGACTCTGGAGGTAGCTTTCTAATTGAAGTTGTTATCTCTGTGTACCACAGTGCTCCTTGGATTTTGAAAGTGTTTGTAGATTCCAAGACAATTTGTATTTGTTTAGATCTTCCAGAGTTTGACAGAAATAGCATATTGAAATGTGGCCAATACCCATGCACATGTTCACGTTGTTTTCCTCTATCATCACAAAGTACTAAGAGTGATGTCTTCATGAGCAATTACAAGATGATGGAGAGGGGAAGGAGAACGTGTGTCCTACACACATTTTACAATCCCTCATTTTGCTTCGATTGACCATGGCCCTACCTCTGACTTTGTAGTGTTGGTTTAATTATGATAAAATAATAAAGACACAATACTTTATACAATACTCCATTGAAGGTTCACTTGTATTTTGCAAATAGGAAGAGCCCGAGAAGATACAAAATAATTTTTCTTCTCCATTACACATTACATTGTAATTCTGTGGCATCTCAAAGCTCTTTTTGGAAGCATTCAAAATGTTAAAGAAGGCACTAAATTCATAGCTATTCCAAATACTACTTAGATAGATTCAGAAATTACCATTGCCAAGTTTCCTGCCTCCAGGTCACTAGTATTCAGCCTGCCCATGGTCTGAATTCTTTTCCATCCGTGGGCCCTTAGTCTTTTTAGCCCTCAGACACTGGAGCTGAAGCCCATCACACATCTATTGAAGTGAACCAGCTCCCTTCTGTATATGTACCAGGTCTGAATTATAGAATGAGTTGCACAGCAGAGGTTAAAGGTGAAATGGGACAGGCGAGAGAAAGAAAGCAGTGATAAGGACATGACGACTTTGGAGAGGATGTGAGGAAAAAAGAGAGAAATGGATGAGGACTAACCATGTACCATCTCTGGCTCTTAGAACCATTTAAAAAATTGGACTACGTACGGCTTTTTGCAAATTAGGGTTTTATATTGCTCTTCCATTGAATTAGGAAGCCCTTTTGCGCTTCTGACACATTCCCCCTAACCCTTGCAGGCTGACCTTAATGTTATCTTCTAGATGCTCTATTGCCTTCCAGTAGGACCATTGAGCTGTGTGACTCCAGGAGACATGTGCCACAGACAACACAATGCCTTCAAGTTCCTGGGTAGTAAGAATGTCTGGGTTTAGGGAGGGTTTGGGGGATGTTGGAGGATGAGGAAAGAAGGCATTCAAAGTGAAAGAAATGAAAGGATTTCTCAGGAGAATGGTGGTCAAGGAAATTGAGATACCCCATTTAGTGAAGGATATTTCATTCTGTCCTGGAAGAGTACTAATGTTTATAAAATATTCTTTATCTTTATTAGTTTTTCTTCATGAGCGTGGCTGAACCATGCCTACATCAATAGAAGGGCTTCTGGCTTAAATTAAAAAAAAATTCTCAAAATAACAGAATTTTCCAAGCACTAACTACAATGGGGAAATGAGTCTAGAAATAGGAAAGAGACTAGGAATTAAGAAAAAATCTTATAAAAGCAGAGATTTGAATAAATGGAAGAACTGAACATATCCTCTCTTTTGAGAATGCAAAGAATGTTTTATCCTTCTCTGAAGTTCTTAAAACAGCAGCAGTAACAACAAACACCCAGTGTGACAGATTTCTCAGGCAGATAATGAAACTCAGTAGGATCCCTAGTCTCAACCTGAGTATCCTGAGTTCTAACTTGTAAAGACTAAATAAAAAGTATTATCGATTGGACCTTCATTAGTTTCCAATGGCTTTTTGAAATAGCAAGTTCCCTTTACATCCATGCCATATAAACATAATTGTTCCCAAATGGCTGCCATGATTCTCTCAATGCTTCCTGGCCCCACCTCCGGCCACCATATCCCTAAGGGGGAAGAATCAGCTAAGGACTGGACTCAGTGGTTGATGAACCCAGGTAAAGATTGATCTGATATAGCTGTCGTTTGTATTTTATGAAAATTTGGTTGCCCTATTTATTTGTCCCCTTGCCAAATGCACAACCACTCCATGGGAGAAAAGGGTGCAGTGTTTTCTGTCCCTGAAATGGAACCAGCATTGTCAATGGCAAGATACAGAAACCAGTTGTTTCTGCTTTGGTTCTCTGGCTGCAGTTTAGGTAGTTAGCAGCCTTTAAGCTATTTTCTAGACGCAGAAAAGTTCTTAGCTAAATATTTATAAAGATATTATCTAAACACTGAAATATTTATGGTTTTATATATATTTAACTAAATGCTAGTTAGTTATGTTTTCAATTAAATTTAAGAGAAAATATTGGAGCAAAATTTAAAGAAATAGCACCACCTAGGGACAAGTTAATGTCAACTCTGCAATTTCTGCAATTGTGTCCTTATTCTCTTGGTTGCTGATCCTTTTCCTCTAAAAATATCATTTCAGTAAAGCCTCAAGCTTACTTCCATCTTCCTTTCTTAATCTTTTCTGACTCAGCTTATAATCATATAAGGATCCTATTTTTCTCCCATCTTCCTGTTGACTTTTCACTATAAAGATTATTTTTCAACTGATGCACTTACTGCTCTGATTAACTCTTTCCTTGGCACAGAGTGTGCATAACTCCTTTCTTACTTCCTAAGGGATGGACTTTTGGGATATAATAAAAATTCTTCTGTTAAACCCTTGTGGTTTTTATAAGCTATTCCAGCCCACAGTCTAAAGCCTTTTTATGGCTGCATAATATTCCTCTGTGTGTGTGTGTGTGTGTGTGTGTGTGTGTGTGTTTATGTACCACATTTCCTTATCCATTCATCTGTTGATGGACAATTATGTTGTCTCCATATCTTGGCTATTGTAAATAATGCTGTAGTAAAAGTAGGGGTGCATATATCTTTTTAAATTAGTGTTTTCATTTTCTTTAGGTAGATACCCCATAGTGGAATTACTAGATCATGTGATATTTCTGTTTTTAAGTTTTTGAGGAACCTCCATACTGTTTTCCACAGTGGCTACACCAATTTGCATTCCTACCAACAGTGCATTTTAAAGCACAGGTATATGGGTTTCATTTCAAAAATGAATTTGCATTTTTGACATCTCATATTTAACCTCAGACTTCGGAAAATGTTCCTTCTGAGACTTAGAAAAATAAAGTACATGTATTTCTTTCTCTTCTTTTTTTTTTGTTAACAATACCTGAATGAAAGGATACATTCTGTCCTTTGGGGATACTTAATATTTTCTTTTTGGTATTATTATTTTCAGATGAATTCCTATAAATGGCTATTTCTTAATAAATATGTAGGACTTTGGTATTTGGCATAATAATGATGGCTATATAGATTTTTGTACATTTTTCATGTTTTTGCTTAATCTCCGTCCAGGAGTTCTATCATTTATATCTTGAATAATAAAGACATGTGTAAATTCAGCACCTTTCCAGGTGATCATTAAAATGGCAATTTGTTAAACCATTGCATGTTGTAATCCTGTGATTTCTAATGAGTTAAATGCAGCATGCATTTCTGTTTTGGAACAATAAAAAGTTGTGCTATGGAATTCGAGTATAGGAAATGGTGGAGGGTTCCAAGTCTGTTTTGAGAGTTACAGTCATTTATAGCAGCATAGTCAACGTTAGGTCAAACAGGGCCAAGCCAGTTAACACATCATTTGTCTTTTCTCATGTACTTTTGACAAAAGTTGAAAAAAAAAGCCACCTTTGAGGAAACCGTCTTCATCAGTAAATCACAGGAGAGGAAAAAAACATTTTGGATGATTGTTTCGGTTGGAAACAGGATAGTTTAAAAATTATCAGTGTAACTAGACATTTCACATTTCCTCTCTAAAATAATTTTCACTTCTTGGGGCGCCTGGGTGGCTCAGTCCATTAACTATCTGCCTTCAGCTCAGGTCACGATCTCACAGTTTGTGAGTGCAAGCCCCACATTGGGCTGTACGTGCAGAGCCTACTTCAGATCCTCTGTCCCCTCCCTCCCTCTAGGTCCCTCCCCCACTTGTAGGCACGTGCTCACTCACTCTCTCTCTCTCTCTCTCTCTCTCTCTCTCTCTCTCTCAAAATAAATAAAACTTTAAGAAAATAAATAAAATGCAATGTTATGCAGTCACTTGAGGCTTCATATATATTTTACCTTTTGCTTTCAAAATTATCATTGGCTTCTTATAATTTTTTATCATATTTAAAAAAAATTAAATTGGTTTTTTCAAGGCATTGGCAGTAGTATTCATAGGGATGTTTCAGATTGGTGTCACTGATCAACTGTTTCTCTCTCCCTCATTTTTTAGAGTAAAGATGGCAAAAGTCCACTGCACATGACAGCTGTCCATGGAAGGTTCACACGGTCACAAACTCTCATTCAGAATGGTAAGAGAGATTCTTCCGCAGTGTTGTTTTTTGAACAGTGTCCTGATCTGAGCTTGTCTGTCAGTTATCTGGACATGAAAGATGATGCTCTGTTTTAGATAATGGTCTATTTTATGAAGCTTAGATTTACACCATCCTTTGATGCACTTTGCTAAAAGCTCTTTATCAGACATATCATCACCATCCAGCTTAGGAGCAAGAACATAAAGCCACTATTTCTCAGTTAATTCCCAGTCAGTCAAAGAACATATGAGTTTCGAAACTGGAAATGATGTCCTTGTATGGGCTCAAGGTCCTGCATTCTTCACTCAGAATCTAATACAAATAACTATCATACATTTTCTAGCAGCAAATCGTATTATTTTTAAGTTTTAGAATTCACCATAGTTTGCTAAGTTAAACCTCTTTAAGCTACTTGGACAAAGGTAGGAAAAATGAGATGACTCAGAAGAAAAGCAATTAAGTGCCTGATATAAAGGATGATAAAGTCACAGGCTTGATAGAAACCTTGGAAAGTCACGTAACCTAGTAATTTTCCAGGCTCACTTGGAAAGGTGTACTTGAACCACTGGGTTGTCTCTGTAGCCAAAGTACTAGGGAGTATCACTTCACATTATGGTTTATAATACTATTATGGGTTGTGGCCAGCATCTGTGAGTGGATTGACCTTGACCACAGTAGAACTACTGCTTTCTTAGCAAATCTTAGACACAATAAAAAAATAAAAAAATAAAAAAACAGGTTTAGTGCAAAATTTATGCTGATATTCCAGGTAAGTTCAGCAGTTCCTAAACTATCTTTAGTTGACCCACGTTTGTACTTTTTAAAGTTTTGGCATTAGTCAACTTCTTGGACCTGTCTTTTTCTCATCTTTAAAAACTTTGGATGAATTGTTGGTGGTACTGTGTTATATCTTAGATACCGAAGTCGTAAAACCAAAAAGTCATTTGACATTTGGATGGAAGATCAGCCAGGAAAATTACGCTTAGGAAGCAAAATATCTGCAGCAGAGCGAAGGAAATTTATAAGCATTTCAGTGTAACTATAGGGAAAAATAAACCCTGACAGGTTTCCAGTGAACAAAGGAAGATAAAATGAAAATTAGTTGCATAACACCCATTAATTCTAATTTGAAATATGAGGTATGTCTTTGACATTCAGTTTATTGAAAGGGCCACATTAGTTGTTTTGTTTTGCTTGAAGTAAACAAGGGGAGGTGGGGAGTGACCCTCGAAACTCTCTTTCTCACACTTTCCTCATCACACATGTTTCTGAACTGTTTTTTCAGAAATAGTGTCCACTGCCTTAAAAATAAATAAAACCAGGGTGATTTTTGGATCCATTTTTTAAAATTTAGTGTGAATTTGGGGTGCCTGGGTGGCTCAATCGGTTAAGCGTCCAACTCATGATTTTGGCTCAGGTCATGATCCTGCAGTTCATGAGATTGAGCCCACATTGAGCTCTGTGCTGACAGTACAGAGACTGCTTGGGATTCTCTTTCTCCCTCTCTCTGTTTCTGATCCCACCTCTCAAAATAAATAAATAAACTTAAAAAATAAAATTTACTCTGAATTTAATCAATAGGCCTTACTTCTTTGGTATAAAAAGCTTTGCTTCTTGTTAAAGCATATTCAAGAACCAGTGATCAGATCAAAGAGAGAGTAAGTTTTATCTTTGTGCGTACTGCCTTCCTACAGGTCCTTCCCTGTGGCCAGACCATACTGACCATCTCCTTTATATCAAGCCCATGACGCATCTCCCTGTGTAACGTTAGTGTGCTGACAGCAGTCTGGGGGTGTTGCTGGCTGTTTTGACCTCTCCAAAAGCCATTCCAGTGGACTTGAAAGACTTCCATGCCCTTTCCAGACATTGTTGCTAGATTTTTGGGTTGCGATGAGACCTGAAAGAGAACCCATCTCTTGTCTTCTATGATCAAGGAGCTTGTGCAGAGCCTCATTCTTGGCTGGCCTGGGATCTTACTTGTGAGTTGGGTGGGGTCCAGGGGCCTGAAATGATGAAGATATGGTGGCAATAATACATAGCCCATTATATATAATGATACAGCTAATGTTCATTAAGTGTTCACACTGCCAGGTGCTTGAGTAAGCACTCCACATAAATCCTTTCAACCACCCCATGAGAAAGAGGTGCTGTTGTCATCCGCATTTCAAAGATGGGGAAACTGAGGCATGGAGGTTGTCACTTCTGTCAGGATACATGGCAGGTTTGTTGAGGAACAGGGATTGGAACACAGCCAGTCTAACATCAGAGACCGAACTCTCAAGCACTACACTTACAAATGCATCTCTGGATGCACGGTGGCATATATTTTTTTTAATTTTTTAATGTTTATTTATTTTTGAAGGAAAGAGAGACAGAGCGTGAGTGGGAGAGGGGCAGAGAGAGAGGGAGACATAGAATCTGAAATGGGCTCCAGGCTTTGAGCTGTCAGCGCAGAGCCCGACGCAGGGCTTGAACTCACAAACCATGAGATCATGACCTGAGCTGAAGTTGGTCGCTTAACCGACTGAGCCACCCAGGTGCCCCACACAGTGGCATATTTAAAAAAATTTTTTTTAACCTGAATTATTTACTCTAAGAGTCACATATCTGGAGTAGAGTCGTCCCTGTGGAAGGATGATTTGCCATTCTCTTCTGTCAGCTGACAATTCTTTGCATTCATTACACATCTGAGAACTGTGAGTTCTTCCATCTGACATTTTCAAAAATGCCCTTAGGGAGAAGAATAGGAAGCTCTTTTCTTTCCTTCTGTTTGCTGGCTTCCTTCTGGGAAAAATCCAGAGGCTCACACCCCCGGACCTGGTGTCTGTCCTCCAGAATGGGTCACTGCACAACCAGACTCGGAATGCTGGTCCCACGTGGGGACATCAGTTGGCTCCCTAAACCAACTGAGCATACTCCTGAGGAACATTCTTTGTGTTTATTTATTTGTTTTGTTACATCACCCTGGTGTTTGGACTTTGTACGGCATTTCTCTACTTCCCTGACTATTCTCTAGTCAAGAGTTATTAGTTCTTCGTAACTTTGTTTTTCCAGGATCATTCAGCATTGGTGAGACAGTTGTGAAAAAAGAACAAAAAGAGAAACAAACAGAAAACACACACACACACACACACACACACACACACACACACACACCTCTTTTATTTTTATAGGTGGTAGCGGACTACCTCTGAGGTTCAATCATGTTGTTTGTTGTCTGAAGGTATGTTGCCCCAGCCAGTGCGTGACACTGTGTGATACCGGGAGGCATGTGATCCAACCATTTGCACTAGGCAGCTGCCTCAGATGCTGTGCAGCAGGTTACAAGAGTTCAAATGTGATGTTTGCTTCATGGAAGCTTTAAAAATAGAGTTTAAAAAGGAAGAGTCAAGTGATAGGTTAGGATGATTCATTGTGAGATTTTTGACCTTTTGGCTCACGATACTTTTGAGGCAATTTAATAAGATGACCATTTTTTATTTATGCAGGAAAAACTAACTTCAGAGGAATGTTTAGATAATGCTGCATAAATTATCCTTTCTGACATGCTTGGCATACTTCTAAATTCACGGATGTTTATTTTCCTCACTAATTATCAGTAATCAATTACCAGCATTTAACTTGGAACCATCAAATGAATTGTAAAGGTATTTAATTTACAATCCAGGCAAATCTTAAAGATTTTCAGGTGAAAATGGAAAGGTTTGGGGAATAACTATAAAATAGAAATTCATTCATCTAGAGGTCCTACTTTAATATAAAACATATTTCTGAATAACAAATACAATATTTATTTTTCCACTAGTTAAGATGTTTTTCTGAAATATATTTTAAATGACAACAAATGCATATGTGGAAAGTAATTAAATATATGTTTATAGTTTTAAATTGACTTATAAAATGGTAGTAACAACAGGAAGAAATTTATCAACTCAGCCCCTTACCTTTTCCAGTATTTTTCACTCTTTTCTTTCCCTATCCAATATTGGACATATTTGGGTCTAATAAACACAGAGGCTGTAACACTTCTTAAGAAAGGTTTGGTGCCTCTTGGCTGGGAAGGACATGGAGTGATGCAGTATTTGTCCAGAGCAAAGGTTTCTCTGGAGTCTGGGAATCTGCCTCTCTCATCTCCCTGGATCAGCTCTAGGGGCTGGCCGGGGGCGGGGGGGACTTTCAGGCAACCACTACAGGCAGTTCTTAGATACATGGGCCCTGGATTGCTCTGAGGTATCTGTGGAGACAGTATTACAAATAGTTTCACGTGTGTCAGTTTATTGTCAGGATATGGGGAAAACCTTTCTAACCTCAATGCAAAATCTAAATAGTATAATAGAAAAGACATGAATTCCAAAAATTCAGAGTAAAAAACAAAGAAAAATGAAAATCTAGGGTGAAAATATTTGTAATATGTATTACTGGTAAATGGTGAATCTCCTACATATTTTAAGAGTCCTTGAAAATCAAGGAATAAAAAAAACTATACACGTACACACACACACTTAGAAAAATGGTCAAAAGCCATGAATAAATAGTTCATGGAAAAAGATAAATAGTCCTTCAGTATAGGAAAAGATGCTCAGCTTTTCTTATTATGAGAAATGCAAATGAAGACTACACTGAGATAGTACTTCCCTCCATCACATGGCAGGTATTCAAAGGCTTGATTAGGCTGTGGGGAAAAGGCACTCTCATACGTGGTTCGTGTGAACAGTAAAATGGCACAGCACCTGAAGGAAGAAATATGGCAAAATTGAACAAAACTACACAGTTCTTTCTTTGACCGAGAAACTCCCTTTCTAGGAATTTACCCTGAAGATTCACCCCACAAATAGGAAACAACATATGCATGAGTTTATTCACTGCAGCATTCCTGATAATAGCAAAATGATATTTACTACCTAAATGCCCACCCTACCAGGATAAGTAGTATATCCATGCAATGGAAAGCAATAAGGCTGTATAAACATGAGGAAGACCTCCAAGAAGTGATTTGTAAAAGTATATTTAGGAGGTTTTCAGGGTATATTGTTAAGTTTTAAAAAAGCAAGGTATAAAGAGTCTGTGTGTTTATTTTTGCCAAGAGAAACAAAGAAAGCATAAACCAAAACTAATGGAAATGATTAGTGCAGGATGTGGTTGAGAATGAAGTGGAAGGGATGGAAATCAGAGTGAGGCTTTTAAAGAATATAATTTTGACCTTTGAATGTTTTACATGTTGGTAAAATTAAATCAAAAGCTGGTAAAATTTTCGGAAACAGACAGAATCCAATGAACTATGTATCAAGTTGATAATATAAGCATCCACAATAAAGAATTCAGGTAACTTTTGAGCAAAGTACTCCCTGTTTATGTTAAAATCCTCGCAGGAAACTTTGTTGGGAAATAGGATATTTGCACAATCTTGAAGTACCACCCACAAATTGCTTGTTAATTACGAAGGGGAAAAGACATTTTGCGGTGGAGAGTTCTGGTGGGTGTCACCTTAACCAAGTAATCAAGCCCCCCCCTTTTTTTATTGTGTTAAAATATATATAACATAAAAATCTACCATTTTAACTATTTTCAACTGTACAGTTCAGTGGTGCTAACTACATTCACATTTTGTGTAACCAACACCACTGTCCATTTCTAGAACTTTTTCATCTTTCCAAACTGAAACTGTGCACATCGCATAATCAAAATTTGCATCATCTAGTTGAATATCCTGACCTTATATGTGTGCTGTGGAGATGCAATGGGAAGGACACATCAACTCTGGGGTGTTCTTGCCAAAAATTCAGCCTGAATCTAATCGAGGAAATAATCAGACAACTCCAGAATGCAGGATATTCCACACAATTCCTGGCTTGGCCTCCAAAGATATCAATGACATAGGAGATGAATGAATGAATGAATGAATGGGAGGAGGATTATTTTAGATTAAAGGAAACTAGAGGGACATGACGACCAAATGGTAGCAGAATCTTTTATTGGATCCTGGACTTAAAAAAAAATAACAGCTATAATACGCATTTTGAGGATAACTGGAGAGATTGGAATATGTTGTATGTTACATAAGATTGTGATATCAACATTAAATTTCTTAAGTGTACTAATAGAATTGTAGTTGTGTAGGAGAATGTCTTTGTTCTCAGGAGTGAAATGTTACAATGTCTAACTTATTTTAAAATGGTTCCTCAAATAAATGAATAGATAGACTGACTGTATTTACATATATATTTATGAAAAGGGAAGAGAAAGAATGAAATGTAGTAAAACAAAAAGCTGGGGGAAAAGAAGACAAAATAAAATAAATGAAAATACTGTATTATTAAAGGGACTATTGGTGATTAATGTGATATTTTTTATAAATGTAGACATTTTCATTCCATAGTTTATGCATTTATTCATTTTACTCATCATGTTTTAAACCAAATACTCAAACTATGTAAAATATTTTCCTGAACTTTCTATTCTCTTTGGTTCATATGCTTAATATAAAGTTTTTATAAAAGTTTTATAAAGTTTTAATGTAAAGTTTTTAATCCAGCAGGTAAAAGTAAAATGGAATGTATCTTCAGAATTACATTTTATGGAATTTGATTACACTGTTCCTTCAAAGCAGGAATTCAGTTGTTAAGTTTTTAGATCTTTAAAATTTTTTTCTGTTTATTTATTTTTGAAAGTCAGAGAGACAGAGCATGAGTGGGGGAGGGACAGAGAAAGAGGGAGACACAGAATCTAAAGCAGGCTCCAGGCTCCAAGCTGTCAGCACAGAGCCCGACACAGGGCTTGAACCCATAAACTGTGAGATCATGACCTGAGCGGAAGTCGGACGCTCAACTGACTGAGCCACCCAGGTGCCCCTGGATTTTAGATCTTTAAATAAGACAATATGGAAAGACTCTTCCAGAGCATTTCTAATAGACTTCCCTCTACGTAGATTTAATAACACTACTACTTTAGATGGTGACCTGATCCCTGTAAAGACATTCTTGTACTTCAGAATAGAGATGTATACAGAGGGGAAGAGAAATCAACATTTGGACAACAGGAGTGACTAGCACAGAATGTAGTGTCTGAATCAACCTGAATCCTTATGTTATCCTGTTTTAAAACATCTCTTTCAGGAGGTGAAATTGACTGTGTGGATAAGGATGGCAACACTCCTCTCCATGTGGCTGCAAGATACGGTCATGAGCTTTTGATTAACACCTTAATAACCAGCGGAGCTGACACAGCCAAGTAGGTTGCTGCAAAAGGGATTCTGCCATGCAGTAGATCATTTCCATTTATCTAGGTTAAGGTGGATCTGTACCATTGTGTTAAATACAAATTAAATTTAAACTGAATTAAGGGACTTTAAATGATGGATGCAAGGAAGAGCCAATTTTATTTTCAGCTACATCAGTGGTTTTAACCAAGAGGACTTGAACTCTATTCCTAACTCTACTTTCTAATATTCTGTTCCTTCCAATGTTTATTGTTAGTTAAGCAGAAAGCTAAAACATAATTGGACAAATTCAAATTTTATTCAGGGTGATTGCTTGGTTTTAATGATATAATTATGGGGTACAGTTGAGTCAATCTGCTACATTGGGAAGGGGGACATGACTTCATTTTACATTTCAATTCAACAAGAATATACAAAGCAGGGGCGCCTGGGTGGCTCAGTCGGCTGAGCATCCGACTTCAGCTCAGGTCATGATCTCGCGATTTGTGAGTTCGAGCCCCGCATCGGGCTCTGTGCTGACAGCTCAAGAGCCTGGAGCCTGCTTCGGATTCTGTGTCTCCCTCTCTCTCTGCCCCTCCCCTGCTTACACTCTGTCTCTCCCTCTCTCTCAAAAATAAATAAACATTAAAAAAAAAAAAAAAGAAAAAAAGAATATACAAAGCAGCTGTATAAATCTGTCACAATATGGGGTGCGATGGGAAATTTCAGAAATAAGTCACCTGGTTGGTACCTTCAAGGAGCTCATAATTTTGTTGGAGGCCCAAGGGCCTCTTAAGACAAATAACCATGCAAGATAGTATATAATAAAGTTATATGAAGCAGGACTTAAGTGGCAAAATGTTTGGTGCAGACTATATACCATAGAGTGTAGCCATGAAGGAGAGAGTTCAAAGGTGGCCAAAGTTTTCAGAAAAGCCTTTAAGCAGAAGGTGAGTTTTAGGTAGGCTTTGAAGGATGACAATGATTTGGGTAGAGCAGAAGGCAGCAGACATCCTGAGCAGGGAGGAAAGCAGGAACGAGAGTCACAAGAGTACAGTTCCACGATTCTCTGCCCTGAAGTTGTAATCATGTTGCAAGGGAGCCCAGGTTTTCACGGGCACTACCTGGCTCCAATCCAAGCTACCTTGCGTATAAACTGTGTGACCTTGAGCCATTGCTTAAGGCAATGTCTTAAGTCTCTGTGCTTTGGTTTCCTCATTTCAAAAATGGAAGTAATAATAGTACTTGCCCATGGGCTTGTTATGAGGATTAAAGGACATAATTATTAGTAAATCTCTCTGCTATAGGTTAATATCTGTATGAGTTACATAAATATATCTGCTAACATTATCAAACAAGATAATCCATGTTAAAAGCTCTTTGAAGAGTGCCTAGCACATAGGAAGCTATCAGTAACTGTTTTTTGTTTTATTACTTAATGATATGTAGTAGAACCAAATTAAAGAGAGTTTTAAATGACTGAATGAAGAGTATAGCTTTGATCACAGAGACTGTGGGAAAGAAAAACTAGATGTTCAGGAAAACGATATAAGGACAGTGTAACGTAAGGAATTCCATTTTATCTGCCAAGTGTTGTGCAACAGAATTGAAAATCTTGCTTGAGGATGAGCTGAAATTTAAATAGTCCATGGAAGGCATCAGTGGGTTCCAGAGACCTTCTGGGACCCCAGTCCAGTGGTGGGAATAAGATCCAGAGCAGATGACTACGGTATTATGAGGTTTGCACCATGCTATGGGAATAGGCAGGGAGATGCTGACTCTGTGGGTTTCACAAAAGAGGGGGCATTTCAGCAATAGGAAGGATGGATAGGTGTTTGCCAGGAGAACAAAACTGTGTGAGGTTAAAAGATAGAGGGAAAGCAAGAAAGGCCATTCCAGGGAGAGGGAACAGTATTTACAAAAGCACAAGCATGTGCATGTGTTGAAAGCAGATTCCATGCTTGGCTTACCTGAGGTGTGTGGAGGAATGGAAAGAAATTAGGTGCGAAGGCAGGAAGAGCCACATCTTGAAGGACCTTGCATGTCCCACTAAGGAGTTGGATTCTGTTCTGAGGCATTCGGAAACTGTTAAAGAAGTCTAAGTGGATGTAGGGACGTTTGTGTCTAATGATCCCATTTGTATGTGAGAAAGATCACTCTGACAATAGCCCGGACGTGCAAGAGGTGGTCCAGACCAGAAACACGTGGCAGTCTCTTGCAAATGTCCAGGGAGGAAAAGACGAGGGCTTGGGCTCAGGGCGAGGCTGCGGGGGGTGGAAAGAGAGGGACATGCTGACAAATAGTAAGAGCAGTGGGCTGTCTCCTTTCAGAATAAAGGACCTTTTTGACTGGGATATTGCAAGCTAAAAGAAACAGTTCAATCTTGTGGAAAGAGTGCTCTTACCAGATTCTGAGTCCTGACCCAGATCATGGCTCCCCAAAGCCAGAGACTGTAAATGCTCAGTGTTCATTAAGCAGAAGTAGACTATCTAGACATATGCACTTCACCTGTGATATGTTAATATTTTCAGTGGTACTTTTGTTTCAGCTTAGGGTTACTTGGGGAGTTTTAACCAAACAACCATGATTTTCTGGTTTTCTTTCAGATTTGGATCCACATGAGGGATAAATGGGGCCCACTACTTATTTAAAATTTCCCAAAATACATTTACTCAATAAGCCCAAAGTTCATTTCTGGGTAATGATTTTGCCTTCACTTTATGCGAACACACACCATGTGGCTAAAGTGCCTTAGAGATGGCATTGTTGTTCAAGTAGCCTTTCCTTCCATTGACTGTGCTGTGTCCTGGGGATGCCACTGAGGCAAACATTGTCCCAGCTCCAAAGAACCACATCTGCTTTTGTCACAGGGGATATCTGGGGGTAAGAACGCTCCCTGCAGTGGGGGGTCCTGGGTGGCTCAGTTGGTTAAGCGTCTGACTCTTGGCTTCAGCTCAGGTCATGATCTCACGGTTCCTAAGTTCGAGCGCTGCATTGGGCTCTGTGCTAACAGTGCAGAGCCTGCTTGAGATTCTCTCTCTCTCCCTCTCTGTCTGCCCCAGCCCCGCTTGGGCTGTCTCTGCCTCTCTCAAAAGAAATAAACTTAAAAACAAAACAAAACAAAACAAAACCTCCTGCAGCAAACTGTGGTTCATTAGGCTGCAATCATGTGTGTTGTGGTGTATGTGTGTGTGTGTGTGTGTGTGTGTGTGTGTGTGTGTGTGTAGTGCATGGGGAGAGAAATCACTTGAGGGGGGATATCAAAATGAGGTGCGAGGTGGGGGTAGTGTTGGAGAAGATTAACTTTGCTAAAGGCCTCCGGAAAATCATTGCGTGATCTCTGGGCTCCTTGTAGATCTATGTAGAGTAGCTTATTAAAGAGAAGGAAAGTAGGAATTTGCTTCTATAAATAAGAAAACAAACAAATCGTATTTATGAAAATTAACCTCTCCTCACTCACAAACAATATGACCAAATGTATTTTAAAAGATCTCCATATGACAAATGCTATGGTCCTTACTTTCTTATGAATTTATTTGAATCTCATTCTAGGGCCAAATGAATGTTTTTGGTATTCTTTTTCCTTGTCTGAACTTCAAGTCAGAGCACTTCTGCAACTTGGCTCAGTGCTCATGCAACTTTATGTGGTGTCAAAGCCCTTTGGTTTTTCTTCTTTAAGTTTTTTAGGTTTGGGGCACTTTTCTCTGGGATTTTAATTTGTCTTCCACCTTACTGATTATGCTCTCACGTGTTTTTCTGCCTCAACCGCAGCAAAATTAGGGGTATTACAGTTACACAGGTAACTGATTCCAACATCTGTTCATTCACTAAATGTTTGTTGAAGGTCTGTGAAGTATAACCCCCTGTGTCCGTTTCTGGGGTTACAGAATTCCCTGCCCTCAAGGAATTTATAATTCCACTGGGGGCAAGAAATAAACAAGCAGTTACAATCATGCATGCAAAGTGTGATGCCAGAATAATCGCTGGGTGCTACTGGATACAGAACATATGTGGAACATGGCAGGGCTGGGGGTGGGGTTTCTGGAAGGAGCAATGGTTACTGAAGATTGCAAGGTGTGTAGCGATGAGTTAGGTCATGGGAGTCTGCAGATCTTAAGTGTAGACAAATTGTTTTTATTATAGTGTTACTTGAATATGTATAAACGTAAGACTAGATAGAAACTCCTTAAGCTTTTGACTCTATTTTATCAATAAATCCAAAAAAAAATTACAAAACACATGCAAACAGCACTCAACTTTAACAGGCTTACAGTAGTAGCAAACATTCATGAGTGCTTACTCATGCTAAGTTCCACTCTGAGGAGGAATTACCTTCAATTACCACAACAACTCCATGGAGTAAGTGATATGATTATTGCCATCTTATAGGTGAAGTGAATGAGGCACAGAGAGGTTCAGTTACTTGCCCACGGTCACAGAGCTTGTGGGGGGCTGGAAATGAGACTCTGTCCATCTGGATCGGGAGGTGAGGCTCCTCAGCAAGAAGCTTGCTGCCCCTCTATGTAGTGGACGATGTGATAGTGCACAATTTGCCAAAATTCAATCACCATTTCCATGGAGTTGTCTTGGTGGCCAAGGTGCTGACTCTTTAGAGGTCAGTACATGCTGTGGGAGTAGAGGTTTTGCAGTGGCTTCAAACGCAATAGAGGGACCGTGAGCTCATCACACAACACAAAGGCCAACTATTGCCAAATTCTGTACATATAGAAGGTTCAGCATACTGCATTATCACTGGCCCTTCCCAGGTCCAGACATCATTTGTCTATTAAGTCCACCTTTCTTCTGTTCTTATTGGCCCCTGCCAATCACAGTAGTTCCACATGGCAGCACTGTGACCCTAAATACAGACTCGGGCGCTGACATCTGGCGGAGGTCTGTAGTAAGAAGGTGGTTGTTGAGGGAAGCCAAAATATGCTTTTATACCACTTGCTTTAGGTTATCATCGAAAGGAAAAGAGAGTTTAACAATTCCCACAGAGAACTCTTGAAAGCCCAAAGGTATTTCCAGTGGCCTCCAGAGATGCACTAACTAGTTTGAGAAAGGCTACAAGAAGCCAGGCAGAAGGATGAATTTCAAGAGGGGACCTGCATGTACCAAACAAAGCCTGGGCAGGAATGAGCCTTGGTTCCTCCAGGACAAAGGGATAGAAGTCCACTGAGATTCTAGAATACTGGCTGGTTAAGCAGCACCTTGACCCTGAAGGGACCTTGTAAGCCACATTAGTGTTTGGTCTTGATTCCAAAGAAACCACTAAAAGTGTCAGTAGGTTGCAAACAGCAAGAACCAGGCCTCACTGTTGCCAGTTATACCCAAATGCCTATAGCTTAGGGGTGCATGATAAAACTTGGAATGACATAGATAAAATTAATAAGAAACTGATTTTTTGATTTGGGTTGATCAGCTGAGTAAGAATCATAAAATCATTTGAGGATCAAAAACCATCACATGTTTTTATCTCACCTGCTCAGTGGGCAAAACTAAATCAATCCACCTTCCCTAGGGGACTTGTGAGATAATTATCATAAAGAATTTTGAAATGTAGGAAGATAGCAGAAATGCTAGCAGATCACAAGTTATTCTTGGCTTTTAAAGAATTACAAACCAAAAGAAAGAAAGAAAGAAAGAAAGAAAGAAAGAAAGAAAGAAAGAGAAAGAATGAATCACAAACCTGATTTTAAGAAAGAAAGAAAGAATCACAAACCTGATTTTAAGGAATCATTGCCTGATTACAACTTTAAGACTCATAGACTGCCAATTTTCCAACTAAGCTAATAATAATTTCAAGGGCAGTAATAAAATACTTGTATGGTAAAGGCTTATCATGACCAGACCCCTTATTTAGCACTTGGTGTGCATTATTAATTAGCCCTTACAATTGTTCTGTGAGATTGACACTATTATTATATTTATTTTCTGGATGAAGGAATCTTGTTTATTTTCTGGATGAGGGAACCATTGTGTACTTTCCAAAGATCCAATAGCTAGCAAGTGTCAAAACTAGGACTCACACCCAAGGTTTCTGATCCCATCACCTTAACCGCAGTGGTTTTTTTAGCATACAGCCAAAGGGAAAGTTCTAGAAAGCACTGGAGGTGGGAAGTGACCGCCGTAGCTCTCTGACGCCAAGGGAAAAGCTTAAAAGAACTTTTATTCTAATCCTGCACGAACCCTCTCCTTACTTCTGATAGGTCCCTACAGTTTATGCTGACCTTATCTGTTCTGAAGTAACTGGGTAGGAGACACAGGTAACAGCTAAATTAGAAATAGCTAATACAGGGGTACCTGGGTGGCTCAGTTGGTTAAGTATCCAATTTCAGCTCAGAGCACGATCTCACAGTTCACAAGTTCGAGCCCCGCATTGGGCGTTGTGCTGACAGCTCAGAGCCTGCTGCTTGCTTTGGATTCTTTGTCTCCTTCTCTCTCTCTCTCTGTCCCTACCCCTGCTCTCTCTCTGTCCCTCCCCTGCTCTCTCTCTCTCTCAAAAATAAATAAAAACATGAAAAAAAAAAAAAAAGAAAAAAAAGAAATAGCTAATACAAATGTTATCTCATTAATTTTATGACTGGTCAAATAAATGTAGCATTTTAGGTAGAATTGGTCTCCTCTCTCCTGCAATTTATTCATTGTTAAGTTTACGGTTATCTGACATCTTTATTTCTTGATCTTCTTTGATGTATACCTGATGAAGTAAGATGATGCTTCTTATTTGACTAAGGCAGCCAAACCCTAATTTTCCTGCCAAAGGTTTTATGGCCTTTCCTTATAAGTAGTCTTACTTTATAACAGTAAAGGAATAATTTTATTTTGAAATGCATGAATCATTTCTAAAGTGATTCAGAGATTCTGAATTTGATTTTTATTCTCTTTCCAATCTTGGCCTAATATTTGCCAATAATACTTGAGTCTAAATTAATATGTTTTCAAAACTTAATTGAGGTGGTGATTTTTTATTAACTATGGAATAAAAAACATATACCAAATAGAATTTTTGCTAGATCTTTTAGAATGGTTCTACCTCCTTTATCTTCTCAAGTTTACAAGTAGCAGGAAAAAAAGAATTAGCTAATGTAGAGTATGATGAATTATCTGAAAACAATGATGAAGTGTATGGAATATGTTACAATACTATTGCTGTTATACTATCATTTACACTTTTTATGTTTTTCCTAATTGGTTTCTTATAGATATTGATGCTATTTTCTCCAGTTCATTTGCTTGTATTATTGTATATAAAGATATATACTTTTTGTATCCTTAAAAATATATATTTTATTGCATATATACATATGTGTGTGCATATGTATGTATATATATATGTGTTTAATATATAAAATTTTAATATATTTATATTTTACATATATTTGTACACATGTTTATATATTTTTCTTAAAATTATTTTTTAATGTTTATTTATTTTTGAGAGAGAGAGAGACAGACTGTGAGCAGGGGAGGGATGGGGAGAGAGGGAGGCACAGAATCTGAAGCAGGCTCCAGGCTCTGAGCTGTCAGCATAGAGCCCGACCTAAGGTTTGAACTCACGAACTGTGAGATCATGACCTGAGCAGAAGTCAGATGTTTAACCAACTGAGCCACCCAGGTGCCTCTTAAAATTATTTTTAACGAATGAGGAAAGTCTCAAAGAAATCTTGAGAGATCCAATCTAATTTCAGGCACATTCTTTCAGTAACTTGAAACCATCCTAGAAAATATTGTTGTTCTCTTGAAAATATCCAGAGATATTCATATAATCATATATTTTTGCCTTACTTGCCCTAAACAAACAAAAATGGTTAGGTAAAGTCTCGTTGGCTTAAAATTCCATTTAGTAAGGTGTTTTTAAAGCATGTTAGACATTTTACAAAATTACTGTTTCACTGGAATCAAGAGGGAACAATTTAAATAGCAGCATAGATAGAAAGGCTTCCCACCCATCCCCCAACTCACTCTTCTTTTCCATGAGCATCAAGGTTGTCACTGGTGCAATTGCTTTTCAGAATTTTTTTTGTAAATGATGAGAGAGGCAATTACAAGCAGTTCTCTCCACATGACACTGCCCAGAAGACAAGCAAATTGCATCTCTTGATGGATGCCAGCTATTATATACACTGGGTTGGAAATCTCCATATAGGGAAAGAGAAACGAACAGAGGGAAGACTGAACAAAAACACTGATACGCAGTGAGAAGTTTTGACGGAAAGAGAGAGGTGGTTAATTGCTGGCAAACTCAGATTTGGCAAAACACTGCATACCATGAAATATCTGTGAATATGTAGATACTTTCACACATTCACACACATCATAATAGCTTTTAGGATAGCAAATAAAATTCATGTATCTGAAACCTAACAAATTCAAACTGTATGTGGTTTTTAATGCAGTGTAGAATCTGAAAACAGCAACTTTGTGGCAGAGAAGAAACTTAGGTCATTAATACTGCAGGTGTAAGTATATATACTAGTGTTATGCAGAGGATTTACAAAATCTGAAATACAGTATTTGAATATAACAAGATGCTCTGAGAAGTGAACACTAACATTATAAATGCTTATCTTATAAGTACACAGGAAACTCCTGATGATGCTGTTTGTTAGGAACTACAGTTCCGCACACGGCTTTGGGTCCTTGTTTGAGGAGAGGTGATGGGCAAGAGGAGGATTTGATTCTGAAAGCAAAAAGCACTTCCATCAGAAGGTTGCCGATCCCTTAAGGGATCATCCTGGGAACTGTTTTATGGTGGGGTATCAGTCCAAAAAGTTGTTTTCTAGATTCTTTCTGTAATACTGTTAGGGAAAATATGCTAGATTGATGAAATGTATGCAAGATAATGTTTACTGCTTCAGCATATTTTCATGACTCGTGTCCTGATGTGGGTTAATGTGCAATATAAAAGTTTATTAGGGAGATGACATTGCACCTGCAAAAGGTAAACATTAGTTTTTATTCTCATCCAAAATTTTATTTTCAATAATACAGTCATTATTAATTCTTAGCAAAGTGCTTAGCACATAATGAGTCAATAGTATTTATTCATCAATTCAAGGAATAAAACAGGTTGCTGAGTAAAACAGGTTGCTGACATAAAATTGCTAAGCTGAAAAAAAAAGGTAAATTAATTCTCAGTGTAGAGTCACCATTTATAGGGAATATTTTCTTGAAGATATACCTTCCTCGGGGCACCTGCATGGCTCAGTAGATCATGATCTCACGGTTCGTGTGTTCAAGCTCTGCTTTGGGCTCTGTCCTGATAGCTCAGAGCCTGGAGCTGCTTCAGATTCTGTGTCTCCCTCTCTCTGTCTCTGCCCCTCCACCCCTCATGCTCTGTCTCTCTTGCTCTCAAAAATAAATAAACATTAAAAAAAATTTTTTTAATTAAAAAGAAAAGAAGTTATACATTCCGTGTTGTTAGGGGTTTTTAATTCTGTTCTGGGTTTAGGATTTTATTATTTTAAGAAAATGATTGCACAATTCCTGTCTGAGTGAAAGAATTATAAAATTATTTCAGGCAAGAGTCCCTAAGCGAGGTGTTGTGGATTTCATTTTCATCAGAGAACTTCTAGAAAGGTTGTTGTTCTTCTGCATGTATCTTGAGATCTGTTACCGTTGAGCTGCTCCGTTCTTTTCCTCCTCAGGTGTGGAATCCATAGCATGTTCCCCTTACATTTAGCTGCCCTAAATGCTCACTCTGACTGCTGCAGAAAGCTGCTATCATCGGGTAAGTAACCCCATTACCACAGATGAGGCTTAATGTGTCCTGTAAATGAGCCAGACGGCTCTAGGTGTCTGATTAGAGTAAGTGGCTGCCTGTGCTTCATGATATTCCTGACCTGGTCTGGGGACAGCTCCCAGCAGTACTTGGTGCTGTTACTGTTTGAGTGTCCGTATTCCTGCCCCGGAGTGAGAGCCTTGTCTGTTTTTCAAGTTAAAGCTTGGGTGATCCAGAGTGAGAGGCAGGAAGAGATGGCCGTAGCTTACCGGAAGTTTGTTGTAATCAGAAAAAACACCTTCGAGGCTGAAAATGGCGGATTTAACAGTGAATCTTTTCAACAAAGGAAAAAGGGCAATTCCCCACATTTTGACAGTAGAAATGTCATGTTACCTCCCCATTCTGTGGCCTCTGAAAAATCACTACAGTTCGATCCCTTCCACCTGTTTAATTTTTATTTTTTTAAATATGGGACTGTTTAGAACCAAGAAATTCTTTCTGGTTTGGAGCTTTGCTAATCTTTCTTATCACTGCTTCTGCCAACCTCCATGTATTAAGAAGTTCCTGGCTTTCAAAGGTGATAGAGGTCTGCAAGGCAAAGATTGTTTATGAATTAATTCAACAGACATCCCAGAGGCATTTTTTTCCTTTTAAGTGCTTTACCTATGGTTGATTCTGCTTTCACTGCTTTTGGCATGTTTAAAAATAATCCCTGCATGAAAGCATGTTTCCCAGATCTTAAACCAACTGAAAGCTAATAATACACATAAGAAAATATCTACTCCAGCATGTTAAGATTACTCCTTTGCTGTCCATGTTTTCTCCATGTGTTCTGTCTGCCTGTCTATTGCCCTACTTATCTCAAATTGGTTTCATAAATTTCTACCCTGGGATTGAAATATGGGGCTGTGGTTCACCCAGGGCTGAATGTGAAAATAAATTCTTCTAGACTTCACGGTTCTTCCTATAAAATTGCCAAGCTTGAGCAGTTACCATTCGTTTCCATGACAACCTCTTTCTGACTACAATTGCTTGCATTCTGGTTTTTCTACTAACTGATTTTTCTGTCTCTGCAATGTTTCTTGTGGTTTAACTAGGACAAAAGTATAGCATAGTATCCTTGTTTAGTAATGAGCACGTGCTGTCTGCAGGCTTTGAAATAGACACCCCAGATAAATTTGGAAGAACGTGCCTTCATGCTGCCGCTGCAGGAGGGTGAGTAGTTAGCAATTTCAGTTGTTATTTCATGACTTAACTCCTCTAATTTATCTTCATTGACTCAAGTTGTCTGTGAATCAAAGTCAATTTCTGTAGTAAGATGGGTAAAGGATCATTTCTACCAACACCAAATATCACTATCACTATTGCACTTGCAGATTAATTGTACGTTTGTTCTTCTAAAGAAAAATTGTTGGCCCATCTCATATAGAAAATCATTTTTCTTGTGTTTTCTGTTCTCTTCCTTTTCCTTATTTTTTTTAAATTGTAGGTCTTCAAGCCTTATAGAATGTGTATCTAGCTGATACTCTACCAAAAGAAAATAATTTGAGATTTTTTCCTAAGTTTTTCTTTTTTTGTTGTTGCTAGTAGATGGATGATGCGCAAGGGAATCCAAAATTGAATTAGTTCATGTTTGTTTGCAGATATTTTTGTCCTTATTTCAAAGCTGATTTTTAAGTACTTAAATGGTTAAATGTGAACAAAGGTCAAGAAAACCCAAAGGATAGGCAAGAAATGATTTAATCCTTGCCTTTTTTTTTTAATTGTAGAAAGCATGTTTTAATCAGGTACTCTTCTTCATATCAGTGGTGAAATTAAGCCTCTGATCAATATGTTATTGATATATGACCATATATTGACCAAACATGGCCTCTCTCAGATGACCTTGTTTGGATAAGGTGTTAGTTCTTAATCAAATTTCTAGTCCTTAAGGAGAAGCAATACCTCTCCATTTGTCATCTGTACCTTATCAAAGGCATTACCTCTTTATCAGAGGTGGGTTGACTGTGAAACTTCAGGGCCTTTATTTGCATGGGTCCCTTCCAAAATCTTGTATTTAGTTTTATATTCATAGTTATGTATTATTTTTTAAATGAATCTCTCTCTACCCAACCCCTCTCCCCAAATGAGTCTCATGAGCCACACAACTAGATCTGCCTCTGCCCTTGATCCTTTGGGTTCATTCAGTAAGAGACAGGTGCCTCCTATCAACGGGCACGCTACAGAGACACATAATGGTCTCAGAAAGTTCTTATATTTTATGACAGAAACAGCTAGTTCTCTGAGAGAGGTGACTACAAAGGGTGGATGGGGGGGGGGGACCCTGCTCAGGTTCATCATTAATGAGATCATTTTTCATATTTAAATGATAATAAAATAGTAAATCTGAGACTACTTCTCAGCATTCCAAGTTTAAAACAATAAAGGATGATTGTCTCTTTTTATGCCGACATTTGAAAAAAATATCAGACCTACACGGAAAGTGGAAACACACCATTCTGGATTCATATCTGAAATTCCTAGTAGAATTAATATTTAGCTACATGCCCTTCAATAGGAAAATTCACTTCAGTGGGTCCTTTTTTCTTTACTAAATATGATTTATTGCTTCTGCAAATGACAAAGAAGCTTTGGAAGATCACTATGCTCCATTACATCACTTTTGGCCTTTTATTTTTTGCACATTTATTTACCTATATTACAAAGACAGGGAAATGCAGCTGTTTTATTTTCCATTATGGAGAGTCTGGGTTGAAAACGGTTATCACAATGAATTCATTCTGCTGTGATAAAAGGTAATGCTTCTCCATTCTGGCTCATTGTTTAAAGGTGATGCAAAATCATCATATGTTTAAGGGGTTATTTCCCAAACCCTTGATGCTTTTGAAAGAGAATTTTAGGATAAATGATGAAACCATCACTTAAAGGTTTAATCATGTAATAATAACCATGTAAAAATAATTAAATACCTTGGTCATGGAATTGAAAATGTTCCATCAGGCTCTTTAATGCATTGATTTATGGAAAAAGGAATTCCAGGAACTTTAGATCCTTGCAATATTACCTTCCTCATATGTTCACGTTGTTTTTGTGTTAGCAGAATTTAAAGCTGGAACTATCATTTCATCTTGGCCCACACTTCACCAAAAACAGCTCTTTCTGAAGGTAGCCCAGCAATTGACGTCTACCATCTTAATAATGTTTTCCCTGTCTTTCTAGTAA
This sequence comes from Prionailurus viverrinus, assembly GCF_022837055.1. Taxonomy (NCBI): domain Eukaryota; kingdom Metazoa; phylum Chordata; class Mammalia; order Carnivora; family Felidae; genus Prionailurus; species Prionailurus viverrinus. The sequence goes on from NC_062568.1 coordinate 33,352,042, forward strand.
CGTGGAATGTATAAAACTCTTGCAGAGCAGCGGAGCCGATTTCCATAAAAAGGACAAGTGTGGGAGGTATGTAAACAGGGAACTCTGCTTCAAGTGCCTAAGTAAAAGGAGTGGGGAACAATCCATCTGGAAATCATGTTATACTGAAATGGTAAACAGGGAAGCTAGCTGGGGAGATTCTGTCCTCAGAAGGAAATCCCTTTTTGTAGTGAAACACAACAAAGCAGGCACAAGCCCCAAGGAAGGCATCTCCTCTCACAGCTCTGTTTAGAAATGTCAGCTGTGTCTTCTTCCAGTTTTTTCTTTTTCCATGCATCTCTCTACCCCTCCTCTCCACATGCACCCTGGCTCTTGGAGTTGCTACAGATTTCTTCTCTTACCAACCTACCTATGATACTCCTACCCACTCTTCCAGACTTAGGTTAAGTAACACCTCCCTCCCCTTCCCCTGGTACCCTCCATACTTCACAACTGAAGCACATATCACACTGTTCTAGTGGACTCTCTGTTTTGTCTCTCCGCTTACCTGTCCATGGCTCTCCTGAGGAACAGGACTGGATCTTGTAAAATACTTATAATTTACTTTTGGGGGGATGAAAGAGGAGAAAGTCAACTAGTAAAAGAGCCCATACATTGACTTTAAAATATAAAAGAGTGGTACTTGAAAATTAATCAATAGTTCTTGAAGTAAAGTTATTCACTTTGATATAAAGTAATTCATTTGATTATTATACCCTAAATATTGGCTAGGCACACCAGATAAACTGTTAAATAATTGGGGACTAAAAATAAGTAATATAAAATAAATAGCTTCATGTTTCTGCAATGCCTTACTCTTTATAAGGTGCATGTGTTTCTTATATATTACCCATTTGGTTTTTCATGGTCTCTCTATGAGCTATATGGGGATGCTTATTATCCTTTTCTAATAGATGAATAAAAGTGGCTTGGAGAAACTAAATGAGTTATACATGTAATAAATTTACATGTGCATGTAAAATTCTAGGAATTTTAGACCTAGAATAGATGTTAGGGGACAGCTGCTCACAGGTCCTTATTGAAGCAAGGGTGAGCAAGCCCAGGCCCAGAGAGGGGATGTGGTTTGGTATAGCTCATGGGCATTGTTCTTCCCATTAACCTACATCCCTACCCCCAAGGGGCTTGTAGTAATGGGTGCATCCAGGGGAGAGACAGATACTTTATAAAGGTAGTTTGGGCCCAGCTTGGGGAGGTCTTCCATTCCAGACTAAGGAATCAAGGCTTTGCTCAGTGGAGAGGACCGATGGCTTTAGAACAGGATGTCGTATGTGGGTATTGGACCTTAGAAAATCCAGTTCTTCATTCATACCAATTAGAAATAGATTGAAATTTGATTAGAGCTAAGGAGGCCAATAGGGATGGTATTGCAATAGTCTGAAAGAGCAGTAATGTAGATCTGAACCAGGATAGGCACTAGGAATGGAAAGAAAGGATAGATCCTCAGGTAGGTGGCCGTGTCTGAAGCCACTGTCTTTGTATCCTCAGCTCCAATGTATAAATTCAAATGAAGGCATGTCCCTTGGCATCCACACTCTGAGAGCTGAAGAGCTTTCCCCACTCCCAGGAATAAGGCTGTCAGTGCTAATGCTGATGATGGGGGGGGGGGGGGGGGAGGTCTGTTTTTCAGACCGAATGAAGTAAGAAATTGCTCTTTGTTTTTCAGGACGCCTTTGCACTATGCAGCTGCAAATTGTCATTTCCATTGTATTGAGACATTAGTGACCACAGGGGCCAACGTTAATGAAACAGATGACTGGGGACGGACAGCTTTGCACTATGCTGCTGCATCAGACATGGATAGAAAGTAAAAACAGCCTTGCTCAAATTTACTTTGGGGGTTTGGCTACAGGGGGAGGGTTTACTCAGTTTTCTTCATACTGCCTCATGGAAACTGTGAGTGAAGAATCTCTCTCATCCAGGGCCAGAGGAGTTAGAATTGCTTCATCCCTAACCCCAGTTTTCCCATTCTGCTCTCTTTATGTTTGATTATTATGTGTCACTGCCCAATTATTTCTCTTCTCTCGTCTTTGGGTTGAATGCCAAGTGGAGCTGTCAAGCCCATGTTTTCAGTTCATTCGAGATCAGCTGTGATTTATTTTGTCATATACTGCAGTTGCCATCATCACCACTTAAATGCTTCATTGGCTCTCAAACTTACATTCGCTAATAAATACGTCACATGTTGAAAATATCCATCCATGTATAATCCCAATAGCCTTCAAATGCAGCGTTGGTATGTGTAAAATTGGCACTCTTTCCAAACCTGGGCAAGAATTGCTCTATCAGGAGCTGGAGAGAGGAAGCTGGATGCCCTGGACATGTTTGGATTCTAGGTGTCCAGGGATGAAAAACAGAAGTGAACCAGGTCAGGTGGAAATGGTGTGAGAGGTGCCCACAGCTTATGAGATTGTTCTCAAAGACTTGAGGACCAGGGCCTCCTTCAGAGGAATGCTTTTTGGTGACCCTGTTTGGAGAACTATTGACTTACTTGCCACTCTGTGTTATGGAATTGATTCTGGGTCAGTGCTAAATTCTATTCGTATACAGCAGTGGCTTTTAAATATTTTACACAGTGACCCACGGTAAGAAATACATTTGATGTCATGACCCAGTATATGTACTCAAATATATAGGTTTTAAATACCTATATGTCTATATAGATGTGTGTGTGTGTGTAAAAAGGAGGCAGAATTTCATAAAACCATATTTACTTTTACTATGTGTGATGATTCTGATATTTTCTCTTTTATCTTGTTAAAAAACCCTAATTACTGCAATCTACTAAATTAATTTCATAATTCCATAATGGATTATAATCCATATTTCCAGTTTGGGAAACACTATTTTTCTTTTTATGTTTACATAATATTGGCAAATCTGATGTCCCTACACTCTGGATCCCGTAGATCCATAGGTTATTAATTCGACAAACATTTATTGAGACGTTACTACATAGCAGGCTCTATGCTGCTCACTCAGAAAAGAATGTGGGAGCAAGTACACTTCAATGTTAAAGCTGAGAAAGGAATCCTATGTGATGAAGAATTTCTCTGTCAGTTGAAGAGTGACTAGAACCCCATTCCTGGATAAGTGAGGTGCTGAATTGACAAGAAGGCAACAAGGAATGTGGTAGGAGTCAGGGAGGTCTAAGCTAAATTGCCTCCTATTTACTTGGGGAGTTTAGGATATTTATAGAGGGGAGGACGACTTGATTGTTGTCTTACTTACTGAAACCAGGGTGGAAATTCTAGGAAAGTCATGTTCTCAGTTGGGTTTCTTGGGAGAGAATAGATTTACTGGATGGCCTTTAAGAGAACCACGTAGATCCTCAATGAAAATCAGGGGTGCTTATTTCTTTTGGGTTGGGGGAAAAGATGTTGAGATAGAAGTTGTACCAAAATCACTAGCAGCCTTGCCATTAAAACAAATAATTGTAATTTTTTTCTTTCCCTTATGTTGAGAAGTAAGACTATCTTAGGAAATGCCCATGAAAATTCAGAAGAACTTGAAAGAGCCAGAGAGCTGAAGGAAAAGGAAGCCGCATTGTAAGTTTCTTCTCAGCTTAAAGCACAAGTTGTAATTACTAATGCTTGTCTGCTTTTCTGGGTTGTCACGTAGGGCAGCCCTTGCTTTTCTAGGGTTTGATTTGGGATATTGAGGAAGCGATATGGGCTTGCCTTTAGTGAAGAGGAAATGGTTCTTTTAATATATCCCTTAATTATGCTATTTTTACACAAGGAACTCTTCCTAAAATTGAACCCTTTGCCAAGACCATCACTGTGATTGGTCAGCAGTTTTTAGGAACAGGTGTCTTAAATATCATTTTTGACTGCCATGCATCATATGCCTCAGGGGACACATTAAGCCTCCTCTCAGGCCATCGGCTCTCCTTTAATGACCTGGGGGTAACTATTTACCAGGTTCTATAAATAAATGTTTTGAAATTTCAGCGTGCAATACTGTGGTTGTGTTCTCCCTCCTCTCCCCAACCCACAAACATCAGCTCACAAATAGTCCTTCACTCTTTCCCACAACTTCTCCTGCCCCACCTCATCCCACCTCTCTCTCTCTGGCTTCTGACAGAGACTTAGCTAGTACTGTGACAAGGGCCAGAGTCCCTGCCATCACCCAGGGGGGTTGATGCACAGGAAGCTGTAATGCCTCATCCTCTGAGAGTCCTTGTGCAACAAAGCAGAGTGTGAAGGTTGTGCTCTGCTCAGTGCAGTAGCCAGCGTGTCGCTGGTGTTCAGTGACTGTTTGTTAAACAAATGAACAAAGGAATGATTGCTGCCCACACTTTGTGTCCCGCCTCCTTGAAACTAGTGGATACAGTTCTCTTAAGAGTCTGCACCCACACAGTTCCTAACTTGTTTATTCTCTTCTCCAGTTGTCAGAAGAACCAATTTCTTTGTGACCTGAAGGCTTGTGTCCCCTCTAGGGTCTTCCCACTGTCCACTGGGCTGTCCTCCCAGGTCCAGACCATTGTGGAAGAGAAGTTAGAAAGTGTGGCCCTGATACAGGTTGTGGGGCGTAACTTGGGCTGTTACTGGGGTGGGGACAGGAAACATAGCCATGAGTAAAGCAGAATGACCAAGGTTTTGCCCTAATATTCCAAACTTAATGATATTCAAAGACTGTAGAATTTTAAGCCACATCAGCCAGCGCCCCCTTCTCCAGTGAAATCGTGCCAAGAGCAGCCCTCTTACCCTCTTACGGCTGATGGAGAGGGAAAAAGCAGGACAGGCAGGGGAGGCAGGGAACCAGGCTTCCTGAGAGCTCTTCGGAGCAGAGAGGCTACATCTCTCATCCAGATACATCTCTGACTTAACGTGCAGGTCTTGATTTTGCAGCGCAGGTGCCCAAAGTGGTAGCCACAGCCCTGGGAGGAGAAGAGATAAGCATCCCCAGTTAAAACTGGAATGTATTGGGGCGCCTGGGTGGCTCAGTCGGTTGAGTGTCCGACTTCGGCTCAGGTCACGATCTCACGGTCTGTGAGTTCGAGCCCCGCGTCAGGCTCTGGGCTGATGGCTCAGAGCCTGGAGCCTGCTTCCGATTCTGTGTCTCCCTCTCTCTCTGACCCTCCCCCGTTCATGCTCTGTCTCTGTCTCAAAAATAAATAAACGTTAAAAAAAAAATTTTAAAAAAAAGTGGAATGTATTTTCCCTTGGAAACGATATGGAGAATATTCAAATTCTACAGTGCTGTTGTCTTTTCAAATCACACTGCTGGTAGTATAGTTCAGCTATATCCTGGGGTAAATGACACTTTGGGAGCAATTCCAAGTGTTTTCCGAATTACGTATTAAATCCGCCAACTGGTTTTTTACAATGTGACTCTTTCAGGAGCTGGGGGTTGTGAATCCACTAGAACCCTTTTCCTATTGAATGATTTTATTTCAAGAGCCAAATTCTATTTAAAATGAGTCATACCTGGGATCCTGTCCATGGACATTTAATTGCCAAAATAAAAAAAAGACTTCCTTTTAAGGTACAAATCACCAAAGACAGAATGATATCAGAACTCCAATAATAGTTTGATTTATTATGGAGCATTTGATGGATAAATCAGGTAACTTGTAGATATTTGGTGTAAAAAATTTGTGCCTTTTATCAGTTTTTCTAGAAATTAAAATATCTGTGTTAATCGTCTCTATGTGTGACTTATTTACTCCTTTTGCCTTATGCCAAAAGATTGGTAAGTGTTTGAGTCACAGGATGATGTATGGAAGTGTTGAATTATTGTATTGTACACCTGAAATTAATATAACACAGTATGTGAACTAACTGGAATTAAAATAAAAACTTTAAAAAAATTAGAACCAAAAATAAAGTGTTTGAGGAAACAATAGGCATTTTCCCTTGGATGGTCTTATTTAATGTACATGCTTCCATTGCATATTTTGATGTAAGTATAATTTGAGCATTTGAGAATTTTGATTTGAGTATGAAATTGAATCAGATTGACCTTGTAGAGGACACATTTGTCCCACTGCCATGGATATAAAACTGAAATTACGGAGTGGTGCTTCCTGACTACTTATTCCCTCTTTGACCAGAAGACCTTGAACAGAATTCCTACATCCCCCGGCACTTGTGTCCTGGGCTTTGGGGCATTTCAGCCAAGTTGGAGCCACATCACACCCCTACCTCCAACTCATTGTAAAGATTGTGGCTCTTAGGGGCGCCTGGGTGGCGCGGTCGGTTAAGCGTCCGACTTCAGCCAGGTCACGATCTCGCGGTCCGTGAGTTCGAGCCCCGCGTCAGGCTCTGGGCTGATGGCTCAGAGCCTGGAGCCTGTTTCCGATTCTGTGTCTCCCTCTCTCTGCCCCTCCCCCATTCATGCGCTGTCTCTCTCTGTCCCAAAAAAATAAATAAACGTTGAAAAAAAAAAAAAATTAAAAAAAAAAAAAAAAAAAAAAAAAAAAAAGATTGTGGCTCTTAGAAAAATTACAATTCTTTCCGAAAAGGCTTTCTAAGTTTATTATTAATTATTTTGTCTAGTCTATACATAATGATGCAATTTAAGCATCTGTCTTCAGATGTGGTTACTGAGTTAATCTTTTATATTTTTTAAGTGTTTGCCCGTTCCTTTAATCTTTTTATTATTTGGGCTATTCTTAAGTTCTTTTGCTGTTGTTATTTTCTTATTCTTCCTAATTTTCATTTTCTAACCTTTGGATTGATGGTAGTCTCCAATAGCAAGGTTAAAAATAGATCCCTCTCTCTTGCTGTAATGGCCTGACCACTTCTTTGTTACATTTAAGAGCTCATCTTTTGAACGTGGAACTCAAAAACTCATTACTCAGTAATCCTGACGACAGACAGGTTCTGTACTTTAAGGTGAAAAGGAAAAAGAGACTTAATTATTCTTTATTATGCTAAGTGAAGTAAGTCAGATAAAGACAAATATCATATAATTTCACTTATGTGTGGAATCGAAACAACAAAACAGGTGAACAAACAAACATAACCAGACACAGACTCATAAGTACAGAGAACAAACTGGTGGTTGCCAGAGGATAGGGGCGGAAGAATGGGCAAAATAGGTAAAGGGGATTAGAGATACAAATTTCCAGTTGTAAAATAAATAAGTCATGGAGATGAAAAGTGCAGCACAGGGAATCAATAATATTGTAGTAACATTGGTGACAGACGGCAGCTACACTTGCTGTCGTGAGCACAGCATAATGTATAGAATTGCTGAATCACAATGTTGTACACCTGAAACTAATATAAAATTGTATGCAAACTATAAAAACAAAACCAAACAAAACCAATCAATGCAGGAAGAGACAAATGGATTATTGTAACAGAACAGAGTCCAGAAATGAGCCCATGTATGGATAAATATGCAATAATTGATAATGACATTAAAACAACTCAGTGAGGAGGGGATAGTACTTTCAATAAATTGAGGTGGGGGACGGTACTTAACTACCCTCTTGTTCCGAAAGCTTTTCCTGAATTCTAGAATGGCTATTTTAAGCTGAAGTAAAGATGGATACAGAAAACACAAACAAGTAAAACTTTTAATACATAAACCTTCATTGCTGTAGGATATTTTTAAAAGTTTATTTATTTTGAGAGGGGGGGGGGGAATAGAGAGGGGGAGAGACGGAATCCCAAGCAGGCTCTGCACTGACAGTGCAGGGCTCAAACTCATGAACTGTGAGATCATGGCCTGAGTCAAGATCAAGAGTTAGAAGCATAACCGACTGAGCCACCCAGGCACCCCATTGCTGTAGGACTTTTAAAGAAACACTTAAATTCACAAAGTGCTTTGTGGAACATTTATAATAGGAGAATATTTACATTAATTATAACTTTTACTCTAGAAATGTTTTCTAAAATAACACCCCATTTTTATACTTGCAGATGTCTAGAGTTTCTGCTTCAAAATGATGCAAACCCATCTATCCGGGACAAGGAAGGTTACAATAGCATACATTATGCTGCTGCCTATGGCCACAGACAATGTCTGGAATTGGTAAGCTGTTCTGTCTTGTTTTGTTTCCTCTAACACACACACACACACCACACCACACACACACCCAACCCTGAAAATGCCGGTCTTAATCTCTCACAAATGCCCTCGCTGCCTAATTAAGTCCCCACTAGAAATCACCTTGAAGATATTCTGTGGTAAATGATTATATGTTTACTTTACAACAGGTAGATCTCATTGTTTCATTTCTGTGCATCCTAATCTCACAGCTACTGCTTTTCCATATTAACTTGGACTAGGAATGTTAGACCTCTGTATGGACAGTTTGTATTTTAAAGATAATTTGGATGTATCAAATAGGTTCAGTATATATTTCCAGTCACACTTATCACCCTATGTGTTGTAAGATGACTTACATAGCTGCTAGGCATATGGGTTTGTCATGGTCCCACATTTGTAGTCTAGAGAGAGAAATTGACAAGGGCTCAACAGCAAAATTCATTGGAATTTCCAAACTGCCCCAAATTTCAAACCTGCAGCTATCGAAAAACACCTGGGGTTTTGGAGTCAGAAATTCTTCTACTGGTATAGGTCATCAGACACAAACTTAAATGACCACAGGGACAGAAATGGAAAGTAAGCCAGTGAAGTGAGCCCAGGTATAGAGCAATAGGGAGCAGTGGGGACTGTGGCCAGTAGGACATGTTATGTCTAAAGGGAGAAACAGTCAGTCAGCTCCAGTGAGTGAGATCAGGTGGTAATTCATACTCAGGGATGAACTCCAGTGTTTCAAGGAAAGCTAGAAATGTAGACTTTTCATGTGAAATTTCCTATTTCAAAAACACTGGGTGGACCAGGAAGAAAAACTACAGATTTGTGGTTAAATCCTGGCTGCTGGCCATCATTTGTCATCTCCTGAGCATCGCCCATGGGTCAGCTTCACTAGGATGCATGGGGCATCGCAAACTCACTATCTTTGGTCCATTGGTAGGTGCCACCTTCCTCAGTGGACTCCATCTCTTTTCCTTGTCTTTTTAAAAGGAGTAGTCCTGGGGAGACTGGGTGGCTCAGTCGGTTAAGCAACCAACTTCATCTCAGGTCATGATCTCCCAGTTTGTGAGTTTGAGCCCTACATCGGGCTCTGGGCTGACAGCTTGGAACCTGGAGCCTGCTTTGGATTCTATGTCTTCCTCCCTCTCTCTGCCCCTCCCTGCTCATGTTCTGTCTCTCTCTCTCCTTCAAAAACAAATAAACATTTTTTTAATTAAATAAATACATAAATAAATGGAGTAGTCCTACTTTTCAGAGTTATTGGGGAGATATGTTTGAGAAAACACTTGCACTTTATCAACTGCACAATCTATTAAGGAAGGCCTGAGGCGGAAAGCCAGCAAGCAGTTGTGTCAGTGCCTCCATAGAAATGACTGAATGATGTTCTAGCTGGTTCCTTTACCTTTGACCTTGCTGCCAGACTTAAGTGGTTCCACTTAGGGTCATTCTTACTATATTTCTCTTAACCGTGAAATGTGGGGAAATGTTCATAAATATTTGAAAATAGAGAGGTGATTATTCTGGTGTTGCTAGGTGTGGCATTTATTGGTGAATTATATCTACCATCATCATTCTTGAAGACTTCTAAGTCTCCTTTCCTGAGGTTCTTGTGGTTGCTGAAGACTTCCTTGTTTGACCTTGAAGGTGTCATTTTCCCCCTACTCCTGATTCTGTTATAGTTCCCCTTCCAGTTACAGAGGCTGCAAACGAATTACCCCAAAATTAGTGGCTTAAAACAACAGCAATTATTTAATATCTCTTATTGATGAGGAATTCAGGAGTGGCTGAGCTGAGTAGTTATTGTTAAAGATATCCTATGAGATTACAGACAATGTCTGAGGCTGGGATAATCTCAAACGCTTCTTCACTCATGTCAGTTACCTGGCTTGTAAGGTTTAAATAGCTTCTGTGGGGCTTCTTTCTGTGGTTTTCTCTAGCATGGTGGTTTCAGAATAGCTGGATATCTTACGTGGTAGCTCAGGGATCAAAAGGAGTGATCCGGAAGATCACTTCAGGGATCCAGAAGAGAGTGGGAGAGAGCCAGTGTGAGAATGAATGAAAGAAAGACAGTATCAGTCTTAATGATCTAGCCTTGAAGGTCACACAGGGTTACCCTAGAGAGGAGAAGTAGACTCCACCTTTCAAAGGGAAGAGTGTCAAAGGATTTATAGACATATTTTAAAACCATCCAGTTTCCTAGGAAGATGTAGAAAGCCAATGATTTCATAGCCTTCTGTAAGATGGACTTTAATGGAGAACCACAAGTGGCCAAGGGGCAATCCTTTATCTTATAGATGGGCAAACCAAACCAATCCTTTGTCTTATAGATGGGCATTAACTGGTTTGTGCCAAAGACATAGCCCTGGTCAGTGGAAGAAGCAGTCTCATGAATCAGGATTCCTGATTTAAAAAACAAAAAATATTTTCTATACCATGCTGCTTTCCGTTGCAGGGCAAAGCTCTACCACCACCCAAGCCTTTTCAGCATAGAGCAAAAGCTTGGAAGGAACTGGTTAAGATGTAAGACAGGGTCACTTCTGCCTCCCAACACCAGGATTGCTGTGGAAGTTGATCTAGACCTATCACCATATAGGACTCTATGTTTAGGTCCCATTTAAGAAAGGCTCCTCCCAAAGTTTGTACGTGTGTGTGTCTGTGTGTTTAGTAATCAGTGGCAGAGAGTGAAGGCTTACTATTGTTACTACCCGTCATAAGCCTGCATTCCAAAATGTACTTAAGACACAGCTGTCTTTAATTGGTCTTCTCTATGAAAACCACATGTCATAACTGGACATACGAACTTTTATTACAAAGTTATTATAGTCTTAATAACTTTGCTGTTTTAAAGTACTTTGAGGAGTTATCTTTAATCCCATAGCATGAGTAACTCTGAGAATGATTGTTCTGTAACATTTTCTTTCTATGTAAATAATATATTGCATATTATTTTCATTTTTCAGGAAAGCCATTTCAGGGCCACTATTTCTGTTATCCAACAAAAACATTTTCTGTCCCTAAGAAGGTTTTGCAAGTTCTGTCTAATAATGAAATTACCCCTTGATTATATCGAAACTTGCCCTATGTGATTTACAAAGAAATGATTATTCTTGGCAATTTTAAGACATTCAAAAGTGGGTAGGGAAAGTATTAGTGGTCTTAATTTGTACTGTCAGCTGAGAAAGCCAGACTATCAATATAAATTGGTAGAAAGGTCATCATTGTTTGCTTTCAGGAAAGGACCTCAGTGGGTTATTTATAACACAGACAGGATGAAAATTCTCCTCATAACCCTGAATGATTGTGGTTGTATGGAACGTTCTGTATATTTCCATTTTGGAACGCATCCTCCAATTCCTCTTGGGGTGTGGTTCAACTAAGCAGAGATCCTAAGCAAGCTATCAACATTCTTGTACCTGCTCCCTCCCACTCAACACACAGTCCTGAGCTCTCCCCTAGGACCAGCATCATAGAGCCAGACCGCTGCAGGCATCTTAGCCAGCAGTATGAACAGATTTGGGAGTGGCTGAGACCAGTGACTGTGAACAGATTTGGGAGTGGCTGAGACCACCATTAATGGCATTTACTACATGTCTGTCACATGTCAGGAATGCCATTTAATTATTTTTTCTTTCAGTTTTATTGAGATATATTTGACAACAACATATTAGGTTAAGGTATACAGCATAATGACTTGACTTACATGTATTGTGAAATAATTACCGCAATAAGTTTAGTTAACATCCATTACCTCATATAGATACACACACACACACACACACACACACACACACACACACACACAAAAGAAAAGAAAAGAAAAGAAAAAGAAAAGGAAGTGTTTTTTTCCCTTGTGATGAGAATAAGGCTTGTTCTTTAAAAAAAATGTTTTTTAATCTTTATTTATTTTTGAAAGAGAGAGAGAGTGGGGGAGGGTCAGAGAAAGGGGGCACGGAAGATCCAAAGCAGGCTGTGCACTGACAGTGCACTGACAGTAAGCCTGATGCAGGGCTCGAACTCACAAACCGTGAGATCATGACCTGAGCCAAAGTAGGATGCTCAACCAACTGACCCACCCAGGCACCCCAGGCTTGTTCTTGATACAAGAAGTAGGGTTTTTGAAGGGCGCCTTTTCTAATTTATACTCCCCGTCTCTTTCTCTAGGACTACAATATCCTCAAATTCCTTAAAAGCCCCATTTCTTTGGGTGCTAGATATTAGGAAAGTAAACCACCTCACCAGTATGCTAGGTAAGGTACATTCCTCAGACTCACCACTGCCATGCCAGTCTGCTCCCTCATCTCACCACACAAACACCCCTGTCCTTCAGCAGGGTGGGGGATCCTTTTAACAAATCGATCCTGACTGTGCCAGCTGCTAGAATTACGCCAGTGAAAGACATGTTTCTAGTAGCCCTGAATGGCTTACTTGAGCCTCACAGCAGGAAGTATGCAGGGAATCATTTCTTTATGTCTCATTGCCTAGCCTATGTTTCTGGCCTGTGGAAGGAGTGGAGCAAATCAGTATTCATAGCCCCTGAACCTCTCCTGTGAGACCAGGGCCTTAGTCCTTTGGGAGCCGGTGTAGCATTGAGGAGGGTGGGTGGCCTTCGGAGCCAGCTGATTAGTAAGGTTGGTAACATTTGTCTTTCACCTCTCTTCTCATCTAGTTGAGCAATTATTGTGATTATGCATATCATTAAATATGTATCATTAATTTTGATGCAGATTTTACTTGACTCTGACATTTAACTTGGTATGGGCTTACTTGGCATTCATGGTTCATGGCTCCTGTCTGTGATCATAAGCTTAAAATTTATAAACCATACTTTGTGTTCAGCCTATTTTGCTGTAATCAAAAGGGAACAGAAATTATTTTAGTCATTTTCATTCTACTTCCCTCATATAAAGTTATATGGAATTCATTCCTTGAGCAAACAACTTCTAGAAAGTAGTATGAACTCCTTAGCCTTGGTAGAATAGCCAAGGCTCGGGATTCTGCCAAGTTTGCCTACTTAGGCCAGTGTTCTCAGCTGGTTGTGATAAAAAACGTATGTACTATGGGTACAAGCAAAAATCTCCCCACAAACACATGCTGAGAGCTGTGATAAGTCATAATCAATTGAGCTCAAAATATCAAAGCAGAATGGAGGAGACTTGGCTGATAAAGCATCTCATGTCTGAATACAACTTATGTCTGAGCGGAGGAAGGGAGTTGGCAAAGGAGAGCCCTGTGCCTCCCCTTTCTTGGAATGCATCTTACTAGCTCTGAAGGGAAAAATTTCAGAATCATGCCCCTATTTGGAATTTGTGAGTTTATATTGGCGTGCTGCTTTTCTTTTATAGTATTAAAGATTTGTCTGCGGACATAAAGATCTTTGTGGTTTTGTTATTGAAATGGAAAAATGTATGTGCCAATATAATTACGTAAATTGCCTGCAGAAATTTAGAAAGATTGTTTGAAAACTCCAGGCCTGTGATTAAATTCAGTCCGAGATTATACCATGCCAAATTACTTGGAATTTGGCTCCTTCCCTGGGACCTTCGCCTCCTTTCACTGTTAAAAGCTAACTTGAACTTCAACTGTGAGAGTCTGTGGGGGTGACAGACGCCCCTACATGTCTCTCCAAGGAGTTTCTGGGATTCTCTGAAGATAAGTATATCTTGGGCAACTGAACTCTGAAATTATGCTGCTTTGAGATAAACTACTTAATGTTTTGGTCGGTTCTTGCGTTTATCACAGGACCTTAAGAAACCATTACTACATGGCTCTGTATAAGATGTACTTACATTGGCAATGTCTAATTAAGCTTCTGAAGGCTGAGAAAGCAGTGAAAAAGAGGAGGGTTACAAGCAGTCATCTAAATATGAGAAGATGAAAACCAGCAAACATGAACCCCAGCCCCAAACAAGTCCCTGATAGTGTTTTTCTGCCCCCAGAGGTGCATGTCAGAGATGTACCTGGAGGTGTATATGACCTCCCAGCAAGAAGACTTCCAATGGGCAGAGGAGACCTCAACAATGCTGGTCTTGTTTTTTTCTCCTAATTTAGTTGAAGAGAAACATAAAATCTTATGAGGAACTCTCAGGGAGGGAATGGAGGGGTGGGCACAGATCTTTTGATGCCACTGGCAGCCTCCTGGGCTAGCAATGTAAATGTAAAAACTCACAAAATTTGAATCAGAATGTGACATGAATCTGTATTCAGAAGAGTGGAATAGACAGTATTTTATGACACAATGTTTCATTTATTTCTTTGTAATACAGCAGAATTTTTTTGTGTGTCTTTACTGTGAATGAATTTGGCAATCGATGAAGGAATCATTCAACCAGGTGTATGCCCCAGGAAAGTGGGGCATTTCATTTCATTTCATGGGGCACATGACATTTCACATTTCAAAGTGAAATACAAGTGTTCCAACCCATGGCCTCCTTCCCCATTTAAGAAGTTGGAGATCCGAGAGCAGATTTCTTTGGAGACAGGTCTGCTATGAATCCCACTGCTGCTCCCCTCCCACCATAGCAGAGGCTAAGGATGATTTCACCTGACCCCAAGCCCAGTCACAGAAGCTTCAAGGAGGTTGCTTGGATCCCTGATATGTGTTCCATGAAATTTAGGGGCCGGTAGACTGGCATATGATAAATCTGAAGACTAAATAGCTCTGACCAGAGCTTGCTTGCCAGAAATTAAATAAAAAGAGGTCTGTGTTTGAGAAATACTCCATCCCCACCAATGATGGGTCAGAAGTGTATATTTCCTAGTGTCCAAATGTGAGCCATGGGCCACAGCCGGGTTGGCATTCTCCTAGATCCTATTCAAGAGTGAGGAGACCCAGGCTGCCTGGAGAGGAACGTGAGCTATCAGCAGAGAGGTGCATTCATATGGGGAGAGGGAACTGCAGGTGAGAGGTCCCAGGGATGGGGGTGTTGCTGGAGAACCTACATAAGCATCCCAGAGAGACAATTTTAAACATCTGACCTGGACAGAGAATGTCACTGCCAGAAGGGTGCCAGTCGGTCAGACCATGGTCCGTGTCCCCTTCTGTGTCCTCCTTTCCCCAACTCTTCTAGTCCTGGAGGAGGCAGAGGCAGACAATGAGGGTAAAGGAGGAGGAGGAGCCTGAAGCTGGGGAACAGAGAGAAGTCAGTCTTGTCTCCTTCCTTCCCCACTGCAGCATAGGCGGGAGGCATAGAGAAGCTTCAACATTAAACAGCATTCAGTTTGTGATTACTACACTAGAGTAGGTGTACTACTTACTGATACGAACTTACACTTGTAACTAAAGTGCCTGAGGAACTTTTTGTTATTGGCTAGAGATTTTATCTGGTAGCAGGAAAAGGTAGCAGGAAAAGAAGTAGCTCCATAAAGGAGATTAGACCTGGTGTAGGGAGAAGGAGAATTAAGTTCGTGTTTGATTATACCCCATGGCTCACTGGTTCAGTACAAAGTCACACACTTAGAATCATTGTTTTAGGAAAGATGAATGCCCAGCTGTAAGGTAGAATAAACAATTATCCTTTAAATGTATGTGGATTTAAATACCAACTGGGGAAGACAGAGGTTTTAGTAATCCCACACACTTATCAGGTGCCCAAAATTGTGGAACAAATTAAAAACACTTATGAATGATTAAGCTTGACTTAGTGATAAAACTTAAATGCTATTTTATAACTATTATGATAACTGTCCTGTTAGTTAGGAAGATATTTCATAGACGAGACACAGGTGAGAGAAGAAATGAAAATTTACTTTTCTGTGGTTTGGCCTTTTCTTTAGATTTGATTACTTCCTAGCACCAACTCATTTTATTACAATATCCCCTCCACTTTTTTCTTCCTCAAGATCTGAAAACCTATACTAATGTATCAAACCGATATGAAGACATCCACCAAGTTAAAATTACACACACCCACACTCACATGCACACATGCCCACATACACATTTTCTGTCGTTTCTTCCAGATAGATCATGAGCACTAAGGGACTCAAAGAAGGGGGATTATTGCTCCTGGTATGGGAGCTTCTAAGGACTCAGTGATGTAGGAGAAAGGAAGATTTCTCAAAGAGAATATAGCTTGTTTTTTTAAGTGTTTATTTATTTTTGAGAGAGTAGAGACAGAGCACAGTTGGGGAGGAGCAGAGAGAGAGGGGGAGGCACAGAATCCAAAGCAGGCTCCAGGCTCTGAGCTGTCAGCACAGAGTCCAACATGGGGCTCAAACTCACAAACTGTGAGATCATGACCTGAGCTGAAGTCAGACACTTAACTGACTGAGCCACCCAGGTGCCTCAAGAGAATATAGTTTAAAAGCAAAAATAATAATAATAATAATCTGGCCTTTCTTCCCTCCCTCTTTTTTTCCTTTCTTCTTTCCTCCCCTTTCCTTCCTTCCTACTCATTTAAAAACCTGTAGGGCAGGAGAGTAGTCCAGTTTGGGCTGGAGCCCAAGGAGGAGCTGCCAGAAGGCAGCCCAGAAAAGATTAGAACCCACTGAAGGAGAGTGTCCTATTTTTTTTTTTAATGTGTATGCATCAATCAGTAGAACTGCAATGTATACGAAACCAAAACCGATTGAACTGAAAAGATCAAGAAATCCACAATTACGGTTGTAGACTTTAACACTTCTCTCTCAATAATTGATAGAACAACTAGACAGAAAATCATCACGCATATAGAAAAGCTTCAATAATACCATCAACAGGAGGATCTAATTGACGTTTATACAACACTCCACCCAACAAAAACAATGCATATTTTTTAAGTGCCCATGAAACATTCACCAGGATATCCTGAACCATAGAACAAACCTCAACAAATGTAAAAGAATTGAAATCATAGAGGATATTCTCCTACTACAATGGAATGAAACTGGAAATCAGTAACAGAAAGTTACCAGGAAGAATTCCAGGGCTTGGTAATCAAATAACAGACATCTAAATAATCCATGGGTCAAAGAAAGTCACCTCAAGGGAATACCAAAAAAATACATTGGATTGAATGAAAGGGAAAATATAAAAAATCAGAATTTGGGGACACAGTTAAATTAATGCAGAAAAAAAGTATGGCATTGAATGCTTACATTAGAAAAGAGAAAAAGTCTCAAGTCAATAATCTAAGTTTCTACCTCAAAAATAAAAAAAAAAAAAAAACAAGAGCAGAGTAAGCCCCAAATAAGCATAAAAAGGAAATCATAGAAATGGGAGCAAAAATAAATACAATTGAAAATAGAAAAATAATGGAGAAAATTAATTTTTAAAAATTGGATTCTTTGAAAAGATTAATAAGTTGGCAAACCTCTACTGAGACTGTGACCCAAAGAGAGGAGAGAGAAAGAGAGAGAGAGAGAAAGAGAGAGAGAGAGAAAGAGAGAGAGAGAGAAGATAGAAATTCCCAGTATCAGGAATGAAATGAAATATTACTACAAACCTTTCAGACATCGGAAGGATAATATTGTGAATAGGTCTACACACATACATTTGACAATTTAGGTGAAATGGATCAATTAGTCACAAAACACAAATGACATAAACATTAGGAAAAAAATTTAAAAAAAAAGGTGGGGGGGGTGCCTGGGTGGCTCAGTCAGTTAAGCGTCCAACTTCGGCTCAGGTCATGATTTCACGGTTCGTGGGTTCGAGCCCCGCATCGGGCTCTGTGCTGACAGCTCAGAGCCTGGAGCCTGTTTCAGATTCTCAGAGAGAGTGTCTCCCTCTCTCTCTGCCCCTCCCCCACTCGTGCTCTGTCTCCTTCTGTCTCAAAAATAAACATTAAAAAAATTAAAAAATAAAACACAAATTACTGCAACTTACCCAATGTAAAGTGGGTCATTTGAATAGCCCTATAACTATTTAGAAAATTGGATTTTAAAATTCTCCCCAAAGAAATATCCAGATCGAGATGATTTCACTGGAGAATTATGCCAAATATTTAAAGAGTTAACAATTCTGTACAATATCTTCTGAAAAAATGGAATAGGAAGGAACACCATCTGACTCATTTATGAAGCTAATACCCTGACACCAAAACCAAGCAAAAACAGAGAAATATAGACCAATATATCTCAAGAATATAGAAGCAAACATCCTTAGAATATTAAAAAATAGAATTCAGTAACATATACAAGAAATTATATATCATGACCAAGTGAGATTAGTATAGGGAAAGCCTATTTTAATAATTGGAAATCAATGCAATTCACCATATGAATAGGCTAAAGAAGAAACATCACATGATTACGTCAAACAATGCAGAAAAAAATTGTGACAGAACTCAATACCTTGAATAGATTCAACATCTTGAATAGATTTTTTAAAAACTCTCAGAAAAGATAGGAATAGAGAGGAAGTTTCTCAATTTGATAAAAAAGCACCTAACGACTTCATAAAGAACAAGTAACATTATGCGAAGGGCTGAACACTTCCCCCTAAAATCTGGAACGAGGCAAAGATGTCTGCTTTCACATCTCTTCTCTAACATTGTGCTGGAAGCTCCAGCCAGAGCAAAAAAGTCAGAAAAGGAAATAAAAGGTATAAAGAACAGAAAGGGAAAAGTAAAACCCCCTGTTTGTGAATAACATGATTGTCTACAGAGGGAATCCCAGGGAACCAACAACAAAAAAAAACTCATAGGCAAATATAGCAGGGTTACAGGATACAAAATAAACATACAAAAATTAGTTGCACTGTTACATACTAAGAATGAACATGTAGATATCAAAAATACAGTGTCATTTATGACTGCCACAAAAAATGAAATATGGGACTTGTATGCTGAAAAGTACTAAATGCTGATGAAAGAAATCAAGGAAGATCTAAAAACAGGGAGACATTTTGAACTTTATGGCACCAGAGTTCATGGAACTTTGATCAATGATAAAAAGTCATCAGACCTTCATTTCCTGAAAGAATCAATCCCTCAAACAAAACAAAACCCTACTTCTCTTTGAAAGTCTTTTCTCGTAGAGAAGTTTAACAGCTCTGCCTATTTTTAGTAAAGTCGCAATAATGAGCATTTATTGCAGGCATGTTGGGCTGGGCTCTGTGCCTGCATCGTCTCATTTAATTCTCACAACAACACTGAAGGAGCTCCTATTTTTATCTGTGTTTCACATGTGAGTACCCTAACGTACAAAGAAAAATTAATTTGTTCTGGGTCATACAGCTGGTGTGATGTAGAACCAGGACTCAAACCCATGTTTATCGGATTTGGTATTTCAGGCTTTTCACCATTATGTGGTACTGCCTGGAAGACTGGCAAATTCCACACTCTGAAAGATAAAGCTGTCTCAGAACATCTAAATTCCACATCAACCAAGACAGTGACATCCAACCAAGATAGTGCCGAGATGTGCAGTCATTAGGCTTTGTCAAAGGAAATATCAATAACGGAAATTATTGATGGATAATATCAGTAACGGTTATGTCTGTGTCATCTTTGGACACCTTGTCTAGAGGTCTGCATTTTCTTTTTTCAGTCAGGAGAGCAGAACTACCTTACAGCGTTATCCACCGAGTGAGAAGTAAAATGACCCCCGATACAGCTCCCAAGTACATCCCACTGCAGCCCTGAGCCCTGGACTGTGGCACATATTTTCATAAAAGTACTCTTACTTGGACCTAGCCCTTCTCCTGGAATCTCTGTTCAGTATCTTTGTAACAGCTGCTGTCAGCCTGGCCTCACTCTCCTTATAAGAACAGCTGCCAGGGATGACCCCTTCCAGCCTCGGGGTGGGGGGGGGGGGCGGGTAGGGAAGGGCCGGAGGAAGAGTGACTTTGTTTCTCCAAAGATGCCTTATCCTTAACAGCTGCCAAGGACTTGACATTTTTGAAGCCTAGATCAGGTCCCTATAATAATCACATCTTCCCTTGATCCTCATTCAGTAACAGAAGATATAGACGCTTGAGCATTATCAGAATAAGAGCTGACATAGACACCTGTGCCTTCAGGTCATGGGGTTATGATAGTCACAAAGAACAAAGAGCCTTTCTAAGATTCCAAAGGAGGGTAGAGGCTCAGCCATCTGTAACAGCTGAAAAGGATATTTGGAAAAACCAAATCACTGAGTAATAACAGATTTATTTTCTCGTATGAGCAGATACCTATAAGCTAAGTGGTAACATCATGGGATTTAAATTCTGTGCCATTCAGACTTGGAAAGTAGTTTTATTAACATTAAATGATAAAATTCACTGGGTCACTGGGAAGGCAATTTAATACAGTCGGGACTTCATAGAATTTTTTTCTAGGAAAAATTTGTAGTTTTCCAAACACATGATTTATTTCACACAAAAATTCCTCTTATTCCATAAAGATTTTTCAGTTAATAGCAATCTTCTTTGCATCTCAAATTCCCACAATGATGTGAGACAAACTGTGTAAGAAATAATGCAGTGCTTGCTTCAGCAGCATATAAAAAAGAAATAATCCAAAGCAATCCTTTCAGACAAGCAGCATATTTTCAGTGTCATTCTGTCTCTGAAAATATTGTTGAAAGTGTAAGGAATATTACAGTAAAGATGGTACATAATTAGTCAGGATTTCCTGTGAAATGGTCTTTTTAAGGCTCTATTACTACCAGCAGTTGGTGCGGTTGGAGATCAGGGTCAACATATCAGCTTTTACAAGTTCACAAATGTTATTAGTCCTCCTTATTAGTCATAGGAGACTGATAAGCAAGACCATTCTTTATTAACTTACAGTGAAAAGTCCAACTGCTAAGAGGACCGAAGTATTCATGTCATTTGCTATAGCTACGCTCCCTTCCAAAGAGGGGATCCAGTTTTATAAACTGAATAAAGATCAGAAGTCTTCTTCCTGTCTATAACATTAAAATCAAGGAGTTGAGTACAAGTCAATGAGCTCAAACTCTGGTAACCTCATGTATTCTCCTGTACTTGAGACCCAGTGCCTTGTCAATCAGAATATCCTTGGTAACCTATCGAGGAGTTAAAGAAGCCCTTACCACTGGTACTACTTTCCCCAGATTCCAGGAAAACAGATAAAGCAGTCCCCTGGGACAACTTCCAAGGGGTGGCTTCTTTTACATTAGCTACCTTTAGGATGGTTGCTTTCTGGAGGTATAGAGTAAATTACAGGGCAATATGCTAGGAACCATGGCTGATATATATTAGGCATGAATATTACTCTCAAGGAGATTGTAATCTATGGGAATATGGAATATGGGAGGTAAGATATACTATATAGATATTGGCTCAAAATGTCACTCACATTTCCTAGCTCCCCATATGGTAATAATAGGACTAAAATAACCATCCCCAAATTATTTCTCTGGCCCTGTCCCCTCTCATTCTGCCTAAGCTTTGGCTCCGATTCATTCTGAAAAGCTTTTGGCATGTTTCCCATGTGTTCTATGCATTTCTCTTGGCTACTACAGAACACCCACTATTTTCCTTCTCTCCTGTCCATGCCTGCTAAGGTGTAAGGTGGTATCTGCCATTAACATCCAAAAAGCCATTTGGTCGCCGATGTGCAGGAAAGACACTGCTCCCATTGCTGTCCACCGGTGTCAGTGCAGAGGCTGCCAGTGCTGTGCCCAACGTGTGGGGTCTTCACTCAACCACTTCTGTGGTGCCACTGATCATTTCCTTAGACCTCCCACTCTACGACTTGTGCCTGCGCCTATGGGCGCTGTGCCAGAGGCGGGGCGTTGGTATCATTGCAAGTTTAAGGACGTCTGCATCACACAGGCCTGAGTTGGAATGCCAGCTCTGTCGTTACCTACCTGCAAGGTCCTTAAGCATTTTACCTCACTTCTGTGAGTCTCTGTATCTTGCCTAATCTGTCAAATAGGGGTTAGGTTGCTCTGAGGATTTAATGGAATAATGTAAGCAAAGTGCCCAGCACTGTGCCTGCCATGTGATGGGTATCAGTAGCAGCTATCATTGTATCTTTGTTTAGTGTATCCTAATTCCCCCGTCTGCTAGGCACTGGGCTGTGTTGCCAGGTCTAAAAGATGAAGAAGCCACTGTATCTGGGAGTTTATTGTCCAGTAATGGGAATCAGCATGTAAATCAATGTGGTAAAGTACTATAATTGCTCTTTTAGAATTCTGTGTTTCTGATATTCTTACCATCATCCAAGATAAGATATGATGTCCCAGAAGAAGTACTGGTGACATGCTGTGAGAGTTCAGAGGAGGGCACATCTCTTTCTGGGTTCAGTGGTTAATGAGAGATTCACTGACACTTGTCAGCATAATGTGTTTGCTGAGTTTGTCTCTAGATTTCTTGTTTCATCACCCCACCGTTTGTGTGAATATGGAATAGCGGACCAAACCCGAAATGAATTGAATGATGGAGAATGCAGGAAGATGTTTGGACTTGGTTGATAAATTGACCAATACCTCATTTTCAAAATATCAGAGAACCTGCTTGCAAAAAGTTTCTTTGCTTTTGATGGTATTTGCATCATCCACTAGATAGAAAAGACATAAATGACTTGGAGTAGGAAAATGGATGCTGGGTCTCAAATTGTGCTCCTGAATCCCACCACCATCTGGGATCAGCCATTCATAAAAGATTAAATGCGAGGCAGGCACATATCTGAATACATGTGTGTCAGTCTCTCCCATCTGTTTTAATTTTGCTTAAAATAATAACAGCTTTCTTTGCCCACTTACTTGACTCTGCTAATTCTTTTAATGTTCATTAGGTAGAAGTAGTCTGTGGTGGTTAGCTAGTGTTTCGGAATCCTACCAAGATGAGCTTTAATTGAATCATTAGAAATTTTCTGTAAAGCTGTATATTTTATTGACTGGGCTAGAATCACTAAAATGTTCATCAATGCTTAGAGTGGGAAATTTATACTGTAACTTAATGTAAATATGGTGTACAAAGGGACATTACATTGGTTTGCACAGCCTTGAGGTAAGCAAAATGCCTTTCTGAAACAGAATACCTTTTCCATTGCACAATTTTTAATTATTAAAAAATTAATAATTTTTGTATTCAAATCTATTATGTTCTTTGTTCTCTTTTTCTGCAATTTTTAATCATATTACCATATGATTACCATGTCCCTCAGCTTCCACATCCCTCTCCAAACTACCTACCCCCTAAATAAAACCTCTCTTGCCCTAGGCAAATAAATTTCACCTTGCACTGAGGCAGAAAGTAAATTAACACAGTAATATAAGTCAGGGTAACCTGGGAATATCATCTAGATGAAAATTATCGTTGATTAAAAGAGGTAACTTTTAAATTTAAGAATTGCTCTCAGAAGTCACCATGGAAACATGAGGCTAGTATTATTGTTTTTCCTGGTAATACACAAAGAACTGTATATGCTTAGCAAGTGGAATTGAGCAAATATAATACCCACGACCCTGAATATTTTACAGGGTTGACTACTTGTCACCATTTCAATATGTCTGTCACTTAATGCAATCAAGTGTTTTGCAGTGCAGAACTTCAGCTGAATTAGCTCTCAGTTGAGTACTTTTGTTGATAGATATGTGGATAATGGACAGGGGGCTTGAATGCATTTTACATAGTATGAGATCCAGGACACCTGCTGCCTTTTTGTCTTAGATACCCACTTAGAGTGGCGATTAGGCCTCATACTTACAAATACTCTCTTATAATAAAAGTCTTTGTTGATATCATTCACATTTTATCAATGAATTAATATTACCCCAGGAAGTGAAAAATTAAACAACTGACATCAAATCTAGGCTTCTGACCTTCATTAAAATTAGTCATGATTTCTTCTCATCTTCTATGGTATCCTTTCTCTGTTTACAAGGCTTTAATTTGCACAACACAGCACAATAACAATTCAATGCTGAAAAATGCTATAAAGATTCACAGGCTAAATGTAGAGAGAACACCCTCTGAATCCCCCAATTCAACTCTAGTGCTTTTTTTCCGATAACTTTGAGCCCAGACCGATTTAAATATTTGGTGACTTTGGGGACCTGCAATGTCAGGGGTGGGATGAAGGAGTAGATAATTACTAGTATGTGCAGTAACTGCAGTCCCAAGAGATTTTTCCAGATAGTACTTAGAGAGAAAGAATTCTTTACTGTTGGAATGAAAAAGCAAGCTGTTACCTACAGTGGCACCATCTGGTGGTTTCACTGTTAATGTCACTGCATATTTATTAAGAACATATAATGTGCCAGGTGTCCACTCTATAAAGTGGACCCAGCTTCATCTTGATGGATTCAGCATATATTGCCAACTGGCAAAGATGCTGAAAACAAATGAATGGACTGCTCTGTTGGAAATATGTGGTTCCTATAAGATTCTTTTTCTGATCCCAATTCCCAGACATGTTTCATTTCATTTAGAGAAATCACAAAAAAATTTTGACAGGAGCAAAAAGAACTGTTATGTGGTCGGACCAATGTGGACAAGTTACAGAAGATTATAAAATGCTTGAGAATAAGGATTTAATCTTGTTTCAATATTATCTACAGTTTTCTTTTGCTCAAGGTAGAACAAAAAAAAATAGTTTTTAGACTGAAAGTGTCCATCCAAAATGTGATAATTCTAAACAAAATATTGGCGTATTAAGTGTAACAATATGCTAAAAAAGATAATATATCACAAATGAATGGGAGTATTCTAGAAATACAAAATAGTTTAACACTAGAAAATTAACGAGGGTAATTTACCACATTAACAGAAAAAACAGAAAAACATCAGATAAACATCTCCATCGATATAGTAAAAGTATGTGGTAAAACTCAATGCTCATTTGTAAAAACAAAAAAAATCCTAGCAGCATAGGAATAGACAGCAACTCCATTAATCTGATAAAGATTATCTGCAAAATATCTATGGCAAACATCATACTTAATAGTGAAATATTGACAGCTTTTTTCCTTACAGTAAGAACAAGACAAATATACCTGCTATCTCCCCTTTTGTACAACATTGGACAGGGAGTTCTAGTTGGTAAAATAAGGGGAAAAAAGGAAATAAAAGTGTAGTAGACAAATGGCCCTCCAAAGATGTTCACACCCTAATTCCTGGAACCTGTGAATATGTTTCCTTAGATGGCAAATGACACTTTGCAGGTGCTAATAAGCTACAGACAATAAGATCAGTGGCGGGTTAATTGAATATGCATATAGGGAGAAATGAATTGTTTTCTACCTCACACCATATACAAAGTTCAATTCAAGATGGATTGGTAAGAGTACAAGGTCAACATACAAAAGGCAATTATATTTCTATATATCACTAACAAAAACAAATAAGAAATAAAAATTTTTAAACATACCATTTATAAAAGATAGATTTATTTCTATTAGCATCTAAAATATTAGGGGCGCCTGGGTGGCGCAGTCGGTTGAGCGTCCGACTTCAGCCAGGTCACGATCTCGCGGTCCGTGAGTTCGAGCCCCGCGTCAGGCTCTGGGCTGATGGCTCAGAGCCTGGAGCCTGTTTCCGATTCTTTGTCTCCCTCTCTCTCTGACCCTCCCCCGTTCATGCTCTGTCTCTCTCTGTCCCAAAAATAAATAAACGTTGAAAAATAAAATAAAATAAAATAAAATAAAATAAAATAAAATAAAATAAAATAAAATAAAATAAAATATTATATAAAATGTTCTTTCCATAAAAACTACAAGAGTATTGAGAAAAATTAGAGATGACCTAGTAAACGCCCTTATTTTTACCATATACAAGGATAATATGTTAAAAATCAGTTTTTTTCTATATCTCATTAACCACAACTAGGAAATGAAATTTTAAAGAGATACCACTTAAAAAATTATAATTTTCAATAACATAAAAAATATTAGGTGCCCTTACCTTAAAGCTACAATGTATTATGGAGAACAATTAACTCTGATTCCATACACAGAAAAACATATTATTTCCACTAGTTAAAAAGACTCAATACTGTAAAAATAATAACTCTCTCCAACTCATCCAAATCCCTGTGGGGCTTTGTATATGTGTGTAAACTGGAAAGCTGATTTACAGTTTTATATGGAAATACAAAGGGCAAAGAGTATACAAGGCAATCTTGAAAAAGAACAACTTGGGGTCTTACACTTCCATATATCAAAATCTTAGTAACGAAAACAGTATGATATTAGAGCAAAGGCAGATGAACTAGCCAATGTAACAGAATGGGGAGTTGGAAAAAATATCCACACATGTATGGTATCCTGGCTCATGATAAAGGTGGCAGAGCAGTTCAGTGGGGGGAGGGAGAGTCTTTTCACTAACAGTTAATTGAATGTGCACATGGTAAAAATAAACCTTTTCTTTATATACAAGATTTAATTCAAGATGGATTAAATCTATACATGTAGATGTATACATGAAAGTTACAACAATAAAGCTTTTAGAAAAAGCATTGGAAAACATCTTCATGACTTAGAGGAAAAGATTTCTTAAATAAGATGTAAAAATAATAAACCAAAAAGAAAAAAATTGGATATACTGGAATATATTCACTTTAAAAGTTTTCTTCATTAAAAGACACCATTAAGAGAATGTATGGGGATGAGGTACACCTGAGTGGCTCTGTCGATTGAGTGGCTGACACTTGATTTCAGCTCAGGTCATGATCGCAGGGTTGTGGGATTGAGCCCTGCTTTGGGCTCTGTGCTGAGTGTGGAGCCTGCTTGGGATTCTCTATTTCCCTCTGCCCCTCTCCCCTGCTCATTCTCTCTCTTTTTCTAAAATAAAAAATAAAATAAATTAAATTAAATGTTTAAAAAAGAGTGTAAAGGCAAGCTTCAGCATGCAATATATTCGTATGAAAAAACAGAATATATAAATAACTCTTAAAGAATATATAAAGAAACTTTAAAAACCAATATGAAAAAGATAAGCAATCAATAGAAAAATGGATAAAAAATCTGAACAGGCACTTCATAAAAAAGGATCTCCAATAAACATGAAAAGTAGTTCAACCCTATTAGCCATCAAGGAAATGCAGATTAGAACCACAATGTATGTATTCATGTTCTATTGCTGCTATAACAAATTACCACAAATTTGATGGCTTAAAGCAATGCAAATTTATTATTTTACAGTTCTATAGGTTAGAAGTCTAACAAAGGTCTCATTGCCCTGAAATGAAGATGTTGATAGCATTCATTACTTTCTGGACGCTCTAGGAAAGAATCTATTTCCCTTTCTTTTTAGCTTCTATGCACCACCCTCATTCTTTGGTTTTCTCCTCTTCTCTGTTTTCAAAATCAGCAATATTGCATCTCTCTGACACTTCTTCCACTGTGTATATCTGGGACCGCCACTGGGAAAGATTCTCCACTTTTATGACTTGTGTGATTAGATTACTTCTACCCAGATAATCCACAGTAATTCCCCCATCTTTTTTTTAAATGTTTATTTATTTTTGACAGTGAGAGAGACAGAGTGCAAGCAGGGGAGGGGCAGAGAGAGAGGGAGACACAGAATCTGAAGCAGGCTCCAGGCTACAAGCTGTCAGCATAGAGCCAGATGCGGGGCTTGAACTCATGGATTATGAGATCATGCTCTGAGCTGAAGTCAGACGCTCAATCCACTGAGCCACTCAGGCGCCCCCCCCTTTTTTTTAATTCCCCCATCTTAAGGTCACATCAGTAAATTCTCTTTTGCCATATAAGGTAACATATTCACAGGTTCTAGGAATGAAAACATAGACGTTTTAGGGAGCTATTCTACCACATTATGCCTCAGCTTCACAGCCACCAAAATTGCCAGTGAAAAAGAAAATACCAAGTATTGGTAAGGATGTGGAACAAGTATAACTCCCCTACACTGCTGCTGAAAGTAGAACCACTTCGTCATTGTCTTCTTCCTCTTCTTCTTCTCCTCCTGCTTATTATTATTATTATTATTATTATTATTATTATTACTATTACTATTATTTTGGCCTTCATTTTGAAAGATTTTTCACTGGTTATACGATATTGTATTGACAACTTTTTTACTTCAGTACTTTAATGTCATTCCATGGTCTTCTGATTTATATAATTTCTAATGAGAAATCTGCTGTAATTCTTTGTTTCTCTGAATGAGAAAACTGAAAAAAGAAAAAATATTTCAGTTTTTTCTCTGGCTATCTTAAAGATTTTCTCTTTTTCTATGGGCTTCAGCTGTTTGGCTAACATGTATGTAGGTGTATTTCCTCCCCTTTGGCATTTATCCTGCTTGAAGTTCCCTGGATTTCTTGGACGTGTGATTTGATATCTTTTTAATTTTGGAAAATTCTGATTTTTGCTAGCGCTTTCTTCATCTTCTGGGACTCCAAATACATATATATGATACTGTTTGATATAGTCCTGTAGCTCTTGATACTTTATTATTTTTTCTTTCACTACTTCTTTTATCCTCTGTGTTTCCATTTGGATCACTTCTGTTGACCTATTTTCAAGTCCACTGGTCTTTGCTTCCATGGTTTTTAGTCTGAGGGTGAATCCTTCAAAGGAGTTCTTCATCTCTGATATGATTTTTCCCTCATATTTCCATTTAACTCTTTGTATAGTTTTTATCTCTCTGCTGCTTTCCCCATTTGTTCATACTTATTTTTGTACTTTCTTTACTGAATCATTTCACATGTTATTCTTAGGTATTTTATAGTTTATGACTCTAGTTCCACTATCTGGATCATTCATCTTAGAATCCTATACTATATTGCTTTATCTCTTAAAAGTAGGTTGTGGGTTTTTTTCTTGCTTTTTTTATGTCTCTCATAATTTTGGAATGAATAATTGGAGTTATGTGTGGAAAAACAGTGAAGACTGAAGTAAACAATATTTATAACTGGAAATGAGTAGCCCATACAACTACACATACGAACACATAGTTTACACTACACATACGAACATGGGTTAATCTCACATACATAATGTTGATCAGAAGAACCAGATACAAAAGAATACATTCTTTATGATACCACTTCAAAAGAGCTCAAAAGTGAGCAAAATTAACCTCTGGTGTTAGAAGTCGGAATAGTGGTTACTCTTGGAAGGGATTAATGTTTAGGGGGCATGAGAAGGACTTTTTAATTCCTAGTAATGTTGTATTTCGTCTTTTTTTTTTTATTTTAACTTTTTTTTTGAGACAGAGAGAGTAGGGGGAGGGGCAGAGAGAGAGGGAGACACAGAATCCAAAGCAGGCTGTAGGCTCTTAGCTGCCAGCACAGAACCCGATGTGGGGCTCGAACTCACAGACTGTGAGATCATGACCTGAGCTGAAATCAGACGCTTAACTGAGCCACCCAGGTGCCCCTAATGTTGTATTTCTTGTCTTGTGTGCTGGTCACATAAAATTCTTTCGGCTAGGTGATTCCTCTGAGTCAAGGTATTATGTTTCTGTTAAACTGAAAATTACTTTCCTAGAAGGAAACACGTCTGCTGGCATCTCAGCTCAGAAAGAGCAAAAACTTGAAAGAATGAGATATAGGACTGATAAATTCTTTGTGAGAGAGACTTGAGCTGCCTAGGGCCATCATAAGACTATTGAGTGGATGAAGGATTCTTGGTCCAAATAACTTTCTGTTTTCCCAGGTCTACCCCAGGCTGCTGCCTCCTGGGACTGTATCTTTTCCATATTCTGTGGCCTCAAAACATCTATCACTATAGCATCCATACAGAAGGTATTCTGTATGTGTGGCTTTAACCATAGAGTTACTAGAAGTATTATTTTAAAAGAGCCTTGAGAATATCTATATGGTCCTGTACTCATCAGGAAACTGTCATGAGTCAAAGAGAAATTCCCCAGTGCTTAACATTGAGGAACTGGAAATAGCTAGTGGACGAGAGATCACTTACCTGCTTCCAGGATCACTATAGGCATAATTTATTTCTCACTTATTGACTTCTATCAAGACAGTCTTATTACCTGAGTGGTAGGTACAAGGATTTTCTTCATTTTGTACTTATGTAAGACTTTCATTATCTTTTTTGCCTAACTATCTAGACTTTAATTTTAAAGGATGTGTTTCAGGTACCTGAGTCACTCAGTTGTTAGGCATCTGACTTTAGCTCAGGTCATAATCTCACAGTTCATGAGTTCGAGTCCCACATTGGGTGAGCTTGAGCCCCACTTTGGGTGAGCTTGAGCCTTCACTTTGGGTGAGCACGAGACCCACTTTGGGTAAAACACGAGCCCCACGTTGGGTGAGCCCTGCTTCTCTCTCTCTCTCCCTCTGCCCTTCCTAGGATTCTCTCTCTCTCTTCCCCTCACTCACTTGCTCTCTCTCTCTTGCAAAGAAAGGATATGTTTCTTTTCAATGATAATAGCTATTAATGTTTGATGTTGATGATTTTTTTTTTGAGGTAGAGTTATCAGCACTTGCTTTGATATACCTAAGTTCATCATTTGAGTTTTCTTTTTTTTTAATTTAAAAAAAAATTTTTTTTCAACGTTTATTTATTTTTGGGACAGAGAGAGACAGAGCATGAACGGGGGAGGGGCAGAGAGAGAGGGAGACACAGAATCGGAAACAGGCTCCAGGCTCTGAGCCATCAGCCCAGAGCCTGACGCGGGGCTCAAACTCCCGGACCGCGAGATCGTGACCTGGCTGAAGTCGGACGCTTAACCAACTGCACCACCCAGGCGCCCCTTTTTAAATTTTTTTTAACGTTTATTTATTTTTGAGACAGAGGGAGACAGAGCACGAGTGGGGAGGGGCAGAGAGAGAGGGAGACACAGAATCCGAAACAGGCTCCAGGCTCTGAGCTGTCAGCACAGAGCCTGATGCGGGGCTCGAACCCACGAACCGTGAGATCGTGACCTAAGCCGAAGTCAGATGCTTAATCGACTGAGCCACCCAGGCGCCCCCATCATTTGAGTTTTCTTAGCATCACAGCAGGACAAACACTTTGTCTTAATTCTTTGTTGACCATGAAATTGAGGTAAACCTGTGTTACTTCATGTATTGTAGGAATTTTTTTGTGTTTCACTTAGGCCAACATCAGGTACCTTATATTACCAGCTTGTCAAGGGATTTCACTAAATATAGGGATTGCATGTAACTTTAGACATTGAGCTTTAACATAATTCATTTCAAATTCGTTTCAAGGTTTGAGCCTTATCTTTTCAATATGTCCCACAACTGGCCTGGTTGTGACCTGATATATCCATTCTCCACCTTTTTTTCTTTCCCTCTAACTATACATTGCTGGAATATAAAGATATGTAAATAGTGAAAGATAGAATTTGAGAAGTCCTTGCTAAATTATTTCTTGAGTAACATGTTACCCATTAGCAATATGTTATACAGACAGCTATGTAAGTAGGTAATACTGGGTGAGATTTTGATCTGATTAGCATCTATGACTGGTTATTCACCCCTTTTCAGCATAAGTACTCATGTCAACCTTTAAAGTATAACACTATCAGTAGAACTAGATCATAATTAGGGAATGGAATAGAAAGCTGAGAGGAGTATAATTAACAAACCTATTACAGGTTTTCCGATTATAAAAATAATATGTGCTTCATCGTAGAAATTTTGGAAACATCATAGATATATAAAAAGAAAATCGAGGGGCACCTGGGTGGTTCAGTTGGTTGAGCAGCTGACTTTTAAAAAAATTTTTTTAATGTTTATTTATTTTTGAGAGACAGAGACAGAGCGTGATCAGGAGAGGGGCAGAGGGAGAGGGAGACACAGAATCTGAAGCAGGCTACAGGCTCTGGGCTGTCAGCACAGAGCCTGATGCGGGGCTCAAACTCATGAACCACGAGATCATGACCTGAGTTGAAGTTGGACGCTTACCCCACTGAACCACCCCGGCACCCCTGAGCGGCTGACTCTTGATTTCACCTCAGATCATGATCCCAGGGCCATGGGATCCAGCCCCACATTGGGCTCTGCACTGAGCATGGAACCTGCTTGGGATTCTCTCTCCCTCTGCCCCACTCCCCTGCTCACACACTCTCTCTAAAATAAAATTTTTTTAAAAAGGAAAGAAAATTGAAATCTTGTATAATTCCACCATCCAGATATAATAATTGTTTAAATTTTGGTCTGTTTTCTTCCAGTCTTTCTTCCCACATGTATGCAAATGTATGTGGATGTGTGTTTGTATGTCAGACTAAGTTTTAACTATCGTAAGGTCTTCAACCATAACAATGAAACTGGAAATCACAAAGAAGGAATTAATTTAGGTTCTTACTCAGGAGTGAGACAATCAGGCATCAATTTAATTTAAACTTCACAAGGAATATTTTATTTGGAACTTGGCTAAAAGAGACAAATTGGGGCCGTCTGGTTTTAATCCCCCTTTACCAGCTGAGCCGAGTAGCTCACCTTCTCCCCAATCTCTACTTCCTGTGCTTTTTGGCAGAGTTGTACACACCCTGGCATGATTACTAAAACAAATTAATGCTTCTTAAGTCTGCTTGTAATTAATAACTCCCAACAGAACATGAGTCTTCTGTAGACTTGGAATCTTGCCTAATTTTCTCTAAGATAAGTAATTAGATGCTGAGGACTGATAAGGCTCTTTTCCTCTGAGCATCTGCCAAATAGCCTGCATCTGTAATGTGGGTAAGATGATTAAAATCTGAAAATGGCTGGAGGTTTTTTCATGTGTCACAACACTGACAGAACACTACAGATATTTATTTGTACCCCATCCCCCAAGCGCCACGCTTCTCCAAACAAGAGAAGATTTTAAATGGATCAAAAAGGCTATACCTAATTAGGATGGCTTGGTTAACATCTATTTTCTATTTTATTCTTCATTCACTCCATAAATTTTCTATGCAGTCAAATTAAATGTGAAGGATGGATTTCTCACTAGCTATGAACACTATCAAGTTGATGATTATATTTTTTCTGAAATTTGGTCTTTGTACCATGGATTCACATTTACTAAACTCCTTTTTTTTTTTAATTTTTTTTTCAACGTTTATTTATTTTTGGGACAGAGAGAGACAGAACATGAACAGGGGAGGGGCAGAGAGAGAGGGAGACACAGAATCGGAAACAGGCTCCAGGCTCTGAGCCATCAGCCCAGAGCCTGACGCGGGGCTCGAACTCACGGACCGCGAGATCGTGACCTGGCTGAAGTTGGACGCTTAACCGACTGCGCCACCCAGGCGCCCCACTAAACTCCTTTTTAAGAATATACTGGGGTGCTGCCATCCTAGGGCTTCTGTTAGGCAATTTGTCTTCCTATCATTAAGCTCCAGGAGCTCTATACTACCTGGGTGATAACCCTTTCCAAAGGTTCAGGGTGGTAACCCTTTCCAGAGGTTCAAAGGGAATACTTTTCTTTTATCTACTTTTATTTCATTTTATTATTTTTTTAAATTTTCTTTTTAATTTTTTTTAAATTTACATCCAAATTAGTTAGCATATAGTGCAACAATGATTTCAGGAGTAGATTCCTTAACGCCCCCTACCCATTTAGCCCATCCCCCCTCCCACAACCCCTCCCATAACCCTCAGTTTGTTCTCCATATTTATGAGTCTCTTCTGTTTTGTCACCCTCCTTGTTTTTATATTATTTTTATTTCCCTTCCCTTATGTTCATCTGTTTTGTCTCTTAAAGTCCTCATATGAGCAAAGTCGTATGATTTTTTACTTTTTCTGACTAATTTCACTTAGCATAATACCCTCCAGTTCCATCCACATAGTTGCAAATGGCAAGATTTCATTCTTTTTGATTGCCGAGTAATACCCCATTATATATATATACCACATCTTCTTTATCCATTCATCCATCGATGGACATTTGGGCTCTTTCCATACTTTGGCTATTGTTGATAGTGCTGCTGTAAACATGGGGGTGCATATGTCCCTTTGAAACAGCACACCTGTATCCCTTGGATAAATGCCTAGTAGTGCAATTGCTGGGTCATAGGGTAGTTCGATTTTCAGTTTTTTGAGGAACCTCCATACTGTGTTCCAGAGTGGCTGCACCAGCTTGCATTCCCGTATTTCATTTTCTTAAAGCAGGATTCCTCAACCTCAGCACTATTACCATTTTGAACAAGATAATTTTTTGTTGTGGGGGGCTGTCCTGTGCATTGTAGGGTGTTTAGTAGCATCCTTGGGCCTCTACTCATTAGGTGCCAATAGCAACCAACATCCCCTCTAAGTTTTGACAATCAAATATATCTCCAATCCTTTCCAAATGTCCCCTGGAGGTTACAGTCATCCTTGTCAAGAACCTCTGGCCTACAGAATAGTATTCACATCTCAGTGGTGACAGTAAGATAAAGTAGATAATTATTTATTGGTGAGATTTAGCTGGGAGTCCAAGCTCGTACTGTTAATTCTTCTCTTCAACAAAGTTACTAGTAAATAATTCAGAAGACACATATGGGGCATAATAATTTGACCAGATAATCTGATTTAACCAAACTGGTACCTCCTAGTAGCTTGATTTGGTAGAAGCACATGGTTTTGAAAAGGTTGAGTCCTACTGTTTATGAGTTATCAATACTTCAAAGATAAGAAAGGGAGGCATTTGAATAAGTTCACACATGGAGGGGCTCCTCCCCAGGCTCAGCTCTGCCTCTGAGAGTGCTGTGTTCTCACAGAGCCCAAACACAGCTAGGAATAACCAAAGCTTATTTGTACGACTTTCAGTAGGCAAGAAATTTCAAAAACTAACCTGGTGGCTTACCAGCAGAAAAAGGCTCAAATTTAATTAGCCTAAAGTTCTGGGGAGAAAGGTTTTAATTGCAATAAATAATATTGTGAATTTGGAATGAGGGAGACGTATAATGCTTTATTATTGGTGGTCAAGGAGTGTCCTGGCCAAGATACAGAGAGAGGCTTCTGGATTAGATTAGGAGGAAGAGTAGTTTATGTTATAATAGAAAAAGCACCCCAAGAATCTTCTTTCTTTCTTTGATTAAAATCACTGTTAAGGTGAAATATTAAGGTGAGAATTCAGAAAAGCATCTGGTTATCCTAAGGTGTATATAAAGCATGAAAATTTAAGGCATATTTGAAAAAAAATTAAAAAGTTGAATAAACAATGAGAATGTTCCCTTAATAGCATAGAACTTAAATATTAGCATGTGGTTGTGTGGCTATTAAAGGGGGGTAAAACAAGGGTTTCTTGTAATCATGCACATATTTAGAAGTCCTCAGTTACCCTCCATAGTGGTATCCTGTGAACTTGTGAAGGTTATGGAAAAATCCTTTGCACATAAATTTTTAGAAGATGAAAAGTCTTTAATGATTGGATACATGAGAATAGGTGTGTTTAGAAAAGTACAATATACAGAATAAATTATTTCATAATTTGCAGTAAATCCATATAAAATATTTATTCATACAGCGACAAGTAAGATTTAAGATTTGAGTTTTTAAAGGAATAGCAAAAAGCATTTTAACAAAGAAATTGTGTGTGTGTGTGTGTGTGTGTGTGTGTGTGTGTGTGTGTGTGTTTTCTCTTAGAATTGGGTATTTTTTAGTTCCAGAGGGCATTTGTTATAAGCATTCAAAAAATTCACTGAAGTCATGCTCAGATTTTTACCTCTTATCCTCTTACCCCATCCTCAGGGACCCTTTTGGAAAAGGTTGTAAATCCTTCTCTGCTAAATTCCTATAAAACATGCTGAGTATCTCTGTCATTACTAGAAACACTGTGGCCCTAGTCCTATAAGAAGAGAAATTTTTTCTTCATTAATTTGTAGTGGTGATTATAAGTAAAATGAACAAACCATTTAATTACTCAAGTCACCACTCAGAGTTCAATGTGTATGTTTTCTAAAGATAAATTTTAAAATCCAAGTAGATAAATGCTATATTATTTTGTGTCCACTCACATTTGTAAAGGATTGCATTTTGGTTATCATCTTAAAATAGCAATTCTAGATATTTTATTTACCAACTGGAGATAAATATTTAAAGACAATTTTAAGTCTTCTAGAGATAGTTATTTATAGATAGCTATAAGCCCTTTTTAAAATCGTAAATAAAGACTATCTTTTTATTCATTTCTTTCTTGCAACTTGAAATTCCTTTTTTTTTAACTAGTGGAAAAGATTAGGTTTTGTTTCTTTTAGTTTAAATATGAATCAATTCATATTTCACTTCACTTATTAAGAATGAACACATAAAGATTTGAGAAGTTGTAAGAGTACAAGATTCATTTTAGAAAATGTGCTTGCTACTAGCAAAAGAATCAAAAGATATGTAGACTACTCCAGCTGGGCATGAAAGAACAGCTGGCAATACCCATGGAGCTATTTTTAATAAAGGAGAAACAAGTTTCCTGCTCTCTTTCAGGGTTCAGTCACCAGCTCCTTGGAGAATAACTGCTTTGTTGAGCCTTGAAAATAAAAAGTCAGAGATAAGGGTGAATAGAGTTGGAAATGATGAACTAAGATTCAGGCACTGGGGTGGCTAGGTGGCTCAGTGGTTAGGCATCCAACTTCAGGTCAGGTCATGATCTTGTCATCTGTGAGTTCTAACCCTGCGTTGGGCTCTGTGCTAACAGCTCAGAACCTGGAGCCTGCTTCAAATTCTGTGTCTCCTTCAGCTCTCTCTGGCCCTCCCCGCTAGTGTTCTGTCTGTCTCTCTCTCTCTCTCTTTCTCTCAAAAATAAATAAACTTAAAAAAAATTTTTTTAAAGAATTTGTTAAAAAAGAAAAAGATCCAGACACTATATCTGCACGTACTGTTCCTCAAGCTACCCCCGAAATGGATTTAAAATACCAAAGGGGCACCTGAGTGGCTCAGTTAGTTAAGTATCCGACTTCACCTCAGGTCATGATCTTGCAGTTCATGAGTTCAAGCCCCATGTCGTGCTCTGTGCTGACAGCTCAGAGCCTGGAACCTGCTTCGGATTCTGTGTCTCCCTCTCTCTCTGCCCCTCCCTCACTTGTGCTCTGTCTCTCTCTTTCAAAAATAAACATTAAAAATTTTTTTAAATAATAAATTACCAAAAATATTTTGCCAATTGCAAATCAAAATATTAGTATTATGCTTTTTACAATTTATCATCAAGAAATCCTCATGAATATTCATAAAGATTTAGCCACACAAGTGTCCATAGCTGTTAATATCAATAATAATAAAGCCAAGAAGGGAACAACCTAAAAGTTTAACAATAGGGGAGAAAGTTAAATTATTGAGATATTATTACACTGATTATTGGAATGCAGTATAGCCATTAAAATGACATTGTAGAAGAATATTTAATGTATGTAAAAATATTCACTACATATTAAAAAGCACAAAAATAAAAGTTAAGAAATAATGCATACATCATGATTTATGTGTGCTATGGGCTGTTATATAACTGGGAGGGCACATAGTAAAATGTTCACTGGTTACCTCTATCATTGCCATTATGGATTAGGGACCACATTATTATGTTCTTTCTTTTTTTCTTTAATTTTTTCCTTTTCCTTTTTCTTTTTCTTTTTTTTTTTTTTTTTTTTTTTGGCCTGGTTTAAAGATTAGTTTACAGTTCTTTCATTTTCTTTCTTTCTTTTTTTTTAACTCATGGATTAAAGCAAATATATTGAATATCTTCTCTGGGCTAGATACTGCCCTAGAGTCAGGCACCATGGTAGATAATGTGTGTTTGCCTAGGTGTATCTTATTTAAAAATCATACTTTAAAGTCAGTGGATGTCAAATATCCTTCGATTTTTAAAAGAAATATAATTTTACACCATACACAAAAGATGAACTCAAAATGGATGAAAGACCTAAATGTGAGACAGGAAACCATCAAAACCCAAGAGGAGAAAGCAGGCAACAACCTCTTTGACTCAACACATCTCCCAAGGCAAGGGAATTAAAAGCAACTATTGGGGCCTCATCAAGATAAAACTTCTGCACTGCAAAGGAAACAATCAACAAAACTAAAAGGCAACCGACAGAATGGGAAAAGATATTTGCAAATGACATATCGGATAAAGGGCTAGTATCCAAAATCTGTAAAGAACTCACCAAACTCAACACCTGAAAAACAAATAATCCAGTGACGAAATGGGCAGAAGACACGAATAGACACTTTTCCAAAGAAGACATCCAGATGGCCAACAGACACATGAAAAGATGCTCAACGACACTCCTCGTCAGGGAAATACAAATCACAACCACACTGAGATACCAACTTACGCTGGTCAGAGTGGCTAAAATGAACAACTCAGGAAACAACAGATGTTAGTGAGTATGTGGAGAAATGGGAACCCCCTTGCGCTGTTATTGGAAATGCAAACTATTATAGCTGCTCTGGAAAACAGTGTGGAGGTTCCTCAAAAAATCAAAAATAGAACTACCCAATGACCCAGCAATAGCACTACTAGAAATTTACCTAAGGGATATAGGAATGCTGATGCAAAGGGGCACATGTACCCAAATGTTTATAGCAATGCTTTCAACAATAGTCAAATTATGGAAAGAGCCTAAATGTCCATCAACTGATGAATGGATAAAGAAGATGTGGTTTATGTATACAATGGAATACTATTCAGCAATGAGAAAGAATGAAATCATGCCATTTACAGCAACGTGGATGGAACTGGAAGGTATTATGCTGAGTGAAATAAGTCAGTCAGAGAAAGAAAGATATCATATGTTTTCACCCATATGTGGATCTTGAGAAACTTAACAGAAGTCCACAGGGGAAGAAAAGGGGGAAAATAGTTACAAAGAGAGAAGGAGGGAAGCAAACCACAAGAGACTCTTCAATACAGAGAACAAACTGAGGGTGGATGGGGGGTGGGGGAGAGGGGAAAATAGGTGATGGACATTGAGGAGGGCACTTGTTGGGATGAGTACTGGAGCACTGGGTGTTGTATGTAAGCCAATTTGACAATAAACTATATTAAAATAAAAATTTTAAAATATAATTTTAAAAGTCAATGGGAAGAAAAGTCATCAAAGTTTGTTTTAAAGGAAAATTAAGCTTCTTAGAGTGACCAGCAGTGTTTAGAAGAGTGAGTTTCCGCGGCACCTGGGTGGCTCAGTCGGTTAAGCATCCGACTTCAGCTCAGGTCATGATCTCACAGTTCGTGAGTTCAAGCCCCACATTGGGCTCTGTGCTGACAGCTCAGAGCCTGGAGCCTGCTTCACATTCTGTGTCTCCCTCTCTCTCTGCCCCTTCTCTGCTCATGTTCTGTCCTCTCTGTCTCAAAAATAAATAAACATTAAAAAGAAAAAAAAAAAAGAAGAGTGACTTTCCAAGCCTGTTGTTAGAGGAGGAAGACAAGGACCTGAAGTTCCAGTTCTGCTTCCTCCTACTGATGATGCTTTTAGACTGCCTTCCAGGGAAAACCGACTCAGGGGTGGGGATCAACACAGTGTTGCAGGCGGGCCGTAGCTCAGAGTGATGGAGGAGGACCTTAAAGTCTGTTAGTGGTTCCATCCTGTTAAAAATAAAATGCCTTCAGAGTAGTTTAGATTGCAGTAACCTGACCTCATTATGATAGCAGAAAAAGAACAAACAACTTCTTTACTGAAACTGAGGAAGGATGGGGCGCCTGGGTGGCTCAGTCAGTTAAGCGGCCGACTTCGGCTCAGGTCATGATCTCGCAGTTCGTGAGTTCAAGCCCCGCGTCAGGCTCTGTGCTGGCAGGTCAAAGCCTGGAGCCTGTTTCAGATTCTGTGTCTCCCTCTCTCTGACCCTCCCCCGTTCATGCTCTGTCTCTCTCTGTCTCAAAAATAAAATAAACGTTAAAAAAAATTAAAAAAAAAAAGAAACTGAGGAAGGAAAGTAAAATGAAGACAGAATTATCAGCATTTAGAAAGGAAAAAAAAAAAAGAAGAGCTCCTGTCTCTTCCGCTAAGAGATTAGTGTGCAAGCAACATACGACAAATTTGTATAGCCCACTGACAAGGTGGCTCAGCCTTCCTACTGCCTACATGGAAAAGCAGGAAAGAAAAAGAAAAACCCAAGTTATGGTTCAAGCTGTGTGACTATTTATGAAATTATCAGAACCTTTGACAATTCTTTTGGCATTTTAATAAGATTCACCATTAATATTTAATTTTAATAACTTTGAGGTAGTCTTTCTAATCCAGCATTCTCCCTGAGCACAAACTTGGAAACTTTCTTCAAAAGCTGTTTCAGCAAATAAATGCTGAAATTAAGCTATATTTAATTTTTTTTTACTTAGGCGTAAAACTTCCTTTTTATACCTCCTTTATGGCATAGCTAGGAATTTGTATAAACTATTTATGGATTGATGGCTTAATTTAATACTTTAGAACCAGGTGAAATCACAGACTGTGCTTTGGTATGTTTGGGCATTTCTCAAGGTCATGTCACTTTTCAGGCATATACTTAAAAATTGATCATAAATAAACGCAAAGCACCCTCCTGAGGAAAACATTCATAATAGGCCTGACTTTAAAACTGGAATATGCAATTGGAAGCTGCAGGAGTTGGTATGCAATTTAGCACTTCCAGTGTTTATTAACCATTCAGGCAATTTCAGAATAACTTGGTAGTTAAGAGAGATTTTGGGGGAAAAAACATCTTTCTACTGTGATAACATACAGAGAAGTCTCCCAAGAGTTTTTATGCAATTATGTTCATTGCCATTTTTATTAGTTGATAAGTAAAATTCCAAGAGATACAGTGAGTGAACAAAAAAGAAAAAATACGCTGTAAGTTGTGATTTGTTTCTTTTAAGATGTTTTCATGGTTTTTATCTTTTGATCACCTATCTCTACTGTTAAACACTGAAATCACATTAATATTACAATTTCTTTTATTTTTGGCACTAGATTTTATAAATGGATCATTGTTATCTAAATTTCAGCAATCTAATTTATGAGCTTGGACCTGAACTTGGAAACTGAAATTGGAACTGAAATTTATGAATTTGTGAACTTCTAACTAGAAGTGAAGTTAGTGCTTTTAGTTTCAAATGTGTTCCTAATTAATCCACACTCTAAGTTCAAGAATTCATGGTATCATGTGTGTCCTCAAGGGGAAAAATACAGGGTCCAAATTTGACAACTGCACTCTTGTACAACAAATGAAGGTAGCTTAGTTTCAAATGTGTCGAGCTAAAAGCATCAGTTCGTACCCATTTTTTAAATGGAGCTCTGAATTTTTTCAGGTCCCTTTCAGCTGCATACTGACATGTTTGATGTTCAACATTTTATCTTATTTTTCAATTTTTTAAATTGAAGTATAGTTAGTGTACAATATTGTATTAGTTTCAAGTATACAACATAGTAATTCAACATTTATATACATTACAAAATGATCGCCATGATAAGTCTATTACCATCTGTCACCATACAAAGTAATTACAATATTAAAACAGGGCTGCATCCAAATTACAGTTTTCCATACTTTTTAGAGAATGCATATAAAGTACCTTTTAAATGTGACTCTTTTGGGGGCTCCTGGGTGGCTCGGTTAAACGTCCAACTTCAGCTCAGGTCATGATCTCATGGTTCATGAGTTCGAGCCCCACATCAGGCACTCAGCAGTCAGCACACAGAGCCCACTTTGGATCCTCTGTCTCCGTCTTTCTGCCCCTCCCCTGCTCTCTCTCTCTCCCTCAAAATAAAATAAACATTAAAAATATATAGAAAAAAATAAATGTGACTCTTTTTGAATAAAGCCTTGTTAAAATCAGAGTAAAGTCATCCTGATCAATAGTCAAGAGCAACAAGGAAAAGAACTTTACAAGAGTATAGATTTCTTTTAAATTGCTGTTATGAGTGACATAAAGTTACATACCTTTTTAAGGTTTTCTTCATTTAGTAGGGACAAGGTAGTAGGATAAGTGCATGGGTAATGCAAAGCCCAATTTTGGTCAATAATTTCATATGTCTTCTTAAATTTTTTATTGAAGGCATTAGCAAGCAGTGAGAGTGGTCACTCTGAGAATTGGGGGAACCTTTGTGATTACTTTACCACATTAAATGCTCTCGCACCTTCTGTTCAAAGAGCTAATTAACAGCTAAAAAGAAAAGATAACAGATGGGAAAGGAAGCATGGACATTCCCAAATTGGTAAAAGAGTCTCTGAATTCCTTGAGTGAAATCGCTCCATTTGCATCCTATTTGGTGGCCCAAATTCGTACATTATAATGTAGGGTTTTTTTAAGTTTATTTATTTATTTTGAGAGAGAGAGAGAGAGGGAGGGAGGGTCAGAGAGAGAGGGAGAATCCCAAGCAGTCTCCGCATTGTCAGTGCAGAGCCTGATGTAGGGCTTGACCTCACAAAACATGAGATCATGACCTAAGCTGAAATGAAGAGCTGGACACTCAACCAACTGAGCCACCCAGGTGCCCCTTTAATGTGTCTTAAATTTTTTTAATGTTTATTTTTGAGAGAGAAAAAGAGAGAGAGAACGGGGGAGGGGCAGAGAGAGAGGGAGACACAGACTCCAAGACAGGCTCCAGGCTCTGAGCTGTCAGCACAGAGCCCGTTGCGGGACTCAAACTCACAAGCTGTGAGATCATGACCTGAGCCAAAGTTGGATGCTCAACCAACTGAACCACCCAGGCGCCCCATTAAATGATGGACACCATTTGCTGAAGATGCTTCATTCTTGCCATTGGTTGAACATAACTAACTTTTAGAATTGTTGGTTTTGTGAGCCTTAATGGGAGATAAAATAGTTTAGGAGCTGAATTCAGACTCATTAAAATTCATGAATTATCCATGGACTGTCTGGGTTTGTGACAGCAGATTATATTTTATATTGCAGTGGTGAGTGAAACAAGGTGCACATTTTCCCCAAGAGACTGGTAGTTATTTACATATATGTCCTGGGGGCTGGCAAGGGTTTTGGGTTTCAGTTTGAATTTGGTGATGGAGCAGGAAGCCTTGGAGTGGGAGAATGAGGTTGGAAGGAACAGGAGTTAATTAGATCCTACAGACAGTGACCTTCCTTCTCTCCCCAGAATACTGGTGGCCCTGGGGGGAGTGGGGGCCATATTTTGTGGTCACTAATTGCCAAAGGACAAGATAGCAGGAGTCAGACTCAGGTGGGTGGATGGCCTAACATCCCACAGAAGGAGAGTCTAGGAGGGTTATATTTGCCAAAATGACACCCTGCAAGCTGGCTCCCAACAAGCCCTTCACTTAAGAAGAGGCTAAGTATCCATGATAGTTTTCTTCATTTAGTACGGACGAAGTAGTAATAGGAGTAGGTAGGAGAGGCTAAGTATCCAGGATAGGGTGTGAGACTAAGGTGGGTCCACAGTAGAAAAACCCATAGAAGAAACCATTTTTTAAACTGGCACAAATAAATCAAGCTTTGGAGCATCATAGTTTCATTATACTAAAGAGAAAAGAACTCTGTTATGATTTTTATGTATGTTTTATCTTATATAAATCTACAGCCATATTTTCTTAATTTTTATACCACCAAGATAACTATGGCATAAATTCATTTTACATAAATGAAAAGACGGTTTTATGAAATGAAACTGAGCTTTGAGAGAAACAATTCTTTGAATTATCTTATTTAGCTTAATGTGAAATGAGCATGCTCTTGCTTTTAGTCATAGATGCTCTATGCATTCTTT
The DNA here is from genome assembly GCF_022837055.1 of Prionailurus viverrinus. Classification (NCBI taxonomy): domain Eukaryota; kingdom Metazoa; phylum Chordata; class Mammalia; order Carnivora; family Felidae; genus Prionailurus; species Prionailurus viverrinus. The sequence continues at coordinate 33,395,489 of NC_062568.1, forward strand.
TGCATTTAATTTTCTTCTGCAGTGAGATTTATTTCTGAAGAGAGGTGAGGTGGAGGAGGGAAGAGAGGTCTGCCTCTTGGGCAGTGGGTGATCTGAGATTTAAGTCCCACAGGCATCTGACCATGGTGAGGTTCTGTGCAGTGCTGGTGAGGAGTCTAAGCAGGCAAGGAGGCCAGGAAGAGAAAAGGTGGTGCACTGTGAGTCCCCCTACCACTCCCCCAAAGTGTGCCAAATGAGCTTAGTACACTAAGATAGACCTCCTCTCTTAGAATGGGAGCAAGAAGAAGGGCTGTGTTGGTCTCTGGCAACTCTTGTTGGTTCCTAGGAGGAAAATGGGTAAGTGTAGGCCGTAAGGCCTTCAGCCCATGTGAAAAGTGCTGGGCCATTACCATGATTCTCTGGATACAGTAGACACTTGAAGCGGGGAAAGGAGCACGTGATTCCTCAGTCTCAGAGCCTGAAATGAGTTCATTGGAAATCCACTAGAATTGATTTTCTGATCCTGGAACAACATAGCTCTGTCTGCCCACAGGTTCCTTTAGAAAGAGAGGAAGGCACCTTCTCATATTCTCTCAGGGTTCGCCTGAATAGTCTATTGTGGAACAGCATTGAGGGGAGGAGAATGTCACAGGCATTTCCAAAGGGTATTAATACTTTTGAGGTCTTGCATTAAGATTGGAGCTGATGAGTGGTGTCAAAGTCTGCTTCTTAATAAACTTAAAACAAGACTCTCATAAAAAAGGAGGAGGAATATGTGTTAAAGATTTTTAAAATCTCATTAAGTAAAGATGCTAAAGTTTATTCAAGGATCATGTGAAGAACAGAGCATTTATAGGCAGTTTAATAAAATAATATTAGAATAAGATTACTAGGTTAGATACAAAACTGGTTAATGTCATAAAGGGCAGTAAGTTATAACCTCTGGAGTTACTTTTTCTACCACACAGAGATAATGTATATTTCTGCTGGAAACTGATCTAGGAGTTAACATGTGACTTCATAAAGACTGGGCTCGTAACTAACATTATACTAAAAAATTAATCGGTGTGTTGGCTTGTTAAAACAGTGCCTCAGTATGATTTTAAAAGGACATGGAATTAGCCTCTTTGCCTTGTTTATAAGTTTTGGATCATTTTTCTTAACAATAGGGGATCTATCAAGTACCTCTTGATATTTACCCATCTTACTCTTTTGCCTAAACTCCTGTTACTCACATATGACAACATCCATGTTTGATTAACACAGACCTTTTGCTTTTGTCTTCCTCTCTCTTACCCCCCCCCCAACACACCACCATCACTACAGCACACACGTGTGATACAGGGATCCAAAAAGGAAAAGAGAACAAAAGAGATTCAGTTGATTTCTTCCACTGATAGAATATACCAGTGTGTTGAACACATTGCTAATATAGAAGGGTGAACTTAACTTTTGAATTACTTTACAAAACTCAGGAGGTGAACAGGTGTGGTCTAGATTTTCCTTTATCATGAATACCAAGGGAAGAGCCAAAATTATTGTTGTACAGAAGTTTCCTTGCAACAACTATTGCTAGATCCAAGAGGACTTTCAGGACTTACAACCACAGCCCTTGTAGATATATTAAGGGTGCTTCCAAGGCAGCCACAACCAAGGCATTGAGTTTGTATCTGAGGTTGGTGTTTCTGAAATTGGCTGGTGCCTGCAGCTTCTTTGTGTTCCCTCAGAGGTTTTCATAGAGACCATTTTCAGTTCTCTTTTCTGTCTCCAAGACATAAACATTCCTTCCTTCTTTTGCTCACACACACACAAAGAATCAAACCAAATTCAGTTATAGGAAACTATGGCGCCAAAGAGAATGATTTCCTTATTAAGCTGAATTAGGTCTTCTGATTCTGTTTAACCCAGATATAGTAATTATATATTTTTTATTCTGCTGGGGAAAAATTGAATTTAAGAGTTCTGAGATTTAGTTAAACAATTTAAAAACAAAGCTGCCATGGAACTTCAAAATAATACTGGAGCACTTTGATGATTTTTTTTACCTTTGGGATGGCTTCTGCAGTGATTCTTTGCAACTCCTTCAGTTAGTTAAACCCTTGTCCCATCCGTTATCAGTTTTGGCTCCTTCTAGCCTTGGATCAGTCCTTGTTGTTTCAGTAACCAGGGTGCCTTATCCCTAAAGATACTGACTTTTTTTTTTTTATGAGTTAATCTCAATACTCTTCTTCATCTGGAATGCCTATGGCAAGATTAAAAGAATCATACTGTTTTGCTACTTCGAAAACATACTAATTGGCTTTTTCTGGACTGATTTAGATATTTACAACCAGAAAATGTGTTTGGAATTCTTTCTCTGGTATCTCATCTTCTTCATACTATTGGTCCATCCATCATATCAAAATTTCATTTGCTACTAATTTTCTTTAGTTCCTTATGACAGAAGAACAGAGGGTCACCTCATGATGAATTATACCACCACCTGGTAACAGTAAACTGTGACTATGGTATAGAAAGATACACTTATCCTGGAACATTTTTCATTTACAAAACCATATTCTGTGAAAGGTCAAATTTGTTTCTTTGTTTTGCTGATCAGTTCATTGGTTTTATAAATGTAGCAATGAATGTTATTTAACTTGTTTCTATAAAGGCAAAAATCCACCCAAAATTTCAGATACCAGTATCATTTTTGATGGTTCTGCAGTTTCCAAACAGGCAAGGAAATGTGTTATCACCCTGTAATTAATTCCACAAATGCTTTCACTCACTTATCAGATTTAAATTAAATTCAGCAAACATTTGTTTAATGCCTAACATGGTATTGATGGCCCCTGCCCCTAAGGAATTTGCATTTTAATGGCCACAAAGGAATGCACTCAACCAACATTGATACTGGCCAGAATGGTACTATTTCTTTAACATGAAGATATATTGTTATGGTCATGAAAACATTAACTCCTTAAATTTTGACCAGATACCATGCAGAGGATAGCTGAAGGGACTTTGGAAATCATCACACGAACCATCTTACTTGTGAATAAAAAATTATCTTTTTATTTATTAGAGTAATATATGTTTGTTGTAGAAATTTTAGAATATGTAGAAAAGTGGAAACAAGAAATCAAAATACCCAAAGTTCCGTCACCCCACAACAATCATTACTAACCTTTTGGTACATAGTTGACCCTTGAACTATGTGAGTATTAGGGACAACAACCCTCTGCACAGTTGCAAATCTGAGTATAACTTTTTTTTTTTAAGTTTTAATTTTAACTCCAGTTAGTTAACATAGAGTGTTATATTAGTTTCAAGTGTACAATATAGTAATTCAACATATATTACCTGATGCTCATCACAAGTGCATTGCTTAATCCCCATCACCTATTTCACCCATCCCCCCACCCACCTCCCCTCTGGTAACCATCAGTTTGTTCTCTATAGCTGAGAGTCTGTTTCTTGATTTGTGTCATTCTTTTTTTTTCCCTTTGCTCGTTGTTTTGTGAAAATCTGAATATAACTTTTGACTCCCCCAAAACTTGACTACCACTGTTGATCAGAAGACTTACCAGTAACATAATCAATACATATTTTGTGTGTTATATGAAATAGATACTGTACTCTTACAATTAAGTAAGAGAAAAGAAAAGGTTATGAAGAGAGTCATAAGGAAAACCTATTTACAATATTGTAAAAGATCCGCTCATAAGTGGACCCATGTGGCTCAAACCCATGTTGTTCAAGGATCACTTGTATTTCATTTTAGTCTCTTCACATTTTACTTTTACATATGAGATAATATTAAATATACAACTTTGTACATTGATTTCTTTTTTGTAAAATAACTATGATATAAACCTTTCTCAATACTATTAAAAATTCAGTAAACATGTTTTAATCTAAATAATATTCAATTATTGGATAAACCACAACTTTGACATTCTTCAACTATTTAGGTTGCTTACCCTATTCACTATTGAATGGCTTTGGGCTTAAAACTTTCTCAGAATAAAATCTCTGAAGTAGATTTGTGGGTCAACATATGTGAACATTTTTAAGGCTCTTGCAAGATGACTTTGAACACCATACCTTTTACATCTTGCATTTGACTTTATCTTCACAGTGGGTTTCATTAGCCTTCCTTACACATACTCCAGACTCTTCTGCCTTTTAATTGGCAAGGAAATCACCAGGAACTGAATACACACTGGAGGGAGGAGATAAGCAGAGTTATCAACATCGGCTCCAAAGAAAAAATGGAAACTTAATCTAGCTAAGCTTACAGTAGCACCCTCCTTAATTCGTGTTATCTCCTTTTAAAGTTGCATAGACCTTAGCTTACACAAGTGTAGAAGGTTAATGGTTCCTCACTTGTGGAATTGGGGGAGGCAGAAATTAGATTAGATTCATACATTTCTAGAAACCACTGACTTTCTGATAATTGTTGCAAATAATAATTTCAAGCAACACAGCTCTTTCTAATAGCTGTGAAGGGGTGTGAGCAGAATCATGAGAAATAGTCACAGCCGTTACTGATGTGCCATCATGGGGAGCTAGTTTATTTGGGGCTAGGCCCAAAGACCTGGGGTTCACTGAGGTCCATTGTGGCCTGAAATATCATATTTATTCTGAGGCCTAAAGACCTATGGTATCCCTGAGCTCTGTCCTGGGCCCCTGGGATCCTCTGAATAGAGTGTATTGACACAGGCTGGGTGGTCTGGAACTTCTGCAGACCCAACCCCCATTCTGGACTGAGCCAGAGCCAGTCCCACCACAGTTAACTCAGGAGTAGCCCTGAGGTTGCCCAAAAAGCACTTCATTCTCAAGCACAGACGACTGGAATGTGAAATAGAATTTCTGACAGAGGTGCCAACTTTCCTGGGCTCTTGGCCTGCTTCCAACCCTTCACAGACTTGAAGACTCACAATGTCCTCTCAGCCCTCACTGCTGAAAGATAAATAGATCCATTTTTAAGCTTTTCCTCAGAGCACCTCCTTTACATGGTCCCCATGGATATTTCCTTTTTTTTTTTTTAAAGTTTGTTTGTTGGTTTGTTTGTTCATTTTGAGTGAGAGAGAGCGAGCAGGAGAGGGGCAGAGAGAGAAGAAAGAGGGAGAATCTCAAGCAGGCTCTGTGCTGTGTGTGCGGAAGAATCCAGTGTGGAGCTCAAACCCATGAACCATGAGACCATGACCTGAGCCAAAATCAAGAATTGACACTTAACCAAGTGAGCCACCCAGGCACCACCCTCCACGGATATTTTCTGATTGGTTTTCTAGCTCCTCCTATCCCTCCTAACTTTTGGAAACTAGTTGTGTAGTCAGAATCTAACCAGAACCAACAAGAGAAAGGGTTACCCCACAGACCCCCTGGCCACACATTTCTGTTTTTACAGTCTGAGCCATATTTGCCTTGCATATTTCTGCTTTCTTAAAAAGCACATTTAAAAACAGGTTTAGATCAGCTTGAGGTCTCTTGGGATCCCTGAAGTTTTCCCGGCCATGCTTTCAAATAGCCAGTGGTAACCTAAACTATTTATAAAGCATGGGTTTCCAGCTCAAGTGTAATATTTATGTGTGTCCTCACAATTTTGAATGATAAGATTACTGTTTTGTTAACCCAGCGGCCAGTTGGCTTACCATTAAGTTCATATTTATTCTTGGTTTTGTTATCATAGATTCACTTTGTAGAGAAAGAGGCTTAAACTTGGCCTTCTATTACCTTTGCTACTTTTAAATCCAAGACATGAAGCTGCTTTTTATGTGAGCCTTCCAATCCTGTGCAAACACCATCCAGATTCAAAAAAATGTCCTATAAGTTGCTATAATGTTAAATACAGTAATCTTCTTGGGGCCCACAAAATCATAGAGCATCCTACTTGCTTTCCACTTGAAACAGGGAGTTTTTCGTTACAGATTAGACAGTTGAAAAGTTTGCTTGCTCTCCTCCTAGGTTCTTTCTCTCAATTCCCACTTTAGACACCTGTCTTTACTTGTCAGTGGGAATTAGAAGTAGCTTTAATCTCAAACCTTCTGTTTTTTGTTTGTTTGGTTTTTTGTTTTGTTTTGTTTTGTTTTTAGCCAAGAGAGAATCTTAGCAAATGCAAGGTGACTGGAGGAGACTGGGGGAAGAAGTGAGATCAAATAGTGTGAGACTGTACCTACAGGCTTCATAAATGACTGAGAAAAGAAGTATTTCTGGGATTTTGGAGATGACAAGAATAAAATTAAGTAGCCCAGATAAGGCTTTATTAAAGCAGCCATTTTAATATTATTTAAACAGAGAACCAAGTGGATCCTTGGAATGTGTGCAAAATGTTTATTTTTCCAACAGAAGCCTATGGCAATATATTGCGTGTGTATGCTGAATTTATGCAGGTGATTCAGTGGGAAAACTAGCACATAAATGCATAGGTTGTGTAAATGTTGATGACAAGCATGAGGATATATTAATTGGAAATGGCCTTAAAAGAGAGAAAGTTATAACTAGTTTGCTTTTATATTATACATGTAAGATTGTATTCTAAGATTGATTTGTAACTACAAGCTTTATGTGCAGAACTCATTGCTTTTTATGATGCCGCTTCTTTGGTATGCATTCTTAGCTATAACTATGTTTCAAAAGAGCTATTCCATTTCTGATTTTGACAGAGTGTGTAGAGGTTGATCTATGCAGAGCAATGTTATCTTCCAGGAATATTGCAGACCAGGGACTGACTTATAAGTTTGTATAATGAATCATGGTATGAGCTCTCTGTCTCTCTCTGGCTGCCGTGTCCCTCCCCTGAGACATTTATGCTCAGGAGACAGTATGAGCAGAGTTGTGTACCCGCCTCATCCCTTGGACTTGATATACTTAGGACCAAATTCTAAATTAAAAGAAAGTTAAGTCTGTATATGAAGTTAGACACCTCAGAAGACTCACGTACTTGAAAAACACACACACACACACACACACACACACACACAAAACAACCTTTCCTTGTCTCCTACACTCATCCCTGCTGCTTTTTTTTTTCCTTTGTGAAATAATCAGGGGAGAGTTTCAGCTTTTAAGTTGATGGGGAAGGCGTTGTTGTGTAGGGTAAATAACATGGTAAATCTTGAGTTAGACCAAGATTTAGTCCTGTGATCTATCCTTTACAGGCTGTGTGAACTTGAGAAGGCCATAAGGGATTACTTGAGGATAGATTGAGATGATCCATGTAAGGCTCTTAGTAGAATACTTGGCTCATAGTAAATGCTTTACAACTTTTGGCTGTTGTCCGTGAGAATCTTCATCATCATTTATCACCACGACCACTTTCATGTCCCGGTAATCATTGCCATCACTACCACCACCACCATCATCATCATCATCTCACAATCCTGGGGTTTTTTTTCTACCTCTGTCCATTCCTTAGCTTCCATTGCAGACTCTGGTCCTCTTCCAAACCTTTAAACCCTGGGGTTCCTGAGGCTTATGCCCTACGCTCTTTTCCCTTCTCTCATTACACGCTCTCCCTGGGCAATTTCATCCACAGGGGGCTTCATGTCTTAGCCTTTGCTTATGATGATTCACAGATCCATTGATCTGGCCCAGATCTTTCTTCTAAGCTTCAGACATGATATCCATCTGTCCTCCAGATATCTCCCCTTGAATGTCCCAGCAGCTCTTCAAACCAAAACTCAACATACCTTTCTCTCCCCAGATCTTGCATATTCTCTGTATTTCTTAAAGAAAGCATCACCAAAGCTGGAAAACTGGGGATCACCCTTGACTCCACCCTTTCCCCTTCCTCTACTGCTCAATCAATGAATGGTGTCCACTACGCCTTCTAAACTATCAGTTTCATGTGGGTAGGGACAGCACCAGAAAAATAATTGTGGAATGAATGAATACAGTAGTGAATGAAACTCCTGAATGCACCTACTTCCTTCCATTTCTGCGGTTCAGGCCACCATTAGGTCTCACTAGCTTAATAATTCACAATTTAGAAATCCCAGAGGTGAACTATTCTAACTGATGTCCCTGCTTCTAGGATTGTAATCCCCACCCCAACACCACAGCAGCTCATTCTCCACACTGCAGCCAGAGTGATCCCCAAGAATCTGAACCATGATTATGCCTCTTCTCTACTTGGCACTTCAGTGACCCAGAATAATCACCCTGATTAAATGTCCTGGTTTACAGTTATTGTCCTGGCACTATTTTCATTCCTGGATGAATGAAATTCCATTCCTGGATTTCATTCCATGTCCTGGATTGGACAATAATGATATAATCATTATGCATCTAATCTGTTTCCTGCTTGTGTTTCCAGCCTCCCATTCTGCTCCTAATTCTTTCCTCACCCCTACCTACTACTCTAGCCTTATTGAACTGAAAGTTTTTCAAATTTGTTGTACTCACTGCTCTCTCAGGCTCTTCCTTCTGCCTGGAAATTCCTCTCTCTGTGCCTGGCTGACTCCTACCATCCAGGTCTCAGGCTAGACCTTCCTTTATAGAGAAGTCTTCTCTGACCCCCCAGGTTATGTCAGGTACCTCTTCATGTTCCCATGGCATCTTGCAGCCTAGCTCTCATCGTTTTCAATACCGTTAATTTCTGTGGGTTCCCCACTAGCGTCCATGCTCACTCAGGTCACCAGCAACATCTGCTTGCTGCAAAGTTGAATCCTGGTGCCTTACCCTGGGTCCGGTGCAGAGATAACACTCCACTAATATTTGGTAAATGATAGAAGTAAAATAGCACATGCTATTTGAATGATCAAAGAATGTGTGTGGAAAAATCTTACTCCATGATAAATCTTCTGGGAACATGCCTACTTTGTGGCTATAAACAGTATATTGTCTTCTTGTCTCTGTTCATCATGTTTGTGGTAATGGTGGAAATGATTCTGTGTTCCTTTGATTAAAAGTTCATTCTAGGACAGGATTTGGCATTGGTACACACTGTCAATTCCAGGAAGTCTTGCAGGTGATAATGTTGCAAAACAAAGCAAAGAACAGCTGTTTTCTAGCCTTTGCAAGCAGTTAAGGCTACTTGTATTTCAACTATGCAAGGCAGATTGGTTTTAAAGTGATTTGCTTTGAAGTTCAAATTAAATTTAGTCTCATTAGTCTAATGTATCCTAGATTAAGTTCCAAACTCTATTCTTATACTAATAAAAACAAACATAAAATACCTTACTTCTTATATCATTATTTATATTGTAGTCTTCACAAACTTAAAACTGTGTGCTCTTAGATGATAAATTTTATGCTGCTATTTGATCTACCAATGAATACAAACATTTTGTGCCATGTGCATTGGCCAGAAAGGAATTTAGGACCTATCTGGGTGGGGGGAGTCTGTGGACATCATTCTATTGAATGAAAAAGAAGGTTAATAGCTTTTTTCCCAAGTAGGAAATAGTTTCTGTGTTTTGATGATTACAAAAACAATACATAGTTATTGCCCAAAAAATCTGGAAAGAGAAAGACGAAAATAAAAATCATCCAAAATCCCACTTTTAGCTTATTGTATAAATAGAGTATGTATATCTAGGCTTTTTGCCTGCATATATCATCATGTCAATACAGATTTTTTGTAAATGAAATAGTACTATTCCACATACATGGCTTTAAAATGTGATTTTCCACTTAACAAGTTTGTGACTGTTAGGGAGAAAAATGGATATAGTGGATTTTAGGAAGCTGTGCCTTCTGGTATATTGAGTGCTATAATTTCTATCATTAAGACAACTTCTGTCATAAACTCTATTAGTCTTTGAATCGATCAGGGTTCATTTGAAAGAAACAGAAACAATGCTAACTATTTTAAACAGAGAAGGATTTGACTTTTAAAAATAGGTATTTACAAGACTGTGGGGCTGTCTAGAAGAGGAGAAATAAGCCTGAACTATGAACTTGGACTGCAGTGGCTGCTTCTTCCCCATGATCAGGGTGACAGGGAATTGGAAAGTAGCCACCAGAACAGCTGCTCCCAGACACGTCACCCTAGGCGACATACAGGGACACACTTGTTAGTGGTACCACTGTTGGCCCTAGAGCCCCCACAGCATCCACTTGATCCACACTGCTAAAAAGTGGATGTCCTGTATCCCTGTCTGGCTACTCCACCCTCACTAAACTAGGAGCCTGTACACAGGAAGCTGAAAGACAAAGTCTCCACAACTGTGCCCGTCATCATAAATGTTCTCAGCTCATTTCTGTCTTCAGTATTTCAGGTTAGTACATCTAATTGGCAGAACTTACATCATATCTGGAATCCTAGTTCAAGGGAGTCTAGGGACATAGTTTTTAACTGTCTAGCTTACACAGCCCAAGCCCATCAGTTAGGAGGCTGGAGTGGATGTTCTGTACCACCATATTCACCACGCATCACTGCTTTGGGTGTTGGATTTTTTTCCTTTTGGATGTATCACTATACAAAGAAGAACTTAAGGGCAACATAAAGAGGAATAATTTGTCTTGAAGGATGATTATACCACTCTATTTACTTGCTTACTTGATTTGTTTGTTTGTTTATTTATTTATTTATTTATTTAAACTTTTAAAAATTTAATTCCAGCATAGTTAACATATAGTGTTATATTAGTTTCAGGTGTACAATAATTCTATACATTACTCAGTATTCATCAAGAGAGGTGTACTCTTAATTCTCTTCACCAGTTTCATTCATTCCCCGGCTCCCACCTCCCCAGAGTCTGTTTCTTGGTTTGCCTCCCTCTTTTTTTTCCCTTTTGCTCATTTGTTTTGTTTTTTAAATTCCACATATGAGTGAAATCATATGGTATTTGTCTTTCTCTAAGCTATTTCACTTCGCATAATACTCTCTAGATATGTGTTGTTGCAAATCCCAAGATTTCATTCTTGTTTATGACTGAGTAATATTCTATTGTATATATACACCACATCTTCTTTATCCCTTCATCTATCAATGGACACTTGGTCTTTTTCCATATCTTATCTATTGTAAATAATGTTACAGTGAACACAGTGGTGCACAAACCTTTTAAAATAGTGTTTTTCCTATCCTTTGAGTAAATATCCAGTAGTGGAATTACTGGATCATATGGTAATTCTGTTTTTAATTCTTTGAGGAGCCTCCATATTGTTTTCCAGAAAAACACTTCTTTTTTCTTGTGTTTTCAATTTTAGCCATTCTAACAAGTATGAAGTGGTATCTTATTAGGGCTTTGATTTGCATTTCACTGATGATGAGTGATGTTGAGCATTGTTTCATGTGTTGGCCATCTGAATGTCCTCTTTGATGAAATGCCTATTCATGTCTTCTGCCTATTTCTCAATTGGATTATTTGGTTTTTTTTTTTGGTGTTGAGTTATGTAAGTTGTTTACGTATTTTGGAAACTAACCCTTTATAGGATATGTCATTTGCAAATATTTTCTCCCATTCAGTAGGTTGTCTTTTTGTTTTATTGGTTGTTTCCTTTGCTGTGCAGAGGCTTTTTAAAGATTATTTATTTACTGGGGGGGGGGGGGAGGCAGAAAGGGAGAGAGAGAAAATCCCACACTGGCAATGGGGAGCCAGATACGGGGCTTGAACTCACAAACCATGAGATCATGACCTGAGCCAAAATCTAGAATCAGACACTTAACCAACTAAGCCACCCAGGTGCCCCAGAAGCCATTTATTTTGATATTGTCCCAACAGCGTATTTTTTGCTTTTGTTTCTCTTATCTCAGGAGACATATTTAGGAAATTGTTTCTATGACTAATGTCAGAGCAATTCCTGCCTGTGCTGTCTTCTAGGATTTTTATGGTTTCAGGTCTCTCATGTAGGTCCTTAAGCCATTTTGAGTTTATATTTTGTGTATGGTGTAAGAAAGTGATCCAGTTTCATTCTTTCTCATGTAGCTGTCCAGTTTTACCAATACCATTTGTTGAAGAAACTGTCTTTTTCCCATTGCATATTCTTGCCTCCTTTGTTGGAGATTAATTGACCATAGAATCATGGGTTTCCTTCTCGGATGTCCATTCTGTTCCATTGATCTATGTGTCTGTTTTTGTGTCAGCATCATACCATTTTGATAACTACAACTTCATAGTATATCTTGAAATCTGGGATTGTGATACTTCCAGTTTTGTTCTTTTTCAAGATCGGTTTGGTTATTTGGAGTCTTTCATGGTTCCACACAAAGTTTAGGATTATTTGTTGTAGTTATGTGAAAAATGCTATTGGTTTAATGATAGAGATTGCATGAAATGTGTAGATTGCTTTGGGTGGTATGGACATTTTAACAATATTTGTTCTTCCAGTCCATGAGCACGGAATATCTTTCCATTTGTTTGTGTCATCTTCAATTTCTTTTTTAATTTTTGTTTTGGAGAGAGAGAGAGAAAGCAGGGGAGAGGGGCAGAGGGAGAAAGAAAGAATCTTAAGTAGACTCAATGTTCAGTGCAGAGCCTGACACAGGGCTCCATCCCACACCTGGGATCATGACCTCAGCCAAAATCAAGAGTCAAATGCTCAACCGAGTCACCGAAACACCCCTGTGTTGTCATCAATTTCTTTCATCAATGTTTTATAGTTTTCATAGGATAGGTCTTTTACCTCCTTGGCTAAGTTTATTCCTAGGTGTTATATCCTTTTTGGTACAATTGTAAATGGGATTCTTCTCTTAATTGCTGTTTCTGCTACCTTATTATTAGTGTAAAGAAATGCAATGGATTTCTGTGTATTGATTTTTATCCTTCAACCTTATTGAATTCATTTATCAGTTCTAGCAGTTTTTTGGTGGAGTCTTTAAGGTTTTCTACATATAGTGTCATGTCATCTGCAAATGCTTAAAGTTTTATTTCTTCCTTACCAGTTTGGATGTCTTTTATTTCTTTTTCTTTCCTGATTGCTATGGCTAGGACTTCCAGTACTATGTTGAATAAAAGTGGTTGAGTGTGGACATCCTTGCCTTGTTCCTGATCTTAGGGGAAAATCTCTCAGTTTTTCACCATTGAGTATGATATTAACTATAGGTTTTTCATTTGTGGTCTTTATTATATTGAGGTATATTCCCTCTGAACCTACTTTTTTGAGGGTTTTATCATGAAGAGATGCTGTACTTTTCAAGTGCTTTTTTTGCATCCATTGAAATGATCATATTGGCTTATCCTTTCTCTTGTTGATGTGATGTATCTCATTGATTGATTTGTGAATATTGAAGCACATTTGCACCCCAGGAATAAATCCCACTTGATTGCACTGAATGATTTTTTTTTAATGTATTGTTGGATTCAGTTACTAATGTTTTGTTGAGTTTTTGCATCTATGTTCATCAGAGATATTGGCTTGTAGTTCTTCTTCTTCTTCTTTTTTTTTTTTTTTTTGTATTGTCTTTGTCTAGTTTTTGTATCAGGGTAATGCTGGCCCCATAGAATGAATTTGGAAGCTTTTCTTCCTCTTTTGTTTTTTAGGATAGTTTGAGAAGAATAGGTATTAACTCTTCTTTAAATGTTTGTTAGAATTCACTTGTTAAACCATCTGGTCCTGGACTTTTGTTTGTTGGGAGTTTTTTGATTACCACTTCATTTTCATTGCTGATAATTGGTCTGTTCAAATTTTCTATTTCTTCCTGATTCAGTTTTTAGAAGGTTATATGTTTCTAGAAATTTATCCATTTTTTCTAGGTTGTCTAGTTTGTTAGCATATAATTTTTCATAATATTCTCTTAGAATTCATTGTATCTGTGATGTCAGTTATTATTTCTACTCCTTCATTTCTGATTCTCTCTCTCTCTCTCTCTCTCTCTCTCTCCCTTTTTTTTGGGGGGGGCGGTTCTTGTTAAAGGTTTTTTTGTTGACCTTTTCAAAGAACCAGCTCCAGGTTTCATTAATCTGTTCTATAGTGTTTTTGTTTTGTTTTGTTTTGTTTCTATTTCATTTATTTCTGCTCTAATATTTATAATTTCCTTCTTTCTACTGGTTTTGGGCTTAGTTTATTCTTCTTTTCCTTACTCCTTTAGGTGTAAAGTTAGGTTGTTTATTTGAGATTTTTCTTGCATCTTGAAGTAGACCTGTATTGCTGTAACCTTCCCTCTTAGGACATCTTTTGCTGCATCCCAAAGGTTTTGGACCATTTTCATTTTCGTTTGCCTCCATGTATTTTTTTATTTCCTCTTTGATTTCATGGTTGACCCATTCATTGTTTAGTAGCATGTTATTTAACTTCCATGTATTTGTGTTCTTTCCAGAAATTTTTTCTTATGGTTGTTTTCTCATTTCATAACTTTGTGGTCAGAAAAGATGCATAATGTGACTTCAATCTTTTTTAATTTGTTGAGACTTGTTTTGTGGCCTAATATGTGATCTGTTCTGGAGAATGTTCTATATGCACTTGAAAAGAATATATATCCTTTTGTTTTAGGATGGGATGTTCTGAATATGTCTGTTAGATCCATCTGCTCCAATGTGTCACAGCCGCTGTTTCCTTGTTGATTTTCTGTTGGATATTCTATCCATTAATGTAAGTGGGGTGTTAAAGTCCCCTACTGTTATTGTGTTACTATCTATTGCTTCCTTTATGTTTGTTATTAGCTGCTTTATGTATTTGGGTTCTTCCATGTTGGGTGCATAATTATTTATAGTTGTTATATCTTCCTGTTGGATCATTCCCTGTATGATTGATTATGTAGTTTCTTTCTTTGTCTTTTGTTACAGTCTTTGTTTTAAAGTCTATTTTGTTTGATATAAGTATTGCTACCCTGGTTTTCTTTTCACTTCCATTTGCATGATAAATGGCTTTCTATCCCTTCACTTTCAATCTACATCTGTCTTTAGATCTGAAATGAGTATTTTAAGCAGCATATAGGTGGGTCTTGCTTCTTTATCCACTATGTCACCCTGTGTTGTTTGATTGGAGCATTTAGTCCATCTACATTCAAAGTGGTTATTGATAGGTATGCATTTATTGCCATTTTGTTACTTGTTTTATGGTTGTTTTTGTAATTCTTCTCTGTGCCTTTATTCTCTTGCTTTTTTCTCTCACGGTTTACTGGATTTCTTTAGTGACATATTCGGATCCCTTTCTCTTTATTTTTTTGCGTATCTATTACTGGTTTTTGATTTGTGGTTTTTATATATAAAACCTTCTGCATATAGCATTCTATATTAGGTTGATGGTTGCTTAAGTTTGGACGCATTCTTTATTCCTCTTCCCAACCCCATGTTTTAGGTATATGGCATCATACTTTACATCCTTTTATTTTGTGAATCCCTGGACTTATTTTTATAAATATAGCTAATTTTACTGCTTTTGTGCTTTCCTACTTTTCTTCTATTTATGGTCTTTCCTTTCCATTGAAAAAGTCCCCTTTAACATTTCTTGCAGGGCCAGTTTAGTGGTGATGAATTTCTTTAAATTTTGTTTGTCTGGGAAATTATTTGTCCTTCTATTCTGAATGATAGCCTTGCTGGACAAATTCTTGGTTGTAGGTTTTTTTCAGCACTTTGAATATATCATGCCATTCCCTCTGGCCTACAAAGTTTCGACTGAAAAATCTGGTGATAGCCTAATGGGACTTCCCTTTTATGTAACTGTTTTCATTTCTCTTGTTGCTTTTAAAATTCTCTCTTTGTCACTGCTTTTTACTGTTTTTTTTTTAAGTTTTTAATTTTTTTTTTTATTTTTGAGAGACAGAGAGACAGAGTGAGAGAAGGGGAAGGGCAGAGAGAGAGAAAGACACAGAATCAGAAGCAAGCTTCAGGCTCTGAGCTGTCAGAACAGAGCCCAACATGGGGCTCGAACTCACAAACTGTGAAATCATAACCTGATGAAATCAGACGCTTAACTGACTGAGCTACCCAGGTGCCCCTTTACGGTTTTATGTGTTTTGCCATGGGCCTTCTTGGGTATATTTTGTTGGGGGAATCCCTGTGCCTCCTGCATCTAGATTTTTGTTTCTTCCCCCAGAATAGGGAAGTTTTCAGCTACTCTTTCTTCAGATAAATTTTCTTCCCCCCAGATAAATTTTCTTCTCCCTTTCCTGTCTTTTCTTCTGGGATCCATGTGATGTAAATGCTGTTATGCTTCATTCATCGTGTCACTGAATTCCCTAAGTCTGTTTTCATTTTTTATTATTTTTTCTCTCTCCTATTCATCTTGATTGCTTACCATCACTCTGTCCTCCAGGTCACTGATTCATTCTTCTGCTTCCTCTTGTCTAGTTTTTATTTCATCTAATGTATTTTTTATTTCAGTTATTAAGTTATTCATTCTTTTTTTATGTTTTATTTCTCTTTGTTGAGGGCCTTACTGAGGTCCTCCACTCTTTTCTCAAGTCCAGTGAGAATTTTTATAACTATTATTTTAAAGTCTCTATCAGGCATATTACTTATCTCCATTTCATTTAGCTCTCTTGCTCTGATTTGGTCCTGTTCCTTCCTTTAGGACATACTCTTCTATCTCCTCATTTTGTCTAGCTCTCTGTGTATGTTTCTATGTGTTAAAAAAAAGTCAGCTACATCTTCTGCTCTTGAAAGTAGTGGCCTTATGAAGAACAGGTCCTATAGTGCCCTGCAGTGCAATGTCCCCTGTTCACCAGAACCTAGTGCCTTGGGGTATCTCCTGGGTATGTTATACGCACCCAACTGTTGTGGTTGCGCCACTTTTGCCTTCTGTCCAGTCATCTCCAATGGCTCTATTTACCTGTTTGGGTCAGGATTTGGTCTTTGTGTTGTTAGTGGGTCAGTCTGGGGCTGCCTTGGGCTTGAGTTGAGTCAGAACAGGCATTTGTCAGATACAATAGCACCAAACTGCAGGGTACTTTCTCTTTTTCGTGCCCTGAGAAGCTACCTTTTGTTGGTGAGTAGGGCAGCCAAACCCGTTATCTGCTCCTGTCCCGTTGCTGGAGCCATAGTCAGACTGGTGTGGGTGGTTATCCTCCCCTTTCTCCAGGACAGGAGTCACTTTGGGGTGGTGCTTCCTCCTATCAGGAATCCTTGCACACTGCCAGGCTTGTGGCTCCACTTTGGATGGACTCTGGCCAAGGATGTATTCAAGGGGGCAAGTCCACAGAAGAATGCGGGGGCAGGGGCACTGTTAGAAAGTTAGGTGGAAACTGTTGGTGCAGTGTTGGTCAATGTGTCTAAACTAGGGGACAGGGAAGGGAAAACGGTACCTGCCAACTCTTTTGTTCTTGGAAAAGTCTCCTAAGACTCCCTGCCCCTCCAGTGCACGCTTTGATCTTCTTCCTATATACCCCAGGCATTTTTCAAACTGCTGTTTCTATGCTGTATCTCTGCTGGGCTGTTTCTTGTACTGTCTCTTTAAGGGCAGAGACGCAGTTTCTATCACTCTTCTGGCTTTCCCAGAACTGAGCACACTGATTTTTAAAGTTCCAGGCATCAGAGGGCACTGGGGTGGCTTGGTCGTTTGAGCATCTGACTCCTGATTTTGACTCAGGTCATGATCTCGCAATTTGTGAGATCAAGCCCCACTTCAGTCTGTGTGCTGACAACACAGAGCCTGCTTGGGATTCTCTCTCTCTCTGCCCCCTCCCTGCTCACATGCACATGCTCGCTCTCTCTCTCAAAATAAAAAAACATTAAAAACAATAATAAAGTTCCAGGTATTAAGCCCTACTGATTGTAAGAACTCACAAAATTAAGCCCCTCCAATTTTCAAAGCCAAATGTTATGGGAATTTGACTAACCTGTGTGAGTTCCCCATGCCTGGGGTGCTTGGTCTGAGGGTCTATTTCCCTCCCCTCTCTGTGCCCTAGGTGTCCCTCCTTAGAAAGTCACATGGGTCTATTTAGCTCCCAACCACATCTCTGCCCTTCCTACCCTCTTTGACGTGGCCTCTTGTCTACCTTTAGCTGGGGAGAGTCTGTTCTGCCAATCTTAGGGTCGTTTTCTGGGTTTTTTACATTGATGTGCATATTCTCTAGTTGTATTCATGGAATGAGGTGAGCTTTGAAATTTCCTATTCTGCCGTTTTCCCCAGAAGTCCCTGTAACACTTCAATTTATTTAACCCATCTCTATTGCTATCTGTTTTTCTAGTTTTTTCATATAAACAGTGTTTTGCTAAACTGTTCTTCACAGAGTCACTAATAGCCTTGTGTTGCCAAACCCAGTGGTCAATTCTCACAACTCATTTTATTTGACCTATCAGGACTTCTGGCATGGTTACTCACTCTCTTGTTGAAACTTTTTCTTCACTCAGTTTCCAGACCTCACACTTCCTCGTGTTCCTTCTAGTTCATCTGCTCAGTCTGTCACCCTGCTGGCTCCCCCCCATCTCTCCAACTCTCTCCTTATCTGTCATCTCTGTTTACTGTCTTTCTCATCTCATCCAGTCTCATGTCTTTAAATACCTGAACTCCACACCCATGTACCCAACAGCTGCTTTGTTAGCATGAACTTTTGCATGCTTTAAGAACATCTCAAACATAACATTTCTGTTATGAAACCAAACTTCTGTTCTTTCCCACTACATATATTCCACCAATGTCTTTTCCATCTTAGTTCATGGAACTGCCATCCTTCCATTTTAATAGGACAAAATCCTGGGGGTCATCTTTAACTTCTCTTTTTCTTTTACATTCCCATTCAGTCATCCCATCAGGAAATCCTGTTGATTCTACCTCCAAAAATATCCACAATCCAACTATTTCTCTCCATCACCACTGCTCTCCACTAGTTTAAGCCACTGTTATTTCTCTCTTGAACTATTGTCCCACTCTCTCTCTGTGCCCTCCCTAGAGTCTAAAAGTTAGAACATGTCATCACTCTGCTCAAAACATTCCAGTGAAATTCCATCTCAGAATGAAAAGTCAGAATTCTTACAACAACCCGGAAGGTTCTTGATGACACTCCCACCCCCACTGCCACTATCTCTCTGATTTCCTTTCCTGTCATTTTCACCCTTGGTCACTCTGCTCCAGCATCCTGGATATTCTTAAGCACACTTAACCCTGAGGGACTTGGCAGTTGCTGGTCCCTCTGAGTGGAACTCTTCTCCCCTAGATATCCACAAGGCTGTCTCATCACCCTTAAGACTTTGCTCAGCCAGTACCACATTCCCTGATCACCCTATTTAAGTTGCAAACTGATCTCCCCTCCAGCTCTCTGAACCCTCCCTCTCTGTTTGATTTATCTCCATAGCACATACCATTTTCTAATTAACTGCGTAACTTTTTTCTATTGTTATCCACCCTACCCCCTGCCCTGGGGAAGTGAATATTTTAATACATTATTAATTTTATTTTTGAATCTTCAGTGTCTAGGCACATTGGTAATCATTCATCAAATATTTGTTGAATAATTTTCTTTATAAATGCATCATTATGCACTTGTCTATTTATTGGGAATTAATTCCTTGCCCAGAAAGGTTTTAACAATTTGTTCCCACCATGAATCCCTGAGAATGTCTTTTTCCTGATTCCCTGGTCACACTATCCTTTCTGTTCCTTCAACTCACCATGTCCGTCTCCCCTTGACACATTTACATTCCCTCCTCCATGACTTCCTCCTTCAGAATACTCTCCTGCCACACCTTTACTTGGTTTAATTCTCCTTATTATTCAGGCCTTACTTTAATTGTCACCTCCTTAGAGAGGACTTCCCTGATCATCAGCTGTCAAGTAACTTCCCAGTCATTCCGTATCACATCACCCTATTTTATTTTCATTATAGCATATGTCATTACCAGATATTTATTTCTATATTTATTTGTTTGTCTATGTTTTCCCTCTCTAGAATGTAAGCTTCATGAGAACGGGAACTTTATACGTGTTTTCTAACACTTATCTCCGGTAAATGTGTGTTTGATAGTTGAACACCGGCTATTATAATTTTTCATTGTTACCATCTGCTGGGTGAAAAGAGGATTAAACATGAATTATTTTCCTGGATTCATGAGGCTGAGCATCTTTCAAGTATGAAAGCCTTTTTTCATTAGCAAATGCTAAGATGATCTAGAAGTTGAAATATTTAGAGTATCTGTGTTAGATATGCTACATCTGATTTCTTATTTGTTTCAGATATGCTGCACCAGGTTTCTTATATTGCTAAGTTGTGTGATTTTTTTACATTTCTGAAACCTCTTTTGCATTTATGTCAACGTTGGTATCCATAAAGGAGGATTCCTCCTGCAAAGTTCACTCATGTACTATTGTTTTCTTTTTGTCTCCACAGCTTTTGGAAAGAACCAACAATGGTTTTGAAGAATCAGATTCCGGTGCTACCAAGAGTCCGCTCCACTTAGCTGTAAGTGAGATGCTGTGAGTGGCTTCCACTGTTACAAAAAGAACCTAAGTGTTCTAGAACTAGGCTTCTCTTAAAATGAGAGCATAATAACACAATAATAACAAATAATGAAAACAGTACATGGGTAAAGGCACAGGCTGCAGAGAGAAAGACTGCCTCAAATTCCAGTCCCAGCTTCACTCACATGTGACTTCAGACACATTACTGGGCCTCAGTTTCCCCATCTGTAAAATGAAGGCAAAGGAAAAGAGATAATATTCATAAAGCCTCTACCACAGTATACTTAATAAATGATTGTTATACATTTTTTAAATCTTTAAAATTATTGCTATCTAGTAGTTACATTTTAAAACATTGAGGAAATTTGAAAACATTGTGGCTTAAAGATTTGATTATAGCCGACAATGCATGAGTATACAGCCTACCAAAAAATAAACCAAATACCCCAATTAAAAACGTGTGAGATATTTAAACACAAACATGAGAGCAAGGTAAGCACGTGTATTGTTGCAGCTCTGCTCTTTCTGCCTGGGCTTGAAGTCAGGGTCTCAGAGGAGGTATGAGCTCTGATTCTTGTACTGGCTAAGATCTGTGAGCAGGGAGGAAGAGTTATTCTGTCACCCATAAACCTTCCTCTCCACATCCCAACAATTGAAGGGAAATGCAGCAGCCCAGAGTGAGGATCCCCAGATTCTCCATAGGGATGACCGAGCCAGGAAACTCACCCACCACCCTACCATGGTCCTGCCAGCAGTTGATAATCAACAGCTATTCCTTAGGAGCCTCTCTCCAACCGGCAGCCACACCCAGCAATAGAGGCTCAGCTACAGAAGGTGTCACCACATTGTGAGCCCTCAGTCCATGGCCACAATGATGGTGGTTGGAAGCACCTGGAGGCTGAATGCTGAGAAGGTTGGGAAGGAGTTGGGTCTCTGAGTTTAACTGTTATGACATTCACTTAGTACCATCCATGTACAAGCACTTTCTCGATATCATTCTGATGAAAAATTGAGAGGGAGGTTTTGGAGAGCAAAGGGGAGTGGCTTTGTTGATGGGCATGCATAAGTAATCAGGCAAGGTGAGGGGATGAGACCATCCCATAAGGATTGGGATGAACTGATCACGCTGCACGGAGCCCCCGCTTCCTTGCTAGTCTCCCCACGTATCCACCAGCACATCTATTGATCCCACTCACCACCCTCTGCCACACCCACCAATACATCCACTGCACACACACACACACACACACATGTTTTGAGTCCTGAAATCAGACTAAAATATGCATCAATCTTTGTTCTGGAGGTGGACTTAGAGCAGAAAAGTTAGATGGACAGTGGGATATTTGTATGTATAAAACTTTATGCCATGTGGCTCTTAGTATACGTTGCCCTAAAGGCTGCTCCCTAGAATCTCTGCCCAACCACCTGGTGCACCTGGAGAAGTTACCCCAAAGCTGAGGGTTCACAGCAGAATTAGCTGACCCTAGAGAGGACTATCTGAGGTTATCTCAGATAGAATTCTCATGCCCTTTGTAAGTGGGGCTGGTTGCATTGCCACACCTGCCGGTAATCTGAGAAGAGACTTTCTTAGCTCTCCCAAATTCTGCCAGCTGTCATTCTCTTTTTCTCCCCCCAAAGAATTATTGTTGAGTGCTTACAGTGTGCCAGTTGCTCTGCTAAGGTCTGTGAGTTTCTGGGTCCTGTAAAGTCAGGGTGCTGTGTTATCCCTGGAGAGAACGGGGCATCTGGCAGCTCTGTACTTGGAGGGGCCTCGGAAGTACACTCAGAGAGGAGGTCCCAGCCACCAGTCTTCCCTTTAGCAATTCTCCTGGTCATGGTTTTCCCACCTGTAAATTCAAAGGAGTAAGTTAAGGACCCCCACACCCTTTCTAATTTGTAGATTTATTTAATTGTTTGTTGTATGATCTTGGCCAAGAACTGAACTTCCTGTGTCTCAATTTCCTCACCCATAATATGCGACAATAACAGGGGCGCCTGACTGGCTCATTCAGTTAAGCGTCCGACTTTGGCTCAGGTCATGATCTCATGGTCCGTGAGTTCGAGCCCCGTGTCGGGCTCTGTGCTGACAGCTCGGAGCCTGGAGCCTGTTTCAGATTCTGTGTTGCCCTCTCTCTCTGCCTCTCTCCTGCTCTCTCTCTCTCTCTCTCTCTCTCAAAAATAAACATTAAAATAATAAAGAATAAAATAAATAAGCAGACAATAGCAGTACCTCTGTTGTAAGGCCATTGTGGGGATGACATGTGTTAATGCGTTACAGTGGTTAGAACAGTGCCTGGCACATATGTGCTTTCAGCTAAGCTTCATCCTCACTAATGCTAACATATCATTATTTCATTTGACATACACTTACTGTGTGTATGCTAAGCACCTGTTCTGGGAGCTGGGGAGGTTGCAATAAACAAAGCCCAGCCTCTGTAGAGTTTCTAGTCTAGGAGAGAAATAGGCAAGTAAATATTTAACATGACACATGGTGTGAAGTGCTACCAATGGGATCAGTGAGACAACACTGAGGCGACAGGCGAGGCTCTACTTTGCATAGCATAGAATCTCACATTTGGACAAGAGACCTTAAGAGCTACCCATGTTGGTATCATGTGACAGAAGAGTGTTCTGGGCAGAAGTGCAGAGTCCTTGAGGTAAGAGCATGCTCAGCATAGTCCCAGAACAGCAGGGAGGCGACATGGCTGGAGCAGAGTAGAAAGGGAGTGGCGTAGGCGATGGTGTCCGACATGTCGTGGAGGAGGTGAGGAGTCAGGGGAGGGCCTTGTACTCCCCGGTAAGAACTTCAACTGTTACTCTGAGCAAGTTAGAAAACCATTTGGAGGGATTTGAAGAGACAGATGATGTGATACGATTTTTGTTTGAAAAGGATTATTTCAGCTTCTGTGTGGGGTATACATTGTAAGGGAAGAAAAACAGAAGCTAGACAACCAGGACGTAATGATGGTGATGATGTCTTTGACCAGGGTGATAGCAGTGGATTAATTCTGAAACTCTGTTATTCTTGCCTGCTAACACCTTTTTAAAAATTATTATATGCTTCAAGAACCCTATAAGTATGCCCATCACCCTCTCCAGGGGCCTCGGTGGCAATTAACTTGATAAAAACCCAAGGCACATTATTTCTTCTGGGGATGCATTCTAGCAATGAAATCACAGCAGATGCCCCCAAACCTTGACTGTCACAAGAAACCTGACCTGCCTTGAGTTACTATTTCCTGGCTGAATGACTCAAGTCTCCAGGGTTATCAACCCAGTGAATTTCATAAACATTTCATCCACTTGAAAAAATTAAATCAAGAAACAAGGCTATGCAAATGAAAGCCTCCAGCTGTCAAGATTTCCAGATGGACCCATTGTTTCGTGGATTCTGTTGAGATGCCAGATTCTTTCTCCTCATTGCCCTCAGTTCCTGTCTGAAAAGTTCAAAGAAATTAATCATGTTTAAGACATATTTAAAGTTACCTAATGTATTTTTTAATAAAGACATTTCATCAAACAAATTTAAAATGTTAGATTGCTACCTCTAGTGAAGACTTTAACTGAGTTATCTATTGAAAGCCAAAATATTACATGCTTTTTGAACCGACGTATTTGTTCTTTTATGTGATTCCTTCCTCATTTAGTTAATTCAGAAATTATTGGTGAAACTGCCTACTAAATACCTGGATTAGGATGGAAATAGAAAGAAAGAGGGCAATTTTCATCATGTACTGCTGACATGAGAAAGGTTTCCTTTCCTGCCTACTTGAGCCTCCTTAAAAGAGTTTAAAGCTTTATTATATACTTTTGTGTGTGTGTACTCCAAGAACCATATACCTGCCCAAAGACATAATCATGCATTTAACCATAAAACAGAATTCCATGTTACATGGTAGTTTGTTTCTCGGGTTAAACTCTAGCGTGTGGAAGTAAGTGAAAGTTCTTGTATAATCAAAGTCACTTTATTACTCCTTTTAAATTGCCGTTTAAGTTTAGTATACATAGTTTTATGTCTTCAGTTCTGTGGGGTAATGTTTTTGCATGCTAAAATTCAAAAGCTGCTAGCTAGACTAGGTGAAGAAATGAAAGGAATTTTATAGGTAAATCTGGCCTTTCAACCATTCCGTAAGAGAATTTGAAATGCCTGATACAGAACAAAGTATGGGTTGGGATTCTGAAGCTTTCCTAATTACCAACAGGGCCACTTCATCTTTTTTAAAAAATATTAAGCCTCTAAATTTAACACAGACTGATGGATTTATTTTTTGTTGTGAGGATTAAAGAAGAAAGCGTGGGGATAAGTTTAGCACCTAACCCAAGCGCCTTGCAGGGTGACTCTACTGTACTGAACAGCATCGATTCCTTCACACTGGCTTCCTTCCTACTACTTTTCTCTTTCCCCTATGTCTTCTCTTTATTAAATCGAAATACGTTAGCCATCATGTTTTGCAGATACGCCTACAATTTGTAAGTTGCCGATTCTATTTCCTAGGCTAAGTCATGTTGATGGAAATTAAAATGTTTACTGTCTTTGTCATAATAATAACTGGCACTGAAGGGACCAGCATTTGCAAATGACATCTAGGCCCTGCTGTTATCTACAGGGATTCATTTCCCTTTGGTGTGAAGTCAGGATTTCCACATAAGCTGAATCAGTTGCTACTATTACAGTTTAAAATGAGAAGTGTTATGCAAAATTTGTTTTCAAATAAGTCACAGGTAAGTCTAGAGTAAAATGAGATAGACTGATTTATACCCTGATGTAGATGTTGCTAGTACCACAGATTTTACAGGATAGGTCTTCCCAAGTTGGCTTAAAATCACCCGTGGCCTGAGTCGATAATGGCTGAGTTGAAACTGGGTTGTGGGTATATAAGAATTTATAAACTATCCTCTCTTTGTCTAAGTTTCAAACTTCCTATAATAAAGAAGTAAAAAAACATACACCTTTTGGCCTTGTTGCACCCTTTCCATAGGAGCTCATGAAAAGCCCACAGCTCAGGCTCTGGGGTCCAATTGGCCTGTCTTTGAATCTCAGCTCTCCCATGTAAGGCTGAGTGACCATGGAAAGGCTGGATTGTTACCTTCTGCCCTTCTGTGCCCCTGACAGTAAAATGGGGATAACAGTAGTATCCAAATCGGCAGTTGTTTGACAATTAAATGAGGTGCTACATGTCCAGCACGGCCTGACACACAGCAAGGGCTCAGTAGAAGTTAGCTATTGCTTCACAATTTAGATTAGACTAAACGGCTTACAATCCTATGCAGTTATGGTTTGCACAGCAAGCACAGATTACAAACATGGACATATAGGAAATTATTTCCCTGTCTCAAGAAAGGCAGTGTGTGTAGTAAAAGAACAACAGTCTAGAAGTTAGCCCCAGGGTGTGCCTTCTTGCCTCATAGTTCTGTGCAAGTCACTTTACCTCTGTGTTAAGCCTTCTAGAGAAGGGGTCAAGGTTTCTGATCCAATATTTGTTCTTCACCTCTTTGTGCTGTTACATGTAGAGACAAAAGTATTTTGTTTAAAAGCCAATTCAGTGGAATTACTGGGAAAAATTATAAGACATTGCTGAACAGCATAGATTTTAGTGGTCACAGCTCTGGGTTTCAAATTCTAGCTTTGTCACTTAATAGCTAAGTGACCTTGGATGAATTAATTTACATTGCTTGTTTTGTTTTTTCATCAATAAAAAGAATGTTTGCATAGGCAAATAGCTGCTATTCTAAAAATATATTCCTACCACTAATACCAATAAATGAAAATAACATCCATTAAATTAATTCATTTATTCATCAAATAATTGTGGAGTGTGTACTATGCACTAGGCATGATTTAGGATACAGCAGTGAGCAATACGCATGAAGTGCCTTCAATCACAGGTAATAAACCAATGGATAAGTAACAGACATCAAATGGTAATAAGTGCTATAAAGATAAAATAAAGCAGGATAAGTGGGATGGAGAATGTCCGGTAGTATGCTGAGGTGGAGGGTGGAGGGCTGTGTTTTGGCTCTGGAAAGCATCCAGGTAAGGTGATATTTGAAGGAGAAGTACCAGGAGAACCATGTGGCCCTCTGGAGGAAGAGCTTTCCAGATAGAGGAAATAGAAAGTACAGATGCAGGGGTGCCTGGCTGACTCAGTCAGAGGAGCATGCAACTCTTGATCTCCGGGTCGTGAGTTCAAGCCCCACGTTGTGTGAAGAGATTACTAGAGGAAAAAAAAAACTTAAAAAAAAAAAAAGTACAGGGGCACCTGGGTCTCTCAGTGGGTTGAGCGTCTGACTCTCGGTTTCAGCTCAAGTCATGATCTCACATTTTGTGGGTTCAAGCCCTGCATCAGGCCCCGCTACTGTCAGCCCAAAGCTTGCATGGGATCCTCTCTCTCCCTCTCTCTACCTGTCCCCCATTTATGGACGTGCTCTCTCTCTCTCTCTCTCAAAATAAATAAATAAACAAAAAATAATAAATACATGAATTTAAAAAAATTTTAAGAGTACAAATGCAATAGCCCAGAGGAGGAAATGCATGTATTTAACCATGGGGTAGGAGGTGGGGTTAGTGTGGTTGAACAGGGTGAGTGAGGAGGCATGCTGATGATCAGGGTAGAAGGAGCCCTAATCCTGGGGTGCCTGGGGTAGCTCAGTCGATTAAGTGTCAGACTTCAGCTTCAGCTCATGATCTCACCATTAGTGGGTTTGAGCCCCACATCGGGCTCTGTGCTGACAGCTCAGAGCCTGGAGCCTGCTTCGGATTCTATGTTTCCCTCTCTGTCTCTGCCCCTGCCCCACCTGTGTGCGTTCACATGCACATGTGCTCTCTCTCTCAAAAGTAAATATTTAAAAACAAAAAAGACTGGTTGTTACATAAAAAAAAAAGAAGAAGAAGAAGAAGGTGGACTAATCCTAAGGGGCCTGAATGGTCATGGAAAGTTTTGGATTTTATTATCAAGGAGGGAAGAAGCCATTGACTAGTTTTCATCAAGGAGTGATATGTCCAACTTGGGTTTTAAGAGATTTCATCCGGAGACCATGTCAAGAATAGATTGCAGTGGGGCAAAGATGGAAAGAAAGTGTTTGCCATAATCCTGGCCAAAGAGAATGGCCCTACGGTGAGAACTGGGTTAATTCTGGGTATAATTTTAGAGATGATCGTGGATTGAGAGTTGCCACATGACACCTGTTTGTGAATTAGAACAGAGGTGTAGGGGGTTGGGGATAGATGTTTTCCTGCCAGGTGCCTGAGAACCTGAGGACAACTCTGTGTGTTGAGCAAAAGGTGTCCCTTCCTCTCAGCAGACGCATCCCCGTTCCCGGGCATGGCAAAGCTGGGATCAGGAGGAAGAGGCTATCCTTCAACACACACTTGCGCCAGCGTCCCAGGGCCCTTGTATAGGGCTACAACCCTGGTCTTAAGAGGGAAGACAAAGATGACCCCAAAGTTTTGGGCCTGAGCAATTAGAAGTATAGAGTTGCCATTTGCTGCAATAGAGGAGCATGAGAGGCATATATTCAAGTGGAAAGATCAATAGGCAGTTGAATATATAAGTTTAGAAGTGAGGGGTGCCTGAGTGGCTCATTTGGCCTCTGATCTTGATTTAGGCTCAGGTCATGATCTCACGGTTCATAAGTTCAAACCCCGCGTGGGGCTCTGTGTCCATCGTGCAGAGCCTGCTTGGGATTCTCTCTTTCTCCCTCTCTACTTTTCTCCTACTCATGCTCTCTCTCTCTCTCTCTCTCTCTCACAAAAATGCATACATAAACTTAAAAAAACACAAGTTTGGAAGTAAAAGAAGTTAGAAATGGATGTAAATTTGAAATTCATTAGCATATGAATTATTATACTGCATATTATAGGTAAGATATGTTTAATACATAACATATAATAGCCACAATCATTCACAAAAGTAATATAAAGAAACAGTATTAAAACTTAAAAATTAAGTACTCTTAAATTCTGTGGGTCCTTTTATGTTGAGTTTTTGGTATTGTTGTTATGAACATATACTTAGGAAAACAACTCAAGTGACTTTTAAAAAGGTAAGATGACGTAAATCCATATGCTCCTAGCTTTACCTCCCTTTTCTAGAGGTAGCCAGCATTAACAGTTACTTTTTTTTTTTTTTTTTTTCAACGTTTATTTATTTTTGGGACAGAGAGAGACAGAGCATGAACGGGGGAGGGGCAGAGAGAGAGGGAGACACAGAATCAGAAACAGGCTCCAGGTTCTGAGCCATCAGCCCAGAGCCTGACGCGGGGCTCGAACTCACGGACCGTGAGATCGTGACCTGGCTGAAGTCGGACGCTTAACCTACTGCGCCACCCAGGCGCCCCATTTACAGTTACTTTTGTATTTTTCTAAGATTTTCTATGAATATAGAAATATACATAGACATAGATATGTGTATATTTGGATATGTTTGCTTTTTATATGAATGAGGTCATGTTATATGTGCTATCTGCAGCTTACAGTTTTTAAAAAAGTTTTTGATAGATTTTGTCAAGTCTCCTCAAATGTCATGCTATATATACTCCCAGCAACAGAGCATGGATTGCTTTTTTCACCAGGTCTTAACAAATACTGGACATAACCAAGCTTTTTTTTTTTTTTTTTGAGTTTATTTATTTTGAGAGAGAGAGAGAGAGAGAGAGAGAAAGCAAGGGAGGAGCAGAGAGAGAGAGGGAGAGAGCGAATTCCAAGCCGCCGCACTGTCAGCACAGAGCTAGCATGGGGCTTGATCTCACGGTTTGTGAGATTATAACCTGAGCCAAAATCAAGAGTCTGATGCTTAACCGACTGAGCCACCCAGGTGCCCCTGGACATGACCAAACTTAATCATTGTCAAGCTGGTAGTTGAAAAATAATACCTTAAAAAAATTATATATTTTCTCCATATATTCACTGGCCTTTCATATTTCTTTTTCTGGGAGCTGTCTTTTCATGCCCTTTGTACATTTTCCTAAGTTTTAAAATGGTTTGTAAGAGCGACGCCTGGGTGGCTCAGTTGGTTGAGCATGCGACGTCGGCTCAGGTCATGATCTCCCAGTTTGTGGGTTCGAGCCCCACGTCAGGCTCTGTGTTGACAGCTCACATCCTGGAGCCTGCTTCGGATTCTGTCTCATTCTATCTCTGCCCCTCCTCTGCTCATCTCTGTCTCTCAAAAATAAATAAATGCAAAAAAAAATTTTTTCATGGTTTGTAAGAGCTTTTTATGTATTAGAGATATTGATCTTTTGTCTGTGCTAAGCCTTTTTTCAAATTCATTGTGCCTTGAGCAATTGCTGCAGTGGGAAAACAAAAAGTGCTGCTGACATAAGAGGGGACTCTGGCTGCTGAAAACCCCTGGAGGCAGATTATTCCTGTATCTCCTTCTTTACTTCCTTGTCCCCCGTCTTTCCCCTTCCAATCCTTATCCCTCTTCTCTCTTTTATTTCCAATGTCCTCAGCCTTGTGTGTGCATATACAATTTTTTACCTTGTAGACTTAATGAAAATTATCCCTCAGTCTTTTAATTTTGTGTTTTAGTAATGTGAAGCTTCTTAACCTAACATGGCATAGGACCTCATAATAGGTCTGAACTTGGTGCTGGTACATGAAATACATTTCCATAATTGTGTCTGTGTTTTCATTATAATCAATGGGAGAAGTAAAGGAGAAAGGAGGAAGCATTGACTGGGTACAAGATAGGATGGGGAAGCCTGTGTGATTTTATTCTTTCTATCTTCCATGGGAGGTGACTTTTATTGCTCTCATTTTTATAAATGAGAAAACAAACCCTAAGTGAAATTCAGAAACTTGCCAAGGGTCCCCTGCTTAGAAATTAAAATGCCGGTGGGGTGCCTGGGTGACTGAGTCGGTTAAGCGTCCACCTTCAGCTCAGGTCATGATCTCACAGCTCAGGAGTTTGAGCCCCTCATCAGACTCTGCTGACAACTCAGAGCCTGGAGCTTGCTTCAGATTCTGTGTCTCCCTCTCTTTCTTCCCCTCCCCCCATCTTGCACTCTCTCTCTCTCTCTCTCTCTCTCTCTCTCTCTCTCTCAAAAATAAACATTAACAAAAAAGAAATTAAAATGTTGGACTGCAACAGGTCAGTATGCGTCTGTTGAATTACCAAGTCTGCATTGTTTTCAGTGATTTTTTTCCCCCCAGGTTTAACAGAAAAGTATCCTGAAAAAATATTCTAATTGTGTCATTATGTTTAGGACTGAATTGATAGAATTAATATATTAATTCATTCAGCTGCTTGTCTATATTATATTATTAGATTGATAGATATAAATATAAGAATACATTAATACATTTAGTACCTTTGGAACAAATTATTTGACAAACAAGAAAGAACATGAAGAAATTCATATGTACCAGTGAGGCTTGTGCATTATCATTTTTCAGTCTTTCTGGTTTGCCTGTTTCAATAATTATCCCAAGCATCTTTCAGATGTGCTCTTTGGAGGGGTCTCCAACTGTGACCTTGGAGGCTTAGCCCCTCATGTGGGTTGTTATGGGATTGGAAGTGAGTGAGCATTTGTGTCGTTGGTCTCTTCTTTGCAGGCCTACAACGGGCACCACCAAGCCTTGGAAGTCCTTCTGCAGTCGCTGGTGGACCTGGACATCAGGGATGAGAAAGGCCGCACCGCTCTGGACCTGGCTGCCTTTAAGGGACACACAGAATGCGTGGAAGCACTTATCAATCAGGGCGCATCCATCTTTGTGAAAGACAATGTAACCAAAAGAACCCCACTTCATGCCTCAGGTGGGTCTTGCCAACAGTCTGGTGACTGTAGTTTTACAGCCCACTTACAAGTCCAAGTAAAAGGATGGCAGCATCTTGCATCCCAACTTTTAAAGTATCAGTTTTCTTTCTACATCAAATATGCCTCCAGTCTTCCAAAACACTTTTGGTCTACTACCCACTTGGAGATGATTAGTGTTTTATGGCCAGGTAGGCTCTGGCCTTCTTCTTTTAGAGAACAGTTTTAGGTTCACAGCAAAATTGAGAGGAAGCTACAGAGATTGTCTATGCACTTCCTGTCTCCCCCCACATAGCCTTCCCCATTGTCAGTATCCCTTACCAGAGTCATACACTTATTACAGTTGATAAACCTACATTGACCCGTCATAATCATCCAAAGTCCATAGTTTACATTAGGGTCCACTCGTTATACATTCTATGAATTTGGACAAATGTATGATGGCATGCATCCAGCATTATAGTATCATATAAAGTATGATATTGTAAATACTGCCCTAAAAACCCTCTGCACTCTTTTTGGCCTTCTTAACTCAGAAGAGAGTTCAGAACCTTGGCCAATGGCTATCACAAAAATTTCTAAACAGGAGTCAAGGTGTAATGTGATCTTCAAATGAGTTACATAGACAAAATCACACAGCATTTTAAAGCATAAAATTAATGATATTTCTGGGCTGTTTCATAAAAGGTGTCATCAGACAGCATCAGTCTGCCAGTCTAAACGATGCTTCTTAGCTTCTGCTCTAATTCTTGATGCGTCAGGTAAAATAAATAAAGACTTTACATCAGGTAAAAATAAAGACTCTTAAAAAGTATATGCATATGTATAAAAAAGTAAGTAATTTTCCTTCTATTGGAGATTTTTCTCCAATATACATAAAATAAAACTCTGCCAAGACATTTCTGGCTACATACACAGATAGAAAGGTAATGTGGAAGAATCTCTAGCTCAGCTAAGACATAAATTCCTTTGAAGTCAGGAATTCAAGGATATCAGCCTTTGATCAGAATAGTAGATATTGTCTTTTTTTTAATTCATTTATTTATTTTGAGAGAGAGAGAGTCTACACATGTCCACATGCATGCACACATGAGCAAGCAGTGGGGGGACAGAGAGAGAGAGAAAGGGAGAGAGAGAATCCCAAGCAGGCTTCGCACTGTCAGCACAGAGACTGATGCGGGGCTTGACTTCACAAACCATGAGATCATGACCTGAGCCGAAATCAAGAGTTGGATGCTTAACCAACTGAGCTACCAGGCACCCCGATATTGTCTTATGAAGAGAAATAACTATCATACTCAGACCATGAAATAATGGGTGGATTCAAAAATAAGAGTAAAGACAGTTTTTCAAAAGACTTTATAATTCTTGTTATTTGGAAAAATGGTAGATCTTGTGGCACTGTTTCTATATATATCCTTGAATATCCAAACCACTGAAGAAAATCAATATGGAGATTGAAAAATCATAGTGTTACCTAATTACCTGGAAATGATTGATCCTGGAAGAATTTTTAGCCATGATGTCAGTAATGGATGGTATGGTTATAAATTATAAGTACTAATTTCCCATCACATTTAGTCTTTTTGGTATTTTGGTAATATTGTAAAGTGTCATTGCAAAGTTTGGTATTCTAGGCATTCTTGGTATTATTACAAAGTTCATATTTAGATCTCTTTTTTTTAGTTTAATTTTATATTTTTAAATTTATATCCAAGTTAGCATATAGTGCAACAATGATTTCAGGAGTAGATTCCTTAATGCCCCTTACCCATTTAGCCCATCCTCCCTCCTACAACCCCTCCAGTAACTCTCTGTTTGTTCTCCATATTTAAGAGTCTCTTCTGTTTTGTCCCCCTCCCTGTTTTTATATTATTTTTGCTTCCCTTCCCCTATGCTCATCTGTTTTGTATCTTAAAGCCCTCATATGAGTGAAGTCATATGATATTTGTCTTTCTCTGACTAATTTCGCTTAGCAGAATACCCTCTAGTTCCATCCACATAGTTGCAAATGGTAACTCTCCTTTTTAAAGATTAGTTGTCTATTATTCACGGCAAACATCATGCTTTTAGTTACCATGTACAGTACTTCCTGACAATTACAAAAGGCCTATTTTTGTTGTGGAAAATTGTCCTTGTTAACAGGTAAACAGTGAAGGATAATCATTGTCTCTCATTTGCCACTGTGATATAGGTTGTGGTCCAATGGAGCCCCCTCGTGGTCGAGACCACTCAATCCTTTTGGATTTCCCTCAGGTCATTCATTAAAAAGATACAGGCCGTCATTTGACTCTATTCTCCACAAAATGTCTGCTGTGCAGAAGCTTTTGCTTGTGCTTCCAGAATCTTTTCCAACTCATTTGAGAGGCCAATTGTTTTTTGTTTCAAATCCTGGGAGTACTGTGAGAGGCGGGAGCCAGGATGGATATTAGAGGTTTTGGCACAGATCGTTGCCTTGACAGTTGTGGCCTTTGAGCAGTATGAAAAATGGCTGTCACTCACAGCCAGGGAGAGGCTGAGCTAGTCTGGGACAAAGCTGGAGTTGGCAGGCACAACTGAAGGAGATGTTAGCATCTTTTTGCTAGAAGGCAACTGGGGAAAACATAGTGTATGGGAAGCCAGTAAGAATTCTGGTTTGGCAACACTTTCACACTAGAGGGGAATTATAATTACCTGAGGGCTATTAGCTAAGTTCAAAAGTACACCACCTACCCCCTGCCAAAAAAAAAAAAAAAAAGCACCACTGTAGAAATTGGTTTGTTCTCCAGCATACTGGGCGAGTGATGTGAACTTCAATAATTTTATTGTCTTTTTCTGTTTGGCCAAAAATCAGATGTCTTTGGAACTATTATGATTATGAGTATTTAATGAATAGCAAATTGATATAGAAAGAGGAATCCATCAAAATATACCTGTACCTTCATGAACCCATTGTCTATAGTGTGTAGCAATCATTTCTCTGCTGATCATTTCCTTTTAAGCATACATTAAATTCTTGCCTATTTTGCCGGTGGTAATAGGTTTAATGTAATTTTTAAAACAAAAAACAAAACAACAGCAACAGCAGTAGATTGCCTGTACATCCAGTCCCCAAAATTTCCTCCTGAGATACATAAATGGAACATTGCTGAATGAGCTGAATGCAGTGGTCTACAAAATGTGGGCATTATTCCTGTAGTTAATTTGTGTTGTGTCAATGAATGGAAGCTAATTCTAATATGCATTGTCCCTGAAAAATATGTCGTTAAGTTAGCATTCTCTCACGACTGGCATGCAATAAAAAGAACTGTAAAATGCAGCTCTTAGAAGAGCCTTTATCAACCTAACATAGCTGCATCTATTCCCTTCTCTCTCCACAGCCATAATGCGGTAAATGCAATGTGTCTTATAGTGGTCTCATTGTTCAGAGAAGAGAGGAGGTCATGTTTAGAATTTTAAACATATTTGTTCTCATCATAATCCCTCAGTGGAAACCCATGTCTTTTGTAAGGCTGTGGGTTCCACTCAACGACCTGGAGGAAAGTACCTTAGCCCAGTAGATTATCCTTCCAGGAGGCTTGCTTCCCAGCCCCAGGGGGGCACCACCACTCCCCAGAGTAGAATCTTGCCTGGTGCACACAGGGGTGAGATCTTGTTATTTGGTCCCAGCGGGTCAAGGCCCAGTGGACAGCCCACCTTTGGTCGGCTGGGCGAGAAGAAGAAGGGGCAAGGCGGTTGCTACAGTCACAGCTCAGCCAGGGAAGGAACTGAGGGGCCAAAGGGACAGGTAGGTGGCAGCCATGGAAGCCAGTGCAAGAGACCCTGGAAGACTGATAAACCTAGGGCAGAAGTTTGAGGAACTCTGGGACAGAGCTGTCTTCCAGTCGCAGAGGGCGCATCCCTGAATCCCCTGGGAGCCTCTAGTCAATCAAGGAGCAGTGACCCCAGGGCTGGGTACCTTTCCAGTTTGAGGCTTTAAGTCACCACAAATCAACTGAATGATTGTTCTTGTCTGCCTATAAATGTGAAGTCTAGGAGAAAACAGGCAGGACCTGTTTGCATCTCCTTTCCTCCCTTCCTCTGCTCCCCTTTGCCCTCCTCCCCTCCCATCCTGTTCTACTCTCCTGTTTTCCGACCTCTCCCTTCTTCCTTCTTTTTAAAAAGCGCTAGAGGCAGGCTGGACATGGGATTATATAGAATTGGGTAACTCTCTTCAAGGAACACAAAAGATAGCTAGCTGAAAATTGAGGAGAGGATATCAGTCCCATACAAGGAGGGAAGAAAGGACATCATTTTTAAGGAACACACTCTCAATGCAGGGCCAGGAAAATGGTAGGTGAGGACCAACGCGCCCTAATGGAAAGAAAGGGAAGCTGAATCGACTAGTAACAAACATTGGAGCATGATGTGCCCAGCAGCTAGCACCAGCTGGACACCTGGGGTATCTGTCAGCAGCAGTTGAAAACCACTGATTTGAAGTGTAAATAAATTTCACTTTGGAAGGATACGTGTAGTGCTGGTCTGTTAAAAAAATGTCCCTTATTTTCCTTTTCAGTAATTAATGGTCATACACTGTGTTTGCGGCTATTACTAGAAATTGCAGACAACCCAGAAGCAATTGACGTGAAAGATGCCAAAGGACAGTAAGTCTTTTTAAATCTGGCCTGGGGTTGACATTTCAATCACAATAGGTAACTGGTTAATTGTTTAAACAGTTAGGAGGGCTGCCTGCCGAGTTCTAGTTTGAGGTATATATTTGGGTGAAATTAATAGTTGAAAGCCCAAGAATAATGAAGGGCCTTTGTGCTAAAGTATATATCCAAGAAAAGTATGGGGTGGGGGCTGTGTATCTTGATGAAAAAGAGCCAACTTTTGGGGCCATGTGTCCTGGCCTTTCTTTAATTTGTTTCTTCTTTGTATCCATTTCTACCCTCGTCTGAAGCTCCTGCATTCCCATTTTTTTAATTAATAATGACAACAGGACAGACCTCAAGAGGTTATCGCTATCATTAAAAAAAATCCTTCATAATTTTGTCCTTTCTGAGTTTGTTTTTCCAAAGTATTTTCCGTCTGTTAGCCTATTCCCCCACCTAATCTTCTCTTACAGATAGGAAATGCAAAGCCAAAAACAAAGCGCTAGTGACTCACTCCAGACCAATGAATTAGTGTCAGAGTTCAAACCAGAACTTCACTTCCTGGGCCCCAACACTTTGTTTTTAACTCTAGATTTGTCAGAATTTTCTTTAAGGCAATGAAGTTTTGGTCAAATAAAATCTTGAGCAGACGTCCAACATAGGAAACTGAAAGTAGAGCTGCAATGCTAGAAGTAAGAGGGTCTCCTCCATAGACACACTCCCTACTCAGTATTTGGTGAATGCTACATGGTTTTGAAAATGATGGGATTAACAGGAACCTTGTGAGAAGCAACCCTGTCCCCCTCTATTGATCATTCCATTGACACCATTCCACATGGCCTTTAGAGACCAGAGGTAGAGCATATAGCTTGTTCCATGGACCTACGGCAAACTGGGGACCCTCAGAAAATATTAAGCAGTTGTTAAGGGGAGAGGGGAGGGGGGGAGAGAGAAGGAAGAGAGAGGTGTTTTTCCTCAGGAAATGATGTGGTTTGGGTTTTCCCCCCAATCTTCTTTTTAAAAGCCTAATTTATTTCTCTCCCTAGAACCCCACTGATGCTTGCAGTAGCATATGGCCACATTGATGCTGTTTCATTGTTGCTGGAAAAGGAAGCAAATGTAGATGCTGTTGACATCATGGGCTGCACAGCTTTACACAGAGGGGTATGCACATCTTCCTCAGCTTTAGTAAAGCAATTTTGTAGTGAGCTTGTTTCCTCTTTTTTGCCCCCATATGAATTTTTAGTAAAAACATTATTTTCTAAGATAACTAATAAAAGTCAGTGAAAAGGAAATTACAGGGGTGCCTGGCTGGCTCAGTCAGTAGACCATGCGACTCTTGATCTCAGGGTCATGAAGTGGAGCCCCACGTCGAGTGTAGAGATTACAAAAAAAAAAAAGAGAGAGAGAAGAAATTACAAAATCTTTTGCAAAGGTAAAATAATGGCAGGTACTCTTAGATCCTGCTCTTCAGATTTCATGTTCGATTATGATAATAGATACATGAACATCTGCTGTTGATAGAATTGATTCTGTTTTATGATTATATGCAAATCATACAAAATTTGCAAAAAAAAAAAAAAAGTAAAGCTTAAGGAAGAAAATCACAGTCACCAGCAATTCTACCTCCTGGAGATAACCACTTTTTAGTAAATATATCCCCATTCTTTTTTGCTGTAATGTGCATTTGTTTTGAATTTTAAAAAGAGAGAATACTGATGATGTTATTTGGAACCTGCTTTTTTTTTCTCTCTAAGTAGATCAAGGACTTTTTTTCCATGTCACTAAATATTTTTTCTTTCTCTTTCTTTAAATGTTTTTATTTAGGGAGGGGGACAGAGAGGGAGAGACAGACTCCTAAGCAGGCTTCATGCTGAGAGACACGGGGCTTGAACTCACGTACCATGAGATCATGACTTGAGCTGAAATCAAGAGTCAGACGCTTAACTGACTAAGCCATCCAGGCACCCCTCCATGTCACTAAGTATTTTTCTGCCACATTATTTTAATCCTCCATTTTGCTTAGGAGGTATAATTTATTATAGTGATTACCTAGTTTTTTCAGTAGCCATGCTATTTCTTTTTTTTTTTTTTAATTTTTTTTTTCAACGTTTATTTATTTTTGGGACAGAGAGAGACAGAGCATGAACGGGGGAGGGGCAGAGAGAGAGGGAGACACAGAATCGGAAACAGGCTCCAGGCTCTGAGCCATCAGCCCAGAGCCCGACGCGGGGCTCGAACTCCCGGACCGCGAGATCGTGACCTGGCTGAAGTCGGACGCTTAACCGACTGCGCCACCCAGGCGCCCCGCCATGCTATTTCTAATTGTTCTTTTTTACAAGTGTGGGCCCACTCGCCACCTAAAATATGTATTCTGTGACAATTTCCCACCTGAAATACGTATCCTGCTGAAATATGTATCCTTGGATGATTCTTCATACATATCTGCTAAAATTTTTTTAATGCGTGTCAAATAAACTAAATGAAACAAAAACAAATTATGAAATTGCTATTTGGGGATGGTGCTAAACACTATGATAAATGCAAAGAATAAGAACTCTAAGTGGTTAATATCATAATCGTAGTTCTTATTTTTTGAATACTTCCTGTGGTCCGTGTCACAGGCTGGGAGCCTTTGCATACCTCACGAGGCCTCACAACAACCTCCGAGTCATTATGACTATTCCTGCTTATAGGTGGGTAAAGTGAGGCACAGAAAGGCAGATTGATTTGTCCAAGTGTCATAAGTGGGAGCCAGGATTTAACTTGCACCTTCCTGAATCTGAAGCTGGTATTTTCCACTATATCACGCTACCTTTCAAG
Organism: Prionailurus viverrinus; assembly: GCF_022837055.1. Classification (NCBI taxonomy): domain Eukaryota; kingdom Metazoa; phylum Chordata; class Mammalia; order Carnivora; family Felidae; genus Prionailurus; species Prionailurus viverrinus. Next base: position 33,433,867 of record NC_062568.1, read on the forward strand.
TTTATGTTTGGAGAGTCAAGAGATGTTTCTGAAGCGCTGGTGCTCACAGACTTCTCCGTTAGGAATCTTGCTGGGGTTGTGCTGCCTCTTCCCTCCGCAGTAGGGCAGAGTCTGCTTGCCTTAAGGCCCAAGTGTATGTCCACTTACTCTGAGCCTAGCCTCACCTAGCCCTGCTTTGCTTCCTGCATCTCTGCCGTTCTGAGATGTGTTTTGTGTTTTTAATTGCAATGCCTCAGATTATGACAGGCCACGAGGAATGTGTGCAAATGCTGCTGGAACAAGAAGTGTCGATTCTCTGTAAAGATTCCAGAGGGAGGACACCCCTGCACTACGCGGCGGCTCGTGGCCATGCCACATGGCTGAGTGAGCTGCTCCAGATGGCACTTTCCGAGGAGGACTGTTCTTTCAAAGATAACCAAGGCTACACGCCACTGCACTGGGCTTGTTACAATGGTGAGTTGATTGCCGTTGGACTGTTTCCAGTAGACTTCCTGCCTGCCCGGTACCACTGTGGTCTCAGTGGAAGTGAGAACATAGTGTAACATTGTAAACCATGGTTTCCAATCTTTCTATATCTAAGATACCCTTTTCCTCCTTCATGACTACCATGATGCCCTAATGCAGTAAAAATTCACTTTCCTCTTTTTTTTTAATTAAAAAATTTTTCTTAATGTATATTATTTATTTTTGAGAGAGAGAGCACAAGTGGCGAGGGTTAAAGAGAGAGGGAGACACAGAATCTGAAGCAGGCTCCAGGCTCCAAGCTGTCAGCCCAGAGACCAATGCAGGACTTGAACTCACGAACTGTGAGATCGTGCCCTGAGCCGAAGTCGGATATTTAACCAACTGAGCCACCCAGGCACCTCCACTTTCCTCCTTTTTGTTAACCTCTAACATGTAACTCCTATTCAGAGCTTTGGATGAACTGAAAGAACTAGTTTTAATCAGGGTTTCTGGTTTACATGAGATAACCAGAGATCCTACAAGGAATTAAAATAATAAAGCTAAAAAAGCAAACAAAAAAATATGATGTAATAATCTGTCACAATTGACCACTAGTAGATGCGTGATTTATTTTTTTTGGCATTTCTTTTTATGTCTTATATCCCCTATTTATTTAGTAGCCCTTGTTATTTGGGAGATTTTTAAAATTTTATTTCACTTATTTGAGTAAAAAAGGAAAATGCATACTAACTGTAACATATCAAAAATACTGAAGTGCCTAAAGTAAAATTGTCTCCATTTCCAAATTTACTTTCTGATGTAATTTGGTGTATATATATTTCATAATTTTCCCTTGAGAATAATAAATAAATACAATTATATACGCACCTATTTTTAAAAACTAGAATCATAGAGCAAATATTATATAACTTTTTTGTCACTATTTACTTAACTTTCCATTGCAGATACTCTGACAAGTCAATATGTATCACTATACATTGATCTTTTTAATAGTTGTATATTTTGTAGCACATAGCTGGATAGATACAGGCATGTGTGAGTGTGTATACCAGAATCTATTATTTATTCATACCATATCCTTGTTGACGAACATTCAAATTGTTTTCAGGTTTTTTCCTATTACAAACAATGCTGCAGTGTGTATGTTCATATTATGGTAACTCGAGTTCTGTCAGATGTCCCCAAAAGTGAAATTGTTGATAAGAGGGCATACATGCCCTAAAATTTTTTAATTTTAGTAAATTATACCATATTACTTGGCAAAAAGAGTATAAAGATTTATTACTCCATCAAACGTGTATATAAAACTTACTATCTTCTTAAGCCTCTGCCAGCCCAAGATAGTATGTCTTTTTTTTAATTTTTGTCAGTTTGAAGGGCAAGAAACAGATATTTTTCAATTTGTGTTTCTCTGATAGTGTATTTATTTATGTATTTGTATTTCCTTTTCCAGACGAGGAAAGTGTCCTCTTCTGGACATTACCTTTTTCATCTGTTGCTCATTTTTCCCTACTGAGCTGTTTATCATTTCTCATAGTGTTTGCAGAAGTACCTTGTGTTAGAAATATGAATTCTAGGGGCGCCTGGGTGGCGCAGTCGGTTAAGCCTCCGACTTCAGCCAGGTCCCGATCTCGCGGTCCGTGAGTTCGAGCCCCGCGTCAGGCTCTGGGCTGATGGCTCAGAGCCTGGAGCCTGTTTCGGATTCTGTGTCTCCCTCTCTCTCTCTGCCCCTCCCCCGTTCATGCTCTGTCTCTCTCTGTCCCAAAAAAAATAAATAAAAAACGTTGAAAAAAAAATTAAAAAAAAAAAAGAAATATGAATTCTACATTTGTTATGTGTGTTACATTTGTCTTTGTTCCTTGTTTATGATATCTTTTTGATGCAGAGATTTTGAACTTTAAATGGTTGAATCTATCAAATTTTTTTCTTTTATTGCATCTAAGTTTCCAGTCTTGCTTAAGCAGGTCTTTCACCCCTAAGTGTATGTGGATATTTCCCCATGTGTTTCTTACTCAACTCCTATAATTTTATTTTTCCATTTTTAATTCTTCTATTAAATTTTTCACTCAAAAACTATGATTATTAGGTCCAGAAAGGTTTTTGGGTGCCCTGATATATCAACGTAAGACCTTTCATTATGGTTTCATTAGAGTCCTCCTTTTTTCAGTGGTTCCGACTTTGGTGAGAGCCACATTTTGCTGCTTGTTCGACTTGATTTTACTCCCTCCCTGCCATTGGTGGATTGTGATTTTTTTCTCTCTACTAATGGATGAGAGCTCCCTACCCCCATCTGAATCAAGCTGTGAGATCTCTCTGGCACTGGAAAACCTACATGAAGGGGGAAGACATAAGAGTGCTGATTATAGACCACATAATTTAGACTGGAGTGGGATAGTGTGGGAATGGCAGGTGCCTCTGTTCTTGGGCCCATCCAGGTGCAAGGAGGGAAGGGGGAGACCCTCTCCTGAGCAATCACCTTGCCAGTGCAGCCTTTCAAATCTGAGGTTCAAGCTCTCATTTTCCTAGAATCCCCTCCACTGAGCTCTTAGAATATTGAAAGTTGGACAGGGGTCCTCAGTCCTCCCCACACAGATCTGAAATTGGGATTCACATAGTCTTCAAGGAATGGTAGATGTAGATGCTGCATGAAGCTAGGTCCTTTGGGGGGAGTCATACTAATAGAGGGAAGCCCCTCTTCCCAACACTTCAACAGTATCTAGGGTGGTTTGAGTGAGGGTTGGATATAGTTGGAAAGCTAAACAGTATAACTTGAATAAAGTTAGGCGATTTTATATTCATCACTTCATGTGCTTCTTCATCCTAAAAACTGTTTCACCTTTTCTCTCTAGAAGTACAAGAAAGGTTTGGCTTGCATTTTAACACTTAAAATTAGACACATCTCCATAATTCTGAGGTGGACCATAAAAGAACTCTAATTTAGCACTAAATTTAACCAAGAAGAGGTTCAGGAGAACAATCTATATTCCAAAGCCAAATAACTTTGCCTTCAACAATTGTACCTCGTCTCACAAAACACATATAGGTCCTTTATCAGCTGAAAACTCCATCATCCTGTGACCTAGGTAGGACGGGCATTACTAGTCTGATATTTTATATATGGGAAACTGAGGCTCACAAATCCCAAGTGAGTTGCCTAAGTCAGGTAACAAGTAAGCTGACAGAACTAGGGCCTTACTCAACTCAAATTCAGTTGATTTAGAAACTACTTGTCATTTTGCTGAAAATAATTCCTCATATTCATTCCTCTACTTATTAAAAAAATACTTATTGGGTACATACTATTTGCTGGGAACTGATCTTGGTGCTGTATTAAACACATGTGTAGTATTTTATAGTCAAAGCCCTTTTTCACCTGCATTATCTCAAATACTAAATTCTATTAATCACATCTTCTTTCCTGAATTAGGTTGCATAATTGTAAGTGAACCTATTCGTGAGGGTGAAAGGAGAATTTCCTATGGTAAATATGGTCAAACAGGCATATCTATGTCAAGCATCTGGCAAGAGCTGAGGATGATATAGAATCTATTCCGCTTGCAAATGAGGTCTCTTCTTTATCTCTTTCCACCAGAACATATGGCCTTCACTGTTTCATTATGTCTCAGAACACCTGTGAGCATAGTTCATAACATTTTGGCATTTTGTGAATTTTATTCCATGGAGAATGAACATGCAGCCAATTCAGGAGAATTCAGTCGAATTCAATACTTAATGAAAAAGAAAATAGATTGAGTTGAACAAAATTTCTTTCTGGGAAACTCCCTAAATTCTTTTGATTCCTTGCAGGTAATGAAAACTGTATAGAGGTACTTTTGGAGCAAAAATGTTTTCGAACATTTATCGGTAATCCCTTTACTCCACTGCACTGTGCAATGTAAGTAGAAATGCTGGAAGTTAATGGTGTTCCTTTAATCCTTTTAACTACATGCAAAGAAATTGCCTTTTAGGGAAGAGATGGGCTTTTAGACTAGAGATAAGACCAATATATTCCATTTTGCTGCTAATGGCAAATAGGTCTGATAGCAAAGTGTGGTCCCTAGTGTTAATGATTTTCCAGGAGCTTTTTGTAGAGTGCCCAGGTTTCCAGGGGGCTCACATATCACCAGAGGGAAACTACCTGAAGGGTAATGGGTGACTGCTAACAGGCACGTTACACATACACCAGGTGAAGAGCTCTTTAGATGTACCAAACTCTAAAATTAAGTTGGGGTTAGAAACAATGTACCTATGGATGATTGGAAAGACATTTTATAGCAGGAAGACTTTTTATATATTGTAATTCTCCATTCTTCATAGGTTGTAAATTCTTTTTTGATGAATGTAATTTTTTCTGCCATGTCATAGTATGAATGTTTAGAGGATACAGTGACTGTAAGTCCAACTTCCACAGTCAGCCTGGAGGAACATGGTCACCTGGGGCCTGTGTTTACCCAGGGGTTCATATTCACCTGGGCAATGATGGTCAGCCTAGGGACCCAAGACTTGGGAGTGCTTTGTCTATGCATTTCTGTGTGCTTCACATACAGCTGGGTCATTTGATTGAAAGATATTGGAGGCATAAAATGGCTCCATAAAGAAAGGGTAAGGAATAAAGAGTAGGGGTGATTTTAAATTTGAAGGAAGCATTTCTTTGTCACTTTGGTATCCCCCCAAAACCTAACATGATGCCTTGTATAAGTGGTATGCAGTAAACACCTTCCTGGATGTAGGGGTTCTGAAGACATGCTGGGAATACAGAAAGTGTGCCATTCAAATGGTTAAAATGATTAAAGAAGACATTTGAAGTGATACAAACAATCTTTATTTTGCACTTCATGAAGCAGACTGTCTGCACTTTGAAGAGTTCAGAGAACTGCAAAATGGGGCAGAAAACGGGAAGCTTTTACAGAATAAAAAATCGGGAACAAGGAAGAGAAGGAATAAAAATGCCTGATTAGTGGGGCACCTGGGTGGCTCAGTCAGTTGAGCGTCCATCTTTGACTCAGGTTGTGATCTCACGGTTTGTGGGTTCGAGCTCCACATAGGGCTCACTGCTATCAGCACAGTGATCCTCTGTCTCTCTGTCTCTCTGCCCCTCCCCCATTCATGCTCCCCCGCTCTCAAAAATAAATAAACATTTAAAAAAAACCCTGATTACCTAGGGTTACAAATCTGAGGTATCATAGGAATGGAGCAATCACCCATATACCTTGGTGATTATTAATTGGTTAACTAGATGGTCTTATCTCTGGGAAGATGGAACATTTATAAGAACATGAAATGTAAAAGTTTTGTTTTGCTGTTGTTGTTTCCCAGGACCAGTGGTGCCTCATCTACTAAGGAAAGATTAATGTGAGATCAATTTGACAGTTCTTCCTCCTCCCTTTGATCAACCTCTGGCCAACCAAGAGGTTTGAGCAAAGGTGATGTTGAAAGCTATTCTCAGTTACCATTGTCTCTTTGGGTGTCAGTATATATTTCACAGGAGGAGATGATGTCAGGCTTACATTCTAGTTGGAGGGAGACTATTTGTTAGCTTATGGTTGCACACACGCATCTAAAAACCTTGAGAGAACAACATACCAGGAGCAATAGACCAGGAAGATAATTATTAATAGTAAAAGTATTCCTTGGGAATGCAAGCTGGTGCAGCCACTCTGGAACACAGTATGGAGGTTCCTCAAAAAACTAAAAATAGAACTACCCTACGACCCAGCAATTGCACTACTAGGCATTTATCCACGAGATACAGGTGTGCTGTTTTGAAGGGACACATGCACCCCCATGTTTCTAGCAGCACTATCAACAATAGCCAAAGTATGGAAAGAGCCCAAATGGCCATTGATGGATGAATGGATAAAGAAGATGTGGTATATATATACAACAGAGTATTGCTCGGCAATCTAAAAGAATGAAATCTGGCCATTTGCAACTACGTGGATGGAACTGGAGGGTATTATGCTAAGTGAAATTAGTCAGTCAGAGAAAGACAAATATCATATGACTTCACTCATATGAGGACTTTAAGAGACAAAACAAATGAACATAAGGGAAGGGAAACAAAAATAATATAAAAACAAGGAGGGGGACAAAGCATAAGAGACTCATAAATATGAAGAACAAACTGAGGGTTACTGGAGGGTTGTGGGGGGGGATGGGCTAAATGGGTAAGGGGCACTAAGGAATCTACTCCTGAAATCATTGTTGCACTATATGCTAACTAATTTGGATGTAAATTTTAAAAAATAAAAAATTAAATTAAAAATAAAAATAAGAAAAAAGTATTCCTAAAATTTGCAGGACATTCCTGAAACAGGGTCCCCATGAACCAAACCAACTAGAATCAAACCAAGAAATGGTCCCAAAGAGGGGATACTTCTTTAAGCCAGTCGGCCTGTCAATGTATCTTGTTTAACCGTGTTTCCACTTCCCTAGAAGTGTTTTCCAGCAAGCTTGTTCTAGAGAAACCTAGACATTAGAAATCAGGAGAAAGTTTTTGATGGACAGAACCACAGAGTCACCAGTATTATAGCAAATCCAACAGTAAGTTGAGAGTTTGATTACCCTCCTTTGCAGTGGCCTGACATATGTGAGTGATGGCATTCTCTTTCTAGGCCAGCTCAAGGTGAGAGGTGGACACATGAATCATAAAGACCTTCATGGTATAATAATTAGGGAAAAAATGGCCAGAGAGGGAAAGAGGAATGGAGAGAAATGTTCTTGATCCAACATCTTAGGAGGAAACGGTGTACTTCAGTGTCAGCTACTAATCTTCACAGTCAATTTGATTTTGAAGTCTCTGGCATTGGCCCAGGACCAGATGTCAGATGAGCCTTCTACAGTCATGAGATTTGTACACCTTGTAATTTGGCAGCAGTGTCAGTGATCAAGGGTACTTCGTAGGGTCCTTTCCAGGAATTTCATTTTGCAAAAGCATCAGAGTAAAAGAATAACTGCCTGCAAATGACAAAGGATTTAAATAGGTCTATTGTGGAAGATCCGATAACAAGGAATTGCAAGGAATTGACAAGGAAATTTGGTAATTTTTGTTACACATAACATTTAACATGATAAGTGGAATTATGGACAGATAAAATTATACCAGAATGCATCAGAATTTTAGGAATTTTATACAATTTCTGGAACACTTATGATAACGTATGTATGCTCACCATATAACCTGAAAACATCATTTCTTATCTGACAATGCTTCCTATATAATTTAACATACCAAATAAGCCTGATTAGTGTAATATTTATCCTTTCATAAGGAAAGAGAAAGAATCTTTTGAGATGTTTCAGGTACCTTTGAAAAATACCCAACTTCGTTCAAGGTCAAAAAGACTTCATTTAGAATTTTATTTGTGGGTGGGGTGCCTGGATGGCTCAGTTGGTTGACCATCCAACTTTGGCTCAGGTCATGATCTCAGGTCATATGTATTTTTAAAAAGAAATGAAACAAGGAAATCAATTTACAAATCAGTAACAAAATTCTTCCAAAATTGGAGATGAAACATCATACTTACTCTTCCACTCACACACTCTCTCTCTCTCTCTCTCTCAAAAATAAATAAACATTTGAAAAAAAATTTTTAACAAAACAAATACATAGATCTAAATTTTGTTTTTGACAAATGGAATTAGTTAAGGTTATCTGCTCAGATGGCTTAAACCTCTTTACTAATATTTGAGAAGAAAACTTAAGATTTAAAAAAAATTTTTTTTAAGTTATTTATTTACCTTGAGAGAGAAAGAGCACAAGTGGGGTAGGGGCAGAGAGAGAGGAACAGAGAATCCCAAGTAGGCTCTGTGCTCTCAGTGCAGAGCCCAATGTACGTATGGCTCAAACTCACCAACCGTGAGATCATGAACTGAGCTGAAATCAAGAGTCTGAGACTTAACTGACTCAGCCACCTAGGCACCCCTAAACATTTTTTTTAATTCCAGTATAGTTAATATACAGTGTTATATTAGTTTCAGGTGTACAATATAGAGATTTAGAGATTCCGTACATCACCCAGTGCTCATCAACACTTAGGATTTTTTATTTCCTAGTTTCCAAATAGCCTTTCTTTTTTTCTTCTTTTTTCTGACAAGAATTATTTCCCTGAAATGTGCATTTTAAACAGTTGGCTTACAAACAAGTTCCTAGAGAAGACCTTTATAACATTTACATCTCAAAGGCGCAGGGAAAGAATGCAGTAATTCTTTCTTCCAAGAAGGACTTCTGTTTCCTAAATCTAGGATTTTACAATACCTACAAGCCTTTTGAGATGAATAGAGGATATTTGGGGATTGATAAAAAGGATAGGTGAGCTTTTTCTGTTCTTTAAAAACCAAATTTGTAAGGCAAGGAAGGTTGGTTTTAATTCCCCCCCAAAAAGGGGGCTGACCCACTCATCCAACTACATTATCTTTAATTTGCTTTTTTATATCAAGGAGAAAATCTTCCTTCAACTAAGATAGAAATCAAAGGCTTCCTTTGTTCTAGATTTAGAGCTGTTTGTCTTTGGAATGCCCCTGGTCCCCCACTCCCAACACCAGGTACATAGTTTCATTTAACTTAGTGGGAAGGCCTAAAAAAAAAGTTACTATCAGGCTCTGAATACCAACTTCCTATTTGGCCAACTTCTGACCATGAAGCAACTTTAAAAGAAGGAAGGCAAGGCAAGGCAGGGCAGGGCAGGGCAGGGCAAGGCAAGGCAAGGCGGAAGGAAGGAAGGAAGGAAGGAAGGAAGGAAGGAAGGAAGGAAGGAAGGAAGGAAGAAAAAAAGAAAGAGAAAGAAAGAGAAAGAAAGAAAGAAAGAAAGAAGAAAGAAAGAAAGAAAGAAAAAGGCATTTCCAATATCTTGTCAAGTTTCAGCCTGGGCAAACAGTAAATATCTCTGGCAATACTGAACAATCCATGGAATGCAAGAGGTGCCCCCAAAGATGGTGCAAAAGATACTACTCTCCCAAGATCCACAGCTACCTCCTAAAGATTGCCAAAAGAAAGAAGGATTTAGGACAAGCAAGAAGGCGATAGCAGTCCCTGGAAGAGAAAAAGATCAATAATCAATGGCTACCTCAAAACCAAATTCATAAGAGTGAATTTGGAAAGGAAGGGAAAACACAAAATTATACCTTCCCCTCTTGACCAGGCACCACAGAGACCAGAAAAGCTGAATCTGGTAAGAATTCTCACTCTTTGCCCGCTCTTGCCAGTTTTCCTAGGATCCCATCTGCAGGCTCCAGAGTGAGTGGAGTTTAAAGTAGAGAATATTGCTCTGGTATGTGTCTACCAGAATTTGGCAAGATTTTTCCATTAATTTTAATTTTATTTCGACTTGGCTGTTAAAAGGAATAACTTATAGCAGTTTACCGGAGAATTCCTTGGCATCTTATCAACACTGGAGGGGGCCCATATAATAGGGGCCCTCCTTTGAGGGTATATATGGGGACATTTGAGTTGGTATCAGAGGATTTGCACAAAACCTTCTAGGACAATCTTTCCTCCAGTGTCCTGGTGGATTGCAAATGAAACACCAATCTCTGAGCCAGTGTTTTGATGATGGTGCACTGAGGTGTTGTTTTAAGTTTCTGGCCTTGGAGCAGTTGTAGCTATAGGGCCAGTAACTCTGAAAAGACTTGTTTACACTCTTGTAGCCTCTTAACAGTGGAAAGGCAATTCAGAAGTGAATTAGTAGACTGTAAGTACTCAGGTAAGGGAGGATAGAGGGCAGTAGTAGGAGTCATATCAGTCTTACAGTCTTTATTTTAGGTACCTCTTGTGTCTTTAATTTTTCATTAACCTTTTGCAATGAATCTTTCAATGAAGCTACCTTGGAATCTTGAAACCTTTTGGAAGCTTCTGCAGACCAATTAAAATAGGCATCCTATTCTCTTTGTTGATTTGGGAACCCTTGCTTTCAACTCTTCTTCTCAAAGGAACAATCTTACCTAATTGGAACATTCCCCATGATGGCCATTGTAATTCTAGGTTGTCTTAGTAGGAGTTTGCCATTTTTGTAGGTATCCGTTGCATCTGGGATCACAGTTCTTAGACATAAAATAAGCAACTGTGCTGGAAGGCAGAGTGCTCAATTCTTTGAAACTTGAGGAACTCATTTCTTTAGCTAAGCCTACAGTCTCTTGGAACCAAATTAATACCTGAGAGAGATGTACCATAGAGTTTGGGATTTGTGTGGTGTTTTACAGTGTACCTTGTTGCCTGAAATTTTCTTGAAGTTGTTGGGTGACCTAGTATGAATCTAATCTATTCCATGACCAACTTATCACAGAAGTATGTGGTGAGCACTGTAACAGCTTTAAAGTACCCAACCTATGCCCATCAATTTTGTGGCTTTGATTTCTGAGATTCTCATTAACAAAAGATCTATTACTCGTCACAAGCATTCTTTATAATGGTGGATGCCCTAAGGGCTTCTAATAGTCCAACTTGTGCCTACTTAGATTTTGATGTGCCGTTGGTCAAAACAGTCTGCATTTTTGCAGACTTTTAATTTATTTCCCCTAGTCTCCCAGTGGTTTATGCTGTAGACTTACGTCATGGTCCCTGTTAGTCCCACAACTGCTGTCACCTAACTGTCCCTGAGGCTTTTCTGAATCATAGAACCTCTCTGGGAACTTTAATGAACACTTTTCCCTTAAAAAGTTTTGGATAAAGTGCGTTTGGCCTGGACCGTTTCAGACAAGGGAGCAGACCTCAAATCCAAGAGTGACTCACCCCCGGCCCTTGGTAACCAGAGGACAGTGAAATCAGGGTTAGGCAGGTGCCTTGCTTGTCTTTTCCTCTTGCAGGCTGTTAGTAGTCAGCTTAGAATCCCACCCTCGTCACCTGTTAAACTGATTAAAGAAGACAATTTAGGTGATATACATCTTATTTAACGCTTCCTGAAGCAAGCAGTTCTCCAAACTCTTGAGAATGGAGACTGCCTGCTTCATGAAGCATTAAATGAAGTTTGTTCGTGTGATCTAAATTGTCTTCTGCAATCATGTGAACAGATCATAAACCACAGATATTTGAATCAGATTTTTTTAATGTGTCAGATTGTTATATAGTGCATAGGAAGATGGAGTAGGAGGAAACATGTAATTTTTTAAAGAGTGATACCTTAAAATGTAAAACTTATTTTCATTTTAGAATAAACGATCATGAGAATTGTGCGTCATTGCTACTTGGGGCCATAGATTCCAGCATTGTCAATTGCAGAGATGACAAAGGCAGGTAAGTGATACTGAGATGGCATGCCTCTTGTCTTGATCAATCTTAGTCTCTGCTTTGTGGTTGTAAAGTAGCCAAACATTTATTTTTTTGTTTAGTTTAAAAAGTAATATAGGGGCACCTTGGTGGCTCAGTCAGTTGAGCATATGATTCTTGATTTTGGCTTAGGTCATGATCCCAGGGTCTTGGGATTGGGCCCCACATCAGACTCTGTGCTGAGTGTGGAACCTGCTTGGGATTCTCTCTCTCTCTGTCTCTCTTTCTCTCTTCCTCTACCCCTCTTCCCCACTCATACTCTCTCTCTCTCTCTCTCAAAAAAAAAAAAAAGAACAAACAATAAAAGTCACAAAAACTAATATAAAAGCATGGCTTTTAAAAATTAAATATAATGAATATGTAATTAGGAGAAATTACTCTCTAATCCCAGAAGCCCCAGCCTCTTCCATCACCTTAAATTGATCTTTTCACATTTTTATATTCTACCAAGTAATTTCTACACAATAACCACAAACATATGTAAAAATATATATACTTATGCTCTTATGGAAATGGGAGAATTCTGTTGCAATGCTCTGCTTTTAGGGTATCTTGGAAATCTTTTCATACCAGAACATGTAGATTTACCAGATTATTTTTGAAGCTGCATATTACTTCACTGAGTCACTATACTCATTTAATCAGCCTGCCTTCTAGTGAAGAACATTTAAGTTGTTTCCAGTATTTTGCTGTTTCGCAGAGTGGTGCAGTGAGCAGTCTAGTATATGTGTGTGTTCACATGACCAAGTACATCTAGGAAATAAAGTTTTAAACATGGATTTACTTGGTTAGAAGGTCAGTGGTTTTTATTTTTGGTAAATAATACCAAATTGTACTCCTAGAGAAATCAACTGTCCACAGTAGATAATGTGGGCTTTTTTATTATTTAAATAGCCAATTATCTATAAAATTAAGGCCTAATTTTGAAAGTATCTTTATCAAAGATAAGAAAGAAGTCATTGGAACTCAACATCAAAGGGTCAGTGAAAATGCTCATTTTATTATCAAGGCCACCACTTACAACCTCCAAATCTAGGGGGTGCCATTCACATAGGTGACTGAATGGACCTTGGAGAGGGCCTGATTGTCCTCTCTGTAAACTGAGAAGGTTTAAATCCCTAAGATGACACTGTGCACATGTTTCTCAGGCATATACAGAAAGAGTGTGTTGAGTTTAAAGGAAACTAAAATTGGGGCACCTGGGTGGCTCAGTCGGTTGAGCATCCAAGTTTGGCTCAGGTCATGATCTCGCGGTTCATGGGTTCGAACCCCGCATCGGGATCTGTGCTGACAGCTTGGAGCCTGGAGTCTGCTTCGGATTCTGTGTCTACCTCTCTCTCTCCCCTCCCCTGCCCGTTCTCTTTATTTCTCTCTCTTTCTCTCAAAAGTGAATAAATGTCAAAAATAAATAAAGGAAACTAACATCCTGTTTGTTTTAAATCATTAGGACACCGCTTCATGCGGCAGCATTTGCTGATCACGTGGAGTGCTTGCAGCTTCTTCTGAGACACAGTGCCGAAGTGAACGCAGCAGACAATTCAGGGAAAACAGCACTGATGATGGCTGCTGAGAATGGGCAGGCAGGCGCTGTGGGTATGTGCTGACTGGTGGGCTTCACATCCACGCCCAACCAAAACCAGAGTAGCATAAAACCGAGAATCAGTTATTCTCTTGGTATATGCATGTAAAAAAGGCCAGCATTTTATTTAAGCCACTTGACTCTACTTGCTAATCATCCTCAGTCCCCTGTTATTTGATTATTGGTGGACCTTTTCAAAGTGAACTCATCTCTGCAGTGAAACATCTCAACATTTAGAGACCAAATATAGCAACAGGTTTATTTGACCTGGAAATAACAGAACTGTGTACGGAGAATTAAACTTGATGCCTGTAGACCTTGGATTTGGATGGAACAAATGTGGCAATAAAGTTTTCCTCTTTTTTTTCTTTAAAAGGATTAAATATGATTACGTGACCATACTGATTTGAATGTGTGATTATAATTGGCATGTAGTCTGAGTAATTCTCTCTTGGCTTTTTCTATAGATATCTTGGTGAACAGTGCCCAGGCTGATCTGACTGTAAAGGATAAAGACTTGAACACATCCTTACATTTGGCTAGTAGCAAAGTATGTAAATGAATTTGAAACAGTGTTACTTAGTGTTGTAATAATAGGAATAATACCACTTGAATGCTATCTCAGAAGCGTGTATCATGTCTCTTAATTAAGATGTACATTTCCCCAAGGTGTTGTCAACTCTAAGCATAATGGAAGGGGAAGAGGCAAAAGGCAGACCCATGCAGGGGTTGATGAGGACATGACTTTCGTGGCATGTGACACTTGCATTCTTGTGTGGTCTATCTTCATGCTGCCACTGTGTCTGTCTCCGTGGTTGCATTACTATATCATTTTGGTTTGAAACACAGGCTGGGGCTGTAGTTACATGGCTTCTAAAGTATGAAAAGGTCCACTTGTTTTCATTTTGTTCCATTTGAAAACATTGTAATAACACAGCCAAAAATTACTCTCCTAGGAGGCAAATTAGTGCATTCATGTGCATTTCTACCTTCTGTCCTTTTTTCTGATGCATACGTAGTTCACCACAAGGAATGTGTTTGAGTTTTTTTGGTTTTTTTTTTAATAGTATGATGTTCGCATGTAGCCCAAGATTCCTGCTTCTGTAAAAGATAAATGATATATAAATATATATATATATAATTTTACAAAAGGGAGATCATACTATTTTAAACCCTGCTTTTGTTACTGAATCATCTCTTATGAATATCTTTCTTTTAGATATCAAATTTTTATAGTGTTTTAGAAGGTGCATGGTATTCTACCTTAGAAATGTGCCATCCTTTATTCAACCCGTCCCCAACTGTTAGACGTTTGCATGTTTTAAAATATGTGCTACTATAGATGTTGTCATTGTAGAGAAATATTTTTTTAAAGAATTCTTACTCACTCCTTTAAGACAAATTCCAAATGTGAACTTACTAAGCCTACGGCTATGAATATTTTTAAGCCCAGATGGGCCTCTAATAAGATCACAACTATTTACACTCTATCAGAGTGCATTAGAATGAAAACTCCAGGGACACTTCTGAAATTACATTTCAGGGGCTCCCTTATAAGGCATTATAATGTGATGCCAATGGACACTGGTGATGGTGGTTTATTTGAATATAGTGACAGTTAAAGGTGTTGTTTATACCCATTGGTACCAGAAGTCTTGGTTTTTCATTTCAGTGGTTGCATTTTCTCACTTCATGCTCTGGGAAGCCCATGGAAACCACAAAAAAACTCAGTTTCATAAAGTTTGTTTCAAAGTGTAATGTTTTCATGAATAGAAGTACAATGATCTTCAACCTTTACTGGGCAAATGAATCACTAGAGGATCTTGTTAAAATGCAGGTCACAGTTCATGAGATCAAGCCCTGCATTGGGCTCCCTCTCTCTCTCTACCCCTCCCCAGCTCATTCTCTCTCCCTCCCCACCCCCCCAAAAAATAAATAAATAAGTGTTTAAAACAATGCAGGTCTGAAGTGAGGCCTGAGATTCAACATTTCTAACTCCCAAGTTAAGCTGATGTTGCTTGTCTGTGGGACGCACTTTGAATAGCAAGCGTTTAAGAAACTATGACCCCTTAACAGGGCATAGGCCTGAAGTCATGAAAGTGTCTCTGACTTACAAATTAATTTTTTAAAATTATCAACCATCTCTTATAAAGATATCTTCCCCTGGTTGAGGAAGAAAAGAATAAACTTTCCTGAAAGAGTTCCTTCGCAACATAATGATAAGTGATACTGATAATAGATGTGATGGAAATTTCAGGAGTAGATGGGTCACTGAGTGTCATTGAGGGCTTGAGGAAGGAGATGGGACTTGACATATGTTTCAAAAGTAACGTTGACAGACTTATATGTTTACCAGCTGACCTTGCTGAACTAGCATCTCCTTCAGTTCTCTGAACATTAATTCTGCTGTTACCTTAGAAATATTAATATTTTAGATTAGAGTTCCATTAACCAAGTCCTAATAGACCTTATCCAGAATCTTTGAGAATCTAGATCCTTTAACCATTTGCTTTTTAGAAAAAAAGGAATTACTCAGAAAATAGCCTTAATAAAATGTTTTTAAGCAAAGAATGTTCATTTTAAATTTAAAGCAAAATCATGGGGCACCTGGGTGGCGCAGTCGGTTAAGCGTCCGACTTCAGCCAGGTCACGATCTCGCGGTCCGTGAGTTCGAGCCCCGCGTCAGGCTCTGGGCTGATGGCTCGGAGCCTGGAGCTTGTTTCCAATTCCGTGTCTCCCTCTCTCTCTGCCCTTCCCCCGTCCATGCTCTGTCTCTCTCTGTCCCCCAAAAAATAAATAAACGTTGAAAAAAAAATTTAAATTTAAAGCAAAATCAAGTAATTTTGCAGGAACTTTTCTGTGTTTCTGTCTTGTGTTTCTTATTTTTTTTTTTCTTGATTAGGGTCATGAAAAATGTGCCTTGTTAATACTTGACAAGATACAGGACGAGAGCCTTATTAATGCAAGAAATAACGCACTGCAGACGTAAGTGTGACTACTACAGTTGGATTTGGACATAGCTGTTTATTCATACTCATTTCATAGTCGTTTATTCAACAGATATTAAGAGTGTGCTGTGTGCCAGTCTAGCACTGAGGAACACAGTGGTGAAAGACATAGTCCTGGCTTCTCCTTCAGGAAGTTGACAGTCACATACTGACAAATGCTGACCAAGCTAGACATTTTTAGTTAGAATCTTTATTTTGATATGCCTTCAGAGAATTATATAATATAATACACTACCATTATGTGTTCTTACTGGAAAATGACAGTTTTATAAATCAGGTTCCTCGAATACATTTGAAGGGTTTCTAAGCAATTTGGCTTAATTACATTTTAATGCAATTCAGTGTACTCCTCAGCATGGAAGACCTAAAGGCTGATTTGTTTTCCATTTTAGGAAATTCCTTATGCATTTTAGGGCAAAGGAGTATTAGGATTTTTTTTCCATTAAGTTTCTTAAGAAGTATATAGCAGAGATGAGTATACTGGGTTTGACATTATTCTTTAAGGTATTCGAAATTCAACAAAATATTGTTTAGTGCATCTAGTAATAATAAGGAGGTTTGAGATAAATATATATGAGTGATATTAATACCAATCATTTTGATGGACAGTGTGAAACAGTCATTCAAATGCTAGAGTAGAAAGCAAGGGGTAAAGAACCTTCTAGAAAACATGCCAGAGCTTGCATTCTTTTTCTGACTCCCTATATACTGTTATTAGGGTTGTTTAAGATGCAGAGAGTATTTGTAGTATCTGCAGAGAAATCTGGACCAACATGGAAGAACAGTTGGATCGTTAGCACCTGGAAAAGATTTAGTTGGCAAATATTTTTATTTTAAAAAATAAAAATATTCGTGTACTATTTATAGATTCTTAAGTATTTTTTTTCCTTTTAGCAATTCAGCTACCCAAAATGACACATTCTCATACAAATATGCATCACAGGTGACGTTAGGTGTTGTCTTGTTTCAGACCCCTCCACGTGGCTGCACGAAATGGCTTGAAGGTGGTAGTTGAGGAGTTGTTGGCCAAAGGGGCCTGTGTACTTGCTATAGATGAAAATGGTAAGTGGAAAAAGTAAGCAATCACCACAGGTACCTTACCTATGCTGTGAAGCTAGAGGAAGATGAGAAAGCTAGAAGCTCATTAAAAAGGCAGTGAGAATTCTCTACCCTTGGAAGTTTCTGTGTGTGAGAAATCAAACAAGGATAATTTGTCCTGTCTGTCTTTGTAAAATACGTAGTCTACCTGTAGCCCACCAGTGCCTTCCATTTTGCATGTAATGCCAGCAGCTGGTCTCTGACTCCTCAGCGTGGTGGTTAAACTGTTTTAGACACACTGAAAAGCTTTCAAATAGGCATTCAAACTTCTAACTGCATACGCTGAAGAGTTAGAGACTATCCATGTCATTAGTGCATGCTCAGGGGCTCAAAGAAAAACCCAGGTCTTTGTATTTCAGTTCATTCTGAGATCAAACTTTTTTTTTTGTTTGTTTTTAAAGAAAAGATCAAAACTCATATTCTCAGTATGGATATTTGGGGAACATGAGTATATTGTTTAATTAATTTCTAGGCTTGAAAGCTTCTCCTGATCTACGTAACATTCCTTTTCTAAATGAACTAACTCTTAACTCTTAGCAGCAGCTTTCTACTCTGCTTCCTAAGAAATTTGGAAAGCTAATGAATACCAGAATTGTGTTAAACTACCATTTTAAGCACAAGGCCTATAAACCGCGGGGAACAAAAGGCGAACTTCTGGATATTTATGAACGATGTAATTTTTAATGTGGCATTAATTGTGGCATTATTATTTATAAAGTATTATAATTAATGTAACTCAATTAACTGCTTATTACAGGTATTGGAACTAGCACCCCCTGCCTATTTCTCAGAAGTAAGCATTAGCCATATGACATTAGCTAATTCCTATTAGTTTTTGTTTTGCAGCCCCATTTCTCCTAGCATGTACCCCCCGCTCTTTCCCCAACCTGACTCATCTAGGAGGCGCAGAAAGTTCTCTATTTCTCCATCTCCTTGGTTGTCCCACCCCCCCTTCCCCCTCACCTTCTTATCCCTATTATGTATCTTAGGGTTGGCATGCAGTTTTTCTCCAAAGTGACCAAAAGAGATCAAAATAAATTAGCTTTGTCTTTCTCCAGGGTAAGCCTGCTGCATTTGAGGCTTGTCCTGCCAATAGTAACCTTGGGAATGGGAGGCCTGGGTTAGTGGAACTGAGGCCTTTCTTAGAGCTTAGCTGTATCCCAAAGGCCTGGGAACAATTTGGGGCAGTTTTGTACAGCAGCACAATCATAAATCATACCTGTCTATTTTTATTGGTTTTCTTACTAGAGAGAGGAATAATCTGTTGGGGGAAGGAGGGCAGGAGCAGAAATTAGGTCAAGCATTGATAAAACAACAAAAGGTTGGGTTTTATTAAGCCAGTTCCTCTGAATGAATGAGGGAGAGGTGGTAGGAACTTTGCCAGCAGAGAAGATAGGCTAACCCTTTTAGGTCAGTAGAATAAAAGGCTGGGTAGGGATAGTAATTAAATCAAAGAATTGATCTACCTCCCTGTGCATCTGTTGCACGTATTGAGATAGTTTTCTCTTCTGGATAGGACACATCAAGTCTAAATGGTAGAGAATGACATGACTCGACAGTCATTTTTCCACAGTTGGGATTTGGGACTTTGATTGGTGGTATTGGTATTTTTTTTTAATTCTATTAAATTTCCGCTAATTGATAGTAAATTTCAAATCACAAACAACCAGTGCTTTCCTATGTCTGATCTGCTCAAATGATTCCATTTTCCTAGAACTAGTTAATTGGTATAGACTTTATATAAATATATACAGAGCAACAAATCTGCATTAGTCACTTTTACGGACATCTGATTTTCAGTATCTCTCCTAACCTGACACACGATTACCTACGATGGAAAGTCATTGTTCTCAGAATGAGAGTGCTCTGGCCCAGGCCTGAGGCGCATGGTGTGCGTGTGCTCTCAAGTGGAAACACCTTTGTGGTTGTCCTGTTGCTGGTTTTTTTGTGTGGAATTGTATCCCATCCCTGCCCCCTTGTGTTTCTGTTCACTAGATGAAGACTAGAATTCTGCCTAACTTCGGATAACATAGTGCTTGTTGTCATGTAAACTGAAAAAACAAAAACAAACCCCAAAACCCTTCATGAAGTGTCTCCCCCTCCCAGTTCCCTCTAGCCTCACCCCTAGCATGACTCATGGGAAGTAACTCCTCTTTTTGCCTGGCATGATTTCTAACTCAACATACATCTCCACGTGTGAGGTCGTTTGAGATGTACTGTGGAATGCTCACGGCGCCTTTGGATTTCCTGGACTAACCACTGCCTTGTCTGCATTTACGCCCAGGTCATACCCCGGCCCTGGCTTGCGCTCCTAACAAAGACGTGGCTGACTGCCTGGCCCTCATTTTGGCTACCATGATGCCTTTTTCTCCTCCCAGTACAATGACGGCTGTCAACTTCGTTTGTTTTAAAAAAGACAATTTGAGCAGGACGACCCTCTCCAATCTGGGTAGTATGGTTAGCCTGTGCAGTAACAATGTAGGCTCAGAGGACGGGTACAATGAAAATGATTCTGATTCAGAAACGTTTTGACTTTGGACTGTAGAAGCTTTTCCCTCATCACCCATAATGGAAGAAGGGAAAGAAATTTGACTTCCAGGTTTATGTTGTATTCAAGTGTTATCATGGGCCTGGGCTTCCAGAAGCCTGTAGAGAAGGAATTAATCAAACCCAGAGAGGGCAGCTAGGCTGTAGGACAAAGCACTCACACAGATGGGCGCCAATTTTTATTTGTCTTTATGTTTTCCTTAGATCTAAGATACTTCTGTGAAAGTCTACCTCTCATTTTAAGTAAGAAGTAAAAAATGCATTTAATTCTTTTTCTTTTGGCATAATGCAATTGAGAGGGAGCGGTTCTCTATAAAGAATTTTTTTTCATATACTCACCCAGTTGTGAGTTCTAAGAAGCATATCAGTATGACATTCATGTCCCCTGGGAGGGGATGGAAGGTATCAATAGGAATTGCCTCAAATCTCTTCTCACTTTGATGTTTACTTCCTTACTAGAAGCCAAAGGTAAAGGTGTTCATCTTCGGAAATGATGCCTGTAATAATCTTTTTGAGGGAGTCCAATTATTCATATATCTTCTCTATAATACGCACTTAAATATCCAGAACTTCTTTCCAAGGATTTTGTCAAAGTTGCCAGATGAATGGGAAAATTCACTGAAAATTGAAGTTGCTTTTTTCATTTAACACAAATATGGCACCGAATACTCCCTGTAACAAGTCTGTGAGTAGTTTTCACCTGACTGATTGAATCCAAATCTATGTAATAAAAGTTCAGGTGAAAAGTTGTATTGCACCAAAACTTTGAGACATATGCAAATTTAATATGAAACTACCCTTTATTTATTTGTTAATTCATCCTTAAATCGGAATGCTAACTTTGTAAAAAACATCAGAACCATCGACCTTGTTTATCAGTAGTAAAACGTTAAATGAGCTTCTCAGTCAAGGTCATGCCAAGTGAGTGGAAGTGTGACTACAGAAGGAAGCAAAGGAGGTGAAAGCAGAAAGTAGAAATGGGTGATGTGGAGATTAAAGCCAACTGATAGTTACTTGATGATCAAATCAACATAGTGAATACTGCGTCTGCTCCCTCTGCCAAAGCTTCTAGGTCAAATGGACCCCGTTCTGCACCTGGAATAGCTGTACAAAAAGAAGAATGAAACTCTTTAAACATTATGCACCTACACACGCACACATAAATGTATATGTGTGTGTATATATATATGTCTGTAGTTCATCAACCAGCTATACGTGAGGACCAAAATGCTTCAGTCTAAAATGGAAGAATTTAATTGTTTTCCTTCAAAATGGAAATGAGAACTGAAGTAGCTTTTCTATGGAGTTCAACTGTAATCTTTTTGTGTAACAGTCTTTGTTGTATTTTATATTTCTTATGACACAGATTTCTAGTTGATGGCTTAACATTTGTAACTGAGGATGTGTTGACCAAGGCTTTTTTTTTTTTTTTTGCCAAACTAGAGAAAATGTTCATATACTTTTGATGTAAATGTGTTTGTATTTATTTGAAATGAAACAAATGTCGAGGAACATCCGTTGTTTGTTCTCTGTGTTAATTGCTGTGTGCGTGACTTGGAGTAACAAAAAAGCAGAAAAACCCTCCGGACCCTCTCTGGGCTAGCCAGCAGTCCTGGGCCAAGCCCAGCATTTCCCCTGCTAAGGTTGCCAGCCGACCCTCAGGTTCTTCCGCGTCGGTTGGAGAGGGGTGCGACATCCAGGGCTCAGCCCCAGTCTGTAGCCAGCCTTGAGAGCCTAGGAGACACTGCCGTCCTTAAAGCTCTTCTGCGAGATGAAAACTCAGGTGGGTGGTGGATCATATGCACAAAGGTGACCCAAAGAAAGATGCAGGAACTATTCTGAACACGCTGAAAATCTCACGTGGTCCCCCAAACGGAATGGGACATGATATCAGTGTGTGAGTCCATGTACCAAGAGAAGAAATACAAATCACCAGCTCAAGTGCTATTTTCCACTTGAGGAAGAAACCGGAGAGAAACGTGTTGCATTCGGGCGGGACTCTGACGTTTTATAATCAGTTCCATTTTCACCCTGGAAATTTCTCTTTTATAGCGTGTGTGAGATATTTTTAAAACAGTGTTCTATCATATCTGGATCAAATACACATACCGTATTATATTTTTCATCTAACTGTAAAAGACTTTACTCTTACTCTTTTAATATTCTGGATTTCATTAAAAACTCACGTTGGGTTCTTCACAGATGAGAACTTGTTCAAAGGACTTCTAGAATTGATATTAATTCCACTGACGATTTTTGACACCACCAACATTGTTTTTTAAATTCTTGGTGTTGTGCTCCCCTCCTTCCTCTGTCCTTTTTGTTTGTTTAGGGAAGATGAATTTTTAAAAAGTAGATAAATTGCTAATGAGCAATAATGACCTTGTCTTTACCAAAACACTGAAAGTAAGGGAGATCCAATGCTAAAAAAAAAAGCACGATATACTGTGGTGTCTTTTCTAGAAGTGAATGGAAATCTTGCTCCATTGGCATTTAAAGCAGGAAAGGAAATGCCTGCTTTTAGTGGGTGAAGCAGCGTTCACATTTTTCCTGCAGAGTAGCCTAGAGATACAAGGAAGGTTGCAGCAAAGCGGTGGCGGCCATGGACATTTCTCTCCATGTAGCTGCATTTTGACTTCTCCCCTCTCTCACTGATAGAGGGAGGACAAAAGAACAAAATGAAATCATGCTCGCTCTGAATTGTTCATTGAATCAGATCTCTCTCCCACACTCTCTGTTTCTCCATTCCCCAAGACCAAATTTTTTTCTTTAGGAAATGACTTTTAAAACTCTGAGTTCTGTGTGTTTCAAGTACATCTCGTAGAAATAAAACTAGATTTGCAGCATAGCTTTCTAAGAAAAGAAAAATTATGCTTTTAACTGAGTCTTAGCTGTTTAGCGCTTTTACCTAAATGTGTTGTTTTTGGACTGTATTTTAACCACAGCCACAGGGATCATGTTTCATTGCACTTAACCTATTCGCCGTGTCTGCCTATCCTTGGTAAATACATTACTATCTCCAAATTGCCTAAAATCTGCTATGATTCTACAGTAAAAAGCTCAGGGGATTTCTATTTATCACTACTAAAAGGGCACCATAGTATGTTTTGGTACTTTAGGCAGTAAACAGCTGCTTGATTTTTTATTTTATTATAAGATTAGAATAAGAACATCAAATGGATTTGCTGCACTCGTTATTCTTTGTACTGTTGAGCAACTTGGTTTGCTTATCTGTTGCATTGGTTGAAGAACTCACCCCCTTTTTTGTCTTGTAATATGAAGTTAGAGTGCCTTTTTATATTTGTATATTCTGAAAATGTTCTGTGAAATGTTTTGTATTTTTTTCGTTTGAGTGTTATCGGAGCAATATAATACCAGTGAGTTTTCATTTCAGCCTTTCTTTGAATGTATAAAGTGTCTTTTTTTCCTATTTCCCCTTTACCTGCTTTGAAATGAAAATGCCGAAGTTTTCTATGGGAATTATGTCGAATTTTGCAGTGCTAAAATGCTTTCTTCTTACAAAACTGTAAACCATAGGTCAATGTTCTAGGGGAAAAGCGTTTTAAGATAGTGACAATCTGAGTGTGTGTAAAAATGTAATTTTATGCGTTTCTTATGCAGTGATCTAAAAATTCAATGCAAATATCTTTTGTTTGGTAGTTTCGTCTACATATTTTATGCTTTAGCATGTGCAATATATCTTTGCAAAGCACGATGATACAAATCTGGTGCCAGTGTTATATTTTGCATAACATATTTGTAATCGCATAAAATACTGTTTGATTATTTCAGTGGGATTTTGTCTGTAATGTTTTCTTATGTAAATTGGAGTTGAATGACTCTGGTAAATGTCATGACTGTAAAAATGAAGACAATGACTTTTAGTTCAGTGAATGACTTTGAACCAATCTGAATCTTTTCAAGCACAGTTTAATACTTTTTCAACTACTGAATGCTAATAATGTAATGAAGTACTTAACTGTAATATACTATGGAAATGCATTCAGATGGTTATTTTTACAAATAAAAACGGTACAAATATTGTTACAATTTGTGTTTGTCTTTAATTTTTCCAGTTTATGGTCATTTTACCAATTATTCCGCTAACTTAAATCTTGGTCGCCACCGAAGCCAAATTGTCCTTAAATTTTGAAAATTAACAATCAAGATAGAAGTGTATTTCCAGATTTGCTATGTCTGTTTATACCAACTCAGTTAGAGGGGGAAAAGTTAAATATGTATAATCGTGTTTATTATATTTATTTGTGCTTCCAATTTTTTTGGCAAAGGATCTGAGCTGGCCTGCAACAAAGGACACGTGATAAACTGGAAGTAGAAAAATTAGGACAGAAAAAGAGCACAAATATGGGAACCATAAGATTTAATACAGTGGCTCTGACTGAATGGGAGCTCGCTCTAGATTCCTAAGGCACTCATGGTGAGAGGGGCAATGTGACTGTATAAATCACATATCTCAGAAAGGGGGAAGTCTACTAGGTCCTCAAAATTGTGAAATCAACCACACTTATCTTTGTGGCTGCCACCATTACCCTTCAACTGCTTCATTGCAATACAAGGCCCCACCTCGCTGCACTATCTCAGAGGTGTCAATAGAATTTTCTCTCTTTCCCACATTCAGAATTCCTCCCATTAAGTAATAATTTCAGGGACAGTCCTTAGAAGCATTAAGGAACAAATTCCCGGGGACACCGTTTCCAGCTGAAGAGAAAGAGACTCTGGGGTGGGGCCCTCTGGAGTTCCTCAAAGCACAGTGTTCTAGAGTGCTAGCAATTCTTACGGTCTAGCCCAATCCCATCATGAAGAAACTGAATTCCGGAGAAATTATATAATTTGCTCAAATTTGTATAATTGATGATCTGAATGTACAACCTGTGCCTATAGATGTCCTTTCTTTTATGCCATCCTGGCAATAATGCTTTGTGATTGTTGGGGTTGTTCCTGCTTAGAGATGTTTAGGGAGGTTTTGTACTTTGCAATGTCTCACTCCTTATTCAAATATACAAATGTTGGTGCTTTTCATTCTGGACGACTGTGAAGCGTGAGTCATACCACAGGTAGGTACTTCATGTAGTTGAGAGCTGAGTGTCTATATTAGTTATCTACTGCCGTGAAACAAATTACCCCCAAACTTAGTGACTTAAAACAACAAATGTGTATTATCTCACAGTGTCTGAGAGTCAGGAGTCCAGGCACGGTTTAGTTGGGTCTTCTGTCGCAGGGCCCCTCATGGGTTGTAATCTTGGTGTTAGCCGGGGAAAGAGTCATTTCTAACTCACTCATATGATTGTTGGTAGATTCCTCATGGGTTGTTGGACTGAAGGCTTTTGTTTCTTGATGGTTCTTCACTGCCTTCAATTCTATGCCAAATTTTTCCATTCCCAACAGGGCCAGGTCCCAACCTGGTAGCTTACCTCACTAGAGCTAGCAAGCTGAAAAAAGCCAGAAAGAGAAAGTATAAGACAGAAGTGATGGCTTTTTTAAGTTTTATTTATTTTTTTCTTTTTTGAGAGGGAGAGAGAACAAGATGGGGAGGGACAGGGAGAGAAGGAGAGAGAGAGAGAATCCCAAGCAGGCTCTGCACTGTCGGCACTCACGAACCATGGGATCATGACCTGAGCCTAAATCAACAGTCAGACGCTTAACAACTGAGCCACCCAGGTGCCCCAGAAGTGACAGCTTTTAAACTGAATATTGAAGTGAAATTTCGTTATTTTTTCCATAATATTTTATTCATAAGAAGCAAATCACTAAGTTTGTTCCATGTTCAAGGGACCAAAGGGTCTGACTACCAAGAGGCAGTAATCACTGGGAACTATTTGGGAAGCTATTTATCTCACTGGATCTATCACAATGTCCTTCCAGAGCATAGCATCTTCCTAGAATAACTTCTTCCCTGTCTTGCTAAGGAAATTGTTTACTTGACTTCCTAAATTCAAGAAAAACATAGGGATCCCCTAATTTCACCTGTGCTGTCATAAGCAAGCAGAAAGGAGCCGATGCTTCTGCTACAGTAGCTGTATTGTTAAACGTTGCTGGTGCACTTTGTCTCCAAACCGCTTGTCAAAGGATCCTTCTAATTCCATTCAGCAGGTTTAGATCCTGGTACCTCCGCTCCTCACTGAACACATTTCATGTGTTCCAGAATTAGCTTGCAAGGCACAAAGGCATTCAACTAAAAAGCTATTAACGTAACATAAAAAATGTTGTGGGTCAAAGTGCTCTATGAATTGTCTCTGGCAAATTTCATACTGAAGACACATTTGCTGTAAAATATAAAGCAGCAAAGATAATGGCTGTGCCATTCATTAATTTTCAAGCACTCCAGGGGGTGATTGGAAACATGAGCTCTGGGACTGGCACGGTAACTGTGGGTGGGAGTAAACTGCTACTAGCATTTACTGTATTAGCATTTACTGGGCCAGGGGTACCACCAAATGTCCCACCAAGCCCAGCGTGCGACCACCCTGTCCTCAGTGCTGGTGCTCTGCCACCTCACAACTCATCCACCTCCTCACCATTTTTGCTGAATCATTTCTTCATCGATTTGTTATTTGTGAAGCCAGCCATATATTTAACTCTTTTTTCACAGGAATTGCATAAACAGGCTCAAATATGTATACCTGTTAAAGAGCACTTACAAGTTTAAGAATTTCAGGGGTGCCTGGGTGGCTCAGTCGGTTAAGCAACCAACTTTGGCTCAGGTCATGACCTCATGTCATGGCTCAGGAGTTCGAGCCCCATGTCGAGCTCTGTGCTGGCCACTCAGAGTCTTGAGCCTGCTTCGGATTCTGTGTCTCCCTCTCTCTCTGCCTCTCCCCTGTCTTCTCTCATGTCCTTTCTCTCTCTCTCTCAAAAATAAATAAACTATTAAAATAAATTGTAAAAAAAGAAAAAGAATTTCAGAAGCAATGTTGACAACATGGTTCCTGATTGTGTGTTTTTCCAGAAAAGAGCACATGCAAGTGAGTGGACAGGAGAAAAGTACTGCGCAGAATTGAGACACTTAATTCTTTTATTTTTAAAATTTTTTTTTAACGTTTATTTATTTTTGAGACAGAGAGAGACAGAGCATGAACAGGGGAGGGTCAGAGAGAGAGGGAGACACAGAATCCGAAACAGGCTCCAGGCTCTGAGCAGTCAGCACAGAGCCTGACGCGGGGCTCGAACTCACGGACCGCGAGATCATGACCCGAGCCGAAGTCGGACGCTTAACGGACTGAGCCACCCAGGAGCCCTAATTCTTTTGTTATTAAATACACAAATGCATGTATGCAGATATACATTCGTTGTCTTCAGCAGGGTATGATCGTATCTACGTCCAGGTGGGGGAATCCTGTTCACAACGATGGGGCACTTGGCCCACAGTCACATAGCAAGATCTGGCAACAAAGCACTATTGTCTCATGTTCTCTCATGTTCTCTAGGCATTGGTAGACACAATTTCTAGGATACTTTTTTTTAAATCTTTGTGGCTACCACCACAAAGATAAATGACGATTTAATGAAGCAAACTTAAATTCTAGAAGGATTTTATAATTTTCAAGGAAAAAATAGTGAAGTGAAGTGGTACTTGGAGTAAAAAAAACTTACCCATGTTTATATTCAGTTGAAAGCACCCAGCAAGTTTGAGAACTTGAATAACTCGTATTTCTTATAGTCGGGATTCCTAAGATTTACAAACATCTAAGCTCAGATCTTAATGACAAGTTGCCAACCATATAAAGACCAGAGGAAAGAGAACAGTCAGTGCCAACACCCAAAGGCAGGAGTGAATGTGGTATGTTCCAGGAACAGAAATGGGGCCAGTGTGGCTACAGACTTGTAGGGTAGATGAGCTCAACAGCAATCTGGAGCCAGATCTTACTAAATTTTATGAGCCAGAAGAAGTAGTTTCTATTTTATTCTGAATGTGATAAAAATCCACTGAAGAAATTTAAGGAGAAAAATGGCTGTGGTCCTATTTTGTTTTTAAAAGATCATTCTAGCTGCTGTAAGGAAGAAAGAGAGGAACCCTAGTGATCAGTTCAGTGGCCACTGCAATAGAATAGACAAGTAAACATGGTGGCTTGGAATGGTGTGGCAACAAGGGAAATGGAGAGAATGAGGAAATTTTGGAGTATTCTTGAAAGTAGAATTGGCTGACCTTACTGATGGTTTGATGTCAAGTAAATAGTCTAGAGTTTGGCAGAGGGCTGGGGCTTGGGTCATGTGAAATTATAGATGACCATGGGAGATTGCCTTGGGAGTAATAGGGAGAGAGAAGGACACTGAACCATGGGCACACCAACATTTAGAGGTCAGAAAGAGGAGAGGACCTAGCAGAGAACATCAAAAAGGAATGCCCAGTGAGGAAGGAGGGAATGCAAGAGAACAAGGTATCTCTAAAACCTGGAAAAGAATGTCATGGAAAAAGGAGCTTCAGTTGTATCTATGGTCTCAATCACTTCTGGAAACTCAAATAAGACATGACAGAGTGACGTTGGGTTTGGCAACATAAAATTTATTAGTGATCTTTGTAAGAGCAGATGCATCAGAGTGGTGGGGGCAACAATCCAGAGGATAGGATGAGGAGATAAAGAAAGCAGAGAAGCTGAAGGGAAAAAGAAAAGCAAGGCAGTAGTTGAAGGAAGCTCTGGAGACCGGAGAGGGTATTGTTTTTTTAAGATAGGACATGTTTTATCATATTGATGCTGAGGGAGTGTCTGGAAGAGAGCAGGAAGAAGGTCTGGGAAGCGATGGAAAGTAATTTTGGAAGGAACATTTTAGAGCAGCAAAGGAAGATTGCTGATTAGGGCTTAGTACATTTGAGATTTATGACCACTAATTTAAATACCAGTCATCCTGATGGGTTTTTCATCAGATGTCTGGGTACAGGCATAGAATAAGTACATAGTAGGATTTAAAAAGGGATAGAGCTTTGCGAGGCGAGTCAAGGGAGCTATGGAACTATGGTGATTTCAATAGATATGGTTATATGGATCATGGATTCTAAACTGGGTAAGGAAGGAAGTGAAGTCATGAGGGAGGTTATGGAGAATGAACAAGGGGTAGAGTCACTGAACTGAAGGTCTTGGCAAGATGGAAGAATTGCTGAGTTGTAGCATCAGAGGTGATGAGCTAAACATGAGATGCCTGAGGTAAGGCTTTCAGAGGTGGCACAGTTTTGATGATGACAAACCTCAAGAGTGGGTAGTTTAGGATGATTGAAGGAAAAAGCATTGGAGGTGCAGAAGTAAAAACTGAGGCGGCCAATATAATGAAGGCCCCAAAGCCATTTCACATAGTATTTGAGTAAAATTGATGAGAAAATTTGGCCATTTCAAAACATCTGTTATTCAGGTTGTTTACTTTAAGTTGCTGTAGACTCAAAGTTGATTTATTATCAGACTGAAGTTTGGTTCCAGGATTAGGATGATGCTTTTAAAGAAGAATGGTCAAGTGCATTTCTGTTAAAAACAAACAAACACAAGAAAAAGAACCAACCAGACTTTCATTATAATAGGATGACAGGTTTCATGACCATATGGTTTAACCTAAATGTGTTTATGATGCTCTCCAGAAAACATGACAGATGGTTAAGAGCCACAGAATGAACAAAAGGAGTGTATGGATCAAACATCTTAGTAATAACAATGACAAACTGAATACTTAGCAGTAGGCTTTCCACAGAAGACAAAAGACTAAAACCACTGGAATTCTGTCTTGCTCTTTAAGTGAAAACTAAATTTGCCTTAAAATGTTAACTTTTCCTGAAAATCTCAATTTTCAACTAAAAGGAAAGAAAGCTAATTTGTGTTTATAATTTCCCTTTGAACTTCTTGTTTTTTTAGAAATGATTTCTCCATTTCTAAGTGCATGCCATGTTTCTATTTTACATTCTCTTTCAGTCTTGAGTTTACTCCTTGCTGTTTCATTATTACTTAAAATCTAGGATGATTTTGCTAGAGGAATGTTACCTAATGATTCATTTTCTGCTTAACTTCATTCACAAGGGTCTACCCATTAGCATGTAAATTTTGATGGGGCTGCTGGGCCAGTTTCATTTTGGCATCATTGCTAACAAAGCTGATAAAGGGTTCAGTTGGTACCATCTGGGAGTTTGCTTTGTGATGTCACAGCTGACACTAGAAATTAGATTGAGAAAACTAATTAATTTCCCACAATATATTTTAGGTATGGAAAAAGAAAAGCCCTTCAGGGTGCTAACAATATTTCCTAGAGATAAGAACATATTTTCTAGTGTATATTAATGATCCATCCTCATTTTTCTGGCTGCCAGCCTCATGATCTGATAGTGACCTGGATGGGGAACAGAGGACATTCTTATTAAGCTGCTGGTTCTGACCAGAGCACCAAATAAAAATCATCTTATCGAATTAGTCGAGCTACTTTTTCAATCAGAGTGAATAATAAAAATAGCCCATACCCACTGAATACTTCTTCTGTGCCAGGCACTGCTGTGAGTGCTTTCCATGTATCAACCCATTTCACCCTACCTAGAAGATAGATGTTATTATAACCCCCCAGCAATACACAATAACTAGTGGCAGATCTGGGATTCAAACTCAGGTGACTCTAGAGTTCATAATCTTAATTACCATAGCATGGTAATTTCTTCTATGACAGTAAATATTTGTATGCAACAGGGGGTTGGTAAACTATGGTCTGTGGTCCAAAACCAGCAGCCACTTTTTTTTCAATAACAGATCTATTGAAATATAATTGATATACTGTAAAATTCACTCTTCTAAGGTATAAAATTCAATCATTGTTAGTGATTTCAAAAAGTTCTGTAACAAGTACCACTAATTCTGGTAAATTTGCATCACCCGAACAAGAAACCCCATACACATTAACGGTCATTCTCCATCCGCTCCTTCTCGCCTTCCCTGGCAACCACTTACCTACTTCCTATCATCATGAGTTTGTCTATTTTGGACATTCCGTATAAATGAAATAATTCAATGTATGTCCTTTGTGACAGGCTTCTCAGCATAAAGTGTTCAAGGTTTTTCCATGTTTTTTCATGTGTCATTACTTCATTCCTTTTTATAGCCAAATAACAACTTGATTGTATGGATATACCACATTTTGTTTATCCATTCATCAGTTGATGACATTTGAGTTGTTTCTACTTTTGAGCTGTTATGAATAATGCTGCTATGAACACTGTATACAGATATTTGTATGGACTTGTGTTTCAGTTTTCTTATGTTTATATGTACAAGTGGAATTGCTGAAATTTCTGGGTAACTCTAGATTTATTTTTTGAGGAACTGCCAAACATTCCATCAGCAATATATGAGTTTCAATTTCTCCACACCCTTATCTTACTTCCCATTTATTTTTATTACAGCCACCCTAGTGGGTGTGAAGTGATATCTTATTGTGGTTTTGATTTGCATTTCTGGTTCATGACTAATGATGTTGAGCATTGCTTTGTGTGCTTATTGGTTATTCTTAAATCTTCTTTGAAGAAATGTGTATTCAGTCCTTTGCCCATTTTATTTATTTTTTTAATGTTCTCTTTTAGAGTTTATTTATTTTGAGAGAAAGAGAGCTCGCAAGCACGAGTGGGGGAGGGGCAGAGAAAGAGAGAGGGAGAGAAAGAATCCCAAGCAGACTCTTCACTGTTAGCACAGAGCCCAATGCAGGGCTTGATCTCACGAATTGTGAGATCACGACCTGAGCCAAAATCAAGAGTCTAAGGCTTAACTGGCTGAGCCACCCAGGCCCCCCTCAATCCTTTGCCCATTTTAAAGTAGAGTTATTTACTTTTATATTGTTGAGTTGTAAAAACTTGTTATGTATCCTAGGTACAAGTCCCTTATCGATACAGGATTTGCACATTTTTTTCTCCCATTCTATTTTTTTTCCTTGATTGTGTCCTTTGAGGCACAAAAATTGTACTTTTAGTATCATATGTAAAAAAAAAAAAAACACTGCCTAATTCAAAGTTATAAAGATTTACTCTTATGTTTTGTTTTAAGGGTTTTATAGGTATAGCTCTTACATTTAGAATCTGTAAGTCAATTTGAGGACTATTGCCCAATTTACTATATTAAGTTTTCTGGTCCATGAACATGGAATGTCTTTCTATTTATTTAGGTCTTTCTTTTGACAGTGTTTGGTAGTTTTTACTGTGCAAGTTTTACACTTCTTTTGTTCAATTTGTTCCTAAGTATTTTATTCCTTTTGATGCAACTGTTAAAGGAATGGTTTTCTTAATTTCACTTTCAGATTTTTCATTGCTAATGTATAGAAATACAATTGATTTATAAAAATTTATCTTGTATCTTGCAAAGTTGCTAAACTTGTTTATTATTTCTGATAGTTTTTTAGTGGTTTCCTTAGGATTTTCTATATATAATATCATGTCATCTGAAAATGGAGATAGTTTCACTTCCTCATTTTCAATCTGGATACTTTTTACTTTTTCTTGCCGAATTGCCCTAATGAGAAGCTCAGGTATGATGTTGAATAGAACTGGTGAGAATGGACATCATTATTTTGTTCTTGATCTTGGGGGGAAAGAATCCTGCCTTTCACTATTACATATGAGGTTAGTTGTGGGTTTTTACAGATGCCCCTTATCAGTTTGTGGAAGTTTCCTTCTATTTCTAGTTTGTTGAGTTTTTTAAATTATTAAAGGGGGTTGGATTTTGCCAAATGCTTCACTGAAGCTTTTGAGATGATTGATCATGTGGTTTCATCCTTTGTCCTTTATTAATGTGAGTATTACATTAATTTTTTATATTGAATCAACTTGGATACATGGGATAAATCCCATCTAGTAAGGGTGTATAATATGTTTTATACATTGTTGGATTCTGTTTCTCCCCATCTAACCTTAGCAGGGGTTGAGGAACCAAGGCCTCCAATTTCATTAGTCACTGGATCACATCTCCCACAGTTCATGTAGAATTCCTGATTTTCCATGGGAAGCCAGGAGGGAAGATGTCAAAGAATGACTGGTTTGAACATCAAGGCCCCCAGCACTGTGGGGTGACTCACCAACCATTCCCTTGCATCGCATTTCTCCCCTATATAATTTCTGTTTACAATAGAATGACAGATCAAAGTTTAATGTCTATAATATAATATCTATAAATTGGTAACAAACACAGAAAACACAATTTAAAAATAGAAAAAGTATATAACTAATTTACAAAAAGATAAATATTTAATAAGTATGTTTTTAAAAATCTCAACATCACTAGTAAGTAGGGAAATCCAAGTTAAAGCAAGAGTTATATTATTTTTTACTCAAAAGATTGACAAAAAGTTTTAAAAAGAGTGATACCACCTGCTGCAGGCCAAAAGACAGGAACTCTCCTACAGTGATAGTGGGTATGGGAACTGCTACAGTAGGACAATACTGTATTTCATCAAATCTAAGATAGCAATTGTAAGACTGTCTAGTCAATTTAGGCTGCTATAACAAAAATCCCATAGACTGGGTGGCTTGAACAACATTCATTTCTCTGCTTGGGAACTGGGAATTCCAAGACTAGGTGCTGTAGATGAGGTGTCTGGTAAGAGCCTGTTCCCTGTTTCTGTACACTCACATGATAGAGGGATAGGAAAACTCTCTAGGGTCTCTTTACAAGGGCACAAGTCCCATTCATGAAGGTTCCAGCCTCATGACCTAATAACCTCCCGAAGGCACCACTTCCTAATACTATCATGATGGACATTATATTTCAACATATGAATTTTGAATGGACACAAACATTCAGTCTATAGCAAAGATGTACCATTATTTTATCAAAGGAAGAGAATACTGCCAATTGAACAATGATACAATACTTTCTTCTCTTTGATTATTAGTTGCATCCTGATCTTAAAGACATTAAATGTGAATGATAAAATATGGCATATGATAATACTAATTAAAATTAGAATTAAACAAACCCTTTTACCAATCAGTCCTACCCTGTGGAATCTATGCTGCAGAAATAAAATTGCAGCTAAGCAAGGGTGATATTTAAAATATTTAACAGCCAATATGGTACAAATGCCTACCAATCAGAACAAGACAACAATCAAAACAGACACAAAGTGTCTTCCACAAAGTGGAAGCTTTTATACCAGATGTTGAAATACTTAAAAGTGAAAAAAAAAACAAGCTAAAAAAATCATTAAATAAAATATGTTCTCTCACCATACTTTGACAAATATGCCTTCATGACAACCTAGAAGAACCGGTTTAGATGTAAAAATGTTGCCTTTGTTGGAGTTCTAAGTCAGACCAATGTAACATAGGGAAGGCAGCCTCCCACCTTCAACCTGTGGCTCGTGACTCACTCCATTTTCTTCCTACCTACAGCCTGATCCTTCACCAAGAGGAGTCTTACATACGTATATGGATAACTTGCTGGCACAACCAAACTCTGTTTATACCTTCAGCCCCTTGGTTACCCCTCAGGCCTATGGGGTGGCATGCAATGGTGGCATAAGTTACCCTCAAGTGGATGGACCTAGGAAAATGAGCCATGTAGCTCTGTTATTAGAGTCAATACTTTTAGGTAGGGAATTGCAGCATCTTAGATATCAAAATAGTCTAATAGAAGGTCACAGATTACAAGCGGGCACATCTTTCAGCCACAGACTCCTTGCCACACAGGGAGGAACACAACTGGAGAAGGACCAGAGCATTGCCTTCTAGTATGGGACACCAATCTAAAGCCAATACTGCTGGCCAGTATACTTTTCTAGCAACTACAAGTTGACTATTAGTCCCTCAGAAAAGCAGTGAAATATATGCCAAAATATTTATTGCATTTTTTAAAGCTTTTATTTTTAAGTAATCACTACATCCAATGTGGGACTCAAACTTACAATCCAGAGATCAAGAGTCCCATGCTCTACCAACTGAGCCAGCCAGGCACCCCTGTCTGTTGCATTTATTGTTAGTGGGAAAGAAAAAATGGGAGACAATTTGAATTCATTCTGCTATATCCCTACTATGGAATGATATTAAGATATTAAAAATAATAAGTGTGGTTAAGCAGTACTAAGTGTGGTTTAAAACAAGCAAGTTTCGGGGCGCCTGGGTGGCACAGTCGGTTAAGCGTCCGACTTCAGCCAGGTCACGATCTCGCGGTCCGTGAGCTCGAGCCCCGCGTCAGGCTCTGGGCTGATGGCTCGGAGCCTGGAGCCTGTTTCCGATTCTGTGTCTCCCTCTCTCTCTGCCCCTCCCCCATTCATGCTCTGTCTCTCTCTGTCCCAAAAATAAATAAACGTTGAAAAAAAAAATTAAAAAAAAAAAAACAAGCAAGTTTCAGTGAAATGTTTATAGCTATAATCCCAACATCAACAAAAAATCCATATATATGTTTATTGGCATCTATCTGCTGCATGATGGCAGGACTTACCCTATAATGTTAGAGGAGGAGGGTATAAGATAGTGGTGAAATTGCAGTTAAATGGGAAGATGTGCATGGCATAATGTTAAGTGAAAATATAAAATGTAGAATATAAAATTGTTTTATATCACACAAATAGATAAAAATTTAACATATATATGAAAAAGGACTGAAATATAATATAGACAAATTAAAACATTGATTTAACTATGTGCCAGAATTGTGGGCAACTTCTGTTCTGAATTTATGTTTACATTTATGTTTATTGTTTTTGCAATAAAATTTTTAAAAAGAAAAGATGCTTGAATGCACAACAGGAACTAGGAGGTAAATTTTAGTCATTCTATTTTGTGGTAGGTTAATACCGTTCATTAGCACAAGCTCCAAGTTTCAAAGTTAGAGAGGAATGAAGAAAACTTGGAGATCTTCCAGTAAAACCACAGATACGTTAAGAATTGAGGAACACATCCTTTTTGTAAGAGTAAAAGACAACCTAAATAGTTTAAGGTTACCTTGAACTGTAAAATATGGAGATTTGAGTCAGTAATTTCTCATATCCTTTCAGTTCTAACAATTTTTTTGTTTTTAGACTAGATCTGTTGGTCAACAGAGTAACTGCCAACTGCCTGTAACATCTGAAGCAGAAAACTAGGAATTTGCATACGCTGGGAAATAAACATGATTGGAAGCTGACTGCGCCATTTAGTCGTTCCACCGAAAGAATTTCTTCCAGACAGAAGAGATTAAGATGTGCTCTTCCTCTTCTGAGCAAGAAAATACGTGGGTTTTAACTGCTGCATGACAAATTTAGGGTCATGAAGAATGACTGGGGAAAATGTAGAGCTAATAAAGAAGTGGTGGATACAAGACCGATTATAAAGTCCCTTTACTGGAGACTTTCAGAATTAAGGCTGTCACTCATCATGACAGAATAGTGTTAGAGAGATGTCAGTTGGCCAATACGCTCCATAGCTCAGAAGTCTTTCAAGCACTACATGTACAGCCATCGCCACAAGCTTGTTGTTTCATGGGTGCTCAAACACATTTATTTCCTCTCACCCTTGCAATCTATTGTAGCTATGATATTCAATAGCATCAAAATTCATCCTGTGTCCCCAGGCTGAAAACCAGACAGACATCCTTGACTCTTCCCTCTCCTTTGCTATAATTATACAATGGGTTATGAAGTTCTGTTCCTTCTGTGCCTTCTAAAAATTAAAAAAAAATTTTTTTAATACTTCTGTGCCTTTTAAATGTCTTTTGGACCAATTACCTCATTTCCTTATCCAGTACTCCTGTTTCAGACCCTCATCAAAGGACACTTAGATTGCTGAAATAACATCCTAATAAGCTCCTTGCCTGCAGTCTTGCCCTTCTTCAATCTTTTTTCAAAATTGCTGCCAAAATCTATCCTTTTTAAAAGTCAAGCTCTTTAGCCTGAACCACCTGCCCATCTCTTCACCTTCATTTTCCATCACTCATACAGCTCAGCCACCCTACACTATAGGCATTTTGGAAAGGACTGAAGTCCTCCCCTTCGCATATATTGCTGCCTTCATATGTGTTAGTCCTCCTACCTAGAACGTACCTCCCCTTTTATGCCTGTTGGATTCAACTTTCCAAACCTCAGTCAAATGTCACTTCTCAAATGTCTCCTAAAGTTTTACCTGAAAGACAAAAGGCAGAAATAATTGTTTCTTTCCCTGTTTCTGAGGCACTGCGCATACGCCAGTAGCAGTGGTTGATCATATCACTTACCATTGTAATGATGTGATTATACGTATGATGAAGATGAAATATTCTTGTGTCAATGCTCCTCACTCCCCATCTCCTCCCTGCCACGTGCCAAAGAACAGTTTGGGTTGGCCTAATTCTGGGTCTTTTCTGGTGCTTTAAAAACAGGCATGGAAAGGGCTTGGGAGGATTAGCATATGAGAACCTCTGGGTAATCAAAATCTCTAAATATGGGGAATTGAATCGGGACTCCTTTAATATTCTTTGAGAAACATAAATAAATATCAGAATATTGTGCCTCTCACACAGAGATAAGCCACATTGAGCCCTGGGATTATTTAGGTCATGCATGTATCTGTTGCTTCCTTTTCTAGGTCATGTCTATTTCTCCAGTACCTAAGACAGTGCCTGAATTACTTAATAAGTGAATGTATGAATGTGCATGAGTATGTCGTATTTGGCTCCTTCCAACAAAATGTCCCAGTTTTCCAAATTAGCATTAATGAACATTTCCAGATGGTGTCACTTTGCTTATGCTCAAACACTAGAGGTCCTCAAGGCCAGGCGAACAGCTGAGAGGAGTGCCCACAGGCTGGAACATAAGCAGAGGGGCCTGTGCTCTGGATGGAAGGCCAAATCGAAGTGAGACAAGTGTGGCAATGAGAGAATAGTTATTAATGCGAAGCCAAGAGAAAGGCAAGCCAAAGGCTTAAGATGAATACAAGCTGTGAGATCAGTGGCCAGGAGACATCCAAGGATGATGTCCCAGTTCAAGGTGCCAAATGAAGGAAATATGTTCAGAGATCTGAGAAAGGGATATTCTTCAGAATGTGTCTTTGAATGGGGCAGGTGCAGCTATTTAAAGACACTGCAACACCCTGTGTATCCCCTCTTTCATACTCCTCTCCCACTGAACAGGCCAGTCCAGAGTATCCAAGGCAAGCTTTATAGTCGCAAAAACTGCTGGTGCCCTACCATAAATCATGTTTATATCCTGGTGCTGTACTGGTAGTCACAGTACTCTACACTGTCACATACTTGCAGGGAAAAATAATGATGCAGTAAAAGTTATCTCTGAAGTAAGACACAACCTCCCTGGTTTCCCACTTTTCCAGCCTGTAGGGAGCAAAATGGAGTCTCTCATGTCAAGCAGGAGCCTGTGTCAAGCAATGACACAAGTAGTTAAAGGTGAGAGATATGACCAGGACCAGCATCAGCTGGCACCCAGAACTGATAACAAGCAGAAGCAGTGGAGGTCTGCAGGGGCCCAAGACCAATGAAATCCCTTTAAAAAGGGGAGGATTTTTGCAGCAAACTGTCAGACTCTTCAGACACGACCAAAGGCTCTGCCCACTGGATTCCCAAATAGAATTGAGATCCTCCACTGCTTGCACTTAATAAGCAGTAGGTGCCAAGAGCTGACCTGGACCAGACTGAGGCCTTATCTCAACTGCACGCCCACAGACTGATTTTGGTTTTGGTTCATTACTTCCCCCACCCTTGTGTTATCTTGTTTGTTATGTGGTTAGTCTTATGGTCTGCTCTGTGTGCTGTGTAAGAAGCCAAGTTTAATCACATGGTGAAATGTCATGAAGTTTGGAATCCTGAACCTGCTTTATAATGGTGGTCAACTTTGCTTTATGACTGGATAAAGCTGATGTTGTGAAAAGACACAATTCATTTGTGCGTCTTTATGGCATGTTTATGACACAGCCAATGGCCTTCTGTGGCGCCAATTCCTGGGACAATTTCGGTAGGAACCTTGAAGAAAATTCAGTGTTCTCAGTCAATGAGCTCCATTTCCACATTTGGTCTTTTCTATCCTTTCACAGTTACTTTTCCTCTTGGGATAAGTCTTTTAAGTTGCCATTGACTTAGTCTAGGAAACAACATAAGACTGTGAGAATTATTTTCCAGATTCTTAATCTCAGCACTTTTTATCTATTAATTTTTTTTAATATAGATAATTCTGTTTGTAGGATCAGCTTTTATTGCCATTGTATAAAATTGAGTCCTATGTTGTTTATTGCATATAATTATTTGCGTAGTTTTTCAAAGATCTAATTTTTGATGATTTAAAGCAGGCACTAGTATCTTGTTTCAGCAAATATTTTTTATTCTTGAACACTCTCCAGTCCCCACTTTGAAAAAATTAACAGAATTGCACATTTTCTTTCTCTTTTCTTTCTCTTTTTTTATACAGCAACCCAGGCTGTTAACCCTTCAAGATCCATGGGTCAGCTGCATAACAGAAGCCCTGAAGGAGCAGTTAGGAATCGGAAGGTGCTTTACACCAGCCACGCAATGCAAAGGGGTTTACTCCGCTGGAAGCTGCAAGGCCTGTGGTGGGGGATGGGAGAGGTTTTCTTCGCCGTCCCGCCTTGGGAATTACACTCTATCTTCTTACTGGGAGCAAGGTATTGGAAACTCCCCTTCCACCTAAAAACAGAAAACAAGGGTGTTTTCTGTGGGAATTAGAACTAGGTAGTATTTCCAGAGCTCTTTGGAATTCTTTCAGGAAAAATGTTGTAAGAACACAAATTATTTCTTTTATTGTTAATTTAAGTTCCTATCATCAATAACTCTCCAAGGGGAGCTTTTTTTTTTAATTGAAAGTAACAATGCTGTGAATCACTTAGTAACAAGAAAACTTTGCTGTGCAAAGAAGGAAGAGTCAGAAGCATGCAAAATCAGCCTCTGAATAAATTACCTCTGTCCCCCATTTCCCATCACATGTTATGGTCTGCCTGTTGGACAAAAGTGAGAGGGCAGAGGGTGGATGTAAAAGTAGGAGAAATAATTCAAAATGTAAGCCCCAAAGTTCTCATTGAAAGGGAAGGGAGAAACCATGTGTGGTGTGGAGACAAAGAGACATTCCTGATGGAAGGGAAGTCTACTAATGTGGGAAGGAAAAATAAATCCTGTTCTGAGTTATAAGACAAAGAGGAAGTAAAGAAGTGGAAACTTGGGAATGAATGTGAAAAGAATTTGGTCATATTTTGAAATGAGCTCTGGGCTGTACAAAATTAAAGTACCCTGCTTTGCAGACCAACACTAAGGAAATAGTGTTCTAACTTGTTTCATTATCCAGTTTATGTCATCTGTGAAGAATTAGCTCTAGGAACCCTATGTTGACTATTTTATACTATTTAGTTATTCTTAAATGAATAGCTAATGACAATCCAGTTGTGGGGATATAATGATTGGTACCTCCTTTTATTTGCTACAACTACCTGCTTCCAAAGATGGATTATATTTGGACGTCTCCATGTCCCTCTAACCTAAGCGTGCATAATAAACAGTTTGGACACTCACCAATTTTCCCATTGATGTGGAGAACAAAGACAAAAGGAAAAATTAAATTAAACTTCCTTACAACATACATCCCACTGACAAGTCCTTGAGACAGGCAGAGCAACTCTAGGAACTCAACTGCCTCCATGTTAATACTTTGCTAAGGGCAAAAGGCAATCTTAGCTTAACATGATCCTGACCTCCTGAATCTTTAAGTCTCTTTTAACATATAAAAATTCCTTTAGAAACTTCCTTTATTTCTAACCCCGAAGATATATGTTAACAATCAGCCTCCAAGCATAGGGCCCCCTGATATACATCTGAAGGTTCTCATGATTAAAGTTTACTAAACAGTAATAAATGACCTTTTCCTAACAACAGCTAGCCCCTCAAGGTCCTGGAAACCTTGCTTCCAAATTCCTAGAGACTTACACTAGGCCTAGCCCCCTCCCAACTTAAAGTACATTATCAGTCACCCATCACAACCTCAGTGCAACTCTTTCTGCCCACGGGTCCTGTCCCCATCATTTAATAAAACCACTTTTTTTGCATCTAAGGTATCTCAAGAATCCTTTCTTGACTGTTTACTCTGAACTGCAACATTTCCCTATCATCATCAATCTCAACGAAGATTCCTAGATTATATCCTCTCCTGCCCATCCTTCCCCACCTTATTCTTTTCCTATACCAGCTTTTCTCAAAACATGGTTTGC
This sequence comes from Prionailurus viverrinus, assembly GCF_022837055.1. Taxonomy (NCBI): domain Eukaryota; kingdom Metazoa; phylum Chordata; class Mammalia; order Carnivora; family Felidae; genus Prionailurus; species Prionailurus viverrinus. The sequence goes on from NC_062568.1 coordinate 33,474,954, forward strand.
AGACCCTTGACATCCCAGTGACCCTTTGAAGGACTTCATGAGTTAAAAAGTTTTTCATAATAATTCTAAGATTACCTGCCTATTTCACTAATGGTGCAAAACAAGTTTTATAGCAGGTAAAACTGCCATTGTCTTAGCACCAATGTCAGTGTGCTGGAACTATACTGGCTGTCACTATACATATACTGGCACTAAAAAAAAAAATGAAGTAAAAGTTATCAATTTTATTGAACTTCAGTCCTTAAAGGTATGAAAATAGGCTGAGAGCACTTGTGCTGCATGTTCAAGTGTGGTCAGAGCACTGTTGCATTGAGCTGCTAGCTGAATCAGCGACTTTTTCATGGAAAACCATTTTTACTCAAATATACAGCTGATGAGATGACTGTGATTACTCAGACTTGGGTATTTGGCAGTGATTTTCTTGAAGATGAATGTCACTTCAAGGAAAACAACTGATGCTATTTTTCAGTGAATTAGTGCTTATATATTTTTTAAATCTTTCAGTGTTAATTTCCATGAACAAAAGCTCCTTGGGGTCCTCATTGATTTTTAAGAGTGTTAAAAGACATCCTGGAGCACCTGGTTGGCTCAGTCAGTGGGGACTGTGATTCTTGATCTCAGGGTTGTGAATTCGAGCCCCGCATTGAGTGTAGAGATTACTTAAAATTAAATCTTAAAAAAAAAAAAAAGAGTGTCAAGAGATCCTGAGACCAAAAGAAGTTTGAAAATGGTTGCTCTTTATATATGCTTCCCAGAGTGCATTATTTGGAAGGTTGACTTTGGGATGCTCTAACTCTGTGCTAGCCAATATGGTAGCTAGTAGACACTTGTGCTTACTTAAATTTACATTAAATAAAATAAAAAATTCAGTTCCTCAGCTGTACTAGCTACCTTTTAAGTACTCAACAGTCAAATGTGGCTAGCAGATTACAGAACATTTTCACCATCGCAGAAAGCATGCTCTAATCAGGGAGCCTTGCATATACCTTACTCCTTTTGTTCATTCACCATGTTCGTTAGCATAAAAGGCTCTGCAAAGTTCTGAAAAGAGGAACTATTGTTCCATTTTGTTAAAACATGTCTCAAGCTTATTTGAACATGAACTTTATTTTTCACGTGATACCTATTCCCATTCTATAAAACACACTTTGAAAAATGCTGTTCTGCCTTTCTCCGATATTTTTATTTTAACTGTTCCACTGATATGAGGTTTCGTTACAAGCAATTTTTATACATCTTTTGGAAGTAAGTGGATATAAATAATAAATTATAAAACCTATCATCTAAATCTAAATTCCACTCCTTTGCTAGTTCACAACTGGAATTTCTGTCTTTGGGGGTGTATTTCAGGATAGATTACTTTTCTGATTATTTCTGAATTTTTAGTCTATGTAATATTTGCATTGAGGTTATACATCTGGATTTCCTAGAGAATTTCAGAGACTATCCCTGATTGGTAATCTCTGTGACTTCTGAGTCTCTCCACCAGTCAATAAGATTTTGTAAGCTTTAGTTTTTTGTTTTAAAAAACTTTTAGTTTTAGAATAGTTTTAAATTCACAGAATTTAATTTAAATTTAAATTGACAGGAAATTCCAAGAGTTACAGAGTGTTCCTATATACCATATACCCAATTTTCCCTGTTGTTGACTATTGTTGACTATTGTTCCTTATTGTTGACATTACTATAGTACTCTCATCTGCAAGTTTTAAAGTTTCTAGTGTAAAAACAATAGGTTTCCATATTATTTTCCAAACTAAAATCATGATGGTGGCTTTTCCAAACCACCAAACTCCAACACCCCACCATGAGGGTCATTATTCCACATTTTCTTGAGCATAGGTCGCTGAGATTCATGATCTTAGCAATTAAGTCCCACATCCCCCCACATACTTCTCCCAGTAGGGGAGCAGCTGGGCTGGTGATGCTGGAGCCTGGGCTGTGAGCAGGCAGTGCTGGTTAGCAGCAGTAGGATCACAAGAAAATAGGCACAATGAGAACTGTGCCCTTAGTCAGGGTTAGGAAGTAAGGAAGTAAAATGTGGAAAGCACAGAAGTTCCAAAGTGAAGTCAGCAGTGGAAGACAGAGGCAACTGAAAAAACCACCAGAAGGTAAGAAATACAGAGAAGTGCAGAGCATGGATTGCCTATAGATGAATTCATGAGTTGGGATGGAGCTATTAAGGACCCTGAACTGGTATGGTTGAATTATGCATTTTCTTTAAGAAAGTGGTTTATCACAATAGTATGCATATTGCTCAGTTTACATGCTGTTTTAATTTTTTTCTCTCATAAAATCAAATCATGTGTATTTATATTCATGTTGGTGAATGCATATACAAAGACAGTCTGGAGCATGTACACCAAACCATAAACAGTGATTACTTCTGGGAATAATTACATCTGGAAGGGCTGGGGATTAGAGTGAGGTGATATGATGGCGGAGTTTCACTGACTCTATACTTCCATAGTGTTTCAATTATTTACAAAATATGGTAATGTATACCTAGGTAAATAAAGAAAACAAAAAGTAGAAGTAATATGTGTTCGTTTACAAAATTAGGAAATACTGAAAAGCATATGGAGACGATTTTAAATTATATTCTCATCACACTGTGATAACCATTTGTTTAAGTGAATTTCTTTCCCATCCCTACCCCATCCTCTTAATGCTTAGATATATGGATGTGGTATGCTATAATATTATTCAAAAATACTTGGTGCCCTTCCCTGTCTAGTTGAAGTCCAATGAGGCCATATTCCTTCAGCCAATGAAATAGGAATAGAAATGATGTGAGTCACTTCTGGGCAGAAGTTTTAAGAGTCCACTCATGCTTTTGCAATCATAGAAGTTTGTCTCAAGATGGAGCCTCTGTCATCTTTATGGGTTTCTTGGTGACCTGGGATGGACAGGCAGCATCAGAAGAAATAAACTTTGTTATTGTAAGCTCTGGAGATTTTCATGTTGTTAATGAAACATAAATTAGCTTACCCTGACTGATAGAAAAGATAAACACATATCTGTGTGTATTATGTAAATGCAACTGTATGTATGTCTGTGTGGGCACAAAGAGAAAAACATACACAATCTATAAAATTCATTGTCACTATGAAGGTGGGTTTACTCTGTATTTTGTATGTTACTCTATTTTGTATGTTCCTTTTTTGACTTAATACATTATTATAAATATTTTCCCACCTTACCAGATAGTTTTTGGAACTAAGATTTTAATGCAAGATGATACATTATGATTTAATACAGTAATGGCCCTGTCTCATTCCATTTCATGGACTTACCATCATGTATCTCCTGTGTGTGGACATTTAGGTTGTTTCCAAGTTTTGTTCTTGTAAATTATCAATAAGTGTATTTGTCCACACCTCTGACTTATGATAAAGGTCATACCTAATTAGGATAAATACCATAAAATGGGATTACTGTTCATTCTAGAGCTGACTGACTCTCACCCTCCTGGCTTCCTATACCGCCCCCCCCCCATCTCCACAGGGTTCATGTAGGTCAACAAGGTGAAACAGTGCAGCTGCCAACCCACAGGGATAGAGGCACTGAGTCGCTTGCACATTTTGATAGATGAGATCATAATCTCCTTATCTTTTCCAGCTTCCCTCTGTTCAGCAATGACAAGGTGGAAATTTTTTTTTCATTCAAGAATATTCATTAAAAAAACTAAGAGTAGAGCAAAACCATATTTACAAAATGTAACTTTCTGCTGTTAATGAAACTGCTAGTCAAAGATTACCCATCAGGGTGCCCAGTCCCCAGCCTCTCCCTCACTTCCTCCCTGACCGGGTTAGATGTGATAGTTGCCTGGGCCCTCCCAGAACCATATTCCTGGTCTTCTCCGCAGCCCTCACCTTCAGTTGTGTACTCACCCCATTCTTCGCTCCTGCTGCGCCCTGCACTAACATGAAAGCAGTACTTCCCCTCTCAATTACAACTGATAGTTTCCTTTCGTCTTGTCATTAAGCTAGATTGTGGTCTTCTCCAAGTCACAGACTGTATTTCATTCCCATAGCTACAACAGTCATTAGCACAGTACCCAGAGCAGAGCAGACTTAGAGTAAATATTGGGTGAATGCATGCATGCAAATAGGAACTAATGCATAGATTCTTGCATGCCTGCATAAATGAGAAGTTCCTAAGGAGACATGCAGAATGTGTTTTTCCATCTCTAGAATCTGAAAGGGAGCATCTTCCTGCCTCAGGGTGGTTGCCTTTTGTATCCAGATGAGTGGTTTATCTGTAAGATGTAAATGCTTATCAGCTAGGTGTTCACAACTTGGAGAATTCATGTATCTTTGAGGAACATCCTGAAAACCAAATAGGCATATTCTTTTTTTCCTATCTTAGGACTAAACCTCAGTTATGAAAAGTAAAGAGAAAAGAAAATAAGAGCACAAGGAAAGGCCTTTATCACCATGTAGATATCTTGGAAGCAAGAGACACATTCTCTAGTTTCACCAGGCAATGCCTGAATACACAGTTTGGAGAGCAGGCAGGGAAACAGGCACTCTTAGTCATCATTGGTGGGAGTGTAAATTGATGTAAACATTTTAGAGGTAATTTGGGAGATATTTATCAAAAATGTAAATGCATTACCATCTGACCAAGAAATTCCATTTCTAGGAATTTATCTCCTAAAAAGCTTATATAGGGGTGCCTGGGTGGCTCAGTTGGTTAAGCGGCCAACTTCGGCTCAGGTCATGATCTCGTGGTCCGTGAGTTCGAGCCCCGCGTCGGGCTCTGTGCTGACAGCTCAGAGCCTGGAGCCTGTTTCAGATTCTGTGTCTCCCTCTCTCTGACCCTCCCCCGGTCATGCTTTGTCTCTCTCTCTGTCTCAAACATAAATAAATGTTAAAAAAAATTTAAAAAAAAAAGCTTGTATAAGTACATAGAATGTATAAGGATGTTAACTGTAGCACTATTTGTAATAATCAAAGATTGGAAATAATCCAAATGTCCATCAATGGGGATTGGATAAATAATGTTACATCAAAATAGTGGAATATGATATATTTTTATCCTTTAAAAATGGATACAGCCCTTTATTTACTGACATGCAGAGATATCCAATTTAAATTATTTAGTGATGAAAGACAAACTGTGGAACAGTTTAGTATGATTCCATAGTCTAGAAAGAAGATGTACATGCATAGGGGAAAGACAAGAAGGATACAGGGTAAATTTATCAATGCCTACCTCTGGTAAGTGGAAATTACCTACCTCTGGTAAGTGGAAGTTTTTTTTAAACATTGATTCATTTTTGAGAGACAGCAGAGAGCCCAATGTAGGGCTCAAACCCACGAACCATGAGATTATGACCTGACCAAAGCTGGATGCTCAACTGACTGAGCCACCCAGGTGCCCCAAAGTAAAAACAATAATTGATTGCTGCTTTCTCAAGTCCTAGGCTGAAAATTTACCTGTTCTTGAGTTGTAGAAAACTTTAATAATTTTAAATATTTCCCTCTGTGGTAATTAAATGGTGGAAGGAACAACACCGAAAAATACTAGAGATTCCAAATCTGAGCTACCTGATCCACACTCGAGTAATAAATAATATCTGGTGTCAGGTGTTATACATGCTACATCATAGCCCTGTGTTGGATTCTTTTTCAGTTTAGAAACTTGTGAATAAGACCATTCATAAAACATGCAAGGTGACAGTGGATACTGGCCCACGAAACAGGTCAGACTTGGTGTGGATTGAATTTTATTTGATTTATTCTTAGGTTCCCAGAGCAAATCCCTCAGTAACAGTTCTGACTGGTGTCTGTTTTTTGGTTGGTTGGTTTTATTTATTTTGCTTTTGTTGTCCTTATAGGTTGCCATGCATGCATTCTCCCTGGCAACATGATTTCTCGATATTTCAGGACTGAATTCTTTTTCTGACCACATTTCCCACTTTGCTTGGGATTTTCTAGAGGTAACAGTACCAAACTTTTATCAATTCCCACAAGAATTGGTTGCCACTCTCAACCTAGTGACACATCTAGCTCTAGACACCCAGCTTCAGACTAGTAGGTCCCTACTATTCATATCTACCTCCAAATAATTAAAGCAATCCATACCAGCATCTGGCCATATCCTCCTGCACTTTGGGCATGCTGAAGAATCCTCCTGCACTTTGGGCATGCTGAATGCTTAGTGACTAAGCTCACTAAACTGCCATGTTCTTTTTTTGCTGTAGCTCTGGGCAAAATCTTTAAGTGGTTGCTAGATTGCTGGCCAAGCATTTGAATTATGCTACATAATGTAACAAGCCATTTCAGCTGGGATCCAGGCACTTCTAATATAAACACAACCACCAACACCTAGGAAGTATTTGCTGTCATTTGACATGCGTGGGTGCGCGTCAGTTCAATAACTAGGTTTGGGGTGGGCAAGAGGGATGATGAAGACCATGAAGATGAAAACATGACCTCCAGCCTCTAGGACTGGTTTTGAGCCCCAAGAGTTATGGAAATTTTTTTTCAAGAAGCAGCTCTGATTTAGAGTCCAGGTGTCAAAGAGTATCACAGAATTGAGAAGGGCCATTTTCTCCATCTCCTCGTGGAATCCAGCATTGTTCTGGCATATAGGATTGGAGGCTTTGGGAACACTGAGAGACAGCATTCTTAGTATATTCTGATTCAAGTGTTACACAGTGGACTTCCTCAGCAGAGACAGCGATAAAAATTTCATCCAGCTGCTTGCCAGCAATGAATGTTGACAAATGATAACTGGAGCTTTCCAGGAAAAATACTTTGGATGCCCAAGAGGGCCAGGATGGAGATGTCTGTAAGACTCTGCACTATCCCCTCACTCAGTAAGCACTCAGTACAGATTAACCAAATGAATGAGTGAATGAATGAATGGAGAGTGCCATATAGTGATGAAAGCTGAAATATTGGTTCATAAATAAGGGGAAGAAACTTGTTTGGGGACTCCTAGAAATAACCAGGATCATTTTTGGAAAAAATAGCTCCTGTTTAAAAAGGATACAATTTGGATCTATTGTAATTTATGAATAGCTGTAGTATGATCAACAGGCTGGTAAAGATAGGTGAAAATTGAATTAGGAATATTTTCTGAACCCAAATGCTGAAATAACTCTTTTTTTTCTTAATGTTTATTTGTGTTTGAGAGAGAGAGAGAGAGAGAGAGAGAGAGAGAGTGAGCCTGAGTGGGGGAGGAGCGGGAGAGAGTGAGACACAGAATCTGAAGCAGGCTCCAGGCTCTGAGCTGTCAGCACAGAGCCTGACGCGCGGCTCAAACCCACGTACCGTGTGATCACGACCTGAGCCGGTGGGACGCTTAACCGACTGACCCACCCAAGTGCCCCAGAAATAACTCTTATTAAATAGATGATTATAGCCTTTTTCCCCCCAGGAATAACATCATTTCTAAAATTGGTCAGTATCTATGGCAGTGGTCCTGATTAGATTTTATACAGGCAATAGAGTCTGTAACTCCAGACTGAAATAATCCTGCTTTCAGAAATGTAAATAAGCATAACGGACAAAAGTTCTGTGGACACAGTATAGCATACTACGTGGTTTTGCCCTCTCTCTGGATTAGTTCACACCAAAGCCAAATGCGGGACTACCTGTGATTATGAGTGCTTAGATACAAAGTCTCGGATGAGCCACAGCCTCTGTTAAACTATTAACAAGCTCCCTTCTAGTTCTCAAACCTGATCTATCACAGAACTTTGTGTTTGCATTTTGAGTTTTATTTCCAGACCAGGTTTCAAATAAGGAGAAGGAAGGAAACAAAGGTAAGTCTGTCTGGCTGTTAAGGTTAGGCAGTCAATTTGGCAGCTGGGCTTATATAACCTTTAACTTCTCCTAATTGGAAACATTCAAAGTACCTGGCTCTCCCCAGGATGCCAATTTGCTAGAGAATCTGTTTGCAGCCTCCTTGTGAGAAGTCAATTTAAAGTCTTAGCCAACAAAAACAACAAAACCTTCATCTCCATGAAACAAGTTATACTCCATTGTTTGCCAGACTCATTGTGAGTTGAAATTTTAAACTGACTTAATTTTAAACTCATTCATCTTAATTAATGTACACCTTATTCAATCACAACCATTCTTCTACAAATAGGTCAAACCTTCATAAGCCTTCAGAGGGAAGCCATTCATAGAGATGTTTTTTTCTCTCACTGATGTCAGAAGGTGACTCTTTTAATATTAATTTCCAGGTAAAGGTTAGAAATAGTTAAACTTTGTCATTCTCTTAGTATCTGGTAATGACTATTATACTGAGTTCAAATTAACATTCCATCAAATATGGCTTGTGATAAACCATGTATCTTTTTAACAATAAAATGGAAAGCAAAGGGGAATTTCAGCTAGTTTTAAACAACTTGGAAACTCAATTTATTTTCATATAGAATTTCAGGATTATATGCAAGAGAGTGAATATGTCCTTGATTCTACAATTTTATGGGCTTGTCTCCATCTCTATCCCTTTCTATAGCTTCATTTACAGTTTACAGCCTGTCTGAAGCTGAATTCAGTAGCTTTCCTTCCAAGCCTACTCGTCTTTCTCTACTCCTAGTATTAGTATCTGGCACCACTAACCACTCAGTCCCCTAAGTCAGATATCTAGGAATCATGCTATAGTAATCTTTTTTCTTAAAAACAAACAAACAAACAAACAAACAAAAAAAGCTTTATTGAGATATAATTCACATAACATAAAACTCATCTATTTAAAGTGTGCAACGTGGTGTTTTTTTAGTATATTCACAGAATAAGTCAGATTGTTCTATAATTTTTTGTGTGTGTGATCTTTGTCAGGTTTGGTATTAATATTATACTCCTTTCTTAGAAGATTTAGCATCCCCATATCCTATGATGGTTCCAAAATGCAAAATCCATGGGTGAGTATCACTGGCAGTAGGTATAGGAGAGGAGGGCTTGAAATTTTTTGGGGGGGTCCCACATGCTGTGGAACTAGGGTAGAGCTGAAGAATCTGATTAAAAAAAAAAAAAGATGGTTTGAATTCTATCAAACCATAGAAGATAAGATCATCCCAATGCTATTTAATCCAATCCAGAGCACAGGAAAAGAAAGAAAACCAATCCCACTTGTGAAAGATAAAAAAAATCTTAAATGTTCACAAAGAGAACCAACAACATATTTAAAATATAATAATGTATTTAATTATATTTAAAATATAAAAAATAATGTATGTTTACAAAGTCTATTTCCAAGGATATAGGAGTTTTTCCATAGTAGGTCATCAGTTAATATGACTCGTCGTGTTAATACAGCTAGGGAGAAAAATCAGCTCATTGCCTTCATAAATGCCAAAAAAGGCATTTCATAAAATTTAACATTCATTCATGTTAAAGATATTTAATTAAATAGGAATTGAGGGATACTTCAGCCCATAAGCCAGCTTCTTACTTAATGGGAAAACATTACTGAAAGTAGAACGAAGACATAGATGACCATCACATCCATTACTACTTATCATTGGAAACAGGTATTAGCCGATACAGTTAGACAAGAGAAAGGATTTAATCACACAAGAGTTAGAAAGAAGACAAAAAATCTACCTCTCTTTATAGATAACTTGACTATATATCTGGTAGACCAAAAAAATGAATGGAAAAATTAATAGAAATTGTAAGGGAACTTAGTAAAGAAGTAGCATATAAAATGAATATAAGTAAGTCAATAGCTTCATGTAAACAAATAATAAGCAGATAGAAGAAATAATGGAAGAGCAACACTATTTCAAAGAGCAAATGTCTAAAAGAAATGTTCATACTTCTTTGAAGTAAAGTAAAAAAAGTGGCTATGAAAAATACTTGCTTTTTGAGTTGTGTCCATTAAAATTAAGAGGTAGGAAATAAACCATTTGTATATGATTAACTGGTTGTCAATATCTTCTATGGTCTCTACAAGTTAAAGATACTTATATGTGTATCAGTCATTGCCACTTCTTTTTTTAAATTTTTTTTTTTTTTAATTTTTTTTTTCAACGTTTATTTATTTTTGGGAGAGAGACAGAGCATGAACGGGGGAGGGGCAGAGAGAGAGGGAGACACAGAATCGGAAACAGGCTCCAGGCTCTGAGCCATCAGCCCAGAGCCCGACGCGGGGCTCGAACTCACGGACCGCGAGATCGTGACCTGGCTGAAGTCGGACGCTCAACCGACTGCGCCACCCAGGCGCCCGCCACTTCTGACTATATACTCCAGAGCAAAATTACAGCTTGTGGGATTCATGAGTGCTGTGTCTTCCAGTGCTTGGGGTGCTCTCAGTGACACTGTGGTCCAATTACTCAATCCCCAACTGGCAGGGGGTTCCCATAGTAAATGTTGTTACTCTCCCAGAAGTTCCATTACTACCCTGTCTACCACCATAGACTCATGTTTTACTTCCCTCTTCCTTGAGAATTAGCTTGAAAGTTCCAGTATAGATATTGGAGGAGAAGAGGGATGGTTTCTGCTGGGATTTTGAAGTAAAATGGCAGATAATTAGATATATTTCTGATAGTCTCAGCTAGAACTTGGAATACAATTTAGTATAGAAACTATGTGATTGAATGCATTAGGTGTTAGACTATTTCATGTGTATTTTTGAGGTGTAATTATAAGCTGGTGAGCCTCCTTAAAGAAACTAGAAACAGAAATTTACTATGTAGTCTGAATTCCAAAAGCCTTAAAAGCAAATTATGCTCAAAAATTTGTTGCTAATTGTGCTACAAAAATAAATTGTGTTCATCAAATCAAGAGGAAGAGCAATTGAAACAAAACACATTTCTGATGATATATAATTAGAAAAACAACTCTTAAAAAATAATTGCCAAGGCAGAGGAAAGACTTCACCTTACATACTTTATTCCCTCTGAATTTTATACCACACGTATTGTGATAATTATTCCCCTAGTAAGATTTTTTTTTAACTTAAAAATTGTTAAAAGTAACTGCCAAATTATATATTTAGAACATTTCTCTAAAGTGCAAGTGAATATACACTGTTTCTTTAAAGTCTGGTGCCTTTGTTCTATTGAACTTGGTGGTGGTTGGTTACGGTGCTGATAAACCTCAAGTAAGACCTCAAGTAAGCTACCATTGCTGTAAAATGACTCTACATGCTGGCTACCCATCCCTGTAAAAATAACTATACCATTGTGGGAGTAACTTGTTTTGCCTTAACTACAAAATAACTATCTTTAGTAGGAACATTGATTCCCTCTCCTGGAGTTTCCTTCTAGTTGAAGGGAGGTCAATTAACATAATCCTCCTAACTCCTCTCTATCCCCATACTCTACCCTAGGAAGGACCTGAGCATGACTTTAGGAGCAGAAACTGGGCAATCAGAGCCCCACCTTCCTCCTTTCTTCCTCTTAAGGGCTAGCTGGCCACAGGAAGCACCCATATCTCTAAGCCACAGGGCATAACTAATTGTCACGTAGGCCACCAGTGGTGGTCCATGCCCGAGTGGGTGTGTCAGCCTAATTCTGGAGTTCAATATTGCTCGCAGACATAAGTAAGCCATGTGTTTGTCAATGTGGTAGAGGTTTAATGGTATTTCATTGTGATTTTATTTTACATTTCCTAGATTACTAAAAAGTTGAGTATTTTTAGATATATTTGCATTCTATTTGTGTGCTCACTTTTCATATTGAGGTTTTTTTATTTTTTAATCCATGAGCATCATATATATCATTCCATTTTATTTAGATGTTATTTAAGGTCTTTCGATAAAATTTCTTAATTTTCCCATAAAGGACTTGCACATCTGTTGTCAAGACTTACTCCTAGGTATTTAGGCATTTTGTCTTGTTGCTATTATAAATAGTACTTTAAAAGTAATTTTTTTGTAATTTGTTTCTGTTATTTGGAATTGCAATTCACTCTCATTTGTTGATTTTTTAATCCAGAAAACTTATTAAATTAATTAAGTCCAATTGTTTATCTAGAAATCTTTTAAGTTTTTCCATACAGGAAATTTTATTATCTACAAATGAGAGTTTTGTTTTTTTCCTTTTTGACTCTTGTGCCATTTCTTTCTTTTTTCCATTTGCTTCTTTTTCAGGTGTGTGTGTGTGTGTGTGTGTGTGTGTGTGTGTTTTCCTCCAAGTCTTTATTTATTTCTTAAATGTTTATTTATTTATTTTGAGAGAGCATGTGTGCACAAGCAGGGGAGGAGCAGATAGCAAGAAAGGGAGACAGAGAATCCCAAGCAGTCTCTGCACTGTCAGGGCAGAGCCCAATGCAGGCTCCATCCCATGAACCTCGAGATTGTGACCTGAGCAGAAACTTAAGTTGGACACTTAACTAACTGAACCACTCAGGTGCCCCCAAGTTTTTATTTAAATTCCAGTTATTAACATACGGTGTAATGCTAGTTTCAGGTGTAGAATTGAGTGAATCAACACTTATATACACACTTATATACACACAACACTTATATACACACAACACTTATATACACACTTATATTCCTTAATCCCCATCACCTATTTAGCCAATCCATCCCACCCACCTCCTCTCTAGTAATCACCTGTTTGTTCTCTATAGTTAAGAGTCTCTTGGTTTTCCTCTCTTTAACCCCCCACAATGTTCATTTGTTTTAGTTCTTAAATTCCACATATGAGTGAAATCCTATGGTATCTGTCTTTCTCTGACTGACTTATTTTGCTTTGCATGATACTCGCTAGCTCCAACCATGTTGTTGCAAATATCTTTTTTATTTTTTTAAATCTTACCACACTGGCTAAGATCTCTGGTTCAATATTGAATAGTCATGATAGTAAATATATTTTTCATAAAATGGAAAAATATAATAAAAGTCGCGATAGTGGATATCCTTGTTCCTGATCTTACAGGGAATGTGTTCAACATTTTGGCATTAATTATAGCATATGTATGTATCTCTAAACAATATATTATTATACATATAACATGATGTTAAATCAATATTTTATTTCTGAAAAAAAACCTAATAACTTATCTTTTTATACATTGAGAGGTTTGTGATTCTTGTTCAAGATTAAGATTGTGCTGGATTTCATATCAAGGTATTTTAACATCATAAAATAAGCTAAGAAGTTTTATTTCTATTCTCTGGAAATAGTTATCTAAGGATTGAAATTAGTCTAAGTCAGCATTATCCTTCTTGATTTTTTTCTGCTTTATCTATCACTTGTTGAGGTAATTATGATACTCTTTCACTAAGATTGGATTTTTTTCTCAATTGTTGAGTTGAATGTGCTTTATATATATAGTGAGTATTGAACATGTGTCTCTACTCTTAGCTTGTTATATTGTGTTTTTTTTATTTATTCCACTTTACTATTTGCTAAAATATGCCTATAAAAATTTGGGCGGCACAGTGCTTTTTTTTTTTTGAGGTAGTTCTTAAATTGTTTTAATTTCTTTAAAGGATATAGATAATTCAGTTTTCCTCCTTTTTTCTTGAGTCAATTTTGTAATTTACATTTCTCTAGGAATTCATCTACCTCATGTAAGTTTCAACTCTATTGGATAAAGTTATTTATATGAGAAAACTAATAAGTATCTATTGAGGATGTCTTATGCACTATTATACGTACTGTACTTTTGTGTTCTAGAGTCTATTTTTTAAAGTTTTTTAACAGCCTTTTTGAGATATAGTTATAGACAATAAACTGTACATATAAAAGTATATGATTTGATAAGCTTTTTTTTGTTTTCAATTTGATAAGTTTTAACATTTGCAAACATCCCAGAGACCATCAGCACAATCAAAATAGTGAACATTATCCCTCATCCCCAAAAAGTTTTCTCCTGCCCTTTGTAATCCTTTCAGAGTACTCCCCCCAATGCCTGTGATTTATGAGATTATTTCCCAACTGGCTAGTGGTAGTAGACACCACTCCTTTGTGAGTTCCAGGCATTCTTTCCTTAAATGCCTTCAGGTGTTCCTTTCTCTGGCCTCAGGTGGTTTCCTCCCACGCATGTGCAGATGTCCTAGGTTCTCTTCGTGTGAAGCTCTACCTCAACACAGACACTCTGTCCTGCAAACCCTAGCTTCTTTGAGCTCCCTGGACTCTCAGCTCCGTATTCTTGAACAATCCACTCCTCAGCACCTTGGGGAATCTGCTGGACTCCACCTTGACTCCCCTTCCCTGAACCCCAGCCTAGAAACTCTAAGGATGGTAAGTTGGGGCTATCACAGGACTCTCATTTCTGTTGTTTGTCATCTGTTTTGCCTCTCCTGTTTTCTGTCTCTTGGGAACCATTGCTCTTTGTTCTCTGATGACCAGTCTCTTGAAAACTATCTTTTCTTATGTTTTGTGTGTTTTTTCGCTTGTTTTAGGAAGGATGATAAATCTGGTCTCTGTTACTCCGTCTTGGCCAAAAGTGGATCATAATATCCTTTATGTTTTTAGTATCTACAGTATCTTGTTTCCTTTTTCAGTTCTTTTATTTCTCTTCTTTTTCTCCTGGATTAAATTTGCCAGAGGTTTGTCTAATTAGTCATTTTAAGGAACAACTCTTGCTTCCTGATTGTTCCTTTCGTATATTTATTTTCAATTTCATTCAATTCTTATTTACATTTTCTTCCACTTCTTCTTTCTGTTTTGTCTAACTTAGATTATAATATCAAGTCCTTGGGGTTTTTTGTAAGCACTGAAGACAAATCTACAACTTGGTAACACTTTAGCTGCATCTCAAAGTTTGTTCTACGCTGTTTTCATTGTTCAATTCTAAAGAATTTTATAAATCTATCATTTTGTTCTTTGATGAATTTTTAAAAGTGTTTTAATGGATTTTTCCTTTTTTATTAATTTCTAACTTAATTGCATTGTAGTCAGAGAAATTTATCTGTGAGATATAGTTGTTAGGCAATATGCTGTATGTATGTAAAGTGCATAATTTAAGGGGCGCTTGTGTGATGCAGATCTGTTTGTGGGTTCAAGCCCCACATCAGGCTCTGCACTGGTGTTCTCTTCTCTCTCTCTCCCTCTCTCTCTGCCCTTCCCCTCCTCATGTGTGTGTGCTTTCTCTTTCTCAAAATAAATAAACAAACGTTATTAAAAAACAAAGTGTATAATTTGGCAAGTTGTAGCATATGTAAGTACCCATGACAAGATAATTAATTTATCTATCACTAAAAGATTCCTGATGTTCATTCATAGTCTCTTTGAGCAGGCTTCAAATAGATCAGGCTGAATAACAGAATTTTTTTCTTATTAAACTTTGTTTTAATGAATTGCAAAATTCTGTAAAAGATTTTTAGTCAAGTTGTTTCCATTAAAGGGGTGCCTGGCTGGCTCAGTCAGAAGAGTATGCCATTCTTGATCTCGGGGTTGTGCATTTGAGCCTCACATTGGGTGTAGAGATAGCTAAAAATAATAATAAAAATAAAAAATGTTTCCATTAAAAAGTACTGATATTTTTTAAATTGCCACACATACACAAAAACAAATGGTCCACAAAATGTTCTCCTTTCCTTCTGAAGGTTTTACAGTGCATTGTATCATCAAACCAGTCTTTTACCAGTAAGCTTAAATGCCCAATGGAGACAAACAGTTCTGAGACCATTCTTCCACCACTGATTAAGACTGGAGTGGCAAATACTATTCATTTAGCCTTCTGGGTAGACTTGACGACCTTGCCAGCTTCAGCAGACTTCTTGTCCACCTTCTGGATGACACCCACAACAACCCTTTGTCTCATGTCACAAGCAGCAAAATGACCCAGAAGAGAATTATCAGAAAAGCTTCTAACACACATGGCTTGCCAGGAGTCATATCAATGATGGCAGAATCACCAGATTTCAAGAATTTGGGGGCTATCTTCCAGCTGGTTCCCAGAATGACAATTAATTTTCTCCTTCAGCTCAGCAAACATGCATGCAATATGAGCTGTGTGACAGTCCACAACAGGTGCATATCTCACACTGATTTGGCCTGGCCGGGATAACCACCTGAGCCGTGAAGCCAGCCGCTTCCTTTGGTGGGTCATTTTTGCTGTCAGCCACATTGCAGCCACAAACATCTTTGACAGACACATTCTTGACATTGAAGTCCACTGTTGTCCCCTGGAAGAGCTTCACTCAAAGCTTTACGGTGCATTTCAACAGACTTTACTTCAGTTGTAGCACTGACTGGAGCAAAGATGCCCAACCGCTGGGTCTGAGAACACCAGTCTCTTTGAGTACCAGGTCAAGGACTGGTTTCATATAAATGACTGCTAGGATAATGTTGTTAGCAAGTAACAGAAAATCTAACTTAAAATATGTAAAACAATAGGGAAAATTTACTATCTTATTTAAAAAATTTTACTATCTTATTTACTATCCTAGAGGAAGGATGCCTCTAGGGTTACTGAATTCAGCAGCTCAGTGATACCACCAAGCTCTCAGGATTTTTACCCTCCCACCTTCTATTCTGCCATCTTTTAGGATAGCTCCCTTCCTAGTTACAAGATGGCTGCCCCTTATCCCAGATCAGATGCAGACATAAACAAGATGCAGACATAAATGAGCTCACGTCATTCTTGTGTGCCTTTTTTTTTAAGTTTATTTACTTTGAGAGAGACAGAGATGGGGGAAGGGAGAGGGAGAGAGAGAATCCCAAGCAGGCCCGGCACTGTGGGAGCAGAGCCCCATGCAAGGCCCAACCCACATAGCCATAAGATTGTGACCTGAGCCAAAACCAAGAGTTGGAGGCTTAACCAACTGAGCCACCTAGGCACCCCTCTTGTATGTGAGGAAGGGTTTCCTGTATGTCCCCAGTAGACTTCCCCCTCACTTCATCATAGCCAGAATTTTGTCATAAGCTCTTGTCATATGCCAGTATAGGATAAATACTGCCCCCGCCCCTTGCTTCACAGAGCTAGAACTGGACTGGCCTCCCTGACACATATGGCTATGTGCAAAAGAGAGGACAGTTCACAAGAAAAAAGGAAAGGATTACAGATAGCAGTTAAAGGTGCTTGCTCGGGTCGCCTGGGTGGCGCAGTCGGTTGGGTGTCCCACTTCAGCCAGGTCACGATCTCGCGGTCCGGGATTTCCAGCCCCGCGTCGGGCTCTGGGCTGATGGCTCAGAGCCTGGAGCCTGTTTCCGATTCTGTGTCTCCCTCTCTCTCTGCCCCTCCCCCGTTCATGCTCTGTCTCTCTCTGTCCCAAAAGTGAATAAACGTTGAAAAAAAAAAAATTAAAAAAAAAAAAAGTGCTTGCTCTATGAAACTATCCAAAAGACACAATAAAAAAAAGCCATTTAAAAAACAACAAATTCCATACTTACCTGGCAGGGAAGATACCATGATCATGAAGGTGGTTTTCTCAGAGAGAGGCTTATCCATTGCACTCCGGATATGCTGACCCCTGTGATTTCCCCAAATGTGGGAAACTCGACTGGTAATTTGCAGTAGTGGGAGTCTGCATTCTCACTCTCCCCTATAAACATATAAGAGCTTATCTTCTTAGATTGAGGAGTGCCACATAAGAGCTTATCTTCTTGGATTAAGGGGCAGATGCAGGGGGCAAAGGGTTGTATCCCCCTAAGAGGTTATAGCATAGAAACTAGTCTTGAAGCTATGGCCCAGAATGTTCCTTTGTGATAGATTTAAGAGAAATGATTAATCCAATCATTCCTCAACTACTGTAAGTACATCTTCTAACGGAAGAGAAGTGAAATTGGTCCTTTATTTGTTTTATTGAAATTAAAATTCTCTTCCCAAATAATAAATTTTATTGAGTTTACAGATAACAAAAAATTGCATTTCATCCTAGCAGCTACCTCCAGATTTTCATCACAAATTTAAGGACACAAACCCTTTGTTTCCCTTGCAACATTTTTTTGCACAGGCCTATGAATACAAGATGCTGAATAACATTACAGTTGCAAACTAATTAATTTACCTAGGAAACCTCTGGAACTATCTCCCTCTCTAGCAACCACGGAAGGGAATATTCCAGGATTAAACATTTCTGTAAAGGCAATATATATTTTTATTCTTTTGCCTATAAATTACCTGCCACAGGATGAAGTGGTTTCCATGGTAAATTGAGAGGATCAGTTCAGCAGATTATTATCTTGGCTTTGTTCCTAAGATTCAGGTTTCAAAGGGCTATTAACATCGGTGGGAAGATAATTGGGACTGGTACAAAAGTAGCAGAGATGAATGTTGCTGCTACATTTAGTGTGTGTCGTGGTATTGTGCTAAGTCGTTGTACATGCATCAATCATTTAATCTTCTCACAACCCCATTAGGTTGGTGCTATATTATCCTAGTTTTACAGATGAAGAAAATAGGGTATGGAAAGGTCAAGTAACTTACCCAAAGGCATACTACTAGAAAGTGTAGTCATGTCTGTCGGAGTCAAGAGTTCATGCTGTTAACCACTGCATTGAGGGACCAAATGGTAGACAGGTCTACCTGGATTTAAATATTTTCAATACAGTCCCTTACCACAGTACTTGATTTAGACCTTCCTTTTTAAGCAATTAAAAAAAAAAATGCAACCAATCACTAATATCCTATACCTCTTTAATTCTAGAGCTCTGATTCTCATAGTGTGGTCCCCAAACCAATAGCATCTGGCATCACCTGTGAACTTGTTAGAAATGCAAATGTTCAGGGACGCCTGGGTGGCTCAGTCGGTTAAGCGAATGACTTCGGCTCAGGTCATGATCTCTCAGTCCATGAGTTCGAGCCCCGTGTCGGGCTCTGTGCTGACAGCTCAGAGCCTGGAGCTTGCTTCAGATTCTGTGTCTCCCTCTATCTCTGACCCTTCCCGGCTCACACTCTGTCTCTGTCTCACTCTCTCTCTCAAAAATAAACATTAAAAGCATTAAAGAAAAAAAGAAAAGAAATGCAAATGTTCAGTCCCCAGTGGAGATCTGCTGAGGATGAATCTCTGGTGTGTGGGCACATACTAACAACCTTTCCAGATTCTGATGCATACCCAAGCTGAAGGAGTACTGTTCTAGGAAGAATGGATACATGTTGGTTAGTCTTCCTTTCTCCTACAGAGGGTTGCCTAAGCTCATAGGTCAAGGGTGACTGAGATCCATGCTCAGTTTTTCTCTCTTGTCCTGCATTGTTCCACTATGTCTTCACTGAGCTCTTTAACTGACAGATTATTGTGTCTTAAAAGTCTCATAGTCCTCACTGCTATGCTTACTGCTGGGGGATTGCAGATCTTTGCAGAGAACTGTTGCTACATTTTCTTCTTTTTCCTCTGGTTTTATGTTGCTTTCTACTTTTCCCTCTTGTTATCTCCATGTCCTCCTTTTGTCTATTTTTCTCTCCAGGTTTTTCCTGAGTATACTGTGCTCTGCGTGACACACTGTCCTAACCTACCTCCTTTTTCTCTCATAGCAGGATGGACTATTAATTACGCTTCAGGAAACTGTGACTTGGGCACAGGAGTACTGCTTCTTGGTGGTGCCAAAAGGAAAACACTTCTATTTGTAGTCAGTTCCCTAAAAATATCTTTGTATACTTTCTCTTTCCTGAGAAGAATCATTTGATTTCTCACTAAGCTGAAAATGTTTTGAGGACAGGACTTGTGCCATGAAAAAGAACAGTCCTCCAAGGTAATTGCCTCCTTTTTTTTTTTTAATGTTTATTTGAGAGAGAAAGAGAGACAAACTGTGAGTGGGGGAGGGGCAGAGAGAGGGGGAGACACAGAATCCAAAGCAGGCTCCAGGTTCTGAGCTGTCAGCACAGAGCCCAAGGCAGGGCTTGAACCCACGAACCGTGAGATCATGACCTGAGCTGACACTTAACTGACTGAGCCACCCAGGTGCCCCTACAATTTTGGTAAAAATACGTAATAGAAAAAAAATTGTGGTAAAATATGTAACATAAAATTTACTATTTTAACCATTTATTTTGGTGTAGAGTTCAGTGGTACTCAGTACATTCATATTATTGTGCAATCATCATGACCGTCCATCTCCAGAATTCTTTACCTTGCAAAACTGAAACTCAGTACTCAGCCCCAGGCAACCACCATTCTACTTTCTGTCTCTGTGAATTTGACTACTCTAGGTACCTCATATACATGGAATCATACAGCATTTATCTTTTTGTGGCTGGGTTATTTCACTCAATGTCCCTAAGTTTTACCTGTGCTATAGCATGTGTCGGAATTTCCTTCCTTTTGAAGTCTAAATGATATTCAACACATGGGTTGTTTCTGCCTTTTGGCTGTAGTGAATAATGCCGCTATGAACATGGGTGTACACATATCTGAGGACCATCACCCACTTTTACACGTAGCAGCACTGTTAACCCATAAGTGCTTCCTATGTTTAGGATAGAGAGGTATATGTGGAGGAGGAAGAGTAACAGGTGGGCCTGTAGGAGCGTATCTAGGGCCTCTGAGACATGCTGGCATCTAACAAAGTGGAATGCTCTATAGCAGATTTAACTACAAGCATATTTCAGTTTCCTTGTTCTTATCTCTCTGCCAGCACCCGCCAACAATCATTTTCATTTTGTTCCTTGGACTTTTGTTCTCTTTTTCTTCTGTCTAGACTTAGAGTCTCTGGTTGTTGTCTTAGTTCCTACTTTTATTCTCCTCACTCTGCTTTTGTTGACTAACCTTTGGCAACTTGTCATCTCCTCAGTTTCTGACCTCAATCTAGCAACTACATTTTGGATTCTTTTCACTGATTGTTTGAGGAGACCCATCTCAGCACCAGTTATCAGAAAGAAGGAAGATCCATCATCCTCCATCCCGCTAGGCATCAGAGTAAGTCAGGTGCACTGGAGTGGGAGCTATTGGGTTAGACTAAATGGACCTAGGCACCAGCATATACCCATGACATGTGACCCACCCACAAGACACTGGAAAAAAAATGACAGCTTGAAAATCAGGCTAACACCTCCCAACAGACCCTGCTGGCTCTGTTTCTCTCAAAGAACTTCTTCTCAAAGAACAAATGAGTATTGTCATGGGGATACTCTCACTGGAGAGTCTCTAGAGCCTTTATAATGTGACTCATCGGATTGAGGGTTTTGAGACAGAGCCGGGGACTTTTCAGTATACCCCTCTCAGCATTGGCCTCTGCAGTCCAGTAAAGGAGACTGAAACATCCAGTAAAGGAGACTGAAACCTTCCCATGTGTTTCATTTCTTAGGGGCTTTGGAGCAGGGCTTTGGCAGCAAGTGATTGTCCAGAAGAGAGGCCTGGAGACACCTGACAGCAAGTGTAGGTTTGCAGTAGCCCCTGTAGCAGCAGAGGGAAAAAAGGGTCACACAGCTTTAGGAAGAGCCACTGAACATGCTGAACCAGCTGCATCAGACCATAGGTGTGACAGGGGTTCATAATGAGCTGTCCACAGAAACTCTCTGCCTTCACTGAAATGGGCTTTCCTTGGAGGAATTCCTAGCCCCTAAAAAACAAAAACAAACAAAAAAAATCCACCATCGTTCTGCTGGCTATGAGTGCACTAATTTCTCCTTTAAGAACTTCCCACCTTCTTTCATTAAGTCAGTTTTTCTGAATGTCAACTTTGTGTCATAAATCATGTTACCCTCTGACAGAAAGATGATGGTCTTTTCGTTCAATAAACTGTTAGTCTTTCATTTTTCTTTTCCTTCTGGTACCAGAAAATCCCCTTTAACTTAACTGGGGGCAAGTACTAGTTTTTCTAAATAGCCAAGCTCATAGTAATAATAGCTTTTTTTTTCTTGAGTGCCTATTACATACTAGGCACTTTACACAGATATCTGTAATCTTCCCAGCAATCGCCAGGGTAGAATTATTCTTCCTATTTTGAAGTTAAGGAAACAGAGACTCAAAGAAATTAAATAATTCCCCAAATCATAAAAATAAAGGTAAAACTGAAACAGGTCTTCTTATATTATACTATTAGTTGAGAAAAGTTCAGTTTGGAGTTGGAACTCCTTGGAAACTCACTCTGCTTTTCACCAAGTCATAAATAATTCAACATTAAAAAGTTAATCAATGGAAATAAGATGTCTACAATTCTTTCTAGATATGTCAGTTTGTTTCTACCATCATCCCTCTTTTACTGAGACTGTGTCTCAAATAGACATTTGTCCCTCAATTATGATAGAAACCTTCTGCTAACCCTATTTTTAGCATTAAGAATGTTTAAACCTAATGTGTTTTTCTTTAGTGGCCTAGCACCAGGATTAGGGAAGATATACATTGATAATTTTGTAGATGAGACACTCATATGATAATAAAGGCAACTGTGGAATGTTGTGCAGACTTGGCTTTCTGGTACCACTCTATAAATGTCCTAACATATGAGTAACTATTACTTTGGTCCTGTAGCCCTTTAAGAGGAAACTAAAGATTCTTAAAAATTAACAAAATTCCCCCAAACAAACAAACATCAAACAAAAATTAATGAAATTTATTTTGCCTTAAAGTTCTTAGAGATATTTCCTATATCTCTATATGTTTCAATATGCTTAATAAAATATATTAGTTATTTAAAATGGATCTGTTAATAAAATTAGCCATAATACTACATCAGGCGATGTCACAATATTTCATATGTATGTACGGTGACAGAATTCTAGTTAAAGTGACACACATTTAGCTAAAGTTTGCATTACACTAAAAGCCCAAGTTTTCTGCTATCTCACCATTAATCACACTTCTTGACCAATGTCTAATGAGTTTGGAAAATCAGAGAATCCATCTTGGCTAATGTTAACATTCATAGGTACAGAATTTGAATGTGGAATATTGAATAAGGGATCTCCTATTCCAGGGGTAAGCAAACAATAGATAACAGGTCGAATCTGGCCTGTTGTCTATTTTCATAAATAATGTTTTATTGTTTACCTTGTTTACCTATTGTCTATAGTGCCTTTCACATTACAACAGCAGAGTTGAGTAGTTGTAACAGAGACCGTATGCCCCACAAAGCTGAAATATTTATTATCTGGTCCTTTACAGAAAGTTTGCTAACTCCTCATTTAGTTCAATCTTCCTAATACGTAGATAAGGACATATATCTAGATCCTTTGGTAATATTTTCATAGATCTCAATAAACATCATGCTCTGCCTAAATATATGAACATGTTCTTTAGCCAAAACTCACTATCTTTTCCCACATGTCTTACCATTCTCAAGACAAGTACATATTTGTCTCACATATTGTTGTATTCTTTTTTAACGGTTCCAGACCACCACAATAAAGCAAATATTGCAGTTAAGCAAGTCACATGAATTTTTTGGCTTCCTGGTGCATATAAAAGTTATGTTTACACCATACTGTGGTATATTAAGTGTGCAATAGCATTACATCTAAATATATGCATACGCTAATTTTAAAATATTGCTAAAAAATGCTAGGCATCATCTGAGCTTTCAGCGAGTCATAATGTTTTTGCTAGTGGAAGGCCTTGCCCTGATGTTGATGGCTGCTGACTGATCAGGGTGGTAGTTGCTGCAGGTTGGGTGGCTGTGGCAGTTTCTTAAAATAAGACAAAAATGAACTTTATCACATCAATTGACTCTTCCATTCATGAACGACTTCTCTACAGCATGTGATACTATTTGATAGCATTTTACCCACTTCTCAAGTTTTATCATGAGATTGCAGCAACTCAGTCACATCTTCAGACTCCACTTCTAATTCTAGTTCTCTTGTTCTATCTACCACATTGGCAGTAACTTCCTCTACTGAAGTCTTAAACTCCTCAATGTCATCCATGAGGGATGGGATCAACTTCTTCCAACTTCCTGTGAATGATGATATTTTGACCTGTTCCCATGAATCACAAATATTCTTAATGGCATCTCGAATGGTGCATCCTTTCCAGAAGGTTTTCAATTTACTTTGCCCAGCTGCATCAGAGAAAACACTATCTATGGCAGCTATAGCCTTATGAAATGTATTTCCTTGACCTGTGGGCTGCAGAATGGATGTGTTAGCACGCATGAAAACAACATTAATCTTATTGTACGTCTCTACCAGAGCTCTTGGGTGACGAGGTGCATTGTCAATGAGCAGCAATATTTTGAAAGGAGTATTTTTTTCTGAGCAGTAGATTTCAACAGTGGGCTTAAAATATTCAGTAAGCCATGTTGTGAACAGATGTACTGTCATCCAGGCCTTTTTGTTCCATTTATAGAGCACAAGCAGAGTATATCTGATTAATTCTTAAAGATCCTCAGATTTTCAAAATATTCAATGAGCTTTGACTTCAACTTAAAGTCACCAGTTGCATTAGCCTCTAACAAGAGAGTTAGCCTGTCCTCCAAAGATTTAAAGCCAGGCATTGACTTCTACTATATAGCTATGAAAGTCCCAGATGGTATCTTCTTTCTATAGCATGCTGTTTGGTCTACATGGAAAATCTGTTGTTTAGTGTAGCCACCTTGATCAATTATCTTAGCTAGATCTGGAAAATTTGCACAGTTTCTACATTAGCTCCTGCTGCTTCACCTTGCATTTTTATGTACTATAGATGGCTTTTTCCCTAAAACCTCGTGAAGTAAACTCTGCTAGCTTCAAACTTCTTGTTCAGCTTCCTTACCTCTCTCAGACTTCATAGCATTGAAGAGAGTTAGGGCTTTGTTCTAGATTAGGCTTTGGCTTAAACCTTGTTCTAGATTAGTTTGTAGCTGGTTTGATCTTCTGCCCAGACCACTAAAACTTTGTCTATATCAGCAGTAGGTCTATTTTTCTTTCTTATCATTTGTGTGTTCACTGGAGTAGTACTTTTAATTTCCTTCAAGAACTTTTCCTTTGGGTTCACAATTTGGTTAACCAGTGCAAGAGGTTTAACTTTTAGCCTACCTCACTTTTGACATGCCTTCTTTAGGAAGCTTAATCATTTCTAACTTTTGACCTAAAGTGAAAGACAAAAGACATGTGACTCTTCCTTTCAGTTGAACACTTAGAGGCCATTTTAGGGTTATTAACAGGCCTAATTTAAATATTTTTGTGTCTCAGGGAATAGGAAGGCCTGAGGGGGAAATGGACAGGAATGGCTGATTTGTAAAGCAGTCAGAACATGGACATTTATCAGTCAGGTTTGCCATCTTATATGGGTGTGGTTTGTGGTGCCCCAAAACAATTACAATAGTAACATCAAAGATCACTAATCACAGATCACTATAACAAATATAATAATGGAAAAGTTTGAAATATTGCGAGAATTACCAAAATGTGACACAGAGACATGAAGTTAGCAAATGTTTGGAAAAATGGTAGTAATAGTCATGCGTGATGCAGGGTTGCCACAAACCTTGAATTTGCAAAGAACAGAGTGTATGTGAAGTGAGATAAAGTGAAGCATAATAAAACATGTATGCCAGTATTAAATAAATAAAAAACATTATTCCAAAACACTTTTCAAATACCTCTAATTACAAGGTCCTGTACTGAGCCCAGGTATTAAAAATGACCAAGACCCTCTTACAGCTCATGCCTTTGAAAAGCTAAAGTCCTTTGGAGGAAAATAGACATACAAGCAGAAAAACTGATATAAGGAAGATCCCAAATAATGATTACCTTGATCATTCTTCCCATTAGTGTTATCTGAGTTTCGGTATTCATTAACTGAACATATTAATATGCCATCTAAAGCTTCTTAAACTGTACTTCCATTAAAGCAAATTTCTATTGCACACTTCACCCTGAAGAGGATCCTCTGGCTTTAACTACATTTTTAAAATACAGGAATACTGGGTTTTTTTTTCCAGCTTTATTGAAATATTATTGACCCATAACATTTTGTAAGTTTATGGTATACAGTGTGTTGATTTGAGAGAAATACTGCTTTTATGAAACACATAGTATCACTAAGTAATATAATAATGCTAAAGCAAGCTTTTGTTATCTGTAGTTATTATCAGGATCATGATTTTATTTATTTTAGACAACAATCTGTAGGAAAAAACAACTATATTAAAATGGCATTTTTCTCTATTGAATAGAAAGAAATCCAGTTATTTTTTCCTTGACTTCTATTTTTTCATCCTGTCCCCTCTCTCCTTATTTCTTTAAATAAAACATTTCCTTCTAAAATTTTTAAAAATTAAAAAAAAAATGTTTATTTATTTTTGAGAGAGACAGAGCATGAGTGGGGGAGGAGCAGAGAGAGAGGGAAACACAGGATCTGAAGCAGGATCCAGACTCTCAGCTGTCAGCACAGAGCCTGACACAGGGCTCAAACTCATCATCTGTGAGATCATGAGTGGAGCCAAAGTTGGATGCTTAACCGACTGAGACACCCAGGTGCCCCTAAAACATTTCATTCTAGAAGTCTTTTTATTATAATATCCCATTATTATATTATTCCCAAGAAATGTTAAATCTGAGATTCAGTAATTTAAACACTTGACCTAGTAGGTCAATAACATACTAGAGTATTCAGCAAATGTACATAGTGCTTTATATTCAAAACATTTTCTTTATTCTTCTGAATGAACTTTTTAAATTTTCTCTATAAGAAAACCAATATAACCCAAAATGTTAAAATTTTTTGCCTGATTTTAATGGTGAGAGACAGCACAAATGTAATTAAAAATATGGATTGCAAGGCTGAGGTTCTGTTGTCTTTCATTTTGCAGTAACGGAGAATGAAGTGGTGAAAAAAAGGATAATCAGGCTGAAAATCCATATTTTGTTTTTGATGATCTACTCTCAGTTTCCTTGGAAACAGAACTGACAGCCACAGAATTGCTGGCATTATGTTTTCTTTTCTTTTTAAGCTTTAAAGCACCCAAGCGAAGGCAAGGTTTTATGGCTATAATCTGTAGACTCTGACTTATTTTCAAACAAATTAAAAACAAGTATTTATTGAATGCCTATTACATATAAGGTACTATGAGGTAAAATTAACAAGTATGAGAGAGGGCTTTAAACCAACTAAGTGGAATAAATTTTAGTTTCTAAGAGCCAATCTATTATATTTTTGGGTTTTGTTTTGTTTTGTTAAGAAAAGGAGAGAGGAAATAGGCTTTATCTAAAAAAAAAAAAACCTATAGTGTGAACATAGTACATTGAAACTAGTGTAGTTTAGTGAAATTAATTTATTTATTTTTAAATATGAAATTTATGGTCAAATTGGTTTGCATACAACACCCAGTGCTCATCCCAAAAGGTGCCCTCCTCAATACCCATCACCCCCCCCTCCCTCCCACCCCCCATCAACCCTCTGTTCTCAGTTTTTAAGAGTCTCTTATGCTTTGGCTCTCTCCCTCTCTAACCTCTTTTTTTTTTTTCCTTCCCCTCTCCATGGTCTTCTGTTAAGTTTCTCAGGATCCACATAAGAGTGAAAACATATGGTATCTGTCTTTCTCTGTATGACTTAGTAAAATTAATTTTAGAAAACAACTAGATTCCTACACAAGACAGCATGATTCCATCTTCCTGTATGCAAAAACTGGGGAATATGTGGGTCGTTACTATGTGTTGAGGAAACGGTTTTTGCTTCCAAGAAAT
Organism: Prionailurus viverrinus; assembly: GCF_022837055.1. NCBI lineage: Eukaryota > Metazoa > Chordata > Mammalia > Carnivora > Felidae > Prionailurus > Prionailurus viverrinus. The sequence goes on from NC_062568.1 coordinate 33,502,367, forward strand.
AAAACAAAAACTAAAGCGAGCTTAAATAGTTTAAACCTAAAATGTTTTCTGAGAAACTGATATATTAATGAATTTGCTAAATATTTCAGTTGAGGGGTTACTGTCAAATGATTATAATATAATCTTTTCCTTTATGAAAACTTGCATTCATTTAAGTTTTAAGAGACTTAATTCAATTAAAATATCATAAACTTTCAGAAATCATTTGTCAAATATCTTCATTTTACCTACGAAAAAACTGAGGCCTAAGGAAATGGAGACACTCGCCCTAAATCATACCTGGGTGGCAGAACTAGAAGTGCTAAAACTGAGATTTCTTGATTACCAGTGTTCTTTAGTGCTCTATTAGTAATAAGGTTCATTGAGGTTTCATTTTGCAAATATTTTAATTTTACACAATTCTTAGCAACTCTTCTATTGTTTAAAAACAAGATACAATAAGAAATAAAAATACTTTATGAACATGTATCCAAATGAAAGAACCAACAAATGTAGCTTTAATAGGCACATTTAAGTTCTGAGTGAACTATGAAGCTGTATGCTTTTCAGAAAGTGTCAGAAGTAAACATCAGAATGATCAAAAGCCTCTCATTACTGTGAATTGTGGGAAGCTCACCTTCTTAATACTTCCAATAGTAGCATCTATCTATCAACTCAATCACTCAGTAATTCAAGGAGCACTCTTTGAACCCTTGTTACATTATGTATATAAATCATTTTTCTCTGGGATCCCTTTCCCCCTAACCAGTTAAATACTTCCTCTCTTGTGCTCCAATACCCCTCGTTCATATCTCTATTCTAACACTTACCATACTATAGTGCAGTTATGTTATGTACTTACCTTAGATTCCTTGACATCAATGACTCATTTATCTCTTATAAATCAGACTCAGTGGTCTCATTTCTCTTTTTCCTAATCTCTGTTATGGAGCTTGGCACATAATAATTAAATGTCTCATCACTACATAATATCTATTTTCGGTTTTCCATTGATGAGAGAGCTACAGGAAAGCAAGAGATCTATGTTAGCTGAGAAGACCAGGAAAATTGCAGAGCAAGAGAATGGAACACTGTTGACTAGGTCCTCACTATTGATCACCTCTGGCTGACTGCCAAGTTCATTTCTTAAAATGGTAATTCCCAAGTATTTCCACTCTCTTTGAGCATTAACCCTTCCTTCAATCCCTTATTTCCACCCAATGGGTTTTATTCCTACATAAACATTAAGTTTATCCAGTGAAATTTTCCTCATCTTAATCTTCTCCATCTCAATATTTTCTTTCTTCTCAGGTTTCTGAAAAAGATATATTTCTCCTCCTTCTCCTTTTCATTTAAGATCGTTCTTTACTCGCTCCTATTTATCTGCTTAAAAATGTATTTTGGTGAACTTTTAACTAGAAAAAGTTTAGTGAACCTACTACTTAAACTGCTTTCATATATTCATGAAAAGGAGGGTAGAACTGCCTATATTTACAGCTTCCATTTTCTTATACTTATTCATTTCTTAAAACACTTTAATCTGCATTTTCTCCTCACTGCTCAAATGAAATAACATTCTTTATTATTATTATTATTATTTTAGAGAGAGTGTGGCCAAAGGGGGAGAGGTACCTATTAGGGAGACAGAAAGAGAATCTTAAGCAGGCTCCCTGCTCAGGGCAGAGCCCAACACAGGGCTCAGTCCTATGATGCTGGGATCATTACCTGAGCCAAAATCAAAAGTCAGAGGCTCAACCAATGGAGCCACACAGGTGCCCCTGAAATAACATCCTTGAAGTGACTTTTCTTTTATGATTTAAAATTTGTGCAAGAAGTGCTAGATACTACCAAAAAAACTAATTTATTTTTTAAATGTTATTTATTAATTTTTGAGAGGGGGGATGGGCAGAGAGGGGCAGAACCTCAAGCCCCTCCGATGTGGGGCTTGAAGGCACAAACTGTGAGATCACAACCTGAGCTGAAATCAAGAGTCAGATGCTCAACTGACTGAGCCACCCAGCCCCTCCCCTCAAAAAACTAACTTAAAAGAAACTTGTCACATACATCCTTTATCTGTTCTCATTCTAAACACACAGAACTTCTAGCCTTTTTTTTTTTACTTCATTACTGAATGCTATAGAAAGAAATAAAAATCTTTAAGTTCCATAGAGAGAATTCCATAACAGTATGGAATCTCTGTTGCTCATAGTGATCATTGACTAGGATTGAAAATAAAAAAACAGCATCCCAGACCACATAATTTGTGGAGGTGATCCCAATTATTCATACTGCTTTCATTATGCAGAAACTAAAAAAAAAAAAAAAGCCAAGAAATTAATATAAGTGGGCCCAGCCAAAGAAAATCTCTACAACCTAGGAGAGGTGCAGGACCCTGACGTATGTAATTCATCTTGAAGATGAGTTTACAAACCAAAATTACAAAGCAGTTGAGGAAATCTGATATCATGAGAGATACCATGGATAGCATCATGAGAGATACATATGGGAGAAATAACAATGAGGAATTCTAGATAACACATAAATGACCTTTAGAATGAAGGTGTTTAAAATATTTTTAAAGAGATTTAAAAAGAAATTTTTAATGGTTGTTTTTTATTTATTTTGAGAGAAAGAGATAGAGAGCAAGCAGGGGAGAGGCAGAGAGAGAAGGAGACAGAATCCCAAGCAGGCTCCACACCATCAGTACAGAGCCCGATGCGGGTCTTGAACCCACAAACTGTGAGATCATGACCTGAGCTGAAATCAAGAGTGGGGCACTTAACCAACTGAGCCACACAAGGGCCCCAAAGAGATTTTTAAAATACCAATGAACTCCATAAGGTAAGAGTAGAATCTTATGAGAGACCAAGGACAGATGAATTTGAATAAAAAAAGAGAAATTTTAGACATAAAAAAATAGTCATTGAAATAGGACAACTTCTCAGCATATAGGATAAATAATAAACATTTAAGACCATGAATTGGGTGAACTAGATCACATGGGATAAAGACTGAGAAGCCAAAGGAGTAGGAGAAAACCCAGTGGAAAATGGTATTAAGACAACAGAGGACAATGTTTTAAGGAAGTGGCAGAAAGATCAAGTTTGACTGAAAAGTGTCATTTGGATTTGGTAATTTGGTCAGTGGGTACCTTTGCCAGAACAGGTTCCTTGGAGTGATAGTGGGGGAGACAAAAATTATGGTGTGTGGAGGCACGGATGGGAGGTGAGGAATTGGAGATAAGTATTGGCACATCTTTAGGAACCTTGACTGAAATAAGAAGGCAAGAGCTACAGGTGATAATTGCAGGGAGGATTATTCTCTTTTGAAATGAATAAGATTTAAGCATATTAATATGCTTTGGGGGAGGGAAGATAGACGGCAAGTGATTGACAGAGACTTTAACTTGATAGAACTAATTTCCCAAAGAGAAAGGAGGAGGGGATGGAACTAAAACACAACTAAAGGGATTTGCTTTTGATGTCCTCTGAGGAACAGCAAAGTACCATAATAATGCTTACTTCATGCCAGGTATTGTTCCAAGCATTTTAGATATATTAACTGAACTGGATGGAGATGATGAACTTGAGAGTGAAAAATGAATGTTTATCTGAAAATCAAAATGATCTTTTTTAAAAATTTTTTTTAACGTTTATTTATTTTTGAGACAGAGACAGAGCATGAACGGGGGAGGGTCAGAGAGAGGGAGACACAGAATCTGAAACAGGCTCCAGGCTCTGAGCCATCAGCACAGAGCCTGACGCAGGGCTAGAACTCACGAACCGCGAGATCATGACCTGAGCCGAAGTCGGACGCTGAACCGACTGAGCCACCCAGGCGCCCCGAAAATCAAAATGATCTTTAGAAATACGAAGATAAAACTGTGTAGTAATAATTTCTAAAAGAGAAGGAAGAAGAGATGGTGAAGGGAGCTTAAAAAGTGGTGGTTTGATGAACAGGAGAGGAAGTTGACCAGAAACATAAAAGTATTTCAGAATAGTAATGCAAATGATTGTGTCACTTTCTCCTATAGTGCTCAGATATACTAGTGTCAGAGCTCAGACACAGACTGTAATGACCCATGGCTGGAAGTCTGTAAGCAGCCTAGGATGGCGAGACAGAGTTCAGGAAGTTGACAGCACTGGCAGAGGGTGGTTAATTGAGGCTCACTGGGGTTAGGTTAGATATGAAAGGAGGTGAGGCCAGGAGGGGGATAATAATGGATAGGAAAAAAGAAAGTAAAAGAGTTGAAACAGAAAGATTACAAACGTAAAAAGCCCATTAACTCTCTATCCGACGACTCCTTTCTGAGGCATCAGGTTGCCACAAGCCGTGAAGGCCACCAGAAGAGTATGCTATGTCATCTTCAAGTTCAGGGTTTTCTCCATGTAGCATTATAGTCCACTGACCAGCGTTACTGGCATCACCAAGGAGCTTGTTAGAATGCAGAATCTTGGGGCACCTAGGGGGGCTTGGTTAAGTGTCTGACTTCAGCTCAGGTCGTCATCTCACAGTCAGTGAGTTTGAGCCCCGCATCGGGTTCTGCGCTGCCAGCACAGGGTCCTCTGTCTCCCTGTCTCTGCCCCTTCCCCCACTCACTCTCGCTTTCAAAAATAAACATTAAAAAAAAAGGAAAAGGGGGCGCCTGGGTGGCACAGTCGGTTAAGCGCCCGACTTCAGCCAGGTCACGATCTCGCGGTCCGGGAGTTCGAGCCCCGCGTCAGGCTCTGGGCTGATGGCTCGGAGCCTGGAGCCTGTTTCCGATTCTGTGTCTCCCTCTCTCTCTGCCCCTCCCCCATTCATGCTCTGTCTCTCTCTGTCCCAAAAATAAATAAAAACGTTGAAAAAATTAAAAAAAAAAAAAAAAAGGAAAGGGGCGCCTGGGTGGCGCAGTCGGTTAAGTGTCCGACTTCAGCCAGGTCACGATCTCGCGGTCCGGGAGTTCGAGCCCCGCGTCAGGCTCTGGGCTGATGGCTCAGAGCCTGGAGCTTGTTTCCGATTCTGTGTCTCCCTCTCTCTCTGCCCCTCCCCCGTTCATGCTCTGTCTCTCTCTGTCCCAAAAATAAATAAATGTTGAAAAAAAAAATTTAAAAAAAAATTAAAAAAAAAAAAAAGGAAAGAAATGCAGAATCTTAAGTCCCACTCCAGAAATACTGAAGCAGAATCTGCTTAACAGAATCTCCAAGTGATTCATACCACATTAAATTTAAGAGGCACTGGGGTAGAAAGAGAGTGTAGATTCACCCTCGGTTTGTATGTGCTGCTCATGATATGCTAGAAGAAACAAGGGGCAGACATTCTGTGATGCTCTTGAGCTCCCAGACTTTACTACCTATTTTGTATTCATTATTTATATTGTATTTTGTACTTATTACCTATTTTATGTATAACTTAAATCGTTTTCCAAATGATTTGTCATCCTGTACACTAACTCCTCCCTAATTCCATCCCACAAAACTGAAATGAAGTGAAATGAAATTTAGTGTCAAAATTAATTCTAGGGAAAAATTTGCAATTAGCCACACACACACACGCATCTGTTCTTCGTTCAACTTTAAAGAGTGATACTGTGTCTTCGCATAACATTCCACTGTAATCAAGTCACTATTCATGATTACGAATGGTTTTTGAACTGCTTTTCACCCCCTTCTTTGTGCAAAACCAAACTGAAATTCTTCTAAATTTGCAGTAAGTCACTTGAGAGTCTGAGTGGAAGCTCGAGCGAAATTGTCTCTTCGCATTAATTTGGAACCAAATTCTGAAGAGGTGAAGATCCTGGGGAGCAAGGCAAGCCAGCGTCCAACTGGTCACACTGACAACTGTTGGAAGCGTCAGTGTTCATGGAAATTTTAATACCGTTTCCTAAAGACTCGCAATGCTTTTTGTGATTCAGGCTTTCATCTTACACCAAGAACTGAATCTGGTCGACCTGCTGGCTGTTATTTATGTGCTGGTGCTTTTAAGTGCTGTTCCCCACTGGGCCAAGGTCTCTGGTCAAAGAGCGGGGGAAAAAACCATTTGTTCCCTTCTCAAGCTAACTGGTCCTGAGAGCTGTGAACGTGCCCCACCACCACTGGGAGAACCGAAATTGCGGAGGCCTGAGGCATTTCAAAAGCGAATGTGGCTTTTAAACTGCGCAGGGCTAGAGAGGTTTGCGACGTGACAGCTGACGGTCCCCTTCCCCCCGCGGGGTCAGCTCCCTACCAGTAAGCGTCTCTCCCTCTCCAGGTTAACTCCCCACACACCCACGCCCCCCCACCCCCCTCCCCCCGCCAGCCCTTCCCCCTCCTCGCCTCCTAGGTTCCCGCGCCCTCCTCTTCATTCCCTCAGCCAGCCTCTCATAGCCTTTCGCGCCCCCTTCCTCCTTTTCCCTCTCATTGTTCCCTCCCTTTTTTCCCTTCGGTCTCTCGCCCTGCCCACCCCGCTTTCATCCCTTCTTTTTTCCCCTTGGATTCGCGCTCGCGCCGCAAACGCCGCCTCCTCTCTCCACCAGAAGCAGCCCGGCGGGAGACGCAGCAGGCCGACTTCGCGCAGGCGCACTGTGGGGCGGGCGCGCGGGCAGGCTGGGCGTCCGCGCAGGCGCTCGCTGTCCGGGCTTCGCTCAGGCGCTGGCTGCTAGGCGTTCTTCGCGTCTCTTGGTCCCGGTTTGGGGCCGCGCGCCGGCGGCGGCACCATGTTTCTTCATTCAGTCAATCTCTGGAACCTGGCGTTTTATGCCCTTATGGTCTTCATGGCGACCCTGGGGCTGTGGGACGTCTTCTTCGGCTTCGAGGAGAACAAGTGCAGTATGAGCTATATGTTTGAGTACCCGGAGTATCAGGTGAGGTTCGGCTCTCTCCTCACCTGGGCGCTCTGAGACTCGGGCCCCTCCTGGGGGTTTCTCCTGCTTTGGCTCCCCGCGCCTCTGTGGCACCCGTATGCCAACCTCGTCTGTTTGTTTTTTTTTTCCTCCCAGAAGACTCTGCCGACCACCCGCCCTCCCTGCTCACCTCACCTACCCTTTGTGTCCTCTTTTTTTCTTTTTCTTTTTCTGTTTCTTTTTCTCTTCTTTTTTTTTTTTTTTTTTAAGATTTTTACTTTTGGGGGATGTCTACACACGATATGGGTCTGGAACTTATAACCCCAACATCAAGAATCTATGCTCCTCCCACGAGCCAGCCGGGCACCCCGCCTTTGTGTCCTCCCTTAAAGTGGGGTGTTAGGTAGACGGTTCCTTGAGCATCCTCCCCGCCCCCCATAGTTGCTCCCCTGTCTCCCGCCCCCTTCCCGGTCCCAAATCCCAGGCGCTGGTTGTTTTGACTGCCCGGGCCCACCCCGCCTCACTCCCAGCGACGCAAACTCAGCGCCTCTCCCTAAACCTAAACCCCATTTTCCCTGCGTTCCTGCCTTAACAGGTGCCCCTGGACCCTCCTTGGCTTTCCACGCACCTAATTCTTCACCATCCCGCGCAGTGATTTGCACGTCAGCTTTCGCTTTTCTGGAAAGGGACTGAGCTTCCGCAGAGTTTGTGTTGGCTAGGTCCCAAGACTGCCTTTGAGACTCCAGGGTCTTACCTCTGTGTGAAAGGCTAACCTGGGGAGGAATTAAATGGAAAACTGTTGAGGTTCCGTGCTGTAAAGTTTTGCGGAACCTCCGGTTTTGTAGGTTACCGGCCCGTGCGTGTGCATGCAAGCCTGTGTTTACGCTTGTCGCCTCTTAGCATTTGTCTACAAAATCTATTTCATAGTGTTGTTTTTGTTTTCTCGCTGTGTTTGCAATTTAGGAGAGACCCGGCCCTTCAGTCTCGAGAGCGCGCGCGCCGTCCCCCACCTCTTCCGTTCCATTTTGAGATTTTTCTATCACAACTGCTTCATCAGTTCAGCTTAGGAGAATTGGGAATTTCATTCATGACCAGCTGTGGTGACAAATTACACAACTGTCCAAAAAATTTTCTCTCGAATGATTGTTTTATTTCTAAACGCATCTCCTAATTATGGAATACATGTTATAATGGTAACCCATCATAGAAAGTATGTGTACTATAATACATTACTGATAAAACGCATTCTTCGTATATTTTTAAAACCATAGCAGATTTTTTTTTTTTTTTTAAGGTGTAGAATGCAGATCGTGATTGCCTCTGCCCAGGACATTGTGGATTAGCATATTATTTGATTAATGCTGCTATTATTTAGATCGTAAAAATACCTAAAGTTTAAATTGTTGAAGAACATCTTTTCCCGTGGGCAAAATTCTAATTTAGATTTCATTTGCTTTGAGATCCTTATCTTGGTTTTGCATCAGTGCTTGTAAAGGAGTGGAAGAACTTGATACCAGATGCTATTGAAGGAGAAGATATTAATGTGTTACTGTTGTCTCAGTTTCTAAGCACATATGCCGGTTTATGTTGATCAGAGTCTATACATAGTTAAATACGTGGGCTTTTAAGGTTTTTTTTAAACCGGAAATAGAGCCCTTATAATCTTTCATTTTTCTATGGTGTAATAATTGAGAAACTCAATAGTCACTTTAGTTTTCTACTTCATTGAAGAGTTTGATTAAAACAAAATTATCTATAACAATACAGAACTAATTCCCATTTATTTTGAGATTGCCCACAATTATTGAAGCTACTTTAATATCTGCAGTAGTGGAAATTGCTTAGTGTTGGGAACAAAGCATATGGACCTCACAGATGCGTTTCTTGCCTCATAAAATTAACTGGAAAGACAGCAAATTAGCTAATGCAAAAGAGCTGTTTGGGTTTTTTTTGTTGTTGAGTAGTCTATTTAGCTATTTTGATTCAAATTACTTTTTTGTGGTTTTACTATTCCGTTACTGTTAATATTATTTGTCAGTACAGTAATAATTACAGTGGCAGGAGTTTCTGATTCACATTTTCAGTAGATATTTATTTTTATGATGTAAAAAGAGGCTGTGTTAATTCACTACAGTATTATATTCGATTCTTGTATCTTACATTGTGTACACCAGGTCATGTTATTTTAGAAATATAGTTAAAGCCTGTCTATAGAATTGAGTCATCTTGAATATAGTGAGATTTCTGGATAACTGAGATCGTTCTATTAAGAACCAGTGGTTTTTAATGAATAAAAGTATTCTAAATACGTCCATCGTATGTATTGTTTACTTCTAGTTATATCTTGTAGTAAGCTTTCTAATTGTTCACAGGTTGATACCTGCATATAAGTTGACATATTCGTTGGCTTTTCAGCTTCTTGACACTTTTCTTCTTTTTTACTGTTAGTTTGCATATTTGTTAGCTGAATTTTAGAAAAAATGAAAGATAGTTGAAACACACTATTCTTCATTTGAAAAATAAAAGGTGGGACAGGAATTTGAACCTATTTGTAAGAATGAAGTTTTGAATTTAAAATTGAGTATTCATTTTCTACCTTTGGTTTTCGTAGATTCACTTACTCAGAGTTAACTGGACATCTCACAGACCTACCAGGCAAAATACACATTATCCCTTAAAGCTTCTTGCTTTATTATGATAGCAAGGCACAGCTTTTATTTGGTAGCAAACAGTTGTAGGCAAATTGTAGAATTCAAGAAGAAACATCTGTACTATATCTCCCATATAGTAATTTATTTGACCGTCTTCAGATAAGTGACCTAGCAGTTGCTATCTGAAGAAAATGTTGATATTGGAAAATACAAATGGTAGCATTTTGTTATTAAGTGTGATGTTCGTTTGGCAAATAATTTATTGAATAACTACTCTGTGTCCAGTGTATTCTAGATACAAGGTATGGGTAAGAAGGAATTAGAGATGAATCAGACTTTGCCTTTATGTCTTTATAGTACAGTGGGGGAGACAGGAATGTAATGGATAGTTAAAATGTACTAAATGTTATAGTTTCACTGTAAGAGTGCATATGAGGTTCTTCACAGAAGACAGTGTCCAAGTTCATCTTCAGTAGTCAAAGGCTGTAGCCAAGTTGTAGTGAATTAGAGGATATATATGTATATGTGTGTGTGTGTGTGTGTGTGTGTATATATATACATATATATATATATATATATATATACAGTTCACATTGCAGGAATAGGGGTGCCTGGGTAGCTCAGTCGGTTAAGCATCCAACTTTGGCTCAGATCATGATCTCACTGTTCGTGAGTTTGAGCCCCATGTTGGGCTCTTGTATTCTGTGTCTCCCTCTCTCTCTGTCCTTCCTCTGCTTGTACTCTGTCTCTCAAAAAATGAATAAATGTTAAAAAAAATTTTTTTAAAGAAAATTGCAGGAATAAAGAATAGCATTTGTGACGGTGGGAAGGCACCAGGACACATTGTATAAGCAGTATGTATATATATAAACTGCTAACACTGATTGCCTTCTGGGTGCAAACTACTAGGTGGCTAAAGGACTAGTGGTGGAAGAGAGCCTTTTCAATGTACATTCTATTGAATCTTGAATTTTGAAGCATATTAAAAATAAATTTTAAAACATGGCATATGTAAGTTGTAAGAAGGGTAAGAACAATTAGGGCCAAATATTAGAGGACCACTGTCTTAAGCCTTTATAAATGCAGTCAGGAAACACAGCAGTTGTATGTTTTAACAAGGTATTTCTTGACACCACTATGGACTCTGGATTGTAGCAGGGAGGTTATGACAGGGAGAAAGACCAACCAGTCTAAAAGATTCAGTTGTCCCTAGGTGTTTTTATTAAGCTGGAGTTTTTAGGGGTGGGATGAACAAAGAGCCAAGAGCTCTTTGTAAGATCTTTTAAACTGCATTTTGATCAAAATCTCTTTTTTCTCCTTTTTTTATTAATTATGGAGCTCAAATTTGAATTTTCCAGTTTTGATTTACAAGTAAAAGATATGTGTCATAAAAAAAAGAGATTTGTTTCTTGAATTGGTATTTTTCTAGTACTTGGGAACTTATTAGAATTTTTGTCTTTTGATCTGCTAGAATTGATACATGAATTCAGCAAAGTTGCAGGATACAATCAATGTACAGAAATCAGTTGCATTCTTATACACTAACAATGAAGCAACAGAAGGACAAATAAAGAAACTGATCCCATTCACAATTGCACCAAGAAGCATAAAATACCTAGGAATAAATCTAACCAAAGATGTAAAGGATCTGTATGCCGAAAACTATAGAAAGCTTATGAAGGTAATTGAAGAAGATTTAAAGAAATGGAAAGACATTCCCTGCTCATGGATTGGAAGAATAAATATTGTCAAAATGTCAATACTACCCAAAGCTATCTACACATTCAATGCAATCCCAATCAAAATCGCACCAGCATTCTTCTCGAAACTAGAACAAGCAATCCTAAAATTCATATGGAACCACAAAAGGCCCCGAATAGCCAAAGGAATTTTGAAGAAGACCAAAGCAGGAGGCATCACAATCCCAGACTTTAGCCTCTACTACAAAGCTGTCATCATCAAGACAGCATGGTATTGGCACAAAAACAGACACATAGACCAATGGAATAGAATAGAAATCCCAGAACTAGACCCACAAACGTATGGCCATCTCATCTTTGACAAAGCAGGAAAGAACATCCAATGGAAAAAAGACAGCCTCTTTAACAAATGGTGCTGGGAGAACTGGACAGCAACATGCAGAAGGTTGAAACTAGACCACTTTCTCACACCATTCACAAAAATAAACTCAAAATGGATAAAGGACCTGAATGTGAGACAGGAAACCATCAAAACCTTAGAGGAGAAAGCAGGAAAAGACCTCTCTGACCTCAGCCATAGCAATCTCTTACTCGACACATCCCCAAAGGCAAGGGAATTAAAAGCAAAAGTGAATTACTGAGACCTTATGAAGATAAAAAGCTTCTGCACAGCAAAGGAAACAACCAACAAAACTAAAAGGCAACCAACGGAATGGGAAAAGATATTCGCAAATGACATATCGGACAAAGGGCTAGTATCCAAAATCTATAAAGAGCTCACCAAACTCCACACCCGAAAAACAAATAACCCAGTGAAGAAATGGGCAGAAAACATGAATAGACACTTCTCTAAAGAAGACATCCGGATGGCCAACAGGCACATGAAAAGATGTTCAGCGTCGCTCCTTATCAGGGAAATACAAATCAAAACCACACTCAGGTATCACCTCACGCCAGTCAGAGTGGCCAAAATGAACAAATCAGGAGACTGTAGATGCTGGAGAGGATGTGGAGAAACGGGAACCCTCTTGCACTGTTGGTGGGAATGCAAATTGGTGCAGCCGCTCTGGAAAGCAGTGTGGAGGTTCCTCAGAAAATTAAAAATAGACCTACCCTGTGACCCAGCAATAGCACTGCTAGGAATTTATCCAAGGGATACAGGAGTACTGATGCATAGGGCCACTTGTACCCCAATGTTCATAGCAGCACTCTCAACAATAGCCAAATTATGGAAAGAGCCTAAATGTCCATCAACTGATGAATGGATAAAGAAATTGTGGTTTATATACACAATGGAATACTACGTGGCAATGAGAAAAAATGACATATGGCCTTTTGTAGCAACGTGGATGGAACTGGAGAGTGTGATGCTAAGTGAAATAAGCCATACAGAGAAAGACAGATACCATATGGTTTCACTCTTATGTGGATCCTGAGAAACTTACCAGGAACCCATGGGGGAGGGGGAGGAAAAAAGAAAAAAAAAAAAAGAGGTTAGAGTGGGAGAGAGCCAAAACATAAGAGACTGTTAAAAACTGAGAACAAACTGAGGGTTGATGGAGGGTGGGAGGGAGGAGAGGGTGGGTGATGGGTATTGAGGAGGGCACCTTTTGGGATGAGCACTGGGTGTTGTATGGAAACCAATTTGACAATAAATTTCATATATTAAAAAAAAAACAAAAAAAACTGAGAATAAACTGAGGGTTGATGGGGGGTGGGAAGGAGGGGAAAGTCGGTGATGAGCATTGAAGAGGGCACCTGTTGGGATGAGCACTAGGTGTTGTATGGAAACCAATTTGACAATAAATTTCATACTATAAATAAATAAATAAATAAATAAATAAATAAATAAATAAGAATTTTTGTCTTTTGAAAGAGTTTGGGGTTTAGAGATTAGAAGGACCTGTACTAAGGCAGAGTCAAGAAGGGATGGACAGCAGGGGCAGGATTGTGGACATGTTATTTAAGTATAAGTGTAATTTATTTTGATTGAAGGTCTGTTTGTGGGAAGGTGTGCTCATTTAAAATAATATATGCAAAATAATTTAAAATATATGGGACTCTTGTTACTATAAAAGTTTTCTTTTAAATCCCTTGACCCTCATCTTTTTCTTCATCAGCATCCTTTTCATAGGCCTATAATTTTCTGTCTTTAATCTGGTCAGAACCCTTTCTTTCTCTTCCTGCCACTCCCAACTTGAACTTGTTTTTCTATCTCTGGAGAATTAAATATTTCTTTTTCAATATATTGATAGTGTCCTATTCTTCTGAGTTAAGTTTCAGCTAGTTCAAAACTTAATGTACTAAAAAGAATGATCTAGGGGTGCCTGGGTGGCTCGGTCGGTTAAGCATCCGACTTCAGCTCAGGTCATGATCTCGCAGTCCGTGAGTTCGAGCCCCGCGTCAGGCTCTGTGCTGACAGCTCAGAGTCTGGAGCCTGTTTCAGATTCTGTGTGTGTCTCTCTCTGACCCTCCCCCGTTCATGCTCTGTCTCTCTCTGTCTCAAAAATAAATAAACGTTAAAAAAAAATTTTTTTAAAAGAAAAAAATAAAATAAAAATAAAAAGAATGATTTAATATTCATGTACTGTCATATCAAAAGATGTACTAAATTGGGAGAAGTTTAGATTAACATTTTCTTGTTCTCTCATGTTTCCTTTTTGCTTAATGTATACTTAATCAAAATATTGCATCATTTTAGTTTATTATACATTGTGCATAGTCAGCATTGGGGCTAATTTGAGTTGAAGCCCATATATATATAAAGTGAATTGCAGGATTAGTATTTCTGCATTTTGGGTATTGGAGGAGATAAAATTGCTAATATTTTAAGCAATAAGTGCACAGTCTCTAAAGATGTTTTCAGGTGTTATTAACACAGATTGTTTATGGTAATATTTTTAAAAGAATCTTGAATGTGCATGAATAATCAGAATTCTGCTTCTTAGAACAGTGAGGTTTTTCAGTGTCGTTACCATTTATAGGCTTTAAAATTCATTCAGTAGTTAAAATTTTTATCAAGCACATGTACAGCACTGCTAGATCATTAAATCTATTGATGTCTACTTAAAATCTATTCAATGTAACTGATTTCATTTTTAATGGTTCTATACTCAAAAAAGGGGCAGAAGAAGAGAAGGAGAGCTTATACTTTACCATCACATTCATAGATGCTTATGTTTTGGGGATGACATTAAGACCTAACTTCTGTTTTGTTGGAAAAAAAAATTGCGTGAATTACTGGCTCATTTGTTATACAAAGTATGAATTGCAGAGTAGTTTAAGGCTTGCTGACAAACCATACACCTGGTCCACGAAAACTGAAACAGATGCTAATTCATTGGCATGTTTATGGTGAGAAAAGTGTACATGTCTTGACCAAGACATGGCTGTAAGGTTCAGATTAATGTGTTAAGCACATTGCAGATCAAAGCATATTAAGTTGAGAGGTCAGAAAGCTGTATTACAAAACAAGCTTACTTTGTTTTGAATGGTATAACAGCTGGAATATATAGTTGGGCCTGAAAAAAAGGAGAGACATTACAAAATAGTTTAAAATAGCAAAAAAGAATTGATTTGATAATGGAAAGCCTTTATCATTTCTAAGTATAATTGATACTGATACTATATTAAGAGCATTTCCAATTATATTAACATGTAACTTGCTGACATACCTCAGTGTTTTTCTTTAGTCAGTGGCTACTTTGAGTAATTTGCATTCATTAGAATTTCAGGTGGTTCCATTTTATGCGTTCTTGAAAACTGCATGGTTCAAAACTCACATAATTCAAGACTAATTCTGCATTCTATGTATGAATAAGCTAAAAGTAAAATTTGTTTGGAACATTAAGTGCAGTTTTATCATTAGTAGTATTTTTATGCTATGCTGTTTCAAATGTGTATAATACAGAAATGGACACAGTAAGCTGAATTGTATTAATACAACTAATTAAAGTGAAATTGCTTTTTTTTTTCTTTTTGCTGTAGAAAATAGAACTTCCAAAGAAACTGGCAAAACGCTATCCTGCATATGAATTATATCTTTATGGAGAAGGATCCTATGCTGAAGAGCACAAAATTCTCCCTTTGACGGGTATTCCAGTTCTCTTTCTTCCTGGTAATGCTGGAAGTTATAAGCAAGGTAAGTCTTGGGGTTTGGGAGTGAGTCAAATGAGTGATGGGAGCCAGCTGTATGTTGATGGATAGTAAATAAGTTTGTGGTGATGATCACTTTGTAGTATATACAGATGTTGAATTATAAAACTGTACACCTAAAGCTTATATAATAAAAAAGGAATGAATTAACTGATAACATGAATTACATGGTGCAATGTGGATAAATCTTAAAAACATAAGTGAAAGAAGCCAGTCATAAAAAAACACGTATGTGATCCCATTTATAGAAATGTCCAGAATAAGCAAGTCCATGGGAGAGAAAGTAAATTAGTAGTTTCCAGAAATTGGAAGGAGAAGAGGAATGAGAAGTGACTACTAATGAGTACAGGGTTTTCTTTTTGGGGTAATTAAAAATGTCTAACGTTAGATTAGAGAAATGATTTTAGAACTCGATGAATATACTAAAAGTCATTGAATTGTACACTTTACATAATGAGTTGAATAGTATGTGAATTACGTATGTTAAAAAAATGGAATGGCACATAGGTATTTTGTTTGCTAAACCATACACTGCAATTTTTAATGCCAGTTAAGGCAATCAGTTCACAAATTCTGTGGAGTTAACAGAACAAAACCTGAAACAGTGATGGAAGCAGGTAGACCAATGAGGAAACTATTAGAGTAGTTAAGGCAAGAGATGATGGTGCTTACATTAGGAAGACAGTAGTGGAAATGATGAGAATTGTTGATTGGGGGATATGTTTGGAAAGTAGAGTATGATAAGATTTACTGATGGATTGGATGTCATGTGTAAGAAAAAGACAAATCAAGCATAGGTATCTGAACCAAGTGAGGAGCATATTATTTCTTGTAGGGATTTTCTCATTCTTAAAATCCTCAAGCATGACTCATACAGATGACTAACATTTCTTACTCTTCAAAGAATTCTTCCCCTCCCTTTTAGCTGTTGTCCCTACTGAAGTGGAAGCAGGTAAAGAATGAATGACCTGTTTACTTTCTATTTAACTTAAATTTAAAAAACATTTAGGGCACAAGACATACAGGGCACAAACAATGGTTTGTTCTTCTGAATTGATACTGTTGAAGGATGTCACCCTGAAGTAGGTTGTTTATACTTGGGAGTGTGGGATAAAATTATTTGTTAAGAGACTTTGAAGCAACTTTTGAAAATTTTGTTTGGGGCACCTGGGTGGCTCAGTCAGCTAAGTGTCCAACTTTGGCTCAGGTCATGATCTCATGGTTCATTGGTTCAAGCTTCACGTTGGGCTCTGTGCTGACAACTCAGAGCCTGGAGCCTGCTTCAGATTCTGTGTCTCCCTCTCTCTCTGTCCTTTCCCCACTCGTGCTGTCTCTCTCAGAAATAAATAAAACGCTGAAAATTTTGTTTAATGTGCGCATTGTATTTTCCTCTGCAGTCCGTTCTGTTGGCTCTATTGCACTTAGAAAAGCAGAAGACATTGACTTCAAATACCACTTTGACTTCTTTAGTGTGAATTTCAATGAAGAACTGGTGGCACTGTATGGTGGAAGTCTTCAGAAACAGACCAAGTTTGTACATGAATGCATTAAAACAATTCTCAAACTCTATAAGGTAGGAGATAAGCATGCAAATCAATAGTGATCACCTATTAACATCTTTTTTTTTAAGACATTCAGCATATTTTAAATCATGTATTTGTTTATATGGAAGTTACAGATGGTACAAAGGTTTGTTTTTTGTTTTGGTGGGAGTCTTATTTTGAACTCCGTGGTTTTGAAATTTGAATTGGATTTATAAGGGGCGCCTGGGTGGCTCAGTCAGTTGAGCGTCCAACTTTGGCTCAGGTCATGATCTCATGGTCTTTGAGTTCGAGCCCCACATCAGGTTCTCTGCTGTTAGCACAGAGCCAGCTTCAGATCCTCTGTCCCCCTCTCTCTCTCTGTCCCTTCCCCGCTTGGGCTCTCTGTCTCTCTCAAAATAAATAAATAAACTTAAAAAAAAATAAGAGAAAAAAAAATAAATTGAATTTATAAGAAATGTCTCTTGTGAATTTAAGGGAAAAAATTTTTTTTAACTTTATAAATCAGAAGTGCATTGAGTTTCCTAAAGATCATTAGTATGGATTTCTGCTTCTAGTTATGAATAACTTGTACTAGGGTAGACCACTTCCGTATGTAAGCAACTATAAAGCTAGCCAAAATATTGAAATACATGTTTTTAAGTGTTGGCCAAGGACCTTGATCCCTGAAAGAAGGAAAACATGCGAGGTGAGCTTCATGATTGCCCTGATTTTCTGCCTGAAAGCATTTCCCAGACCATGGGACAAGTGGGTAAAGATCAAGCAGAGCACATTTATATAGTTGAACTGAAGAAGGCAGAGATTGGAATTTGGGGCTACTGGAGTGGTTAAATCTGTGGGCATGGTATTAGAAAGAAGAGAGTCAGGCAGAAATAGAAGCTCTAGAAATTTGCATTTTTCAACTTTGAATGCAGTGGTGAATATGCACAGGGCAAGAAGCTACAGGGCAATGGCATACCAAGGAGGAAGTGATGGGATGTATCTACCTCAAGTTCAAGGAATAAGGAGCAACATATATCTTTAGAGAAATTTGAAAGAGTGGTAAAACAGTCTAAAAATCATTCTGTGCCAACACTTCTAAACAATGTCAGGGATAAAATACCACTGCCTACTGAGGTGGAGCCACTGCCTCCCATAGTATGCCACAATGAAACTCCTGGCAAAAAAAAAAAAAAAAAAAAAAAAAAAGCTACTGGAGAAATTATGACCTGAATTGAGATTCCAGAGGTCACATGGTGCTAGGAAATAGGAGTTCTGATCAGCTGGAGCAGGAAGACCTATTTGAACACTCTGGGCATTGTTGAGATCCCAGAAAGGATGCTATTTAGGCATAAGACTATTCTATATTCTAGGTCTAAAGTAAGAGCTATTCTAGGATCCACCTTAATGCTTAAATAGAAGCCTCAAAAATACTCAAGGGTAAGGGGTTAAGTAAGGTAAGGTAAGTATGTATAACAAGAGAACAGATGAGGAGTCTCAGCAAAGACATGGAAACTATTAAAGAAGAACAAAAAGGAAAATATAGAACTGAAGCAATACATACCAGAAATGAAAAATTCAGTACATAGGCTTTAAGCCGATTGAATACTACAGAATAAGAGATCATTGAATTTGAAGGTACGACAATAGAAACTATCCCAAAATGAAACACTGGACAAAAGAATGAAAAAGAAAGAGCCTCAGGAACCTGTGGGGCAATACTCAGTAATCTAAGATTGATATAATTGGAACTCTAGAAGAAAAAGAAATTGGAAAGGAAAAAATATTTAAAGAACTAATGGTCCCCAGTTGGTCAGTTTTGATTAAAAATTTTCAACCCACAGGTCCAAGAAGATCAGTGAGTGTTAAGCAGGAGAAATACAAAATCACACTTATATGTATCATAGTCAAATTGTTGAAAACTAAAGTAAAGAGAAAAATCTTAAAAGCAGCCAAAAGAAAAAGATCCTTTACCTAACATACAGAGTAAACATACAGAGTAA
This sequence comes from Prionailurus viverrinus, assembly GCF_022837055.1. Classification (NCBI taxonomy): domain Eukaryota; kingdom Metazoa; phylum Chordata; class Mammalia; order Carnivora; family Felidae; genus Prionailurus; species Prionailurus viverrinus. The sequence goes on from NC_062568.1 coordinate 33,521,174, forward strand.
AAATTACCAGTGCTTTTACATAAGAAATAGTGAAAGCCAAAAAACAACAGGATAACATCTTAAAGATCTTGGAGATGAGGTTAGGAAGGGTACTCTTCAACCTAAAATTGCATACCCAGCAAAAATATCATTCAAAAGTGAGGGCAAAATAAAGATATGTTCAGAGTTATAAAAACTGGCAGTTTGTCATTAGTAGACAAAGGGAAATAAAAGATTAGCATTAGGTGAACAGTACAGTAATACTTGCTGTAGACAAGATGAATGCTAATTAATGGGTGAAAGTTTGAGGAGAAAAAGGATATTTACATGATCTCAAAGAATCTTTTCTGAAATATTCATTAACTACAAAGGGGAAGAATAACTTTACAGTGGAGAAACCTGGCAGATACCATCTTAACCAAGGTTAACATCACCAGTAATAACACATATTGATAGAAACCTCCTTGACATGTGTAATAAGACATATTGATATAAATCTCCTTGACGTGATGCATTGAGAAGGTTGCAGCATAATTTCTGTGGCATTGTCAACCTCACATTAATCATGAGAAAACGTCAGGAAAACCTAAATTGAGAGTCATACTACAAAATAATCAGTTCTGTTTAAAAGTATCACGATCATAAAAAAGTGAACACTGAAGAACTGTCACAGGTTAGAGGAAACTAAGGAGAAATAACAATGCGAGGTAGGATGTTGGATGAAATCCTGAAATAGAAAAAGTACATTTGTGAGAAAATGGATGAAATTTATATTAGGTCTACAGTTTAGTTAATAACAGTTGAGCTGAAGTTAAAATGTTAATTTTTTTTAAGTTTTATTTATTGTGTGTGTGTGTGAGAGAGAGAGAGAGAGAGAGAGAGAGAGAGAGAGAAAGCATGCATGGCAGGGGAGGGTCAGAGACAAGAGAGACAATTTCAAGCAGGCTCCACACCATCAGTGCAGAGCCTGATGTGAGGATAGAACTCATTAACTGTGACATCAAAACCTGAGCTGAAACCAAGAGTAGTAGGATGCTTACCTGACTGAGCCATCCAGGCACCCCACCAACGTTAATTTCTTTGTTTTGATAATTGTCCTATGGCTATGTAAATGTTAATGATAAATGAAGTTGGATGAGAGGCATAGGAGAACTCTCTTGTACTATTTTTGCAACATTTCTTTAATTTGTTCAAAATAAAAAGGTTAACAATTTGTTTACAGCAAAAAAAAAAACCCATAGTATGAGGTTTATAACTTATTTAGAAGAAAAATATATAATAATGGTGAAAAGGATGGGGAGAGGAATGTATAGAATTATTCCTTTGCATTAAGTAAGTGGTATAATATTAATTCAGAGTAGACCAATATGGTTGCATATTGTAATTTCTAGAATACCAGCGACAAAAGGGAGATATAGCAAAAGAGTAAAGAGTAAATGGAGAAGAAAAAGAGTAAATGGAGAAGAAATAGAAGGAAAGAAGAAAGAAATAAGCTGGGGCAAATAGGAGACAAGAAACGAATGACAAAATGATAGAGTTAAACCCAACTATATCAATAATTACATTAATTACAGATGGATTAATCACTCCAGTTAAAAGGAAGACGTTGTCAGACTGTATAAGAAAGGCAAGACCAACCCAATTATATGCTAATCTATCTACTAGAAAGTAAAAGCCACTTTAAATGGAAAGATCCTGATAGATTACTTTTAAAAGAATGGGAAAAAATATACGTACACAGATCATTGGAAAGCTGGCATGGCTGTCTTAATATCAATTAAATAGATTCTAGGACAAAAGATATTAGAGTTAAAGGACATTTTACAATGATAGAGTTCATCAAGAAGGCAAAACAATCTCAAGTGAGTATGTACCTAATAACAAAGTTTCTAAATTCATGAAGCAGAAACTAACAACATAGAGAAAGAAATAGGTAAATCCATGATTAGATTTGGTAATTTCAGCAATCTTATCTCCATAATTCATAAAATAGACAAAATCAGTAAGGTATGGAAGATTTGAACAGTATTAACCAGCTTAACCTGTTGAAATTTATAGTATACTACATCCAACAACTGTAGAAACTTGTTACCTTTATTTTTTTTAATTTGTTTTTTTGCTTTTAAAAATTTCTTCCTCGCATTTGTATTTAAATTCAAGTTAGTTAACATACAGTGTAATAGTAATTTCAGGTGTAGAAGTTGACAATTCATCACTTACATACAACACGAGTTCTCATCCACAGCAAGTGCCCTCCTTAGTACCCATCACCTATTCGACCTATTCACCTCCCTTATGTTTATTTGTTCTTTCTTTTTTTTTTTAATGTTTATTTATTTTGAGAAAGAAAGTTCATGTTCATGTGAGCAGTGGGAGGGAGAGAGAGAATCCCAAGCTGACGGTGCGGAGCCCGACTTGAGGTTCAGTCTCACAGAACTGCGAGATCATGACTACAGCCAAAAATCGAGCCGATGTTTAACCGACTGAGTCACACAGGCACCCCCATTTGTTTTGTTTCTTAAATTCCATGTATGAGTGAAATCATATGGCATTAGTCTTTCTCTGACTTATTTCACTTAGCATAATGACTCTCTAGCTCCGTCCATGTTGTTTCAAATGGAAAGATTAAAAAAAAATTTTTTTTTAACATTTATTTATTTTTGAGAGAAAGAGACAGTGCAAGCAGGGGAGAGGCAGAGAGAGAGGGAGACACAGAATCCAAAGCAGGCTCCAGGCTCCGAGCTGTCAGCACAGAGCCCGACATGGAGCTTGAACCCATGGACCGTGAGATCATGACCTGAGCTGAAGTTGGATGCCTGACTGACTGAGCCACCAGGTGCCCCAAAATGGAAAGATTTTGTTCTTTTTTAATGGCTAAATAATACTCCACTGTGGTGTGTGTGTGTGTGTGTGTGTGTGTGTGTGTGCACGCGCGTGTGTGTACATACACATATATATACCACATGTTCTCTATTCTTTTATCAGTCAGTGGACATTTGGGCTCTTTCTATAATTTTGTTATTTATAATGCTGCTATAAACATTGGGGTGCATGTGCCCCTTAGAGTCAGTATTTTTTATCCCTTGGGTAAATACCTAGTAGTGCAATTGTTATATTGTAGGGTAGTTCTATTTTTAACTTTTTTTTTCCATTTAAACAGTTCACTGTAGTTGTGAATTTATTTTATATCATTTGAGGGAGGTGGAATTTGGAGTTGATTACTACACAGTCTTCAACTACCTGGATATCCACCATAATATGTCTATTTAAAAAAAATTTTTTTAATTTTATTTTTTTAATTTACATCCAAGTTAGTTAGCATATAGTGCAACAGTGATTTCAGGGATAGATTCCTTGACACCTTTTTTACTCATTTAGCCCATCCCCCTCCCACAACCCCTCCAGTAACCCTCTGTTTGTTCTCCTTATTTAAGGGTCTCTTATGTTTTGTCCCCCTCCCTGTTTTTATATTATTTTTGCTTCCCTTCCCTTGTGTTCATCTGTTCTGTGTCTTAAAATCTGCACATAAGTGAAGGAAGTCATATGATATTTGTCTTTCTCTGACTAATTTTGCTTAGCATAATACCCTCTAGTTCCATCCACATAGTTGCAAATAGCAAGATCTCATTCTTTTTGATTGTCGAGTAATACTCCATTTTGTGTGTGTGTGTGTGTGTGTATATATATATATATATATATACCACATCTGTATCCATTCATCCATCGATGGACATTTGGGCTCTTTCCATACTTTGGCTATTGTTGATAGTGCTGCTATAAACGTTGGGGTGCACGTGTCCCTTCGAAACAGCACACCTGTATCCCTTGGATAAATACCTAGTAGTGCAATTGCTGGGTCATAGGGTAGTTCTATTTTTAATTTTTTAAGGAACCTCCATACTGTTTCCCAGAGTGGCTGAACCAGCTTGCATTCGCACCAGCTTGCATTCCCAACAACAATGCAAAAGAGATCCTCTTTCTCCGCATCCTTGCCAACATCTGTTGTTGCCTGAGTTGTTAATGTTAGCCATTCTGACAGGTGTAAGGTGGTATCTCATTGTGGTTTTGATTTGTATTTCCCTGATGATGAGTGATGTTGACCATGTTTTCATGTGTCGGTTGACCATCTGGATATCTTCTTTGGACAAGTGTCTATTCATGTCTTTTGCCCATTTCTTCAGTGGATTAATTGTTTTTTGGGTGTTGAGTTTGATAAGTTCTTTATAGATTTTGGATACTAACCCTTAATCTGATATGTCGTTTGCAAATATCTTCTCCCATTCTGTCAGTTGCCTTTTAGTTTTGCTGATTGTTTCCTTTGCCGTGCAAAAGCTTTTTATTTTGATGAGGTCCCAATAGTTCATTTTTGCTTTTGTTTCCCTTGCCTCTGGAGATGTGTTGAGTAAGAAGTTGCTGCGGCCATATTTTTAACTTTTTGAGGAGTCTCCATACTGTTCTCCAGAGTGGCTTGCACCAGTTTGCATTCTCAGCAACAGTGGAAATGGATTCCCCTTTCTCCACATCCTCGCTAACACTGTTTCCTGTGTTGTTAATTTTAGCCATTCTGATTGCTGTGAAGTGATACCTAGTTTATTTTTGCTTTTGTTCCCTTGCCTCAGGAGATGTATCTAGTATGAAGTTGTTATGGCTGATGTCCAAGAGGTTACTATCTATGTTTTCCTCTAGGATTTTGATGGCTTCCTGTCTTATGTTAGGTCTTTTATCCATTTTGAATTTATTTTTGTGTATGGTATAAAACAGTGGTCCAGGGGCACCTGGGTGGCTCAGTTAGTTAAGTGTCTGACTTTGGCTCAGGTCATGACTCGCAGTCTGTGAGTTCAAGCCCTGCATCAGGCTCTGTGCTGACAGCTCAGAGCCTGGAACCTGCTTCAGATTCTGTGTCTCCCTCTCTCTCTGTACCTCCCCTGCTCACATTCTGTCTGTCTCTCTCTCTCAGAAGTAAATAAACATTGAAAAAATTTGAAAAGAAAGAAAGAAAGAGGTCCAGTATCACTCTTTTGCATGTTGCTATCCAGGTTTCTGAACACTATTTGTTGAAGAGACTATCTTTTTTACATTAGATACATTTTCTGCCTTAAAAAAAACTTTTTTTTAATGTTTATTTATTTTTGAGAGAGAAAGAGAGAGAGAGCACAAGCTGTCAGAACCCGACACGGGGCTCGAACTCACGAACTGTGACATCATGACCTGAGCTGAAGTCAGACGCTTAACCAACTGAGCCACCCAGGTGCCCCTTTTCCTGCCTTCTTGAAGATTAGTTGGCCATATAGTTGTAGGTCCATTTCTGGGTTATCTATTCTGTTGCTTTGATCTATGTGTCTGTTTTTGTGCCAGTACTGTCTTAATGACTACAGTTTGTGATATAGCTTGAAGTCTGGAATTATGATGCCCCCAGCTTTTCTTTTCTTTTTCAAGTTTGCTTTGGCTGTTCGAGTGTTTTGTGGTTCCATACAAATTTTAGGATTGTTCTAGCTGTCAAAAATGCTGGGGGTATGTTGATAGGGATTGTATTAAATGTGTAGATTGCTTTGGGTAGTATAGACATTTTAACAATATTTGTTCTTCCAATCCATGAGCATGGAATATTTTATGTTTTTTTGTTCATCTTCAATTCTTTTCATCAGTGTTTTATAGTTTTCAGAGTACATTATCCTTTAGTTAGGTTTATTCCTGGTTATCTTACGGTTTTTGGTGCAGTTGTAAATGGGACTGATTCCTTGATTTTTCTTTCTGCTGCTTCATTATTGATGTATAGAAATGCAACAGATTTCTGTATGTTGTTTTTGTATCCTGCAACTTTACTGAATTTGTGTATCAGCTCTAGCAGTTTTTTGCTGGAATCTTTGGGTTTTCTACATACAGTATCATGTTATCTGCAAATAGTGAAAATTTGACTTCTTTCTTGCTGATTTGGATGCCTTTTATTTCTTTTTGTTGTCTGAATGCTGAGGCTAGGACTTCCAGTACTATGTTAAATAAGAATGGTGAGTGTGGTCGTCCCTGTCTTGTTTCTGACTAAAGAGAAAAAGCTCTCAGTTTTCCCCCATTGAGGATGATACTAGTTGTGGGTTTTTTGTATATGGCTTTTATTATGTTGAGGGGTTTTACATGAATGGATGTTGTACTTTGTCAAGTGCTTTTTCTGAATCTAGTCAAAGGATCATATGGTTTGTCTCATTTTATTATGTGGTGTTTCATATTTACTGATTTGTGAATATTGAACCACCCTTGCAGCCCAGGAATATATCCTACTTGATCATGGTGAATGATTCTTTTAATGTACTGTTGGATTCAATTTCCTAGTATTTTGTTGAGAATTTTTGCATCCATGTTCATCAGGGATATTGGCCTGTAGTTTTCTCTTTTTTAGTGGAGTCTTTCTGGTTTTAGAATGAGTTTGGAAGATTTCCTTCCATTTCTTTTTTTTTTTTTTGGAACTGTTTGAGAAAAATGGGTATTACCTCTTCTTTCAATGTTTGATAGAATTTGCCTGTGAAGCCATCAATTCCTGAACTTTTGTTTGTTGGCAGTTTTTTGATTACTGATTCACTTTCTTTACTGGTTATCGGTCTGTTCAAGTTTTTTATTCCTTTTTCAGTTTTGGTAATTTATATTTTCTAGGAGTTTATCCATTTCTTCTAGGTTGTCCAATTTGTTAGGATATACTTTTCCATAATATTCTCTTATAATTGTTGTATTTTTGTAGTGTTGTTTGTGATCTCTCTCAGTGTGAATTTATTTATTGGGGTCCTTTTTCTTTTCTTTTGATAAGTCTGCTAGAGATTTATCAATTTTATTAATTTTTTCACAGAACCAGCTCAAAGTTTCATTAATCTGTTCTACCATTTTTTAGTTCCTGTGTCATTTATTTCTGCTCTCATCTTTACTATTTCCCTTCTGTCTTTAGCCTTCGTTTGTTTATCTCTTTCAACCTCATTTAGGTATAAAGTTAGGTTGTTTATTTGAGATTTTTCTTGCTACTTGAGGTAGGCCTGTGTTGATATATACTTTCCTCTTTGTGATGCTTTTGCTTCATCACAAAGGTTTCAGACCGTTATGTTCTCATTTTCATTTGTTTCTATTTTTAAAATTTCTTCTTTGATTTCCTGTTTGACCCATTCATTCTTTAGTAGCATGTTGTTTAACCTCCATGTATTTGTGGTCTTTCCAAATTTTTTGTTGTGGTTTACTTCCAGTTTCATAGCATTGTGGTCAGAAAATATGCATGGTATGATTTGTCTTTTTGTGCTTGTTGAGGCCTGATTAGTGACCTAATATATGATCTATTCTGGAGAGTGTCCCATGTGCACTTGAAAAGAGTGTTTATTCTGCTGTGTTAGGATGAAATATTCTGAATATATCTGTTAAGTTCATCTGGTTCAGTGTGTCATTCATTTTTTTTTATGTTTACTAAACCTAATTTTATTTTATTTATTTTTTTGACTCAGTAAATATTTTATTTTTTGCCTTTTTTTATATTAAATATAATTTATTGTCAAATTGGTTTCCATACAACACCCAGGGCTCATCCCAACAGATGCCCTCCTCAATGCCCATCACCCACTTTCCCCTCTCCCCCACCCCCCATCAACCCTGTTTGTTCTCAGTATTTAAGAGTCTCTTATGGCTTGCCCCCTTCCCTCTCTTTAACATTTTCCCCCCCTTTCTCTCCCCCCATGGACTTCTGTTAAGTTTCTCAGGATCCACATATGAGTGAAAACATATGATATCTGTCTTTTTCTGCCTGACTTATTTCACTTAGCATCATACTCTCCATTTCCATCCACATTGCTACAAATGGCTGGATTTCATTCTTTCTCATTGCCAAGTAGTATTCCATTGTATATATAAACCACATCTTCTTTATTCATTCGTCAGTTGATGGACATTTAGGCTCTTTCCACAATTTGGCTATTGTTGAAAGTGCTGCTATAAACATTGGGGGGGTATAAGTGCCCCTATGCATCAGCACTCCTGTATCCCTTGGGTAAATTCTTAGCAGTGCTATTGCTGGGTCATAGGGCAGATCTATTATTAATTTTTTGAGGAACCTCCACACTGTTTTCCAGAGTGGCTGCACCAGTTTGCATTCCCACCAACAGTGCAAGAGTGTTCCCATCTCTCCACATCCTCTCCAGCATCTATAGTCTCCTGATTTGTTCATTTTAGCCACTCTGACCAGTGTGAGTGGTATCTCAGTGTGGCTTTGATTTGTATTTCCTGGTTGATGAGTGATGTTGAGCATCTTTTCATGTGTCTGTTGGCCATCTGGATGTCTTCTTTAGAAAAGTGTCTATTCATGTCTTCTGCCCATTTCTTCATTGGATTATTTGTTTTTCGGATGTGGAGTTTGGTGAGTTCTTTATATCAGTGTGTCATTCAAAATCATTGTTTCCTTGTTGCTTTTCTGCCTAGATGATCTGTCCATTGATGTAAGTGGGGTGTTAAAGTCCCCTAGTATTATTGTATTATTATCTTGAGTTCTTTTGTGTTTGTTATTGATTGTTTTATATATTTGGGTACTCCAGTATTGAAGGCATAAATATTTATAGTTATTAGATCTTTTTGTTGGATAATCTCCTTTATCATGATATAGTATCCTTCTTCATCTCTTATTACAGTCTTTGGTTTAAAATCTAGCTTGTGTGAAACTGTGCAGCCACTCTGGGGAACAGTATGGAAGTTCCTCAAAACAAGTAAAAATAGAACTACCATATGATCCAGCAATTGCACTGTTAGGTATTTACCCAAAGGATACAAAAATACAGATTTGAGGGGGTACGTTCACCCCAGTGTTTATAGAAGCATTATCAGCAATGGCCAAACTATGGAGAGAGCCTAAATGTCCATCAACTGATAAATGGATAAAGAAGATATGGTGTATACACACAGACACACATACACACACCCCTGGAATATTACTAAGCCATCAACAAGAATGAAATCTTGCCATTTGCGGTGACGTGGGTGGAGTTAGAATGTATTATGCTGAGTGAAATAAGTCAGTCAGAGAAAGACAAATTCCATATGATTTCATTCATATGTGGAATTTAAGAAACAAAACAGATGAACATATGGGTAGGGGGGTGGAAAAGGAGAAGAAAGGGTAACAAACTATGAGAGACTCTTAATGATAGAGAACAAACTGGGTTGGTAGAGGGAGGTCAGTGGGAGATGGGCTAGATGAGTGATGGGTACTAAGGAGATCACTTGTTTTGATGAGGACTAAGTGTTGTATATAAGTGATGAATCACTGAATTCTACTCCTGAATCCAATATTGTACTGTATGTTAACTAAAATTTAAATTAAAAATATAATAAAATAAAATCTAGCTTGTCTGATGTAAGTATAGCTACAGTGTCTTTCTTTTGACTTCCTTTGCATGATAAATATTTCTACATCCCCTCACTTTCAATCTGTGGGTGTCTTTTGGTCTAAAATGAGTCTCTTGTAGGCAGCATATAGCTGGGTCTTAGGTTTTTATCCATTCTGATACCCTCTATCTTTTGATTGAAGTGTTCAATCCACTTACATTCAGAGTAACTATTGATATGTATTTAGTGCCATTTTATTACTTGTTTTGTTGTGACTTCTGGAGATTTTCTCTTCCTTCTTTGTCACTCTTGGTCTTTCCTTCCCACTCAAAGAATCCCTTTTAATATTTCTTGCAGCGCTGAGTTAGTGGTCATGGACTCCTTTAGTTTTTATTTGGGCAATCCTTTGTCTCCTGTTGTGAATGATAGCCTCGCTGGGTAGAGTATTCTTGGCTACAGATTTTTCCCATTCAGCACATTGAATAAATTATACCACTCCCATCTGGCCTGCCAAGTTTCTGTGGAGAGGTCTGCAGCTAGCTTTATGGGTTTTCCCTTGTAAAGTTAGGGACTTCTTCTGTCTTGCTGCTTTTAGGACTTTTTCTTTATCACTATTTTTGCAAATTTAACTACAGTATGTCTTGATGTTTGCCTGATTTTAATGGGAGTTCCCTGTGCCTCCTGGATTTGGATGTGTGTTTCCTTCCCCAGATTAGGGAAGTCTTCAGCTATATTTCCTCAAATAAATCTTCTCCTTTCTCTCTCTCTCTCTCTCTCTCTCTCTCTCCCTCTCCCTCTCTCCCTCCCTCCCTCCCTCTCCCTCTCTCTCTCTCCTTCTGGAACTCCTATGATACAAATGTTACTACATTTAATGGAGTAATGGAGTTCCCTAAGTCTATTCTTGTGATCCATAATTCTTTCTCTCTTTTGTTTAGCTTCATTATTTTCCGTTATTCTGTCTTCTATATCACTTATTCATTCCCCTGCTTCTATTCTTGTGGATTAGTATTATCCAGTCTGTTTCAAATTTCAGTTATTGCCGTTTTCACTTCTGATTTTTTTTTTAATTCTTTTATCTTAGCAGCCAGGGGCAGTCTGATGTCTTCTATGCTTTTCTCAAGCCAGTGAATGTCCTTATGATCATTACTTTAAGGTCTCCACCAGGCATACTACTTATGTCTGTTTTGATTAGAACTCTGACCATGCGATCTTTTCTTGTTCTTTCCTTTGGTATGATTTCCTCCATCTTGGCATTTTGTCTAAGTCTCGGTCTTCTCTGTGTTGGAAAAGCCTGTTGTTTTTCCTGCTCGTGAGAGTAATGGCTTTATGGGGGAGAGGTCATTTAGTGTCCAGGGCCTGGCGCTTCAGGGAATGTTTCTGGTGTGTGCTGCCTGCATACTGCTGCTGTGTTTTGGCTGCTCTATCCTTCAGGCCAGTGGTCTACAGAGGCTCTCCTTGCTTGCAGTGGGCAGTTTTTGGACCTTGGCCAGAGTGTGGTAAGTTTTAACTAGGTGTGTTCTGATCTGTTTATTGAATCAGACCTGATACTACTTCCACAAGTACACTGAAGGCTTGCAGAACTCTCTGGTTGGTAGACCTCATATGTGTCGGGTTTTTGCTGATCTTTGGGGAATGGGCCCACTCTGCTGGTACTGGGCGGGTGTTGGTGTAAGCAGGTTAGGCAGCCAGTGTTGGTGCTGTGCTGTTTACTATAGGTGGCTCTGTGCTTATGCTAAGTGAGGGGAGGGAAAGGGAAATGGTACCAGCCAGCTCCTTTGTCCCTGTAGACCCCTCTCCTGCGCTTGCTGTGCTCTCAGGGAAGCACTCTCAAGGACAAACAATTTCCCCTTGTTTTTCCCAGGTGTTTTTCATGCTGTCTGCCTCGGGTTGCTTGCCTGCCTAGACAAGCGCAGTGCACTTTGGGCTCTATCCCAGCCAAGCCTGCTGACTTTTGAAACATCAGACTTCAGGGATGTGCTGTGGCAGGGGCCTGTGCTGGTCTTTTGAGGTAGAGTTTCACTGTGCTGGGATAGGTACAGGTTTGACTTAGAAGGGCAGTTGTGCACAGAGCACAGGGATATGGGATTAGGAGCAAAGCAGGCTAAACAGCCAGTGTCCGATTTAGCTGCCCTTAGCAGGTGTCTCTGTGCCTATATGAGGGGCAGGGGAAGGAAATGGCACCTGCCAGCTGTTTTGTCCCCAGAGAGGCATCTCTCTGAATGCCCCCTCCCACAGATGCACTCCTAGAAGAACGAATAGTTTCTCCCCCTGTGCCTTAAGTGATCTGTAGATCGTGTCTTCTACCCTGGGGTTGTTTGCCTTCTTTCCAGGTTTATGGCAGTGCTTTCAGAGGTCTCTCCCAGCCAAGCCTGCAGACCTTTAAAACTCTGGTCTTTGAGCCCTGCTAACTTGCAAAACTCATGAAAATCAGCCCCTCTCGTTTTCTCAGCCAGTGGCTCCAGTGTTCTCCTTGTGTGTATCCCTGTATGCTCCACCCTCTCTTGCCTTGCTCCAGGACCAGGGCTCCCTTCTCTCTGTAGCACCAGCGATTGCTTTCTCCCCCAAACCATGTTTCTGTACTTCCTATCTTTCTTCCTTCCTCGATGTGGCCTCATTTCTCCCTCTATTGTGCAGTTTGTTCTGTCAGTCCTCAGGTCGATTTCTTGGGTATTCGGAATGATTTGATAGTTATCTATTTGTATTTGAGGGATCTCAAATCTAGTATCTAGTTTGTATTTGAGGGACGAGACAAGCTTAAGGTCCTCCTACTATGCTGTCATCTTAGCTCCCCCACTAGCTATGTTCTCTTTAAATGCAAAAGGAACATTTACAAAAAATTTCATATGCTAGACCATGAAATAAGTCAACGTAAATTTCAAAGGATTCAAATCATACAGGGTATATTTTCTGAACATAGCAGAATTAAATTTAAAATTAACAAAAACATATCTGGAAAATCAGCAAATATTTAGAGATTACTTCTAGACAACTCAGGTCAAAAAGAAACTAACAGGTGAAATTTGAAGATGTTTTGAACCTAATTAAAATGAAAACACATCAGAATTTATAAAATTAAAGTAGTGGTTAGAAGAAATACTGTAGTCTTAAATGCTTATGTTAGAAAAGAACAAGGTTTAAAAACAGTGATCCAACCTTTCAACTTAAACTATAGAAAGAACAAAGTAAAACTCAAAGTAAAAGGAAGGAAACAATAGGGAGTAGAAATCAAGGAAACAGAAAATAGACAAAGGGGGAAAAATTATACCAATGGCTCATTCTTCTAAGAGATCTAAGAATTGATAAGCCCTTATCTAGACTGATGAAAAAAAAGAATACAAATTAACAATACTGGGAATGAAAGAAGGGACATCTCTACAGAGCCTACAGATAGTAAGAAGCTATTAACGGATTATTATGAACAACATTACACCAATAAATTTGACAACTTGGTTAAAATTCTCAAATCTCTTGAAACAAATTACAAAACAGACACAAGAGAAAGAATCTCTGACTAGCCCTATATGTTTAACATTTTTTATATTTGTAACTAAAAATCTTACTGCCAAGAAAACCCTAGAGTTAAATGACTTCAGTGGTAAAATCCATGACACATTTAAGAAAGAAATAATCCCATCTCATACAAGCTGAGAAAATAGAGGAAGAGATAATACTTATAGTTCATTTTAAGAAACATGCAAACCTTATCAATATCAGACATTAATATTGTTTGGAAAAAAAATAGTATTCCTCATGAACATAGATGTAAGATTCTCAACAAAAAATTAGGCTATCAAATCCAGCAATATTTTAAAGTATAATATGACTAGATAGGATTTATCCCAAGAATGGAAAGTTGGTTTAATATTTAAGTATCAGTGTAATTCATCGTAGGATCATCTTAATAGATGAAGAAAATCATTTGGTTACATTCAGTACCCACTCATGATTTAAGGAAAACCCACAAAATTCAGTGCATTAGGAACAGATGCAAACTTTCTCAACCCAAGGAAATTAAGTATTATGCATTACAGGAGGAAACAAGCTATTAGGTTAAGAACTATTTCTGTATCTGATAAAGGTGTTTATTGGATGAGATAAGTGAGATGTGATCACAAGATGATACAAATATACAGAAACATTTAAAGGAATTTACAGAGAATTATAATTCATGAGTGAATTTAACAATTTCTCAGGGCAAATGGTCAGTATTCAAAAATCACTGAACAAATGGAAGGGGAAATTTTAAAGTGCATTTTCAATAATATCAAAATACAATTCTTATGGATAAATTTAATGAGAGCTATACAATATCTGTACACTGCAAACTGTAAAACTTGCTGAGGGAAAGGAATCCAAATAAATGAACCAACTTTAAGGATTAGAAGACTTAAAATTAAGAGATAAATTCTCTCCAAATTAAGCAGTAGAGTTAATGCAATACAAATGAAAATACCAGGAGGTGTTTTTGTAAAAATTTACAAACTTATGTGGAAATGCAAAGTACCCAAAAAAGCCAAACTGTCTTGAAAAAGAACAATGTTGGAGAACTTGCACTGCCTAATTTGAAGACTTAACTATATAGCTATAGTAAAATTCAAGCAGTATGATATTCTTATGCATCTTGAGAATGAAATTTAGACTTCATGATTCTTTGCGTTAGCCAGCATTTTAAAGTTACTTCAATAGCAAGTGTTTTTTAAACTTAAATCTGTACTGGATAATATAGGAGGAGACAAGCGAAATTAGGTGCAGGACCTTTTAAGTATTTGATATATATTGGGTAAGATAAATATGTTTTTACAGAATGAGATTTATCTCCATAAATGTCATTCACAATAAATAAGTGTATCTTTAATGTGTTATGCTAGGTAGTTTTTCCCTTCTGTATTTTTGTTTTCATATTTTCCCTAATGACTACATATTAAATTTATAATAGAGCTAATAAACTCGCTTTTAAATTGAGGCTTTTAGAACATAAGATTTGTTTTACAACCAGGTACTGTAGGAGTTCGAGACAACTGAATTTTGTTGAATGGACAGGATTTGAGTGTGAGAAAGTGAGAGGACGTTACACATGGAGGAAACCTCATTTATTCAGCACCTGAATCTACATGCAGTTATAGCAGTGAATAAAACAGAAATCCAAGCCCTCATGGGCCTTATGTTCTAGTCAGGAGAGGCAGATAATAAACATAAATAATAAAAATATATACTATCTTACAGAGTGATAAATGCCAAGAAGTAAAATAAAACAGGAAAGGGACATAGGGAGCAAAGGGTAGAGGACTACAATTACAAATAAGGGTCCCCAGCAAAGATCTCTATTGAGAAGCAGACAGTTTATTATAAATTAGAGGGCATGAGGGTATTTAGGAGGAAAGTATTTCAGATAGAGGAAACAAGTAAAATATATGAGGCCAGCACATGTGAGCTGTATTAGAAGAAAAACAGGGAGGCTGGTATGGCTGGAGTAGATAGAATAAGTTAATAAAGGAAAATTTGGCAGGGGGAGACAAATGATAGAGCCTTGTAGGCAATTTTAAGAATATTACCTTTTATTTGAAATGATAGGGAAAGACACTGCTGAGATTTTTGAGCAAAGGAGTGACATGTCCTGATTTAGGTTTTAATGATACTATTCTGTGGATGGTTTCAAGGATAAATGAAGGGATGTGAGAGAAGTAAAGAGACTAGTTAGGGGCTCATTGCAGTAATTCAGGCATGAATAATGGTGGCTTAAATCAAGTTGGTAACATTGGAGGTGATAAGAAATAGATTGGTATAAATCTTTTCAACGTTTTTTTTGTTTTGTTTTTTTTTTTGGGACAGAGAGAGACAGAGCATGAATGGGGGAGGGGCAGAGAGAGAGGGAGACACAGAATCGGAAACAGGCTCCAGGCTCCGAGCCATCAGCCCAGAGCCTGACGCGGGGCTCGAACTCACGGACCGCGAGATCGTGACCTGGCTGAAGTCGGACGCTTAACCGACTGCGCCACCCAGGCGCCCCGAGATTGGTATAAATCTTAAAGGAAACAAGATTTGCTGGCAGATCAGATATGGAGAGGCAGTGTGAAACAAAAAGAGTTGAGAATGACCCAGAGTTTTTGGCTGAACAACTAGAAGGATTGAAATGCCGTTATCTAAGATTGGGGAAAATGTAAGAAGAATATATTTGGAGGAGATTAATAATTTAGTTTTAGACAGGTTTGATTTAAGATGCATGTTAGATATCCCAAGTATAGTTAGGATGCGATTGGATTTTAAGTTCAAGAGAAAGAGGTCCAGTCTGGAGATAATAACTTGAGGCTTGCCAGTATATGGATGCATTTAAAGCCATGAGATTGGATGAGATCACTATGGAGTCAAGATATGAAAGAAGAGACCTAAGGACTGAGGCCTGAGTCACTACCTTATTGAGATGGGGGGTGGGGTGCCTGGGTTGGTTAAGCATCTGACTTTAGCTCAGGTAATGATCTGTTCATGAGTTCAAGTCCTGTGCTGGGCTCTGTGCTGACAGCTAGGAGTCTGGAGCCTGCTTTGGATTCTGTGTCTCCCTCTCTCTGCCCCTTTCCTGCTCACACTCTGTCTCTGTTTCTCTCTCAAAAATAAAGTAAACATTAAAAAAAAAAAAAAAAGACATGGGGGAGATGAGAAGGAAACAGCAGGAGACTAAAAAGAAGTAGCCAGTGAGGCAAGAGGAGAACCAGGATAATATGTTGTCAAGGAATCCGAACAAATCATTTCAAAGAGGAAGAAGTGATCTATGTCAAATTCTGTTGATAGTTCATATAAGATGAGGATTGAAAATTGGCCATTAGATTCCTTGGTGACTTGATAATTTTGGAGGAGTGTTGAAGTGAAAGTGTGATTGGAGTGGGTGTAAGAGTGTATGGAAGTTGAGAAATTGGAGACAGCAAGTACTGTATAGGCAGTTGATTTTAGTGAGTTACACTATAGAGATGTAGAGAAAGATGTGCTCACTAAGGGTAAAGTTGGTGTCAAAAGAGTAGTTTTTATTTTTTAAGGGAGAATAATATATTTTTATACTAGCAAGAATGATCTGGTAGAGAGCGAGAAACAACAGTGCAAGAAAAAAGTGAGTAGAATTGCTGGAGTGATGTACTTGAGAAGGCAGAAGGGGATGGGTTTCAGAGCACAAATGGAGAGTTTGGCTTTTTTTTTAAGATCAGCTCTGTGTTGGGAATCACCAAGACCATCCCCAGGCTTGATAATTGTCCAGAAGGATTCATAGGATTCAGCATGTACTTGTACTCATGGTTATGATTTATTACAATGAAAGGATACAAAGCAAAATGAATAAAGAAAAGGTGCATGGGGTGAAGTCCAGAGGAAGCCAGGTACAAGCCTCCAAATGTCCTTAAAGGGGAGTTACACTGGATCCATTTAATTCATACAGCAATGAATTGTGATGTGTGAAGTGTTGTCTGTGAGAGAAGCTCATGAGAAGTTCAGTGCCCATAGTATTTACTGGGGGCTGGTCATGTAGAGACCCTGTGCCTAGCATGTACTAAAATCCCAACCAGAAGGACAGCAGGTATGCAGTATAAACTGTATTATTTGCAAAACAGTTTCAGCATAGTGAGCCATTCTTCCATTTAGGAAATATGGGAAAATCCAGGAATCTAAGGTTCCAGACTGTATCCCAGAGCCAACTTATATGCAGTCCATTATAAGGATAACAGTCTCAGGCTTACTATGTTAATTCTTTTCTGTAAAAAGCCCAATTTATTCATAGTTATGAGAGAAGGCATAGATGAAGGATTAGTGTGGAGAGTGATAAGCAAAAGTTTGGCAGTGAAACTAAGGATACTATATGGAGACAAAAGATTTTTGAAAAAGCAATGCTTATTTTAAAAATAAAATATGTAATTGTCAGTGAGTAAATATTTTGGAATGCTGGTTTCTTTTTCAACCCAGGTGCACAATAGAGAAGTAACTTGATAAGATGTATCAATATGATGAGGTATCATATTGTTATGGCAACCATAATTGTTCTGAATTTTTGTGATGTTTTCAGTTTCAAATAAATGATCTGACTTCTATGCTATAAAATCTAATATTTTGGAATAAACCAAATATAATTACACCTTTTACATCCAATGTAACAAATGGTAAGACATGATATGGTAGACGAAGAGTTCTGATTTTGGTTCAGAAAACCAAAGCATAGCCATTAAAAATATTAGGCAGGATCCAAAATGGTAGCATATACCAATTATAAGTAAATGAAAATATATTTCTGTATCTTATGCAAGTTTATGTAAGTAGTTTAATTTTCTTTTTTTCTATAAAATTGCTCATATAGAGAGGTAAATATTTGGAATTTTTGTTATGATAAGCCTTCATTATGCCTTGGTGATTTTTTTTTTTCATAGGGTCAAGAATTTGCTCCAAAAAGTGTGGCAATAATTGGCCACTCTATGGGTGGCCTTGTTGCAAGAGCATTGCTTACATTGAAAAATTTTAAACAAGATCTGATAAATCTTCTTATTACACAAGCTACACCTCATGTTGCTCCTGTGTTGCCATTGGATCGTTTCATAACAGGTAAGTACTATTAGATAAACACTAACTGACCTCCTCATTATTGTTTAGGATTAAACAAATCCTTGCTCCTACTTTCTTTAGAGTGTGCTGTAGATTTATCCATGTGTGAAGCAGCTCAGTTTCAAATTAACACCTCCATTTCTGAGCATCTTTCTTTGTGACTTTCAGCTTAGGCTAATAATTGGAATTTTTGTTTTCTCTGTCAGTAGCATCTTACTGTGGAGAACATGTATCTTATAATCCCTAGACACTTGGGCTTCAGTTTAGTTACTCTTGGAGATGACTCTTTGTCTCTTAAAGTATGTTTGTTAAACTTCCTGTGTTTTGTTAATGCTTACAGTATTCTATTCAAAATAAGCTTATATTTTAAGTAAAACAGTAGAAATGCCTTGTTTTAAAATAAATAGGTCACCATGTAAATTTTAAATAAATTTTTAAACAAATTTAGAATTTGTGATAGAATTCCTAATACTTATTACTATACTTTGCTATATTTTGGGTGTTGTATTAAGGACTTCACATGATGTATTATTATTTCACTTGAGACTTAGGGCAGTCCTGTGAGATAGGTACCATTATTATCTGCATGTTCAAAGAAAAGTCTAGTATTGGGGTGCCTGGGTGGCTCAGTTGGTTGAGAATCTGACTCTTGATTTCGGCTAAGGTCATGATCTCACAGTCAGATCGAGCCCTGTGTCCAGCTCTGTGCTGGGCATGGGGCCTGCTTGGGATTCTCTCTCTCCCTTTCTCTACCTCTCCCCCACTCATGCTTTCTCTCTCAAGGTAAATAAATAAATATTTTTTAAAAAAGTGTTATCTTCACTGTTTATTGAAATGTTATATGACAGAAGAAAGTCTTTGAAAAAGAATTCTTTTTCCTGAGCAGTAAATTTACACCACTTCTTACCTTATCGAAATTTGCATTATCTTAATTGTGATAAAAATGAGAAATATACCTTAGTGACTCCAAACCAAAGTACCCATTTTAACATAACATTGCCAAGGGGTAATTTATTTGCTGGAATATCTGGTGCAACAGTACCTACAGTGAAGTTTAATTTTTTCCCTTATTACATTTAAAACTTTGCTTGTAGAAATCTTTCAGTATAAATTTTTAGTTTTAATGAAGTTGCTTAAATTTGCTTTATTAATTCTTATAATTACAAATGACCTATAGGTTTAGAAAAAAATTCAAAGGCATTGACTAGTCATAATACTTGTCATCACAATTGAGACCTTTTTTATTACATTTTATGTCGATGAGCCATGTATGTTAAGTTAGAGTTACTCAGAATACATCTTAAAAAACTCTTTGAGGAAAGAGCTTTCAAAAGAGTCCAATTTTACTGTTTTTGAAGGCTACTGATGGTCTGTCTCTGAAAGGTTCAGGCTGAAAGTAATTCTTAATGTTAGGTGCCTTTCCAGTAATTAGTAACCCTCTTTCTTATTTATTCTGTATTTATTTCATATTTCATTAAGCCAAAATTAGAATGAACAAACAAAAGTTCTAGGGGTGGCGGATTTTTTAGGAGGTTTTTAGGAGACCCATATGACCTCCAGAAGTGCATTCCCTGTTTATACTTGATGGAAATACTGCCCTTCAATAGGGGAATGGAAGCTGTGCACTGGGCTCTGCACTTTAGGGGTCCCTGCCCTGGCACTGCCATTCACCACAAGGCGAGGAGTATATAGGCCAAGCAGCTTGGCCTATATTTGCAGCTGTGCCTTTACTTTTGGACCATGATCCAGGTAACCCCGCCTCCAGACTTTTCCATGGCCTGTGTGGGCCTCTTACCTGGATCTGTTCTGAGGGCAGGTATATAAACTTGAGTTGTGGCTAAGGGATGGCTCTGCATGAGGTACAAATAGAGCTTGGGTATCCTTCATCCTTGTAATGCAGGATGAAATTGAGATGGGAAGAGAGGCTAGTACAGTGATGGATTAGAGATCTGCTCTTCCTGTGCTGTCATCATCTAGTCTCCATCTCTGAGATGTCCTAGAACTTGTTATTTGAACTTGGTCTTCCAGGTTATTTGGAAGATGTATATTTGTCAAGATAGGCAGAGATAATTGATTTAACAGTTTGTTAGCTGAAATTTTTACTGTTAAATATTTAGACATATATTTAGACATATAGCATGTGTTCCTTGGTCCTCTTGTCCTAGGACCTGCAGATGTTAGGAATGGGTCTGCTTAGTCATATTCTAATTAAATATTGCTGAGATCTTTAATGGGAGAAGTTTGCTGTTCCAAAATGTTTGAAGCCCTCAATAGGATCAAATGCCAGGGTAAAAACACATTAAGTTCTGATAATCAGAAAGGAAAGGAGAACTCCCCTGCCCTGGCCTCAAATCTTTGACACTGTATTGTTTTCATCTTCCATAGATAAAGTGGAAAAATTGCAGATTCTTCCCTTTGAGCTACTTGTTACTTACACTAAATGAGTTATTTTTTTTGTTTGTTTTAAGTTTATTTATTTTGAGAGAGAGGAGAGGGAAAGAGGACACACAAGTAGGGAGTAGGGGAGGGGCAGAGAGAGAGAGAGAGACAGAGAGAGAATCCCAAGCAGGCTCTACCTTGTCAGCACGGACCCCAATGTGAGCCTCAATCTCACAAACTGTGAGATCATGACCTGAGCCAAAATTAAGAGTCACACACTCAACCAACTAAGCCACCCAGGAGCACCCTGAGTAGAACCTTCTTAACCCTTAGAGTTTTCCATAGCAGCATCGAGTCTCAAGACTAAAATGATTGTTGTTGTCCTGATTGTATTTTAATCACTTAAATAGTACTTTGTATAGTGGTAACTGGCCACAGTAGAGAGCTGCTAAGCTCTCATACTGCCATGATTAGGAAGATCTACCATTTTTTTTAGCATAGTGAACTTTATCTTTGGTAGAATTTTAGGGGTTTCTCCTTATTACACTGTGTGGCTTATGGTCTAGCAGCATCTTTGTGGGATGTAGAGACCTGTTTTGTGTATGGACTTGACAAAACTAATGAAGTTTGAATATCTTTTTTCTTTACTGAGACCTTTAGTAACTCTTAGTATTTGTACTCTGATTTAATGGGAAAATAGACCATGTATAAAGATACTGACTACTCAAAAATGAGAAATGTGAATAACATTGTTTGTAGGCAATTCAGTATGGCTTAAACAGAAATTCAGTTTAGTATTAGTATCATAGATACTTTATTGTTTCAGGGAATGACTACTAATTTTTAATATGTGTCTTTATTTCCTACCAGATTTTTATATGACTGTAAACAACTATTGGATTCTAAATGCTAGACACATAAATTTAACCACACTTTCTGTAGCTGGAGGATTCCGGGATTACCAAGTTCGTTCAGGACTGACTTTTCTTCCAAAATTAAGCCATCATACCAGTGCCTTATCTGTTGTGGTAATCTTTTTTTAAGATTCTACTGAAATAGTAACAGGATGGATACTATGGGGTATGAAAGGAAAAATATATACTTGCTTGAAAATGACTACTGAGTTGGTGTAGTGCTATGTGTGTGTGGGTGTGTGTGTGCACGTTTGTGTGTGAGAGACAGAATATGAAAGAATGAATATGCTGGGAAGGCAGAGGCATAGTGCTTATGTCCACAGAAAGTGAAAAGGATCTTAGAAAGCTTGTGAAAATTACTTATTTATGAAGGTGACTCGTAAGAATAATTGTTTCTTGTTCAAAATAAGTATCTACTCATTGATGAGTTTTAACCATAAGAATTTGTGGACTGAAGTCCAAGGGCCCCTTGTTACATCTGAGTGGTGTGCTATTTATAATGGAAGTCGAATATCAAGCATATCACATACTTATGAGTGTTGAACTTGAATAAAGGTTTACCAATTTTATTATTTTTATTATTTTTTTTAACGTTTATTTTTGAGAGAGAGAGACAGTGTGAGTAGGGGAGGGGCAGAGAGAGAGGGAAACACAGAATCTGAAACAGAATCCAGGCTCTCAGCTGTCAGCACAGAGCCTTATGCGGGGCCTGAACCCATGAACTGTGAGATCATGACCTGAACTGAAGTCAGATGCATAACTGACTGAGCCACTCAGGCGCTCTAAGGTTTACCAATTTTAAAATTAAAAAAGTAGCTTTGATAGTATAACAGAACCCTGATTGATTAATTTGCTAATTATTCTCCCCTGCTAGGACATCAAGTATTTGGTCTTTAACTGAGATACATAGCCTCTGTAAATTGAGTTCAAGTTTTCTTTTAGGATTTATATAATTTCTTATATTTTTTACCTTGAAATCTTCAGTTATCATCTTAACTTTTTAACTCTACACAGTGTGTAGATATTATATGTAGTATGTATACATGTGTATACTACACATCATTTCCAAACATAACTTAATTTCTTTTTTTAAATAATTTTTTTAAGTTTATTTATTTTGAGAGAGTGAGAGAGTACACTCGGGGCTGGGGCAGAGAGAGGGAGAGAGAATCCCAATTAACCTCAGTGCTGTTAGTGTAGAGCCCAATGCAGGGCTCAAACTCATGAACCTTGAATTCATGATCTGAGCTAAAATCAAGAGTCAGACACCTAATCGACTGAGCCACCTAGGTGCCCCATATAACTTATTTCTTAAAAAATCCATAGAGTTCTTTTTGCTTTTTAAGAGATTGTGCTTTGTTTCATGGTTGTTCTCTTTGTACATAACTCCCTTGCTCAGTTCATCTATTGCCCCACCTTAGGTTACTATTCGTTTATTGAACAAGTATTACTGAATACTTGCCACACATAAAACAAAAATTATTAAGCCATTCTGCAGTTACCCACCATTTTCTTATTACTGGAGGAGTTGTGATATAACCATATAATAGCTTTGCAACTAAATTGGAAAATCTCTCAGACCTCATTATTAGTATGAATCTTGTTATTTGGTGTTGAATATTTTGGGCAGATATTTGCTTGAAGTCCTCAAAACATGAAATATCAACTCTTTAGTAAAACACAAATATATATATAATTGGATGTCTTATTTCCTAGACTTGGTTGGGGCATGATGCTCTATTGGTGTCCTTTCCTCCAGCTTATCTTTTAAAGAACTTTGGTTTCTTTAAGGGGTGTGTGTGTGTGTGTGTGTGTGTGTGTGTGTGTGTGTGTGTCCGTGTCCCTCTTTTCTGATGTGTTTGATAATTTGTTGTTTGAGGAGCTTGTAATTCTGTATCTCTGATGAAAATATTTTATCTCTTAATGGAATTTTCTCAAAGCTGGTTATTGTCAGAATTTTATTTAGTATTTTAGCCCCTAAATAGTTTATAGTATTTTATATATCTGCATGTATGTTTACTTTAAAAAACAATTATTAAGAAGTAACAATTTTTTAATGATTATCTCAAGAATAGTTAATTGACATTTACATCCATTGGAACTAGAAAAATTAAGTTAGAGACCTCGATTGTATTAGTAAAGTAGGCTGAAATGCTGTGATATACACTCACACAGAACTGGCACTTAAACACTATACAAGTTTACATTTTACTCCTATAACTGCCCTAAATATGTATTTAAGTTGGTGGATGGTTTTTGAAGGAGTCCCATTAAGGGACCCAGGCTGACAGTAAACAGTCCTTTCTTGAATGCAAAGAGAGACACTGTGAAAAATAATAATCAGATTTACTTAATGTTTCCCCATTGTATGTAAGATGCTATTCACAGGGAAGGAAGTCATTACCTGGTATGAAAAGGAGTCTAGTTCTTGAAGGGGGTACTGTGCCATTGTCAGGAAGTTTTCTTCAAATAGTTATATTTTTTAGGAGCCTTTTCCTATTCTGTCTCTAACTAGTAATACATATCCTAATCTAGGGATTTTTTTCAAAATAAGTAACCTTGGGCCCTACTTGTAAGAGTCTGATTTAATAGTTTTGGAATTGTGGTCAGGCATGTTAATTTTGAAAAATCTCCCCAGGTCTGGGTATTTCTTAAGCACACCTGATTAAAAAGTAACATCTTAGACTTTATCAAAGAATAGTCAGAACTAAAACTACTAAAATAATTGTGATTTATTAAAGAATCATAAACAGCCTCTTAATAGAGTAATAGAGTTAGACATTAAACTTCAGTAAGGAATCTGTGGATACTTAAATAATTTTTTAAAGGGTAATTTAAGCTTGACTAAGGAGTAATGACAATGATTTTATGCAGGGACTACCTTAATATTTTTGGATCACCTTTTATAATCATCATTTAAATATGTCTATGCATCATAAAGTAGTGAAACTAATGTTACATGTTTCTAAATATTAGCTTCTGGGAATTTCAAACCTTTTGGAGAATAACAAATGTGCTTTTCTTAAGTTGGATTTTTTTTTCCTGTCCTTTTAGAGTTCAGCAGTGCCTAAGACCTGGGTCTCAACAGACCACCTCTCCATTGTGTGGTAAGTTAATATAACTATTTTGGTGATTTGTGGTGCTCCTTTTTTCTCATCAGTGCATTGATTTATCCACAAATAATGATATGGGAGAAAGATTGACTAAAGTACCTAGAACTCTAACCTTGGTTTTTGTCTCAGTATGACCAAGGTTCCTTTGGCAGCCTGTAAAATCATTTCTTGAAGAACCAATAGCATCAGTCTCAAGCTAGACTCAAATATCAAAATTTTCGAGTTTGTCATAGTTTAGCAAAATTAAAGGTATTTGCGATAAGACCACTGAGCTCTTGGCCAGTCACCAAACTCAGGAACTTGATTAATGTAGCATTGACTATTCTAGAATAGTACATGGAAAGCCAAGTAGGAGTTAGATTTATCCTTTATATAAATAGATTACGAGTAAGAAATATGTAGACCCTAGTTATCTTCTCTCTATATGATTTGGCTTAAAGTTTCTTTTTTCACTTTCCTCTGGCTGTGTAGTCTATGGTGTCTGAAAGAAGCACAACAGTTTAGGCATAGAAAGATGGGGCAGATATTGTCTATAGCTGGGGTAGACAAGGAGACTTAGGGAAAACAGAAGGACCCTGATAGTTCCACTGTCAAACATCCAGGAAGATTTAATTTGCTTTATTTTTATGTTTCAACTTTAAGATATATACTTGATAATAATGATTTGTTAAATACTTTTAGAGTTTAGAGCAGTAAAGGAAACCCAGATATTCCATTAAATAATAGAATTGTGCATGTTTGTATCAAAAGTATACTTTTAAAGAACGTTTCATTTGTAACTTTATTCTTTAGGTGTAAGCAATTGCAATTGACTACAATTCGAGCATTCTTTGATCTTATTGATGCTGATACTAAACAAGTATGTATTTTTAAAATTAAATATTCAGTAAAGTAAAAGCTTTTGTTACAGCAGGGAAGGATTTAATACATTTTTTTTACTTTCATAAAAGTAGATGCCTTATGTTATATAACTAATTAGTTTCAAAATAGAAATCTCTTTATTTGTATCTGATAATACTTTGATCACTATGAATAATTAATTGAATGCAGTGAAAATGAAAAAGTGAAAGGATACTTTAAATCTTCCCCCTAATTCTTCACCTTTACTCATTTAAAATTTGATATATATCCTTCTAACTTTAAGGAAAATACTTACTACAAGGTTATCTTTTTTTTTCTTAGTAATATGTTGTAGACTTCATGATCTATCTTACTAGACATTTTTGTTTTAATTTTTTTTTGTTTAAATTTTTTTTAAAAAGCATCTTTACCTTTCTGATAAGAAAAGTTATTCCTATCATTGATTCATTGAATAACCCACTCTGGCCAAAACTTAAATTATGTACTTCTAGAAGTTGAATCTTTTCTGTAATGAGATTTCACTTATAAACTCTCTAGGCCAGTGATTTACCAAATTGTTCAATTAGCAGGACACCTGGAAGTCCTAGTGCCCTTTATAGTATTGCTCTTTCATCTCTTTCTTGTCTGCCAGCAGATATATAGTAGTGGGCACCAAGGATTCCAGCAAAATTCAGGGAATGAACTTACATATTTTTCTGTGAATTGGGAACATACTGCTGTTTTTCATCTTAAGCAGCTCTTTTTTTAACCTCAGGTCATCTTGGAGTCTTTCACTGTTTTATAGAAACATGTTTTGAGAACTATGGTTGTGGCTTCTCCTTTTGGAGAAGAAGTTCCTTGTGTATTAGGTAGTTTTCTTCATTATGACAAAGTATTCAGCTCAGATATTTTTGGATTCTTTCTCTTGAAGGCTCCAATTCTTTGAGAGACTAGTATGTGTGGCTGTTTATCAATAGATCTCTAGGTAATGCTTTCCTTATTGTGTTTAGAACTTTGCTCTTTTGCTTTCTCTGTTGGGGGAAGTGGGGGGTAGCGTTTGTGTTTTTTCTTAACCCTTCAGAAAGCTGCAGAACTACTAGTAGATGAGATGCTTACCTCTCTCTGAAGAATGCAATAAAAGAGGGACTCCCCCAAAAAGGGAGACCCAGATTATTGTGTTTTACTACATTTTAAGCCACAAAATACCATATTCAAGTTAGTATATTTATTAAAATAAATCAGCTTTATAGTATTAACACTGAATTGGTCATGGAACGTAAACATTTTTTAGTTTTCAACCTTGTTTTAATTGTGAGTCTTAACTATGGTCAAACTATGAGTTTGTTTGAGAGAGTGCAACTAGATATAATAATAGAATCCCTTGAAATTGCAAGACCAGGTTGTATTTGGAATGACATTTGGTAGTCTTAGGGAAAAAACCATTTCAGCCCATGAAGAACAATAATCGACAGGTTTAATCCTTAAAAATTGTGCATAGATCTATTTTTTAATTGAAGTATAGTTGACACACTGCATAAAACTAAGTTTAATAAATCTTGTTTTCCATTAAGTCCTGAGATGAGAACATTTTAATACTAGTATGTAATATGTTATAATTCTGGATAGATAAGTATTTTACAGACACATTTTTAAGAGACAAATGAGAAATTTTTGATAACTAATATTGCTAAGAATCAAAATTTGAAACTGAGTTCTATTTCACAAACTCACTATATATAATAGACTGGACTAAATATTAGACAATTAAAAAGTTAGGATATGATTGCTACCTTTCTTTAGTCCCAAACATGTGGTACGAAGAAATCAGAATTAGAGAATAATTTCTGATGGTTATCATAAAAGACCTAGCTCAGGTGCGCTTGGGTGGGCCAGTCGGTTAAGCATCGTAATTCAGCTCAAGCCATGATCTCACAGTCTGGGAATTCGAGCCCCATGTTGGGCTCTGTGCTGACAGCTCAGAGCCTGGAGCTTGCTTTGTATTCTGTGTCTCCCTCTGTCTCTGCCCCTCCCCGACTCACGCCCTGTCTGTCTGTCTGTCTGTCTCTCTCTCTCTCTCTCTCTCAAAAATAAATAAACATTAAAAAAATTAAAAAAAATAAAAGACATAGCTAAAAACTTATGAATGGATGGATTCCCCAGAGTAAGTAAGGATGGGAGAGTCCTGTCTTAACTAAAATTTTTGTCAAAAAGACCTATTACTTTTAATGTTTGCAAACAGATGTGGCTGCTTAAAAAAAAAAAAAAAAGTCAGAATTAGTTTTATATTAGATTGAGTTGATTAAAGTCTTGAGTTTGCATCAATGAAGATAAAATTTCAGTGTCCTCTACTGTAGTTATATGATATCTGAAGAACTATATTCTATTTTATATATTGTATTGTATCATAAGGAGGACATTAACAAACTTGAGTTTATCCAGGGAAGGCAG